>NC_060149.1:270934426-271559426 GCF_021461385.2 Schistocerca piceifrons
GACCTGTGTGAGTCCAGTTGAAGCAAACCGCTCAGTACTGCATGATTGCACTGTTTCACAAAGTTCAATGTTAATAGCTTAGCATAATTCCTTTGGGGTTTTGAAAGTGTGCAGTGAGCTGACTTCATTGTTCTCATACTTCTTTGGTATACTTCGATTCTGAGGAAGTGAAGGATCATCAACCTGTGAAGGTTTTTCTTTTAAACACAATTCCCAAAAGTGTTCAAAACCATCATGCCTTCCATTCAATATACAAATCAAGCCCCCATATATTTTATCCAGATTAGCAACACTTAGATGAGGGTATTGAATTTTTTCATTGACATCTTTTACTGGCTTCATTGATTGGCAATAAAGACATAAAAAGAAATAAGTCTTGAATTGTAACATTGACTCAAGGTAGCCTGTACATTTGTAGTCTGCCTCTGTTTTGTCCTCTGCAGAAAATTTTTCAAAAACCTCTAGAAGTTCTTCAAAGGTTTTCAATATTCTCAAGATACTAGAAGCTTGCATAGTCCATCGAGTCGGGCAAAAGGGTCGTAGACCAGCTTGGTCGCTGGTGCTCTCACAGCATAGGCTTCTGAAAAGTCCCATCCTTTTGTTGGATTCCCTTACGGTGTTTATTACGTCCTTGGCTAAAGCCATAATATCCCTCATAGATGTAAGATGGGGGAGACTGTTTACAACTGACAACTATGAACTGTGAGCAGTGCGGTGCACATAACGTGCTTTTGGTTGTATATCCAAAACTAGCTTTTTTTAGTCCTTTAAACTTACCTCTCATATTCGAGGCACCATCATAGCACTGTCCTCCACTGACAAATCAAGATGAGCAAAGACGTCTTTTAAAATACTAAACAAAGTTTGTGATTCAGTGTTGGGGGTCTCGTATAAGCCAATAAAGTCTTCATTGATGATTAAAGAATCATCGACAGTACAAATACAAAAGGACGCTTGTTCGAGAATCAAAGAATCACTTGTTTCATCAACCATAATAGAAAAATATTCAGTCTTCTTGATTGAAGCCAATACCTTTCTCAGCACAGACTTTCCTAGTAGATCAATGATCTCATTTTGAATATCGTGGGATGTCCACTTATACCCCGAACATCCTAACCAATCTTTAAACTGAGGTATGTCATTCTTTCGGAGTTCCAAGAATTGAAAAAAAATCTGAGTTTACATCTTTGTGTGCTCTAATTGCTAGTCCTTGTCGGCACAGAAATTGCACGGTACTAAAAATTGTCTCAAGAGCTAAACGGCCTTTCTTCATATCACTATCTAACTGTTCATTCAATTGGGAGGCCACACTTCGGTTAGTGATAGAATTTAGTTTCAAAACGACTTCTTTATGCGTAAATGTATTTTCATGAAGACATAATTTTTCCACAGCCTTTTTCCAGTTAGAAAACCCTACAGAAGTAAATGCATCTTCTTTTTTTGTGAAGGAAATTGTAATAGATTTTTAGCATCTGCCTCTTTGCAGGTTTTGCAAAAAACTTTCTTGGTAGATGCTTCATATTCTAGCCATGTATATTTAATCAACCAAGATTTCTGAAATGATCTTCCCTTATAAGATTGACCAGATTTCAGCTGTGAATGGTTCTCGCCTGAAGACAATGAAGCAATTGATGACACAATAATTGTTGGAGGTTGACTTGCAGTATCATCAACTTCCAAACACACCTTTTTGATAACAAATTTGTCCGTTGCAAACTTAATTCACAATACACTAAGAGACTAAAGTAGATGAATAAAATATAGTCATATAAAATAGTCCACTAGACACTAAAGTCGGAACACTGAACATGTCTGCAGCATGCACTGAACGAAACTATCCACACTGAATGACTGCAACAGCAGGGTGTGTTTTATATAGCCCTGGCATCATAATGTCTCGAAGCACAAGATGACAAGCAGAGGGTTCCAGGTGCTTCTGTTCCAGTCATTTTGATGTCGTCATGGCCTCAGCTCCGGCCCACCGATGCCAGACTTTACCTGAAGGTTTGCCCACTGGGACAAATTCTAAGTGTGCCCACAGTACCGTAACAATGTCATGATTCACACCACTCATTTTCAGCTAACCTGCTTAGTACCATAATAATTACTTGTTTTAACTCATTACTGAATGTATTTTAAAAGGTAACTATCGTCAATCAAGGAAAATAAAAATTTCCAACATAATTCTATTATTTTACAAAGCATAAAACAACTAATAATTTTCTTAAATTGATGGGGGGCTCTGTCCCCCAAACAGAATTTTTGAGGGGGCTTGGTCCCTCTCAATCCCCATGGAGTCATCGCCTGTGTACTCAATTTTTGTAAAA
Source organism: Schistocerca piceifrons (assembly GCF_021461385.2). Taxonomy (NCBI): domain Eukaryota; kingdom Metazoa; phylum Arthropoda; class Insecta; order Orthoptera; family Acrididae; genus Schistocerca; species Schistocerca piceifrons. The sequence continues at coordinate 270,936,754 of NC_060149.1, forward strand.
TCAAGTACCATATATAGTTGTTTGTCATATGAAAGTATGCTGTAATCTTAATCTTTTATAGAAACTGAAATAAAATAATACACATAAAATAATTTAAAATGTTAAAAGGAGCTGATGCAAATGAGAGCAAGAGAGAGGCCAATTTAGTTATGTCTAAAATCAACATTTTGTAATATTAATTGTTAAAAATACTCATAATTTAAAGTTGGGTCTGGAAAACACTGAATTTATTAAATCTTACTGTGGGGAGTGCAGCTGTATTTTCTGATATACTTCTTGATGTGCTTGCACACTTTTGTAAATACTATTTGTAATTGTTAAGTCAGTTAAAATGTTATATTGAATAACACATGCACTTGTTAACAATATACGAGGTTGGTCTGGAAAATACGTATAAAAGTTAAATAATGTCTTTATGTTACAAGTTGCAGTCACTGCCAGGTGGGACTACTGCTGTAATCAATCCCATCAACACTCAATTCGAGTCAGAGCACTCTGCGTGAAGGTGGGAGTGTGTGGCAGCTTGTTGACAGTTACCCTTTTTCACCTGCTGTTGGCATGGAGCTCTCTCTGATTGAGGAACAGCGCGTCAACATCAAGTTTCTTACAAAGCTAGGCAAGGATGGCCGTGAGATTTTTGAGTGTTTGAAACAGGTTTATGGAGACAATTCTCTGAAGGAACCAACCGTGAACAAGTCATTAAAAAGGTTCCGGGATGGCCGAGAAGAAGTGAACGATGACCCTCACCCAGGACGCCCATCGACATCGAGTTCCAATGCAAATGTTGAACGAATTTGGGCTTGTGTTCTTAAAGACCGTAGATTGACAGTCAGAATGATTGCTGACAAGCTGTCAATCCCCAAAACAATCGTTCATGAAATTCTGACACAAAAACTTGAAATGAAGAAACTGTGTGCGAAAATCGTACCGAAGCTCTTGATGCCAGAACAGAAAGCAAAGAGGGTTGAGTGCTGTGAAGATTGGTTGGAAGCAGAGGAATGAGGGGACTTTCTCAACCGAGTCATCACTGGAGACGAGTCCTGGTTTTACAAATTTGATGTGGAGCTCAAATCTCAAAGCAAGGAATGGAAACTAGCAGGAGAACCGAGAACAAAAAAGTCGCGAAAATCAAGGTCCAATGTGAAGACAATGTTGATTGTTTTCTTTGATTCTAGGGGCTTTGTTCACAAGGAATTCATCCCTCCCGGCCAGAGAGTGAACGGAAAATTTTACGTTGAAATTCTGACACGTCTCAGAGCTCATGTGGCCCGAGTTCGACTGGAGTTGGATCCTTCATCATGACAATGCGCCCGCTCACACGTTGCTCGTTGTGCGTGAGTTTTTGGACCGAAGCTCAATCACCGTGACAGACCACCCGCCTTATTCACCCGATTTAGCCCTGTGTGACTTCTTCATGTTCCCAAAATGCAAAATGGTGCTTCAGGGGCGGCACTTGGGAGGATGTGGAAGCCATCAAGTCGGAAACGACACGACGACTGAACAACATCACAACTGAAGACTTTCAGCAATGTTATCAACAGTGGAAACGGCGTTGGCAGAAGTGTATCTCATCTCAGGGCGAGTACTTTGAAGGAGACCATATTGTAATACCTGAATAATTCTAAAATAAAGTTATTATTCAACTTTTATACGTATTTTCCGGACAAACCTCGTAAACTTCTCTAAAAAACTTACTGACAAGATAGGTAAAGCAACATAACTTATTAACTACTGGGAGGAAATGAACAGAAATGTAGGAGGATATTGTCAGAGGTCTCCCAGTTATACTCAGAAAGCTGGATGTCACATGTCATGAGTCATGCTCAGAAAGCTGGATGTCACATGTCATGAAGATAGCATGACTATACAGCCAAATGGGGCTGGTACTGCAACATGAGGCAGTTGAAAGAATGGGAAAAGACAGTGTATATTAATCAGTGAGCTGTTATGGTGCATTGTGGTGGTGTTCTTCATTACAACATGGCCTGCAGACAACATTTTTATTACTTCACATGGGGAAGAATCATCGGGAAACTGGAAGAAGGATCAAGTGTGACTAGTTTAACACAGGAGTTAGTATTGTTCACAGCACTGTTTCAGTTGCGTGGGAAGCATTCCGAGTCACAAGCACTGCTGCCTGAAGGAAAGGAGGTGGTCAGTCATGTTCATCTACAGCAGCAGATGACCATTGCATTATGTAACAGGCAAGAAAGGATGCATGTCAGATATGGGTGCAATTGTGATAATACGTAATATGACTCCAAGGCATGCAATCTATGCTCCACAGTGGCATGGTGACTGCACAAGAGTGGTCTCTTTGCCCAATGACTAGTACATTGTGTTCTGTTGATACTTGCACATCGGCAGCAATGATTGCGATGGAGCCAAGAGCATAGGGACTGCACCAACAAGGAGTGTGGTCTCTTCTGACATGAGAGCAGATTCAGTCTGTGTCATTATTCTGCACATACCCTCATACAGTGAGTCTGGAACATGTAATGAATCCAGGGATATTGTTGAACATGATCATTTTTGTGATCCAGGTGTTATGGTATGGGGAGGCATAATTTTGCTTGGATGCACTTGCCTCCAAATCTTTGAACACGTTACACTCATCTGTCAATGTTATTGTGAGGCTGTACTCCTTCCCATTCTTTCAGGGATGCATTCAACCCTGACTTCATTTTTATGAATGACAATACAGGAGTGCATCAAACAGCACAGGTTGTGGAGCTCTTGAAATGAGAGTACATTCTGTGAATGAAGTTGTCTACCAGTTCTCCTCCCTTAACTGTTTCATGGTTACAATTTATTTTGCATATGTTTGAAAAATAGATCAAAAATTTTCTTCCTTTGTGATAAATAGCACACTTTGACTATTGAAAAAATTTTGAACTGACCACATTTGAAAATCGATGAGGTGGGACACGTGTTTGATCTAAGTTTTCATGTGAACCTAGGAATTTTCAGGGATAAATTGTTAATTTTAGAATGATTTCATCAGGGTAGGAATTGTGGGAAAAAGTGAAACAAATCAGTGTCAAAACACATTTATTCTCCTGCCAATGAGAAACATGTAATATGAAATACGAGATTTCAACATAATCTGTGAAGATTGTTTTGACATACCACACACCATTCTTTTCTACATTCTACAAAGTTTTCTGGAGCATATACTTTCCAATACATAGAAATTATGCACAAACCAGCAGGACTTCTGTGGTGTGTAGTAACATTTCAAAACAATGCCTATGATGTATAAGAAAACACAATTAGTTACTTCAGACATTCTTGGACCTGATTTTTGTGAGACAGGTGCACTGGGCCACCTATAAATACATGCCATACCATTCGATCACTCACAGCCTTCTTTATGTCAACCCTGTGACCTGTAGTCAATTCAATTCAATTCAATCTCTTTATTCATCCGTTAACAATATACATTGAATAGATGTAATCTATTACAATATAATTTCTTATACCTAATTTGTTACAAAAACTTGGATAATAAATATAAATATTTCATATCAATATATATAAATAATATCAATTTTCCATATTCAGATATTCTTCAATGTTATAACAACTATGTGTTAGTAAAAATAGTTTAAGATCTACCTTCAAATTTTTTTTTTTTTTTTTTTTGAGCGCTCCTTTGTGGGTGTCTGTGAAAATCATCTCTGTTCTTTGTTTCATGGTTATGACCCTGAATATTTAATGTTGAAAATTCCTGGTGAGTTTTCAGAAAGCAGATACATTAATAGATGTATAAGCTAGGAAAAGTCATTATTTTAAATTCTTTTTTTTCTTGTCCCAAAAGCATATCAGTGCATGCTAGCACTAACAGATAAAGATTTCCATTTCTCAAAACTGAATCTTACTTTAGTGGGACTTAATGTATCCCATCAACCATGAAAGGGTTAAATCCCATATATCACATGTGTGATGCATTGGGGAAATGTGTTACAGCAAGTCTACATGCACCAACGACCATCCAACAGTTGTGAACCACACAGGTGAATGAATGCAATGCCCTCCCACAAGAACTCCATACCAACATTGTCGCCAGCATGGGAGGATGTTGCAGAGCATGCATTGTCATGGTCACATACCCAGTCCAGAACCGTGTCCTATCTTTTTTAATAATCATGGCACCATCGTAAATCATGTAACTTCATTGTAATTATTTTCTTCCTCTCGTTTCTTATTTCTTTCATTTACCTTCTGTACTACACTGTACTAGTTCATTTGATGTGTGGTCTGAGTTTCATAGAGTTATGTTACTTGCCTGTGACACATCACGTGAAAGTTGCTTTTGTCTCCAAATTTTGCACCCCAGTGTATGTGCTTTAATAGCTGTATCCTCTAGAGTTGTTCATTGGCTTGGTTTTGGCAGAGATCTGTCTCAATGTTTGGAAGTTAATTTTGTCAAAATGCACTTAAGAAGATCTATTTAATGAAATGTGCAAGTGAACTTATACATGATCGAGTTTTTATTTAAAGACTTTCCATTACATATTGAAAACTCGGTGCAGTCATACTCAGATAGGAAGAGCTGTGGACTTTTTGTAGCAAGTAGATGTGAACAACAGCAATTCACAGTTACTGAACATACAAACATAAATATTGTTGATTATAATGTTGCAAAAAGGAAATTAAATTTTTAAATATTTTAAATATAAACCCAGAGGGCTTCAAATTAATAATGTGGAAAACTGAACTTTATTATAATTTATTTGTCACACAAATATTCTGAGTGGGGGGGGGGGGGCTGTTACAAATGGTGGTGGTGAGCTAGATTTTAGACTGCAACTGGTATTATAATGCAAGTTTTTTTAGTTTCCAGATATTAGTAAAAATAAAAATTAATCATTTACTAGGTATATTTAAAATTGCAGACTAGACTTTTCTTACATGAACCTGAAAAGATAAACATAATAACTCACTTTATTTTATTGTGTACTGTGTGAAACAATGCACATAAGAGATGCTGTGTGTGAAATGTATTTATTTTTAGAAATGAAAGATGTGACAACATGTTCAAAAGTGAGCAAGATGGAAAAACCATAGGAGGGAATGGATTATGTTTTTGATGAAAGTTTGGAAGTTTGTTTTGTTTGAACTTTTGCAAAGGGAAATGAAAAATGTAACTGGCATATCAAATGAAAATCTGAAAAGTTAACAACATAATAAAATATCAGAAACCAAATGTGAGCTTGGTTATCTGGTAGAAGAAACGAAAAGTTAGCTGACTTAATGTAACAGAAACAAACTACAAAATTGATGACAGAATTTCACAAGTGACAAATGGATTAAAAAATGAGTTACAGATATTGGTGTTCAAGTTGTGGAGGTCAGAGACAAAATTCATCAATTAAAACTCACTGTTGAACACACAGGAAACGGATCTTACCATAGTCTAGCACAACTGCTTCAGTCGAGATATCTCTCCAGACAGCTCAAGATTCAACTATACAAAACCCTGATGCAGCCTATTGTTCTATATGGCTGTGAGACATGGAGTATCCAGAAACAGGATAGCCCTAAGCTCTTGGTTTTTGAGAGAAAAGTGCTTCAGAAGATATTTGGTTCAGTTCTTGATGCAGACACAGGGGAACAAGGATCAAACACAACCAAAACCTTGAGATACTATACCAGCAGCCCAACATAGCAGAAACTGTCAAAGCCAAACGAATGCAGTGGGCTGGCCATGTGGCCTGGATGGAAGATCACAGATGGCCTTGGAAGCTCCTGGATTTCACCTACAGGAAAGAGACCCACAGGGAGACCCAAGAAGTGTTGAAGGGATGGTCTCCATGAAGGTTTAAACCGAGCATCAATAGATGTGGACGGATGGTGGATAGCAGCAATGGACAGAATACAATGCAGGAGGAAACTTTTAGCAGCATGCGGTCCACTGGGCCTGATCATGTAGAAGAAGAAGAAGTTGAAGTGTGGCAAAAAGAGTTAAACATTCCTGTAGATGTAGTTCTAACTAAAACTGAAAATGTAGGGTTAAACTTATCAAGAGAAATAGAAAAAAATCTAAGAATTTTGAGATTGTTGATGACACAACATATAAAAATAATAAATTATGATTAGAAATTGTATCTGTTGAAGAAAATTTAGAAAAGAATGTGGAATTGTTTAAATTAATACTCATTATAAAATTTCTGTATATAATATGGAGGTTGGTGAAGTAGAGAAAAATGTTGCATGCAATGTAGGTTATTGTACAAGTAATGTATCTACATGGGAAGAAAATGTAGCTAAAATGCACAAGAAAATTGTAAAAATTTTTGCAACAAAAAGTTTTATTAACAAATGTGGTGGCATGTGGACAAATATTCCTATAACAAGTGTTCCACAGGAAGGTAAATTGTATCCAGCAGATTTTTTACTACATTGTTATGATGAATTTGTCCCTGAAGTTACTGATTTGCTTGTCATTTAATCTGTGAAAGTATTTTGTGATGGGCTAACGCTATCTTGGGCAAATCAAAACACAATTTCAGGATTGTCCAATGGTAAATTTGAGAAGAGACTTTGGTCTGAATCAGAACAAGCAAGAATTATATGTAAGATTTTATGGGGGCTAGATTATAGGGAAGGGTGTGTTAGCGTGGAAGAGTTCTGTGAAAAAGCTTAGAACCCTGGACCCTTTAGATAAATCTGTTTTGTTGGCGGTCCCCTGGTGTGATGTTCAAAAGTGCTGTCTCCCATTTAGCTGTGAGCTGTAAAAATTTTTGCAACAAAAAGTTTTATTAACAAATGTGGTGGCATGTGGACAAATATTCCTATAACAAGTGTTCCACAGGAAGGTGAATGGCATACCCGTCGGTACAGCATTCCTCCATGCAAAATTCCACACCATCATCACATAGAGTGAGTTGTGTGTGACAACAAATGGAATGTCTGCACTGTGCTGCTGCTGATGGGGTTGGCTGTGGTGTGATGTCATATGACATCAACCAACCTATCTCCTGACATTCATCTTGTGAACAACCGAGAACATCTGCTGATAAACTGCCGGTACGATGTCCATCTAATGACACAGGTGGGTGAAGCATTGGCACTGCTGAGGGTGCAAAAAGCTGTACAGCTGATGCAGATATGATTTCCACAACTGGAATTGCAGCAAATGGCAATGGGTGGAGTGACAGCATGTACAGAGATGGCTGCACAGGCAGGCAGGGGTCTGTCTCCATGGCAGAGTTGTCAGAAGAACCAGATGCCCATACTTCAGACACTGGAAAGTGCTACTCAGGGGCAGGAGACAATGTTGCAGGCAGCGTGTCTGAAAATTGAAATTCTATGGCAGAATCACTATAATCAATGAAATCAAGTTGGATTTGGTGCCATTGATAGGTTTCCTATATGCTGTGAAATGTATAATGAGCACACCCAGATGTCTGAGTGACAGTGCCATAATCCCAATTGTGAGGCATGTTGTCTAACAAACTGATATAAAACTTTGTTCTTTGTGAGAATCTTACTTGTGGAGTTAGGAGTGGAAACAGAGTGGTGAGGGTGTGAGAGATGCAGCAGAGTGTAGTGCTGATGACCATACAAGAGCTCTGCTGCTGGTGGTAAGCTCCTATGAAACCAAATTGCTGAGGTCATCGGTCCCTAGGCTTACACACTACTTAATCTAACTTAAACTAACTTATCCTAAGGACAACACACACATCCATACCTGAGGGAGGACTTGAACCTCCGATGGGGGGAGCCGCACAAACCGTGGCGCAGCTACCCTGCATAGCTACTCTTACTCTGCTGGTGAAATTTTGTCAGCAGACATAGTCCAATAGATACTCAGAAGTAACATCAAAGCATTTTCTCTCATATGTGAAGCATGAAGTTTGGACATCTGAGCCTTGAAAATGTGGAAGAGATACTCAGCTTCACTACGCAACTGAGAAGAGAATGGTGCCATTTGGTTATGTTGAATTCCATTTTGTAAGGCCAAACTGTTGAAATTCTGGCAAATAAAATTGTGAAAACATCTGTCTGTGGCAAATCTTCTAGGAAAAAGATGGAACCAGGTGCTTTGGTAATACTAGCACTAGTAATTGAATGCACTGGAATGACAAAGGGATATTTGCAGTATGAATCAATGATAATGAGCCATCTTGTATTCTAGGAAGGACCATCAAAATCGATATGGATTTACTGCCAAAGATTGTTAGGTTGAGGTCAACTGATTAATTCTTGGTGCTGCGCTGTCTTGTTATGTGTGCTCGAGGGGTAGTAGGTGTTCATACCTTCAATGTTACTTACCCTGCTCTGATTAGGGTCGTTGGGCCCTGTCTTACATCATGCCAGGGTTTCACACAAACAGTGCCTTTTTCTCATTGTAGTTACTTAAGAAATAACAATTTTAATATAACAAATAGTATTAAAATAACATGAGTGACTGAAATGGAGATGTGAGTAAATAATACTGATTATGAACTAATAAAGTCATGTCCAGTACATGCTGATCTGATGGATTTTTTGTGATATTGCAAGCAACATGCTTTAGACAGAATTTTGCATGGCTACAGTTGTTTACCTGCATGAAGTAATCAATGAGTCTCTGTTTGATTTGTGGTTCAATTGTGATTGTAGGTAATATGAAGTACCCTTTCAGTTCTTTGGCTGGGACAATGGAATAAGCTGTAGCTTTCAGTTCACCTGTATCAAAAAATGCAAGTTTTTCCATAGCACAGCTGGTCTATTTCTGTTGTTGGTTGATGTATGGGCATGCTGAGTTTTGCCTTTTGCATAGCTTGACTAATTCTGTTTCATTTATGCTTGTACCAATAAGATTTTCAGTTATGAGACACAGTTTTTATGCCTGATGTGCAACATCTCTAAGATTTGTTTCTTATTTTCCCATTCTTAGGAGAGAATGTTCGTCATGTAGTTGAGTAAGTTTGTTAGTAAATCCATGAAGATCTCTAATCCAATATAAGTAAATCCATGAAGTTTGTCATTTATGTCTGAGAAGGGAATAGAATACGTCTCCAAACTATTTCCTGTGCCTCAGTTGCAAGTTCAGATAAATTAATGCATTTGAAATTTCGATATGTAGTTAGTTGTAGTTTCTTACTGGGACCGTCTAGTGTGTACATCATGAAAATTATGTCATGGGCAGACATGCCAGTTGCAGATATTTGAGATTTACAGATTACTCTGTTTGGGGATTTCATCGCAAACATGTCTACGAGAGTGTGACTACTATTTGTATGAAGGGTAAAAGCAAGCTGAAGCAGCAACACATTTGAATAAGTACGAATCCATTTAAATTGTACACTGGAAGGACTACTACATAGAAAATTTACGTTAGTGTCACCAGCTATAATTATATGCTTGTATGTCAATTAGAGACTTGAAAGAGCAGTTTCAAAGCATGCAAACCTGCCTACCTTAGGAGGTTTGAAGAAGACACAAATCAGACACTTTCTGCTAAGGGATTTGATCTCTATGTACGTACATTCCACTTGTTTATCTCAATTATGTTGGATTATGTAGCACAGTAGGTGATAAATTACACTGTATGCAGGCCCCCACTCCACCCCCTCATCAATTACATCTGCCATGTCTTAGAAAGATGTAGGCCTCTAGATTTATCAAAGTTGTGGAAATACTTTGTTAGAGTCTGTGTGGAACAGTACTGAAAGCAAGTTGAATAGAATAAAAACAGGGTGTATATTAATGGTCCTAATGATGAGTAACAGCAGTGATACAATAATTAACTGCTAGATAAAAATGGAAGTAGAATAGTAAATTAATCTTCTGAATCAGATTGCTGTGAGAATATTGAAGTCACAGTGAAATTATGAACTATATTGGTATTGGAAGAATGAAAACTGAACAGAAAATTTATAATTTGTACTAAAAGTAAACCCAAACTAACAAATGACAATAGGAAACTGTTTTAAGGAAAGTGTTTCAAAATAAATGGTTTCTCTACAAAGTAAAGACACAAAAATAAACACATAATCTAGAGGCAACAAGAACTGACATGTTTTAAGCTCCTAAAGCACAGGCACTCAAGTTAATCTGCATTGCAGACTGATCTTTCCCCATATTTTGTCCACACCATTACCCTGCCATCATTTACTGACATGTTTTGTCACCAAAATCTCAAGATTGCACTATTCAAAATCATTTAGTCTTTCACAGATGAAATCCTCACATATTGTTGCACCTAACTTCACAAGTTTCTTCTTTGCTCTGAGGATTTCACATCTTTTTCTGTATGATACAAAGTCCTCTATTTTGGGTCTAGGTTTTGAAGATCCTGACATCTTACACTCCACGATATGACTTTCTATCTATGTTATTCAGTGTCACTTGTAGGCCTAGCTTTTCCTGGGCAAGATTGATCACTGATAAATTTCTATTCTCTCTGTTGTTCTCTCAAATCCCAAACAGTCTGAGGTAAATGTATCTGGTATTGGTCAAGTTTTCAAATTTCTCAGTCACCTTCTATTCAAGTAGTCATTTCATATCTTCAGTTTCTTTTAAAAATAGGTTCAGAGCACAGACCTCACTCACATGTGTCTCCAGAATTTCCTGTATTTTGGCTGCCACTGCTGTTGTGACTGCATCAGTGATGGGCCCTAAAATGAGCCTGAGTTTTTAGTCCAGTCAAAGAAGGAAAATTAGGATAAAAAATTTTATGTTGTCATGGGAGGGAGTGTCATAAACAGCATCCTGAAAATCCCCACCGGTGGGGTGTGAGCATGGGGATCGGATTGGGGGGGAGGCAGGGGGAGGGGGAGGCATATAAAGGTCACTTTTTATGGTTTTCTTGAATATTCAGAAAACGTTGCTTCTACTTAAAATGTCACCCAGTATAAAATTAAACTATATTAATTTTTTTAAAAAAAGGTTCTATTCTTTTTTCTCTGGAACTAATAGTTTCCCCGTTGCAGGGAATGGAAAAATTACAAATTATTATAAAATAATTTGTTAATGTTATAAATTATTGTTTACTGTCAAATGAAGTGGGTTAAGAAAAAATATTAAATTTTTGTACCACATCTAAATGTGGCAGAGCTGTATTAAGGGTGTTCTGGGCATGTAAGATGGTGGAGGGAAGCAGGTGGAGGGTAGAATCATCAGGGAACATAGTGCACCAGATTATGGTCAGGCAATTCCTTCCTTCGTATGTCAGAAAACTGAAGAGCGAGCAGATGATTTCCCACTGTGCATGACAAGTCCACGCTGATAGCTGAGTGGTCAGTGTGATTGACTGCCGTCCTATGGGCCTGGGTTCGATTCCCAGCTGGGTCAGGGAATTTTCTCCACTCAGGGACTGGGTGTTGTGCTGTCTTCATCATCATTTCATCCCCATTCAGCACACAGGTCACCCAATGTGGTATCGAATGTAATAAGACCTCTGCACCACGGCAGCCGGACCTGCCCTACAAGGGGCCTCCCAGCCAATGACACCAATTGCTCATTTCCATTACTACATGACAAGAGACAACTTCAGTATGTTTCACAAAGTTTTACCAACAGTCCGCAGTGTGCCTTATGAATCACTGGCAACACAGTATGCAGACATGCCTGGGGTTGCTTATTTTCCACAAAGTATGTTAACACTATATGGAATATAGATATGAGTTACTAATATGACTAATGCAAGAAATGCATGTGCACAGAATCTGCATAATTATCTGTCTGCCTGCTTAGCTGTGTGGTAACATGTTTGCCTACCATGCATCAATTCCCAGTCAGGTTGGAGATTTTCTTTGCTCATGGACTGGGTGTTGTGTTGTCCTCATCATCATTCATCATCACCAATGTGCTAGTAGCCAATGTGGCATCGCCTGAAATTAGACTTGCACACTGCGTCTGACCTCCCCAAATGGGGCCTCCCGGTCAACAATGCCACACAATCATTTTTACATAAATATCTGCAACATATTCCTCACTACTAGAGAGAAAAGTGATTCTGAGTTGTCCTGTACAACAGCAGTAGAATTCTTCTAAGAAAGGCAACTTCATCCATTAGGAGTGCTGCTCACTTTTCAGGTTAGAGACACACTATACTTTTCCAGAATTTGCTGTCAAATTCTCTTAATTGAACGGTCAAAATAACTCCACTGAGATAATGTTCATATAATGGAATTATTTTCAGTTTATGAAATGAGTCCTTATTTGCAGCTGTTGAGTGAACTTGTATGAAAAAAAGATTTCTGTTAATATTATCAAATTCAGAGTGACAGCATGTTATGCTTAGGATAGTTTCTTCAGTGTGGTACATAGTTGAGAGTTCCAGCAGTCAACCTTTTTCTGCATATAGTTCAATTAACAACTTCAATCAGGTATTCATTTGGTAAACTGAAAATAACTCCACTATATCAATACAATCTCAGTGAAGTTATTTTGTCCACCCACATAGGAGAACTGTACATCGAATGCTGGAGAGGTATAGTCTGTCTGCAAAACAAAAAGTGAGCAGCTCTCATGGTAGTGGTGTTTGTAACGGGACATCCTCCACTAGCATTACTTTTCCTCAATGGTAGTTGTCAATACCAGTATTATTTTTCGAATTTTAGACAGGTCAATAATATCTCAGCTGCTTTTCTGAAAACTTTCATATAATCTTACACACAATATGTTATATTTCAAGCTAAAATTTCTCAAAAGGAGTTACTTTAGTCTCAACATTAAAATCAATAAGTACTAGCTCTGAATGTACAGTTAAAATTATATTTTTAGAAACATTTGAAATTACAAACTACTGACACACTTAAAATTTCTATTATTAATTACACAATCTAGTACTGTTTATTATGTTTATCTCTGCATTCATTTATGAAATAATAATCAAAATTAATTGAAATTCATTTGTCAAGAAAAATTGTAAACCCTTTGGGTTATGGTTATTACCGCAGAGTGAGGAAGTTGTAAGCATGCCTCTGATGTGATCGGACATATTTTTGTATTTTGGGTGAACAATATAATTTCGGCTTTGTTAATGTGAAAATTCAAAAGACTGTATGACATTCTAAAATGTGACAAAATATATTAATGTAACAACAAAAATTCTGCAACACCAATCTTCAAATTTATTAGGATCAATTCAACCACGAGGATCTAAAATGTGAGAATTTCGCCTTCAAGAATCAGACCTCTAGACAAGAAGAACTGGAGCCAATTGTACACCAAAAGCTAAATAAACTAGAAAGTTAATTGTATTCTTCACTTCTCTCAAATTTTTCATAAAAGACTTTGCTTATTGTGGACGATAGAGGGGGGAGATTACGTCTTTTCTGAAAGAATGCTATAGTTGCCATACAGGATGAATAGGAATCAAAGATCCCCTCTGACTTTGTAGAATAGTGCCCTGAGATTTAGATTATCTGTTTACATGCATTTCTTGCACTAGTATTATTAGTAACTTATCTCTGTTTTCCAAGCAGTGTTAATGCACTTTTTGGAAAATAAACAATCCCTGGGCATGTCTGTGTGCTATGCCACCAGTGATTCACATGTGAAAGATCGGTATATCTTTGTGAAACATGTTGTAGTTCATTACAGGGATGTAATGGGATAGATAGAGCAGGCAATCATTTGCTCACTCTTCAGTTTGCAGATCTAAGAAGGAGGTAAGTGCATGTCCACAGTCCTGTGACCTACATTAACTAATGCTTCTACTGTCCACCCCCACCCCACTCCTCCTTGTTATACTTCCAGAACACTATTTATCCCTTAATATGGCACCACTGCACATAGATTTGGTACACATGCATAATAGTTTTCCTTAAACCACATCATTTAACAGTAAACATTAATTTTATACCATTAAAAAATATTTTGATAATTTGAGATAATCCCATCCCATGCAACAGGGAAATTGTTAGTCCTAGTTTCCTTAAACCACATCATTTAACAGTAAACATCAATTTTATACTATTAAAAATTATTTTGATAATTTGAGATAATCCCATCCCATGCAACAGGGAAATTGTTAGTCCTAGAGAAAAAAGAACATCATTTTTTAGGAAATATTATGTAGTTTAAATTTGTACCTGAAAACGTTTTCACTAGAAGCTGTGGTTTAATGAGTTGTTCAAGAAAAACAGAAAAAAAAACTTTAAATGTCCCATCCCCCATCCCAACACCCCCCCCCCCCTTTTCATACCCTGCCAGTGGGGATTTTTAAGTATATTGTTCACAACACTCGCTCCTACCAATGTGCAAACATTCACAACTACATGATTTTTTTCCCTCTTTTATCTTTGTTGGCCTCTGTTAACTGGGCTGATTATTTTATTCAGCTTGAGTCATGTACATTGCTGGCATGATAGTTGCTTTTTTCTAACAATTCCTCAATGCCCTCTATGGAAATTTTCAATATATGTTATTGCAAAGATGTGGGAATCATGACTTGCATTCATTCATTGGGAGAATAGAATAAAATTGCAACATTCTGGAAAGAAAAGCTGTTGTGTCATACACAGTATTTGTGAACTACTACAGCAGAGATTTATTCCAGATTATGAGGCCAACCAATCCAAATTTAGTATGACATAAACTGTAATGACTGATTTGTTCAGTAGCCTGTATGACCCACCGAGAAGTAATGGGGAAATCTTGCAGTGCTTGTGAATCAGAATGCTCAATTTTAAAATAAAAAACTTTTGATCTGCTGAAATCTGAATCATTTCCCATAGGTAAGTGAGACAGAATGTCAGCATTTGCATGCTGTGCCATAGGCCAAGAATGAATGTCATATTGATCATTGGAAAGAAATAGTGACCAATGTTGCAGCATTTGTGCTGCATGATCAGGTACCTCTTTTGCCAGATAAAAAAGGGCTGTGAGCAGCTTATGTTCACTTACAAGAAAAAGTTTTCAGCTTTACAGATATTAATGAAATTTTGTGACATCGTAGACTATGGCTACAGCTTCCTTTTCCTGCTGACTGTAAGTGACTTGTGCCTTTTTCAATGTCTTAGATAGGAATTTTATGGGGCATTCTGTGTTGAAAACCTTGTGAAATAAAACTGTCACTGTTCCGTATGGTGGTGTGTCAACTGCAAACACTACTGGTTTTGCAGATTGTATTGCATAAGACATGGGCAGCTAAGCAATGTGTGTTTCAGATTCTGAAAAGATTGTTCACATTCTTCAGTTAAGCTAAAAGGAACAGTTTTACACCAGAGGTGATGCAAAGCTGTGGGTATTTGCACTGCATTCATAATTAATTTAATGTAGTATGTCAGGTTGCCAAGAACAGCTTAAAGTTCTCATACTTTTGTAAGAGACGGTAATCTCCATATGGCCCCTAAAGGCTTAGTCAAGGGATGAGCAATGTGGGCACCAATGACATGTCCCTAACATTCAATTTCACTATTGAAAAATCAACATTTCTGTAAATTAGAGCCGACTGCTGTGCCCAAGTGGTTCTAAGCACTTCAGTCCAGTACTGCGCTGCTGCTATGGTCGCAGGTTCAAATCCTGCCTCGAGCATGGATGTGTGTGATGTTCTTAGGTTAGTTAGGTTTAAGTAGTTCTAAGTCTAGGGGACTGATGACCTCAGATGTTAAGTCCCATAGTGCTTAGAGCCATTTGAACCATTTTTGTAAATTACACTTGAGTTCTACATTAGACAAAACTTGAAAAAGTGACTCCAAATTTTGAGATGCTGTTCCAGTGTTTGTCCAGAGACAATGAGGTCATCCAAATAATTTGAACAGGACAGAACTTTAGACGTCACTTATTCAAGAAAGCATTGAAATAGTGCAGGAGCAGAGGCGCTTCCAAAGGAAAGAGACTGGTATTGGTACAAGATGACATGCATATTAACCACCATAATTTTTTTTCTTCATCCAGGTGAGTATGAAGATAAGCTTAGGCTAAGTCTATTTTTGAAAAGAATTGTCCATCTGTTAGGTGATCCACAAGCTCATCAATGCATGGACATGGATTAGCAATCACTCACTCTTTGAGCATTAACTGTATCTTTAAAGTCAGCACAAAGTCTGATCCTCCGGTTCATTTTGCTTATGATCACAAGTGGAGATGTTCATAGACTTATAGAAATGGGTTTAAAAACACCAATTTGCTCTAATTTGTTTAGTTCATAAGAAACTTCATCGCGGGGGATGTGGTGTTACCAGATGAGTGTGGCAAAACTTAGTTTTCACATTATCCTTGAGTGCAATATGTGCGTGGAGTCCGCCTCCATAGCGTTACCACCTACCACACAGGAGGCCCGGATTTGATTCCCAGCAGGGGACTGGGTGTTGTGTGCCCTTCATCATCATTGACTCACAAGTTGCCGAAGTGGCGTCAATGAAAAGGACTTGCAATACAGCAGCCAAACTCCCCCGAAAGGGGTCTCACAGCCAACAATGCCATCCGATCATTTCAGTTCTTCTTCTTCTTCTTGTTCTTCTGCTTCTTTTTTTTGTGCATGAAAATTCTTCACATGCCCTGGAATGCCACTGAACAAATGCCCCATATTTTTCTTACAACTGGCAAGGGAAGATGGATATCAAAAGCATACACATTGTCCTTTTAAAGCCAAATAAATCAAAAGTATCCATGCCAAAAATGTTGGTACTAGAACATGACTGGATGATTGTGAAAGGCACTGATGTAATCATATTTCTATATTTTGCTTGCAAGGTGCACCGTGGAAGAACAGAGATGCTTTTGCCATTGGGGACCATGAGGTAGAGAGGTGATTTTTGCAGTTGACATTGTACCAAATGCTCTGAGTATTTTGATTAATCAGTGTGAGTGAAGCACCAGTATTTAACTGAAAAGCTACAGATTGATAGCAAGTCTGCAGAGAGATGAATAGTGTCTGATCTGTCTTCTGCATATGACTCTCAGTCCCAACTTGTGGGATACTGCTTTTGTTGGAACTGTGACTGACAAAGCATTTAGCTGTATGTCTATTAGAGGAGAGCTGCTTAGAATGAGGAAAAGTTTGCATATTTTGTTTCACTGTGTGATTTTATCCTTTCATGCATGGTTTATAGTAAATCTAGTTCTATTGAAACTTCTGCTCTGTTAACAAACCACATAAATTCAGGCCTGATGTAAATTAGTTTTCATCTGTAAATTATGTAATCTATAGTTGTGAAAGTTTATTAATTTTTCTGACTGTTTGCATAATTTTCCATAAATACAATTTTCCATTCATCAATTGATGTACACTCTTGACATAAAAACATTAGATTTGATGTGCATGAACAGGCAAACAAATGATTACAATCTCAGAAAAATTGGATGATTTATTTAAAAGAAAGAGCAAGTCATTAATGCATTGATCCACTTCTGGCCCTTGTGCAAGCAGTTATTTAGCTTGGAATTGATTCATAGAGTTGTTGGATGTCCTCTTGAGGGATATCATGCCAAATTCAGTCCAATTGGTGAATTAGAATGTCAAATTTCAAAGCTGGTGTGAGGGCTCTGCCCATAATGCTCCATACATTCTCAATTGGTGAGAGATCCAGCAACTTTGCTGACCAAGGAAGGGTTTGGAAAGTATGGAGACAAGCAGTAGAAACCCTCACCATCTTGTCTTGCTTAAATGTAAGCCCATGATGGCTTGCCATGAAAGACAACAAAACAGGCTGTAGAATATCATTAATATACCAGTGTGCTGTAATGGTGTTGTGGATGACAACCAAGGTGGTCCTGCAATGAAATGAAATGGCACTCCAGACCATCACTCCTGTTTATCAGACTGTATGGCTTGCGACAGTCAGGTTGGTATTCCACTACTGTCCAGACAGGTCTTCACTGGTCATCAGGGCTCATTCCCAAGCATGACTCATCATAGAAAACAACTGTACCCCAGACATTAAGATTCTAGGTTGAAGGCATGTACGGAGACACCCAAACAGCTGTGTGACACCCATCTGTTACCTGTCATGCAACCTGACAACCAGGATTGATGTTCTCGAGTACTATCCTGGGCCTCCATTTTATCAAGATAATGCCTGCCCATGCTCAGCAACAGTTTCCGCTGGTTGTTTCATTCTTGCCAAACCCTACCTCAGCCAGAAAGGTCACAGGTCTCTCCCCAATTCAGAATGTCTGGAGCATTGTGGCTGTAGCCCTCCAACCAGCTCAGGCTAGAATAATTATTTTTTTCATGGAGATCACTCTACATTTTTCTAGCCATCAGATACTCCCATCTGTCATAGTACCAAAGTACAGTTCTATGCACTAACTTTTTTTCAAAATTGTCAGATTCCATAATTTCCATTTTCATTATATCCCTTTCTTGGAGAATCAAAACTCATGCTCACATCTAGAGATTTTGCTGATGTTTCTGCAGTGTTAATACAGAATACAGTTGATTCAGAAATACCATAAGGTTTTGTTGTCATTTGATGAAATTGTACAAAATTTATATTATTTCTGGCTTCTTCACTGTTGGCCATATGAGTAAAAATTTTTCAGTGTGTTTGATGTAACAATTTTAGATTGTTTTTGAATGTCTTTTCGTCCTTTTTACACAAACCAACTGGAGCAACATTATATGTAGGCCCTTCCTCCTGCATTTCACTCACTCCCAAACACACATCAATACTCTGTTCCATGGAAAACTGAAACCACTTGTGAACATACTAGATTGCACAGAAG
The DNA here is from genome assembly GCF_021461385.2 of Schistocerca piceifrons. NCBI lineage: Eukaryota > Metazoa > Arthropoda > Insecta > Orthoptera > Acrididae > Schistocerca > Schistocerca piceifrons. The sequence goes on from NC_060149.1 coordinate 270,955,366, forward strand.
CATGCACCATTCAGCTGCCAGCCGCTGTGGCCATGCGGTTCTGGCGCTGCAGTCTGGAACCGCGGAACTGCTACGGTCGCAGGTTCAAATCCTGCCTTGGGCATGGGTGTGTGTGATGTCCTTGGGTTAGTTAGGTTTAAGTAGTTCTAAGTTCTAGGGGACTTATGACCTAAGATGTTGAGTCCCATAGTACTCAGAGCCATTTGAACCATTTTGAACCATTCAGCTGCCACTGTCCTACTGCTCTGTTAATGGAAGACAAAGTTTTGAGGTGAGCAAATCACAGTGCTTAGTGCTGGTGGACTGTGGGGTATGGGTGTGAGCTGGAGGTGTATATTTTTGTGATGTCCACTCTGGATACTGAGGCCACATCGAAGCTGAGTAAATTTTCGTACAAACATATACATATGTGTGTGTATGACACAGTATCACTTGAACTTAGAAAAATATTACTGTAAAACAGTTTTAGTTCAGAATCAATATTCACCAAATTAAATTTTAGTGGATATGCAAAGAGGGAAGTGCGTTCTTCATGTGGGCATCAGCCTAGATAAATAATGTCATAGCTGGAGTTTAACAGTTTTACTGCACTTTCACTTCTGATTGTATGAATACATGATATTACTCCATTGTGTGGTTTACTCAACTGTAACCAGGGAAGTGTGTCATACATTCCTGCATGCATTGCCAAAAGTAGTGAGTACTGATTCAAGATGAGAGATCATATTTATTTCCATTTCCTGAAGTCAATGTTTGTACAGAACAGAATTTACTTTGTATCACTTTTTGCATGCACATGTACCGTGCATGTGCTCATTTAGGGCAGTGTCAGAGTTACATGTTGTGGAGAAAGGAGTTTTTACAGTCGTGTGTTACACAGCATTTTACACAAGGCATTGGAAGGTTTGAACAAACCAAGGAAGCAGTTATGCATGTCTTACTATATTTATGCTGTGGCTTAGAGAGGCAGTTGTCATGTGCCCTATGAAACTGGGGTTGCTTAGAGCTCTGCATGGTCAGTTTTGAAACAACAGGCACATTATCATCTTCTTGGTGAAGTCTTGAACTTCCTGAGCTTTGATTAATTTGATTACATCATTGAGATCAGGATTGTGATGCTATTGAATTTCTGCTCATATTCTGTTATCAGCAAGGTTTTGAATAACACATCATGATGCATCTCATCTTGCTATGCACCTCAAGACCAATTCCTGAATGTGTCCTTGAGTTTAATAATCCATTCCTTGTAAGACTGGTCATTATGACAATTTATATGAAACTGACCTTCAAGAAGTCATCTGATGCTCAAATAATGTCTTCATATAGTAGAGTGTGGGGCTCTAACTGAGGAACAACTTGCAACACAATTGGAATATATGCACTCCTACCCATGTAAAAAAGAAAGTCTGTTGTGATTCACTTTATATGTTGTATGCTGCGAAGTGTTGCTCTAGTTGCAAACAGTATCCCATCTATTCCTCTTGTTATTCATCAAAAGAGTGAATGATGGAGGAGGTAGTACCTAGCCACTGGCTTTCTGTGCTTCAGTCATAGTTTACAGGAGCTTTTTGGCTTCCATCAGTCTGCCAATAGCTGCTAGTAATGATTCAGCTTGGTGACTCCGAAACTGAGTAAGTGCAGTGAGGGATTGCTATTGAGATGTTAACCCTGCATACAGAAATTAAATACACTTGAAATAGATATCCACTCCACACACAAAGAGTGAGGGAAAAATGTTACGATTCATCAAATACTACCAACTCAGCCATCAGACACATCCCTAATAGGTAGCAAAAATCAGATTCATTGCCAGTCATGCTACAACTTATTTTCCCCACACCAGTCTTCTTTATTAATGTTGACAAGTCTACAGATGTTTGCTATCTAGAGTGCAAAACTCTGAATGTGACTGCTTAGAAAGACGCTATAGCCATTCAAGATCCCCATGCAGTGAAGTCATGTGAATCTAGCATCCTTTTGCAGCATGTATGCTTGGTGCCAGCATGGTGAATGATGCATGAAGGACGAGTGAGCTCACCCATGGTGTGCCGGCAGGGGTGGCTGAGCAGTTCTAGGTGCTACAGTCTGGAACCGCGCTACCGCTATGGTCACAGGTTCGAATCCTGCCTCGGGCATGGATGTGTGTGATCTCCTTAGGTTAGTTAGGTTTAAGTAGTTCTAAGTTCTAGGGGACTGATGACCTCAGAAGTTAAGTCCCATAGTGCTCAGAACCATCATCCGTGGTGTGGTAGTGGGAGGTTCAAAAGTGCCATTTCCCATGTAGCTGTGAGCAGCGTGGCAGGTGCAGTCAATACAGATAGTGTTGATACCACAAAACGATTTGATGAGTTAATGCATCTGTATGTGCCAAATGTTGCATTTCTTGAATGTAGTAATGGACATCAGTTGCCTTACCATTCACATGTATCACATCACAGCAACATGTATATGATGATGTCTGTGATGAAACGATGTAAATACTGATTGTGTCAATTATTAAGTTGTAAATCGTAATGCCTTTAGAAAGTCAATATTTTTTACATTTTGTAACTTTAGTGGATAGTTCCTCATTCAAATACTGTTTAATTTTCACTACCTCTTTCTGTATAGATGTATAATTTCAGTTTCATGGCCATTGTTTAATTACACTGGCTACAATTGATGAAAAGCTGTTTTTAATTATGTCCTGTGTGGACGCAGTCATTTTAAGAAAGATTTTAATGATGTGTGAAGCTGAAATGGCACCAGCACTAATCAAGAATGTTTATGGTATGTATCCTGTAATTATTTCATGTCTATACCCTTGAACCCCGCTACAAAATTATGTGCTGTTCTGTAAGCTGTTGTATGTTGTTTACATGAGGAAAAATGTGTTTCATATCTTATATCTGAAGATGACTAGATGGTTAGCTGAAGGTAGTAACCAATCCATATAAAGAAGATATCATGTGCAGTCTTGACTTCATGAATTTCAATGACTAACATAAATAAAAGAAGTACAACAGAGTGAATATCTCCTGGCTGACAGTGTCAACAGACTTGAGAGAGAGTTTATTTAAAGAAATATTCATAATTTACTAAACCTGTAAACAATATGCATCAACAGGCTGCAGTTCCTCTTAGACTCTACGGCCTACCCAAGATCCATAAGAATGGGGTACCTCTTCGCCCCATTCTAAGTAACATAGGAGCACTTATTTTGTTGCCAAATACCTGACGTCACTATTGGGACCTCTCGTAGGCAAGTGTGACCATCACATTCAAAACTCTGAAGATTTCATAGGTTGCCTGAAAACTCTTAGATTGCAATCATCGGATCTCTTAGTAAGTTTCGATGTTGTGTCTTTATTTACAAAGGTGCCCTTGCAGGACTCTTTGGAGCTCTTTAGCAACAAGTTTGAGGATATTATAGTAGCATTACTTAAACATGTGCTTATTTCAACATACTTCTTATTTTATGACCAATATTTTGAAGAAGTGGTGAGTGTCACCATGGGAAGCCTTCTGTCTCCTGTGGTGGTTAATTATTTTATGGAGGACTTTGAAGAAAAAACACTACAGTCAGCCATTCTCAAACCCTCTTGTTTCCTGCAGTATGTCGATGATACATTTGTGTTGTGGCCACATGGACTTGATACTTTACCTACATTCTTCATCATCTGAATTCGCTCCATCCAAATATAAACTTCACAATGGAAGTGGAAAAAGATGGTACTTTACCTTTTGTTGATGTTTTGGTACAAAGGAAAGCAGAAGCAACCTTGGGATGCAGCGTCTACTGCAAGCCAAAGCATACAGATCTATATCTGCAGGCCACATGCTACCATCATCCTACACAATACAGTAGTGCATTACATACATTAGTTCATAGACCCTGAAAGCCTGTCGAGTGAAATATAACATTTGAAGACAGTGATCTGACAAAGCGATTATTCTGAGAGACAGATACATAAAGCATTCAGGCCCAGATGAGTTCAATCTATGGAGCAGAGTGAAGATATGAAGACACCCACCACATTGGCCTTTTTGCTGTATTTTGGTGCCATGTCGTCAAGAATCAGAAGAGTGCTAGGATGATATGGAATTAAGTGTGTTTTTCAACCTGTAAAACTGAGAAACCTGTTGAGTTCAGTTAAGAATGACCTTGGCCTCAGGAAATGTGGTGTGTACAAGATTCCTTGTCAATATGGGGCAGTGTATATGGGCCAGACATGCTTCACGGTACAAGAATACTGCAATGAATATCAGCATCATACACGCCTTCGTCAACTGGAAAAGTCAGTAATTGCGAAACACTGTCTGAATACAGGACATTGGATGACTTATGAAAAAATGGAAGTCTTATCCTCAGCATCATGTTTCTGGCATTGTGTCATTAAGGTAGCAATACATATCCATACAGCCAATAATCTCATCAACAAGGATACGGGATTTCAACTTAACGCAGCCTGAAGCCCTGCATTGGCTGCTATTATATCACAATGCGAAAATCAAGATTTGTCGATAATAGGCCCATCATAACATGGGTCTAGTACGGCCATTGGTGAGTAATGTCTGGCCACACTGTTGGCAAATGTAGCATACAGCGCACTTGCAGGAGAACAGCTCTGTGATTTTTGGCAAAGGGAGTTTGAGTATGGCACCATCTAACTGCTAATCATTGCGCATGCACAATTTCTGCACCTGCGCATTCTTTGGGCACATGTTCTAGAAATGGGGCATTGATGTGCCAATACCGTGTAGCCAATACCTAGCCACCAGCTATGTTGAACCACCTGAAGATGTCGGACAGTTGCTCCAAGGAAATATTGTGGAATTTGCACAACGTGATCCTGCAGCATGCCTGTGAAGACTATTTACAACACATCCATTGGGAAAGCTTGAAGAGTCACATCTGTAAACAATATGTTCACCAAAATTCCACCTCACTAAAAATTGTTAATTTCTACATTGACATAGCTTCTTTGGAAGTCCTTCTTCTCCTCTTTCAAGCAAATGTTTTACTTTCCCTAAAACCATAATATATTAAAAGCTATTTGAATTCAAAATTTTTATGCTCTAGAATGTTGCACTCTATAAATGATATTCTTCCCAAAATTCATTACCACAGGTTTTTAGCACAGATTTTCCTGTTTTCAGAAATGTATACTGTTACTTAAATGGCCTGTTAGTTGGTTGATTATTCAAATTAGAAAATTTCACTTCCTCAAAAATTCTTGATGAACTTTGGGAATTGCCATGCACATTAAAAATTATGTCTCATAAAGTAATATATGTTGTCCTATCATTTTCTTAATTTTAATTTTAATTAAACAGTTTTACTTCCTTGTCAGTTATATCTTTGTATCTATCATTATTTTCTGTCTTTTATGTTAATATTCAAAACATAGTTATCATTTATTTTACTATTTTGTAATTGATGTAAGAACGGATCTATAAATAGCTCTGGCCAGAGCAGCCAGCTTGAAATAGATGGTAATAAACATAATACCAAAATATTAGAATCCACTTTAATATTTTTTCACTGAGGAAGCTATACTGCAATCCTGTCTTTCAATAATTGTATGACTACCAAAATGACAGATATGGACATAAGTTACCCCAGAATAGAAAATGAACTAAAATCACTTATTGTGAGTGAGACCTGATGGGACAGAAATTGATTCTAAATAGAGGGTGCATAAGATCCTGCCCCTCTTCTAGCAGCAGTATATCATACATTGTTGGAGGAATAAAAAATTCCAGGTGAATGGAAATGTGTACAGGTCATTCCTACTTTCAAGAAGAATCAGTGAACAGATGGACACAACTACATACCTATATCACTGACATTAGTCTGCTGTAGAATTCTGAAACTCATTTTATGTTTGCGTATTTTGATTTTTCTGGAGACCAAACTTTCTCCAATAGGAATCAATATGGGTTCCAAAAATAACAATCATGGGAGACCTGAGATGATAATAGGTTCTGATGCTCAGGTTGATGCCATGTTCTCAGACATTCATTCGGCAGTCCACATTGTTGCCCAATAGAAAGAATACAAGCATACAGAATATCAAACTAGTTTTGTGATTGTAACAATATTATGAGAAAGAAAGTTGCTCAAAAAAAAAAAAAAAAAAAAAAAAAAAAAAAATAAGGAACCAAAGTGCTAAGATCATCGGTCCCTGGTCTGACACACTACTTAAACTAACTTATACTAAAAACAGCACACGCATCCATGCCTGAGGGAGGACTCGAACCTCTGGCGGGAGGGGCTGCACAATCTGGGACACGGTGCCTCAAGGAGTGGGGCCACTCCGTGTGGTGGAAAGTTGCTACTCACCATATAGCAGAGATGCTGAGTTACAGACAGGCACAACAAAAAGACTGTCACAATTAAAACTTTTGGCCATTAAAGTCTTCGTCAATGATAGACACACACACACACACACACACACACACACACACACACACACACACACACATATGCACACGACATTGATTTTGTGATTGGACTGAGGAGTTCTTAGCTAATATTACACAACTTGCATTCTTAATATAGAGGAACCCAAGACATGAATTAATTCGAGCTGTTCCTCAATGAAGTTTTATAAGACCATTACTGTTTACAGTATATATAAATGACACAAACAGGTGGAAAAATTCATCATTTTCTGATTACATGATAGCTGAACAATCATTGTAAGCAGTCACATCCATTACATTTCCAGAAGTATGTGTATCATATAAAGCTAATTGTGCTAAAGGCAAATGTGAGACTGTGTTAACTGGAGGAAGGTGGTTGCTTACTTCGTTCAACTGTTGCTTTAGTGTTGTTCCTTGCTCTGGGACCCATATTAAGCAGGAAAATAGAGAAGATCTAAACCATGACAGTGTGTTTTGTAATGGGTTTATTAAGTAAGCACTAAACTATTATTGAACTGCCCCTACAATGCCAGCATCAGATACTATTACACATTCGCTATGCATCAATGTGTAGTTTACTGTTAAGACTCTGAGATGTTGCATTCCTAAAAGAGTCCCTATGTACTTTATATCTCGTGAAAAGGTCATGAAGATGAAATTAGAGAGGCTCAAATTGACATGGAGAGTTACATACAGTCTTTCTTGCTGCGTGCTATTTGCAATTGAAACAAGAAAGGGGTGAGGAAGATGTAGACATATATGGTGTAATTGTTGCTGTTTCTGCTGTTGTGGCTGCATTAATATCAACTGCTGTTGTTTGGAAATTTGTGGTAAGGTCTTATGGGACCAAACTGTGGAGGTCATCAGTCCCTAAGCTTACACACTACTTAATCTAACTTAAACTAACTTACACTAAGGGCAAGACACACACCCATGCTCGAGGACTTGAACCTCCAACAGGTGAAGCAGTGCGGACTGTGACAAGATGTCTCAGACCACTCGGCTACCCCATGTGGCTCTGCTGTTGTTAGTCCTCTTGTTGTTGAACAATCATTCACTGTTGGTGTCATTTTTGTTGTGCATTACTCGTTTCTGGTGCTACTGTTACTGTTGTTGCTGTTGTCACTACTGCTACATTTGTTGCTGTTTGGGTGACTGCCTGATCTTGCTTTTAACATTATCAAAACAGTCAAAATAAATGTGTACGTAGCCTCTTCACCATATTTGTGTCATAAGAGCTAAATTAGTTCATGCCACAATCAGTTGACACCAGGAGTGGTTACTTGATTTCTTACACAATGATACTGAAAAAACCATGTGTAGTAAGTTTTCCAGGAGCTAGACCAGTGCCCACATCAGTCAAGACCAAAATACCTCCAAATCCACATTAACTGAGTCCACAACCAATGTAATACTGACTAAAGCAATCAGGTGATACTGAAGTCACATTCTAAGAAAAGCAATGGAGTTGGAGATGCTGTTTGGCTTTTTATTACTGACAAGTCTTTAGAGCTTTGCATTACTCAGGGTGAAGATGCCCCCTGGAGGTACATGATGAGTTTACTGAATGAATTCAGAAAGAAATCTTAAATACCCATATCATATAGCTCTTCTTCAATTAACTCATTCCCTCATCTGACTATTTTCCATTTAAGGGCATTTTCTTTTTCAGTTTCTTCTTTCCAACATACTTTTATTCCACTGTACTGTAAACTACATGTTGTGTTATGGGCTTTTTTATTGTGTAAGAATGACCACTGATAGTATTAAGCAAAAATCCATTTCATAAATTGTGTTTTTAATGCTCATGTCATTGGTACTGAAGAAGGCCATAGTCAGTGAGTTCTTTTTGTGTTTTTCAAATTCCTGAATTACATTTTTCTGCCATAATTCATTACAAGCAGCGGCAGTGTGGTTGAGGCATCCAGTTGCCTCCTGCATATGTGTGTGTGATGTCCAACAATGCTGACTGAGCCAAGTGTGGCCGAGCAGTGGTGTAATGCCACTGTTCTCATCAGCATTGTCCTCGGACTTGGTAGTTAAGATGGTGGTGGCCAAGGCATGGCTATGTATCCAACAGTGCCCAGCTGGTGGCAATGGGTGATGTAGCATCCGTGACCCACTGCAGAAGTGATGTGGCCAGCGTGCTATGCCCCAGGGCTCGGCTGGCTCCACAGCAGCTCAGTGACTAGTGTCGCAGAGCAAGCTGCCATGATGTCAGGTCAAACTGCAGACCCCCTAAGCATTCTGGATTATGTCCCAAGTGTCACAGCACCATGGTGGCAGTGCTGCAATACTAACACAGGATGATATCAGTACAAAACTGGTTAGGTATTTATATGCTCATGAGTGGTGCTTGCTTGGGCTCTGCTGCGCCTTGCGGCATATATACTAAACACTTCCACAGTTGCTGGTGTGGAAAGGCTTCTACCTTCTGCTTAGATGCTGCTGTGTCAACTACTTCCACATCTCACCTGGCTGGCTTATTTCGCAGTGTGTGATGTCTATGTTGTGTTTTGTAAGGCATAACATCTGTGCTCATCTGTGGCTGGTTCTGCTCTGATCCACTCCCTGCTTTACTTGTTTCTGACTGGATATGGTCAGTGCACTACAGTGCCATCAGTCATTACTTCCACTGTGGCTAGGTAAAAATAAAAGTGTAAACTTTTATGGTTGGGTTCCAAGACCAACCTTAACACAGGTGATAGCTCTTTTTGCACTTTCTGTAGCCCGTGCAGGTACTGTTCCAGTGACAACAAGTTCATCCTAACTGGCCTCACACAGTTTGCTGCAAAGCTTTCCATAACTCTGCTACCTCTCTTCATGTTTCCTACACACTGTTCTCCATGGAATGTAACCTCTTTGTTACCACTACTTCTTTGACAAATATTTCTACTTTAGTTTGCAATTACTTAATTTTCTGGTTCACTAATTCTTCTACAGTTTTTGCATTGCTCATCACTTCCACAGTCAGCTGACATAGTAACTGAATATTGTTCAACACATCTTTCTCTAGACTCACAATCTGCATCATGTGCCGCTCACTTGCTGCCTCCTTTTCCTTCACCCATTGTTTCATTATACTCACTGCCTCATTCACCCTCCTGAAGTTGACCTCATCCACTGTCCCTAACATAGTTTTCAGAAGTTGGTCTCCTGCATTGATCTAACTTCTCCTCATTCTTGTATGTGATATAAACCCCAGAACCTGCATCATCCAACCATCAACTTCTCCTAAGTCCCTTACATTCTCCAGTAACTCCTTTAAGCCCTCCATGATTCTCTGCCCTCTGTTCAAAATTATCAAAGGCTTCTGCTAATCACCTCACCTCATTATGTACCTCCCATGTGTTAAATACCTCCTCTATCACCTATTAACCTTTCCAGCCCCTAACATACATGAAACATAAATGAAGTCTTATCTCCAAGGTGTTAACCCATACTGACTTCCTATGACTGCTTTGCCTACAACCTCTTGTTCACTCCTCCACATCTTCTTTTCCATTTTGACTAGCCCTTTGAGTCTTGAGATAACATCTGGACTCCCTCAGAAAGGTTTCTAACATATTACATGCACAATTGTCACTCTTATCGATAACTGACTCTCAATGTTCACTGGTGACATAGTTTCCATCACTGGATATGACCGCTGATACCTTACAAAAAATTTCTTTGTCTTCACCTTTAGGAATGCATTGGCTAACTTTGTATTGCGGCATTCTTCCTGTGTGGCTCACTGCTTCCTTTTGCTTTTCCAGTGCCCACCTGTGCAGCCTGCCCATATTTCTCTTATCACCCTTGCAAACTCATCAACTGATTCTCCTGTCTTTCCCTTCTTGGTTTTCAACATGTTCAATGATGACGGCATTTTAAAACCATATACTACTTCATATGAAGATATTGCTGTACTCATGCAGTGTTTTGAGTTGTACCCTGAGACTAAATGCCTTTAATAAATATCCCAATTGGTATGGTGTGTATCTGCATGGTGTCCTAGCATCTTCCATACAGTTCTATGCACACTTTCCATTCTAACATTAGCTTGAGGATGTTGAGAACTTGTCCTCAATTTCTTCACATATAACAGCTTACATAATTCCTTTTAGAAATGTGACGTAAAGTTGGTTCCCTCATCTGTTATTATCATTTCATGTACCCCAAACTTCAGTAACCAGTCATTTACTGGCACTTGAGACACTTTTGCTGCCTGTTGGCATTGGAATCACTTTCACATATCTTGGGAAATGATATACACTGACTGAAACAAAATTACAACATCAAGAAGGAGTCGTGTGACATAAATGAAAGTTGGTAGCCATGTTTCTGTATATGAAGGATGATGTCTATTCAGATTTCATGCCAATTGCATAAGAGACCACTAGTAGTGCCACTATGAGGATGCAGATGCAGGTTTGCATTAAATAAACACTGTAATTATCATGAGTGTTATTTACTTTTGAGCTTTGACATGGTGAGTTAATGAGAGCCAAAAATAACTTTAAGATGAGAATAATAAGATGAGTAAAATAACTTTAAGATGAGAAAGGTGCCATTACTCACTGAGTTTGAATGAGGTCGTGTAATAGGGCTACAAGAGGCTGGATGTTCCTTCTGTGATATTGCAGAAAGACTTGGTTGGAGTCTAGCAACTGTACATGATTGCTGGCAGCGGTGGTTACAAGAATGTACACTCGCAAGAAGACTGGGTTCTGGATGCCCACATGGCACTATCAAGAGGGAAGATGACTGTGTTCAGTGTATGGCTCTGATGCATCATACTGCATCTATAGTGGCAATTTGAGCAGCAATTGGCACCACTTTGACACAGCAAACTGGGACAAATTAGTTAGTTCAAGCAGGGCAGCTCCAAGCCAGATGCCCTGTAGCATGCATTTCACTGACCCCAAACCATGCCATTTGCAAATTCAGTGGTGTCAGGCAGAGCAGGGTGGAGGCCTGTTGTGTTTTCTGATGAGAAGCCAGTGATGGGTGTGTGTTGGTTAGAAGGAGGTCAGTTGAGGACCTACAACAAAGCTGCCTGCGTACTGGACACACTGGTCATACACATGGAGTTACGGTCTGGAGTGTGATTTTGTATGACAGCAGGAGCACTTTGTGGTTATCCCACACCTTGGCTGCAGATTTGTACATCCATCTGGTGATTCAAGCTGTTGTGCTCCCATTCATGAGCAGCTTCCCAGGGGGCGTCTTCAAACAGGACAACACTCACCCAAATACTGCTATTGTAGCCCAACATGCTCTACAGTGTGTCAACATATTGCCTTGGTCTGCTCAGTCAGCAAATCTGTCTCCAACTGAGCACATATTGGACATCATTGGATGACAACTCCAGTGTCATCCACAACCATCATTAACCATCCCTGTATTGACTGATCAAGTGCAACAGGCACAGAACTCCACCCCACAAACTGACATCTAGTATCTATACAACACAATGCAGGCATTTTAGCATACTTGCATTCAACATTTTGGCGATTATTCTGGTTATTAATGTAGCAGTATTTCACATTTTCAATGGCTAATCTTGTGCTTACATTAACCTATGATCTTGCAATGTTCATCATTTAAATATGTTACCTAGACAAGTGTATTCCTGAAATTTCATTACTCTTTTTTGTGATTTTTTTCCCATCAGTGTATAATTGTGAGTACATATTATCTTCCCTGTGGGTGTTTTGTTGGAAGGACCTAAAACATCAGTTCAGAGAAATTCAAATGGTGCTAATGATTTAGATAATTTCTGCAATTGTACCCTCTTTCTGCACTCTCTGTACACGCTGTATGCAATTCTGCACATACCAGTCTACATCTGTCTTCCTATTCTTCCACCAGTACCACTCCACAACTCTCCTGTTGGTAGTCCTATATTCTCCAAGACCTATTAACATGTGATTATGTGTCTCCTGTAGCACTCCATGCCTCAGTTTTGCTGGTACTATTACTTGTAGTCCAAGTTGGTTTCTCTGCACAGCAAACAATCCTACGTACAAAACTGTGGTTGTTTACTACACTGCTCATACTCGTCATCCATCTTGTGCACTTTCTACCACTCCTTAAGCTCATTACCACCTATTTGCAACACTGTTACTTTCCTACTTAAGCCATCTGCATCCCCATGTTTCTCTCCAGGTTTAGGTACGACCCCAAAATAAAACTCATTCAGTCACACCACCTATGGTGTCAAGCTACTACACAGGTCCTTCAGCTCCAGATATCATTTCAGTGCTGCGCAATCTGTTATCACTCGATACTTTTACCTATAGAGATAACACTTGAAGTAGGTGATTCCACTGATAAGGCTCAGCACGTCTTTTTCCGTCATGGAGTAATTTCTCTCTGTTGAAGTCATTTGCCTTGATGCATAGGCTGCTAGGTGCTTTAAGCTGTCTATTTCTTGAGATGATACCCAGCGAAGTGCATAGTTGAGTGCATCACATGAAGGAATGAATTCCTTACTAAAATCTGAAAGCACTAAAATTGGACTTGATATCAAAGCTTCTTTCACTTTCTCAAAAGCACACTGACAGCCCTCTGACCAAAAAGATTATGAACCATTCTTTAGTAATTATGTCAATGCTCTGGCAAATATCTGCAAATCTGTTTACGAATGTTCAGTAACAATTTGTGACTCCAAGGAATGACTGTATCTCCTTAGCTGACTCAGGCACAGAAAATTCTCATACAGCTTTAATTAATTTATTTATTATCAGTCTCATGGTGAAGGGGGAGGGGGGTGGGGGCAGTCTGACTTAACCTCACCAATCCTTATTTACTGTGACCAAGGTATGCAACCTTTTCCAATGCAAAGTACACTATTCTGTGCTGCAATGCATCTCAGGAATGCTTCCCTCAAGCACTGTATGTACTTTTCCATATCACTGGGATAGACAATTAAGACATCAAGATAGACCAAGCATTGACATGATTTCAGTCTTCTGTGAGCTCTTTTTAACAATCTTTGAAATGTCACAGGTGCATTCCTTAATACGAAAGGATCCTTCTAGACTGATAATGACCTGTCCATTGTGAAGAAAATGCTGTTTTTGATCAATCTTCCAGAGTGACTTCTAACTGATTGTAGCCACTCATTAAGCCCATAACTGAAAAATTCTTGCACTAGCCCAAATAATCTAAGGTTTCCATAATGTTGGGTAAAAGGAAAGGCATCCATTATAGTCTTAGCATTCACATGTTGATAATCACAACAAAACCTATACGTCCATGATCCATCTGCTGACTTCTAGGGCACCATGAAAATTCCAGCACTCTGAGGGCTAGTACTCTACTCAATAATCCCATCCTTTAGCTGCTGATCAATAAATTCTTCCAGAATAGGCTGCAGAAATCATGGTGTTCTATATGATTTGCAGTAAACTGATGATTCAATTCCTGTTGGTATCTGGTGCTGTGTAATATGTGTAGCTGGCAATGGCCCTTTTGGGAAAAAGAAACAAATCTCTAAATTTCAAAAGTAACTCTTCCATCTGTTCCACATCACTTATCATTAGGTGCTTTACCTTTCCTCTTAATTCAGTTTCAATGGTCTTTGGCAGGTCTTGGTGGCTAACACCCATTGTGCCCCATTCTTCCTCCTCCAGGATACCCACATTAGCAATCAACAACCACATCATTAACTGTAAATCCTCAGCAGTGAAATTATCAACAAATGCAGGTACCATTTTCTTATCATTTATCTGTTGCATGTATACAACACTTCTATTCATTAACCTGTTTATCCTATAGTTAATTTCCTTCCAATTGTTCTACCACACACAAAATTCCTTCCAGGAAACTAGACTCAGTATTATCCAAAAGCAGTTTCCCAGTACCCTTAGGTACACTGTAGTGTGAATCAAGTCTTGGTGTAACAATACCAGAGACATTCCATCCTGGATTTTCCATTGTTTGATTCAAGTCTTGGTGTGATTGTCTGTGGTTTAAGTGGTTTGTCATTTGTGATAGACTCACCCTGTAACATTGCTACAGTAGCAGCAGTTTGATCCAATTGAAACGTCTTCCTGTCAAATTCCACCATATGCTGCTGAAGATCAATTTTGGCACAATGCTGACACAAGAAATCCAAACCTGTAATCTTGTCACAGCCTCCCCTATTTGTGGCACAATCTCAACACATTGTTTGAACTAAACCATACCCAGGCAAAATTCTATATCCATCAATCCCAATGGGATGACATCTTATCCCACATCCTATGTGATCTATACCATGGTGAGTTTCATTGTTTATGTTCCACCAGATCCCCACTGTCAAGTGACACATGCTCCCCTGTGTACAACAGTATCCTCCAATCCCCATTTTTTACAATTCCTCTGACTGCACAGTCCACCTCTGCATATGACTTCTTAGCATTCAGTCTTACTGGAAATGACCATGTATGGACCTCAGGTTCCCTTTGGTGTTTAACATCTGGCTCTTTTCCAGTTCCCTACCTCTGAAACTAATGTGACTTCTGCCTCTGCTCCTATTGTCCCAATGCTGCCAAGATTGTCTCCTCACATGCCCCATAATCCCTTATATTGTTTGAAAACACCATCTGCCTAACCTGCACTCCAGTTTCTTCACATTCTACTGCTAATCTGACAGCTGCAAACAAATCAGTCAGACAGACCCTATTTTGGTACTCTTCCTGACATCTCAGAAGGTAATCCTCTTAAAAATGCATCATGTGCCCTCTGATCAGCCTTGTGTGTAATCACCTCATTCACCACAGTATCCTGTCCCAACTCATAAGTACACCCATTGATCTTCCTTATTCTGTCTGAAAAATTCTTTCACTGACTCCACATGTATGCCTAACTATTTCTTAAAATGTCTTTCATTATTCTGCTTTGTATATCTCTGGACTACCTCCTTCTTACATTTGTCAAGTGTTCTTGCTCCCTTGGGGCTCTGTATACCCCACATAATTTTTTTTCTTCTCTTATCCATCTCAACTTTGCTACCTTAAAATTTCCACATCATACCACCCTTGCATCTCTCCCAAATTTTTAAGATCTTCAACAAATGCTTGTTCATCCTTAGTTGATTTAACAGAGAAAGGAGCAACTAAACTTGCAGCTGAGAAAGCTGCATCTCACTGTGGTGACTGCAACTCCACTAGACCATATAATTTCTTATTAACAGTTGTTAACTGTGCTTATATTTCTGGTAACATGCAAACTTCCTCCACTTCCGGCACACACTGCATCTTTGACTCTGCAGAAGCCTTGTCCTTCTTGACACTCGTTTTAAAACACCAGTAATCACAAAACACACAAAATAAAATATATTAACCTAGTTCTTAAACTTAACAGTAAACCATTTCGATTCTCGGCACTGCCTAGTCATATGCCCATAGCATTTAAATACTACACATACCACCGATACTGATTCTGTGCATTGTGCTGAATGACCTTCCAAATTACACTGTGAACATCTAACAGGTACTAGCCAACTGTGCCTCCCATTACCTTTGAAGTGCAACAAATCTACTGTAAAACACATTACACTGTGTAGTTCTAACAGGTAATAGCTAATTGTGACTCCATTTACCTTTCAAATGCAACAAATCTACTGTAAAACACTCTATATCAATCAAATTTTCTTCACTTGCCATATCATAGGCTGCAGGTTCAGATATTGCTCTAAAAAGATGATTCCAGTATCATGACATCAGTGAAGAAGGCCTGATTCAGAGAGGTTGTTTTGTGCTTTGCAAATTCCTTTATAATGGCTCTTCACCATGATTCATTACAAGCAACAGCAGTGTGAATGAGACATCCATCTGCCTCCCATATGTGTGTGTGTGTGACATCCAGCAATGCTGACAGAGCTCAACTTGGTCAAGCAGTGGCACAACACCACTTCTTCTGTCAGCACATATACTAAACACTTACATGGTTGCTGGTATGGAAAGGCTTCTGCCTCCTTCAGCTTAGGTGCTACTGTGTTCAAGTATTTCTACAACTTGCCTGGCCAGCTCTTCCCACAATATGTGATGGCTGTGTAGTGTTTTGCAAGGCATAATGTCTGCACTCACCTGCAGCTGGCTCTGCTGTAATCTACTTCCTACTCTGCGTGTTTTTTGGCGCTACCGTATTTATAGCTAACTCATACAGAGAGAGCTTCAAATGAAATGTAATATATACAACAATGACAATGCAAGATATAAAAATGATTTCCTCATAAAGATCACATATTTGCCTAAGATTTACAATATATCTATTTATTTTTGTGTGAAATCTTCAAAAATGTTCACAGTAATAGATGTGAAATTATGGATCTTTATCAGCATAATTCATGAGCTGTCTTAACATTTATTACAATAATGTTCATTTCAGAATGGAAACAATAAACAAAAGTGAAAAAACGCAACTGGTCACCAGAACCTGATATATGGGTAGTGCATAAACACACATAACAGCATGGAGACATGGTGTTATGTGTATTTGTGTGCCACCCATCAATCAGTTTCAGGTGAATTGATATCTTTCCATATTTTTGTTTATATTGCCTAAATATTTGAAATGCTGGACTGTGGTACAAATATAGTAAACCAGGCCTCCCATTACAACACATAATTAGCATCAGTAATTATTATTATACAAATATGAAGTGTTAAGTGGTAAAGAAACAGCAGCTACAGGTTGTTATGAACTGCTTCTCCCTGGAAGAAAAGGTAATTAGTAATGATTAACTCACTTATTACTGATAAGACAATTACAAAAATGCAAAGCAGTTCACACAGTACAAGTCTGCAAAGTCATCATTGCCCCATGTATTTAATATTTGCTGGATTGCAACATGAAACCAAGGCCAAGTGCATAGCCACAAAAGTACTCAAAGATGTGGCAGGTAGAGCTGTTGGGTGCTTAGCACATTTAGGTTCACATAGATGTGTATCAGACCTCAGAGAGGCCAGCTGATTTATTCTTTGTGGCTGTGTTTTGACTGGTCCATGTGGCCATGACCACCACCAGCAGTAGGGCAATAAAGACTGGTACTGCTAGCTACCTCAGTCAATACTGAGACACTTGTGAAGATATCCTCACTGTTATTACTCTTCATTTCCACATCTACATCTGTTGTGTTGTATACTACAAAGATATACTGAAGAAAGTTAATGGTTTTTACCGTAGTTAACAATCTTATTTTTTCCTTTATTTGCAGAGTTTGCCTCTGTAGCTCAGTGCTCAGCACGTGAGGTTGCTCTGTGGAGGACTCATATTCAATTCCTGGTATTGTCAAGGATTTTTTGTTGGTGGGAGGACTGGAATGGGGTACACTCGGTTTCATTATGCCAATTGAGAAGCTGCTTGTGTGAGAAGTAGTGGTTCCAAGGTCAAAAAAGTCAACAACAACCAGGAGGGCAATGCGCTGACACCATGCCCCTCCATACAGCTCCACATGATCCCTCTGGCAGAGGATGACATGGCAGTTGGCCAGTATTGATTGGCCCATCCAGCCTAGAGTGCTGAGCTTTGTTGTTTACTTATTTACAAATATATTATTAATAGTAGACAGTGTCCAGCTTGCACCCCTCATAGAAAGGGTAAAGACTGGCTTTAACATATTAATGAATGCATGCACATTGTACAATAAAGTAGCCTAATTAGATATATATTTTCTTTCAAGATGACTCCTATGAAAATGTAAAGAGATGCAGTGGGAAGAGAAGATGGAATTTATTTTGCATTGTGAAATAGCACAAGGAAGGCTGGATGAAGAAAGCTTCACTGAAAGCTCAAGATTCTTGTGAACATTTCCCTCTTCATTCTTTGTAGTGCTCCTTCCCTCCCTTAAAGTGATGCCTATGACTTTGAAACCAAGATCTGAATGTGCATTTGGGATTTATATGTATGTTCTTGCCTCTCTCACTACAGTCTGTCAGGACAAGTGAGATGTATCTTTTTTTTTATCCATGTGGCCATGACCACCACTAACAGTAGGGCAACGGATACTGGTGTTGCTGGCTACATCAGTCCAGTTGTTATTTTACCTTATTTATACACAAAATGATTACACAGTGATACAGCAGGTAGGAACGCTTTTCTCACTGCTCAGTTTCGATGGAGATTATACCGATATTCTATGAAGTTTCAACACATGCCTTTCATATTTCACAAGTGAGTGAGGTGGCTTTGCGGCAAGAGACTGGATTCACATTCCCAATTACAGCTGTTTGAAATTGCATTTGGCCATCCAGCTGACGGTTTGCCCTCATTTCCCTAAATAATGTAAGGTGAAACAAATCTGTACCTTTGTGATCCATATTCAGTAGTGGATTATGATTCATATGTCAAATGAACTGTTCAAATTCTGATGATGTTCCTTTGTAATTGCAAAACTAGTTTTCATTGTGGTTTTTTTTCAGGATCATTATGATGTTTGGTGACTATTATATGGAATTTCATTTGTCATATTATATTTTTTACATTGTATTTTGAAAATCCATTTCTTTCTTTTTCATGTTGCATGTGAAAATGTTAGTTATCCAGAGACATTGTGTCTCCTTCTGTCATTAGTAACTGGCAAATATTTCAGCATTTAACATTATTTAGGTACCAAAACTACATTATAAAATTATACCCAAAATTATTTAATTGGATTATGACTATAAAATTTGTTTATGTTTTGAATATTAATTCTTTCTTAACTACTAAGTGTCTTCATGGAAACTAATCAGACCTGGGCCTCTTATGATTCATTCCCTAGCAGATTATTGGACAATCAGCTGAGGCACTAATTCCACAAGACAATCAAGATGAGTGTTCACATTCTTTGAAGCTTTATGTAATGGTCATTTCAAAGTGAATCTATGGTACTGTTTCCCATCAAATGCTATCATCCATGTATACATCAGATTGTACTGACAGAAAAATGTTTGAGAACTTTATGAATTTTGTTATCTGAATGTTATCTGGATGAAGGAGATGGACTGTTTAGATGTAGGGTCTTGTGTCAGGATCTCTTTGTCATTACGAAGCCACTAAAGTTGTTTTACTTCCAGATTATAAAGAAACATAATTTTACCCTTAAGTTAAATGTACAAAAAAGAGATTCATCAATGAAGAATGATGTGGACACTGTGGATAGTGCTAACTTCAAGAATGATCAAGACATCAAATTAAAAAGGAGTGAGATCTTCCAAACAACATGTCACAGTAAGAATCAAGTTAAGTAAATTGTTTTATATCCGCATTTTTTTATTCAAGTAGTTAGTGATTCATTTAACAAACATGACTATTAGTGAGTAAAATGAGAACCAGGTTGGGGGGGGGGGGGATCAGATAAGAGACGAGATTTTATTAAATCCACAACTTGATAAAAAATGAGACAGGGTGACTTGTTAAGAACAATCTTAAGTCAACTAGGAAAAATGAAATTCTGGAGTGAAGCTATGAAGTTGTAACTACTAGGCACCATGAAGTTAATTATAAAAGCCAACAACGACCATTTAGAGTCAACTATAAAAAATTAAATGTAAAAGTGTAATGAAGAAATAAGCCATTAACTAAAAGAAATAAGTACTTCTTTGGATGGTTAATGAAAGAAACTAATTCTAAAATCAGTCATGTAGCAGAAAAGGAACAGGTAATTGAGACAGACAGTAGTACTTTTGTTGTACAGGAAACTTGTATAAGTCTAATTTTATCATCCATGAACACATGTGGAAGTATTTAGTGAAACTTCAGATTGTGATAGTACGGTGTCTGTGTTGTTAAGAAGTACTGTGCAATGTTCCTTCAGTCATGCATACATCATGTTTGAAGGAACAGGCATTGCAGCAACTAAACCATCAATGAAATGCATGAAATCTATTCACAGTTGTGAATATGGACAACTATCAGCTGTATAATGAAATCATGATAATGAAAATTTGTACCAGCCCAGGATTCAAACCCAGATGTCCTGCTTTATGTGAGTGGTCACCTAAACCACTTTGGCTCTCCATGCATGACCCACAGTGAGAGCCAAACTTCCATAAATCATCATTCATACTTCACAGCATGCACTTATACACATTATGTGACTCCCATAGAGAGGGATGACATTTTAATACAAAGTCACTGTCTGTCATTGGCAGATAAATATGATATTACAGTGCCTGTGATGTTAAGAAGTAGTGTGCAATGTTCCTTTAGACATGCATGCATCATGTCCAACAAACAGGTGCTATGAATACATTTCATGTCTTCCATGAGGGCTGTACTTGCTGCAGTGCCTGTTCCTTTCGACATGATGCATATATGTCCAAAATAGCATTTCATAGTACTTCTTAACAGCACAGTCACTGTAATATTGTAATTGTCTCCCAATACGATGCAACAATTTTCAACTGAAATGTCCTCCCTCAGTACAGGAATTACCTAATGTATACAAGTGCAGGTTGTGCCACATGAATGATGACATATGGAAGTTTGGGTCTGGCCATGGGTCATGGACCTATAGCCAGAATGGTTAAGATGACCACTCACATAAAGCAAAAAATTGGGGTTTGAGTCCCAGTCTAGTGCAAATTTTCATTGTTGTCCTTCCATTACACAGCTGATGGTTGTCTGAATTCACAACTGTGAATACATTTGATGTATTTCTTGATGGCTGTAGTCACTGCAGTGCCAGTTCCTTCAGACATGATGCATGCATGTTTGAAAGAATATGGCTTAGTAACACTTAACAAAACAGCCACTGTAATGTAGTATTTATCCAGCAATACCAGACAGAAACTTTCAATTAAAATGTCTTCCCCTGTATGGGAACTACATAATGTGTATGAATGCACGTTGTGACACATGAACAATGACATATGGAAGTTTGGGTCTGGCCAGGGATCATGTAAGCATAGTCAAAGTGGTTAAGGTGACTGCTCATGTAAAGCTGGAAATCCAGGTTCAAGTCTGGGTCCAGCACAAGTTTTCATTGTCATTCTATTATGCAACTAGCGGTTGCCCATATTTGCAACTGCAAATACATTTCATGTATTTCATATAATATTTAAAGATTTTTCAAGAAAAGAGTGACAAGTAGCAGAACTGAATTTAAAGGTAGAACTATACAGGGTGGGGACAAATTGTGTCATGAAATTTTAACCCTGGATAGCTGATGCCAGTAGGAACCAAAATTACTAATGTTGTGTAGGTCGACAATGCACCATTTTTAAACTACAATTGGCTGTGGGATTGCCCTGTTGCTGTTCGTCAATTGATGGGCAGCGGTATGGTTGTCGCTTCACACATACAAACATCCCTCTCCCCATCACTGCCCCAATGTGATATGCACATGTGTCGAATAGATCTTGCTGTTTGTCGCCACATCATGTCAGAGGCATTCACATGTAAGCTTTGATTCAGAGCACACACACATCATCTGCAATTTAGTCATACAGAAAGCATGGCAGCCCAATATTTGTTTGAAGAACAACGACATATGGTTTCTGTTTATGGATTAGCTGACAGTAATGTGCATGAAGCTCAACAGTTGTATGAGAAACAGTACCCAGCAAGATGCCACCCACACCCATAAATGTTTACAGCAATTCACCAGTGACTTGGAAAAACAGGCTGGTTATCAGAATATCATGGTGATTCTGGAAGACCTCCAACATGACAGGATGCTGCATTTGAAGAAACTGTTCTTGAGCACTTCGAGGAAGCCCCTACGACAAGAACTCAAGCGGATGGATACAACATGGGGGGTCACTCATCAGTTAGTCTGGGAGGTTTTGAGGGATAACGGCCAGCATCCATTTAGTTTACACCCTGTTCAAGACCTAAATCCTGCAGTGGACTATGAACACAGGCTAGGGTTTTGCCGGTGGTTTCTGCGATGTGTTGCATGAGATCCTGACTTCCCCACCATTGTGTTGTTTACCGATGAGTGCATCTTCCATCGAGATGACCTTTACAACACTCAAAATATTCATTACTGGGCAAAGGAAAATCCTCACATTACATATGTCGATGGACACCAGCAACGATTTTCACCCAACATTTGGACAGGCATTGTGGGTGACCATCTGGTTGGGCCAGTCCATTTACCTCCTTGACTTACTGGCACAAATTACCTCCACTCTCCTACCTGCCCTGTTGGAAGATGTTCCTCTGGACATACTGCTATGCATGTGATTGCAGCATGATGGGGTGCCCGCACATAACAGTCATGCTGTGTGTGGATATTTAAATGAACTCTTTGATGGCCAGGTAATCAGCAGAGGGGTCATAGGAAATGGCCCCCTCGATCACCAGACCTCACACCACTGGAA
Source organism: Schistocerca piceifrons (assembly GCF_021461385.2). NCBI lineage: Eukaryota > Metazoa > Arthropoda > Insecta > Orthoptera > Acrididae > Schistocerca > Schistocerca piceifrons. Next base: position 270,978,054 of record NC_060149.1, read on the forward strand.
TTTTTCCTGTGGGGATTCTTCAAGGTTCTACTTCACCCACCTGGACACAAACCACCTAGAAACGAAGAGGAATTAATGAATCACATTCAACATGCTGGGAATCACATCAGGGCAATGCCAGGAATTTTTGAAAGAGTTCAGCAAAACACTGTTCGACATTACAAAGCTTGTGTCGCATCAGAGGGTCACCATTTCGAGCACGTGCTTTAAGTAAACAATGTCATAGCTACAAAAAAGGCCCTTTTCAGGCCCAACACAATTTGTAAAAGACTTTCTGTACGCAAACTAACAGCTGTTGACAGGTTTGTTCCCGGTATGTCTTATCATGAAATTACAATGGATGTGTTGGGACCCCTGTGGATTTGCCCCCAGAGTGGAAGGCTGGCACGCTACCACCCAGAGTGCGGGCCACCTTGGATACATCGCGATCTCCGGCAGGCAAAGCATTCACAGTCATGCATTGCCCAGAGCATCCAGCAACAGGGCAATCCTGCAGCCAATTGGGCGCCAAGTTTCCATAGTTTAAAAATTGTGTGTTATTGACCTACACAACACTAGTAATTTTGGTTCCTACTGGCATCAGCTATCCAGGGTTAAAATTTTGTGACACAATTTTTCTCCACCCTGTATGTAGAAAATGTTTGCAGGGAAATCAGGAGCTTTAACTTTATGATGACAAACAACCATAGTAATAAGACTTCATCTACAGCAGTTCGCTGCAAAAAATTTGGATTGACTAATATTTGATAAACTTGAAACTGGAATGTAAGATGTGTGCAATGCCAGGGGTGCTAGCAATGTGTTTTGGTACATAGTTACAAGGAATTCAAAGAAAAAAGGTTAGGTGTTGTTGTGGGCAACATGTACCAAAAGTACTGAAGTGTGAAGTGATGCAACTGGGTTTGCTACTGAATCAGTGTCAAAATTTGAAATAAATGAAGACCAGGAAAGTTTTGTAGAGACACTGTTGTAAAGGAGCCCCCCACAGGATCACAAACCCTTTGTGTAATATGGACACAAAAAACTCAAGATCTTGATGCCCGTGCAGTATTATTTCAGAGATTTGAACTTCTGTACTGCATGTTTTCCTCTGACTCAGCTGTTTATCTTTTTATAATTGCCTTCTGCTGTCAATCTATCTTCGTCTATTCTTGTTAAAAAATTGTGTAGTGGATATATTGATGTCTTACATTGACTGATAATCTGACAGTGCCAATGAAAATTATTTTGAAGTACAAATTCTAAAACTGAAAATTGTGTGAGATGCTGAAGGAGATAATATTTTTTACTGTTTATTGAACTGTAAATTTACGTTCAAAACCTTTTCTTAAGAATTTACTTTATTTACTAGCAATTCATCAAGAACATTAACACATTTAATCACACTATGTGAGCGTGGAAGTAGTTGCCAATGGCAACTGAAGAAACAAATTAAATTTTTTTTTAATAAATGGAAATTTTATTCCTAAAAGCTTTTTTATTTTTTTATTTTTATTTATTTATTTATTTATTTTTTTTACAGATTTAACATTTGACATTATAATCAGAAAGCACCCTGTAATATCAAGTTACAATTTATTTAGAGGCAGAAATAACAATATTTTTTTTTGATGGTACGAGCTTTCAGGCTGAGAACCATGCCGCTCCCTTTTAACATGGCCGTAGTCACGACTGCTCACAACAACCTCTGAAAGACTACACTGGTGCAAATCTGCAACACACCAGAAACTGCAACTTGTTTTTAAAAGAACTCTTATCGTGGAAGGGTGGCAACTTTATATACTAAAATGACTATTTAAATAAAATCCATGAAATTCAGTTTTACATAAAATGTACCAACATACCCTACATTACACATACACTCACAAGATGATAGGTAAGATAAAAACATATTTCAGGAATTCGGCCTTTACACCTTAAGCAATAAATTCGTTAACACCGAATCCGACAAACATGACAGAGGCAGCTATTAATGTAGGGCAAACTGACAGACAGACACTAACTGCCTAACAAATGCGGATGAGAGACAAATGAACAAACTGGGGACAAGAGACTGACTAAGAGAACAAGTAGAATTTAACAAATAACTGCAACAATGTATCACAAATCACTTAACTTCTAATAACTGCGATTTCTGGTGAAGACCTGGCACAGCACCCCCAAAATGCTCTCCTGAACCGTCCGCTGCCAGCCGCTTCACCGGACGCAGGAAGGCACGCTGATCTCCCGTCTCATGGCATCGCAGCTCGCAGGGGACAGTCCGACATCGTGGGCCGACCCCTGTCGCTGCCACGTCGGCCGCGAAGCCACTGCTCCCACTACACGGCACGGCCCACTGGACCGAAGTGGTGACCTCACACGCGTCGACACCCAAGACGGGCAAGTCATCCTGCATCTCAGCGTGCGACCAACCAACCGATTGATGCAACCGCCAATGACCACTGCCCAGACTAACTCGAGCAGACTGGCGGCCTAACACATACTAGCACTCCAGATGACAGACTGACGCTGACTGCCCCACACTGAGCCGGCTGACCGACTGACCAGACTCACACAAACTGACCGACTGCTGAGCTCATAGCGCCCCTTAAGTGCACATGAACAGGTAACTTTTCCCCTTTCCCACCAGAGGGAGACACCGAAGCTGCAACTGCCACAGCGGCGCCACCACCAGAAACGGAAGGCGACTGCTTTACACTACGCGCTGCGGCGTGCTCTTCAAAACAGCAAATTTTACCATGGCTCATTTATATTGGAAACTTTTGGAATATGAACTCACATTTACTGTATTTTGAGGAGTTTTGATATGTACAAAATTTGTGGAATATATGCAGATAAAAGTGGAAGAATATTTATGTTTTCCTCAAAGATAATATATTTTAATCTAGTTTATTGACACAAAATTGTCCTATGCTGTATGTTTACCATCTTGAAATAGTAGAAGGTAAATAGCTATGAAATACTGATATTTTGAGAATGGGAAGTCAGGTTGAACATAACTTTTACTGCCATATTTTAGTTATAGTCAGTAGCTGTTTCTAATAATATTAAAATATCCAAACTTCTAGTGAGTGGAAAATGATGATGGCAAGTGAAATATTAGATCTGTTATTGCAAACTATGTCAACTGGGTGTCTATACTTGTTACTGAGAGATAAAAAGCTTCCTAGGGAAGAATTATTGTCAGATTGAAAGGCTACAGTGAAGTATTTGAAAAATCGGTTGGAATAGAATGTATTTCTTGGTTCAGAGTATATGCTGTGTTGTTGTGAGTGAAGCATACGAATTATATGCAGAGAATTATTCTGCTAGGAGTAATATAATGATGTTTAGGGTACTATGGAGATATTTTGATGTTATGATGGTCGCTGGAGATACTGAGATGAATTTTGTGAAGTATTCTACAGTGATAATAGTAATTATGATGAAGTTAAGTTGGCAATGTATTAAGGACCTACTGATGCTCTGTTTTGTAATTTACGTTATTCTTGTTTGTGATAGTATGCTGTTTATGGTTCTGGAGAGTGACTAAGGTGAGTTTAGGATGTCAGATCAAACACCTTTCAGTCATCTAATTTCCAGTCTGTTATTTTATTTGGCTACCAGTTTCAGAGATTTACTACTCCATACTCAGGCTCCCTGACCAATGTGCAGGAAGATTCCAAACTCAGTCCCTGTCAAAATATGGTTCAGCATTCAAATACTGGTATCTGTAGATTGCCACTTGATACTGCAATCACTTCAGTAGTCGGCAGATGAAGTGATCACTGTATCAAGCAAAAATCTACAGACTTCAGTATTTGAATGCTGACCCCTATATTGACCACAACCAAGGTTGGTATTTTCTGACACATCAGTCAGGGGGCCTGAAGATGGCATAGTAAATCGCCAAAACTGGTAGCGAAATAAAATAACACATTGGAAATTAGATGGCTGAAAGGTGTCTGATTTGACAGCCTGTACTGAGCAGCTGAGTCTTGCAAGCATCTCTGGAAAATGGACACACAGAGGTGAGTTTATGCCGTTTGTTGAAGCAAACTTTTGATCTATGATTATATTGATTAATTATTGAAGTGCTTGCAGTGGGTATGACATATTTGTTATATGTAAATTTTGGGTGGTAAGCTTATTTTGATGACCTATTTCTGAAAAAAAAGAAAGAAAGGCCATCACTAGGATGATTCATGTGTAGTGCTGAATATAATCTTGTAGCCAACTATAAATAATTAACAGCAAAGGATAAAGTTTAGAAACTGTCTCATGTAGTATTTGCACAAACGAAAATAAATAACACTGAGTGTTATTGTAGAAAAATATGAAGAATAATTCATTGTTACAAAACAGTTAATATGAACACTATGAACCTGGTTCTTACACATTATACAGACTGAACATTAATAAAACTGACAAACTGTAGAGACAGATTCCTGACTGGAAATCAAGGAAAAAAGGTCCTGTGAACATGCGTCTGGAAAAGCACCATTTCTATGGCAAATGGCACTGAGGAATAACAGTTCCTCTGACCATGAGTTATGTGTTACTTGTGTGTTGCAGGCTTTGTGATTCATGCAGCATACTGTAAGTAGTAGATTGGTGTGTTATTCATGTTGGGAACAAGCCAAAATGGTGTTTGCATATGGCCAAATGGAAGGAAATGGCCAAGAGGCAGCATGGCTATACCAAAACAAGTACCCTCATAGACACCAACCATATCATATCACATATCAAGCTCTTTTTAGGCCTTAGTGTGATCATGGGTACTTTCAGACAGATCAGAATACAGGGAGGTGCACATCAGATATGGAACTCGTACTAGAGTTTATCACAATATCCTTGAGAACCTGGTCCTCCAAAACTGGTATACACACAGACTGCCGCCACCCTGGTTGTTTGTGTGTCTGAAAGGACTAATGATCACACAAATGCCCAGAAAGGGCTTTATATGTTGTGTGATGTGGTTGGTGTCTGTGAGTGTACTTGTATTGGTATAGCCTTGGTGCTTCTCGATGATTTTCATCTGCTTAGCTGTACACAGACACCATCTCAGATTGTTCCTGCCATGATTACCAGACCATCCTGCTGCTTACAGTATACTGCATCAATCATGCAGACTGCAACACACAAGGAACACACAGCACATAGTCAGAGGAACTGTCATTCATCAATGCCATCTACTGTGGGAAAGGTGAATTTCTGGATCCATGTTCATAGGACCATTTTTCTTCCATTTGCAGTCAGGAGTCCATCCCTGCAGTTTGTTGGTTTTATTAATGTTCACGTTGTATAAAACTGTGTCGTAGGTTTGTGAGTAGTGGGTTATGGTGCAAGATTTATTCAAAGTATTTTCATTGGGGGGAAAGCAGTGGGGAAGCCAGTGGGCATTCTAGCGAGATCCTCTTCTGGCAATGCAGAATCTGTAGTAGAAATAAGTTGATAGAGGAGCAGGAGCATAAGATCTGTGCCTTTCAGGTGCATTTACGATGTGCAAAGGAGGAACTAGATAGGTTGAGGAGGGTGAAAGGTGGTGAGGAATGGAAACTGGCAGTTGGCAAGAAGGCAGCTAGGAGGAGAAGGTATTCAGACATTTATTCTTTGTGTATATGCAATAGATTTGACCAACTGTCAGAGTTGAGTGGAGAGGAGCCTCTCATAGCTGTAGATGTAGGGAATGTGTAGCAGTCCTGAGCAGTTAGGAAGCCTAGGTCAGTTGCAAAGTCTAACAGAAAGAAGGTTCTGCTGCTAGGTAGTTCACACGGTAGAGGTGTAGGCCGGCAATTGGGGAGTGAGTACCAGGTCACCAGCATTGTGAAGCCTAGTGCAGGGTTGGCTCAGGTCACTGACAGCATAGGGGAGTTATGTAGGAATTTTACAGAGGATCAGGTAGTGATAGTGGGTGGAGCAGGGAACAGTCTTGATATTGACGGAGAATAAGATGTAGGTGGTGACCTGGTAAAGATAGCTACTCAAACTGGTGGCACTACTGTGCATTTGGTGCAACTGTTTCAGCATCATGATTTGCCTCATCTTAATGTGGCTGTTAGACACATTAACATAGGACTGGAGCGGGCGCTGATGGCAGAGGGCATGGGTCACATTTTAGTGGTGCCAGTTGGGTCTATCAGTAGATTGGGTTTCACTAGGCATGGTCTGCACCTCAATAGGTATTGGAAGGGGAGGCTGGCAAAGCTGGGTGGTGGTGGTGGTGGTGGTAGTGGGATCACTCATGGAAAAATTCCTATAGTAGTTGGTCTTAGAGCTGCACCTTTTTAGGTTGAAGTTGGCTGATAGGTATACCTGTTTACAGGAAGTCCCTCTAACTAAGGGCTCATCTTCAGAGAAAGTCATGTTTCCTAATAGAGAAGGATTTAGCATATTTCACCAAAATATAAGAGGTATTAGAGATAAAGTTAGTGAACTGCTTATAGTTGTTGACTCTGAAATTATTGGTATATCAGAGCAGCACTTAAATAATATGAGAACTCAGAGGCTTCCTCTACCAGGATACAGATTAGCTGGCTGTTTTCCAAGGAGTTCCTTGCGGGGTGGGGGAGTGGCTATGTACATAAAAAACAGTCCACAGATGTATCATGGCACTGCACTGAACAGATATTTGATTGTTGTGCAGGGGGCAGTTGAATTTAGTGAAAATAAACTTCTAACTGTTGTTGTTTATAGGCCCCTAACTCTGACTTCAGAGCATTTCTACTCAAGCTAGAGAGGGTTCTTGATTCACTTTGTATGACGTACCAGAAATTAGTTACATGTGGTGACTTCATATAAATTTAGTATATGATGGTGCAAGAAAAAGGATGTTGGTAGTCACAATCAAGCTACAGTAGCCCATTACAAACAGTATTGTAAGGTGCTTAAAAATGTTATTAGGAAGGCAAAGAGTATGTGGTATGCAAATAGAATAGCTAATTCACATGATACAATTAAAACCATACAGTAAGGTGTGAAGGAGGTGTCCGGTCAGCAGCACAAGGGCGACGATATAAAGTCAGTTTGTATTAAAAATATTTCTTTTACTGATAAATCAGATATACGTACAGTATTTAACAATCATTTTCTGAGCATTGCTGGTGAATTAAATAAAACTTTAGTTTCTGCAGGGGATGCCTTTTAGAGATTGATGTCTGAAATACTCCTCTGTGATACTGACAAGGGGAAGATTGAGTCAATAATTAAATCACTGAAGACTAAGTACTCTCATGGTTATGATGAAGTGCCTAGCAGAATATTAAAGTATTGTGCTGTACATGTTAGCTCTGTATTTAGACATATTTGTAATTTTTCCTTTAGGAATGGTCAGTTTCCTAAATTATTAAAGTATGCAGTAGCAAAGCCACTTTATAAAAAGGGAGAAAGGGATAATGTAGACAATTTTAGATCTATTTCTATGCCATCAGTGTTTGCTAAAGTTATTGAGAAGGCTGTGTATGTAAGGATAATTGATCATTTTATATCACATGATTTGCTATCAAATGTACAGTTCAGCTTTAGAAGTCATTTAACAACTGAAAATGCTATATTCTCTTTTCTCTGCGAGGTACTGCATGGGTTAAACAAATGTTTTCAGACATTAGGCATATTTTTTAATTTAACTAAGGCGTTTGATTGTGTTGATCACAAAATATTGCTCCAGAAGTTGGACCACTATGGAATACGGAGAGTAGCTCACAATTGGTTCACCTCTTACTTTAGCAATAGATGGCAAAAGGTCATCATTCACAATGTTGAGACTGGCTATGATGTGGGGTCTGAGTGGGGTACAGTCAAGTGGGGGGTGCCCCAGGAATCAGTGTTGGGGCCACTCCTTTTCCTTATTTATATAAATGATATGCCCTCTAGTATTACAGGTAACTCTAAAATATTTCTGTTTGCTGATGACACTAGCTTGGTAGTAAAGGATGTTGTGTGCAACATGGCTCAGTTTCAAATAGTGCAGTTCATGACCTAAGTTCATGGCTGTAGAAAATAAACTAATGTTAAATCACAGTAAGACTCAGTTTTTACAGTTTCTAACACACAATTCAACAAAACCTGAAGTTTTAATTTCACAGAATGGGCATATGATTAGTGAAACTTAACAGTTCAAATTTCTAGGTGTTCAGATAGATAATAAACTGTCATGGAAAGCCCACATTCAGGAATCATGTTCAAGGACTTAATTATGCAATTTTTACTATTTGAACGGTATCTGAAGTAAGTGATCATTTGACACAAGAATTAGTCTACTTTGCTCATTTCCATTCACTTATGTCATATGATATTATATTTTTGGGTAACTCTTTCCATTCTAAAAAGATATTTTTGGCTCAGAAACGGGCATTTCAGGCAATAAGTGGTGTAAGTTCCTGAGCCTCTTGTCGACCTCTGTTCACAAGTCTGGGTATTTTGATGTTGGCCTCTCGATATATATTACTGTCATTTCATGTTAACAATATTAGATTATTCCCAAAAAATAAGCAGCTTTCACCCAGTTAATACTCAGCAGAAATCAAGCCTGCATTTGGATCAGACTTCCTTTACTCTTGTGCAGAAAGGTGTGCAGTATACTGCTGCATCCAGTTTCAATAAGCTACCACTCAGATTCAAAAATCTTAGCAGTAATCCACACGATTTCAAGTTTGAAACTGAAGAGTTCCCTCATGGGTCACTCCTTCTATTCTGTCGAGAAGTTCTTTGAAAAATTAAGCTGATTCTTGTTGTATTGTTGATTGTGTTTACTTAAACTTATGAACTGACTCTTTTCAGGTTCATGATATTTTATTTTTATCTGCTATTACTTTTATGTTGTAATTTCATGTACTGACATGTTCCATTACCTTGGAGATATGCACTTCAATTTGGTCCTACTGAACATGACGAGTAAAAAAAAAAAAAAAAAAAAAAAAAAAAAAAAAAAAAAAAAAAAAAAAAAAAAAAAAAAATCTGTTTGTTTGGGTTCCACTAATATTCCAACTACTTTGCAATATAATGCCTTCTTTTTTAAATGAAAATATATTTCCATAAACTGGTGAAAGTTAAAATTTGAACAGTCTGTATGGGTGCTGCACCTCCGGATATTTAACTTGATACTCGCTCATTGTCTTGGAGTTTTTTCCAATAACAAGATTCAGATTTTAGGTCTATTTTTAGTGTGCTATGTGGATTAAAGAACAGATAGGCCTCTACACTTTTCGTTGCTCAAAGTGACATAGGTAGTGCATCACAGAACCCGTGATCAATAATGATTCCAAGCAAGCTGGCATTTATTCTTATATCCTTTTAAATAATTTGTACATTTTTAAAGTTACTCTTCTCTGATATTACACCTAAAAATTATCACATCAAATTGATCAGACATACGTAAAAATAGTTCAAATATACTTACCAGTTTTAGACATACAACTCAGCCAAATTAAAATGTTATTGCAGATATTTACATCAAATAATGTATGTAAAGTAAACCATGAATTTATTAGTTTTCTTAAGTACATGAAGGAAAAACTAAGCATAACATTCCTACTGTTTTTCCAATATATATTTGGATAGAGCTTTTTAATAATATTAACAAGGATGCTGTATTTTATGGAGAAAGTATCTTTTGATGATCTTTTATTGTGTTTTGGGTTGCATATACTGCAAACTGTCTTTGCTCCTTTGAAAATTAGTGACTTTTGTTACATACACTTATTATACAGGTGGATAATAGCATTTTACAATTTGTTCCAAACTGTTTTCTTGGTATTTTTGACTAACAGACAAAAATGAGTATTACTGTATTACATTATTTCATTAGATTTTAATTATAACAGAATACGGTAATTTCTGACATTCTTACCAATTGATAAAATTCAATAAATTAGATGTGTTATTGTTTCATAGTTATTTATAGTTTATATTGTCCAAAGTGTGGAGATTAATAGTTCTAACATTGTTCTGACATTATAATTTTTCGATTAATTGAAATCTAGGTGATTACTTGCCCTTAATGAATTAATAGCCATGGCATAGGTCAGTGCAATATGCTTCCAAAACTGATTTGTTATGTATTATCTGTGGGATTATTCAAGATTCCAGTTTAGTGTAAGAATATTTTATGCTTTGTACAGAATGTCTGTTTTATATAGTTAGGGGATGAAGCTAGTTACTTTGAAATTGAGATTTCTGTGAGCATTTAACTATATGAAACTATTCCTGTCCTTCAAAATCATAAATATTTTAATTACTGCCACCTAAGAACCCCAAGTTTTGTTAGCACTCTTGGGAAAGAAATGTGAAACACATCATGGTATCAGATGAAATGAAAGGAGAAAAAGGATTAAACCTCATGTCATATTTTTTGCTGTATTTTCAAAGAACTTCCTGACTCAGTTGCAAGAAGTCAGGAGTACGAACATTGGTGAAGGTAATGATATAGATGATGGTAATGGAATGAGGAACAGGATGTCATGTATCCTACTGATTTTTCTTATGTCTTTCAGGTGTAATCCTTTCATTTGTAATATACACTACTCTGCAAGCCCAATGAGGGTGGTCATGATATATGTTTCATAATTAGTATTTCTTGGTATCCTTTTTTTTAATTATTTCTATGTATTATGTGATCCACTGAAAAAAAAAATAAACTTGAAACATTTTTATTGGGTCATGAGAAATCTGTAAACTGGTGTACAATAGACATTAGTCTTGGCGAGGGAAGTAGAATTTGTTTGTAAATATTGCACTTTGCTTAGAAAATACCTCATCATGAATTTAAAACATATAAATTATCCAGTTGCAAAAATAATAAAATGATGATTATTGGTCAGGTCAGTTAAGATGAATCAAATTGAATCCTTTAAAAATGATAAATATCTTATAGTTAATAGAAATGTCACTGTATGTCAAATTTATGCTAACTTGAAAATTTTATCATTTATGTGTAACTAATTATAGTGACTACTGGAATTCACACCTAATTTAAATGCCTTTGCTGTCATGGACAATTTTTACCTATTATTAAGTCATAAGAGTCTACTATACTAATGGACATATTTTCAGAAACTTGTATCTGATGTTGTATTGTGAAAAGAAAATGGACTGTGTAAAAATTGGGACTTTGTACGGGCACTGATGACCATGCAGTTGAGTGCCCCACAAACCAGACATCATCATCATTGTATCTGATATCACTGAAAAGATGAAACAAGTGGATGGAACATGGTAAGGACAATTTGAACATTGGTACTAGTGTTGAGCACAAAGAAGGAGCTAAAGCCGGATAAGCAAAAGACTGAAGTGGATTAGTAATTAAATTAAATTATTTTAGTTGGTAGAAATATTTGTGAAACCATTGATACTGGACTCATTGTGGAGTTGTGGTCAAATGGTGATGAGAAGTTTTTGGGAAAAGAATTCATATCAGTTTTTGTAATTTTCTATATCTTATTTGTACTATCTCAGATTAATGTAAGTGTGCACTAACTGCATGAACAATGATAAAAATGAAGAAACACAACAATATTTTTTTTACAATGTCATATAAGTTTCAAATGAAACCTGGACAGTGTGTCTACCTTTGCTTACACGTAAAGTGGCACCGTGTAACTGTGGGTATGGTGGCGCCATATATTGGTAGAGAGACTGATGCATGCACACCATTTGATGTTGCATAGTGCCAATGTGGTTTCATGCCAAAGAGAAGGTGGTCACACAAGTTATCGTTCACTACTGAAGATGCAGGCAAGTAAGCAGGAACAACGAGGAGTGATTCAATTTTTCGTGGCAGAGGGAGTTGGAGGTCGTGAAATGTATTGACGATGAAGGCTGTGTATGGTGAGTACAGTCTGAGTCATTCGAGTGCTGTTGAATGGTGTAAATGATTCCTTGAGGGGCGCGAGTCACTAGAAGACGATGCTCGTCCTGGACAGGTTCATTGTGTCATCATATCAGAAATGGTTGTGGAAGTGAATGCTTTAGTCTTGGAAAACTGCACAATCAATGTGGACAATATCCATTGGTTACTGGATATTTGCATGGGCACTGTCCACACCATAATGCATCCACACTTGAACATTCGAAAAATCTGTGCACAGTGGGTTCCCCACCGACTGACCGCTGAACAGCGCAATACTCGAATGGCACTGTCTTTGAGTCATCTGCAACATTATCATGAGGAAGAATATGTCTTTCTGTCACGTATTGTCACAGGTGATGGAAGATGGTGTCACCATTTTTAACTGGAAAGCAAGCGTCAGAGCAAGCAGTGGAAACATGCAACTTTACCACCTCCAAAGAAATCAAAGGCCATACACACCAGTTCTGGTAAGGTCATGATGTCCTTCTTTTTTTACCACAAGGGTCCACTGCTTGTCGAGTTCCTGGAACGGAGAACCACCATCAATGCTCAACATTATCAAGCCACTTTACAGAACCTTAGATGAGCCATCAAGTCAAAACACCGAGGCATGTTGTCCAATGGCATTATCCTCCTGTATGATAATGCCCGCCCACACATAGCCAATGCTGTGAAGATGACATTGCAGTAGTTTCAGTGGGAAATGCTGGAACATCCACTGTACAGTCTCGACCTTTCACTGTGTGACTTTCATGTGTTTGGACTTCTAAAACAAGACATTTGCAGACATTGATTCACAACAAATGATGAAGTGTGTGACTGGGTCCAGAGCTGGGTCCAACAGCAGCTTACTAGCTTCTTCAAGGATGGAATCGACCGGCTAGTGTCGCAATGAGACAAATGTGCCAACAGTTTTGGTTACTATTTTTGAGCAAGTGTACTGTGTATAACTACATTTTTGAGTTAATAAAATCGCCACTGTTATTTTACACTAGTGACCAGATCTCATTTGAATGCCCCTTATACATATACAGGGTGTTTGGAAAGGCAAATACCAAAATTATTCCTATGAAAGAAAACATCCTTATCCAATCCATGCTTGCACTATGATTTCTGATGACATCATCTATGTTGGGATGTTAAACTGTTATCTTCATTCCTTCCTCATTTTTTGAAATTTCACATAGAGATGGACATCTTTATTCTTTGCTATGCCATACGTCTATTTCACATAAAATGTCTTAAAACCATTTAACAGTGCTTCTGCCTTTACCATATGTGGGAAACACTACAAAAGACAACACCCAGGACAGAAATGAAAATGTCTTTGGAACTGTGGCATAGTTGTGGAACATTTAGGAGATAAAAGTTCCCAGTATATTTTGTGAAAGCGAGATGAAAAACCAATGTGTCAATCTCTTTAATGAAGAAGCATATAAGTATTTCTGTGATTCCCTGAATAATGAGCATCACCACTTGCTTTTAACCAGTTTCATTATCAGTACATTCTTAATGGTGGCTTAATAAGTCAATTGACTAAGTATTGTTGTTCTTAAGTTATTAAATTCTATCTCTGTTCGTCGTTGGAGATTTTTACTGATGATTAATATGACTTTCAGCACCAGTAATGGAAATATTTTTGTATGGGAAGCATGGTACACAACCAAAAATTCAGCTCTCATGTTGCACTTGGTCATTTCAAAGACTGGCAGAGACAGTTGAGAAGACTAGCCTCACTGGAGCTCGTGTAATACTATGGAAGATTGGCTAAAATCTGAAATTGACATCAGTGAGGTTTTCGGGGTGAATCTAAGGGTATGGCAACAGGATAGGCTAAAGGGAAAAGCAGATGGTGTATTGTCACAGCAGACAACAAAGTCTAATCAGCTAAGACAAAAATTGAAGCTGCATGTGAAATTGTTTGAGCAAGACTCATTATAAAGGGTGACCATATTCACGTAATTGGGCCTTTCTATTGACCACCAGTCTCAACCCCAGATGTAAGCAAAATTTCAGAGAAAAACTCTGTTCACTAGTAAAAATGTTTGCCAGTCCTACAATTAATTCTGCAGAAGACTTTCAGCATCTAATAATTAATTGAGTAAGTTACAGTTTTGTAAGTTATGGGCATAACAATACATCTTGTGAAACATTATAAAATGCCTTCTCTGAACACTATGTAGAACAAATAGACTGGGCACCCACTCAGGATGGAAATAGCAAGAAACACATGTGACTTATCCACACTTAAATAAGTGTCAGTGACCATGAGGCAACTTTTTTCCTCTGCGTAGGAACATGTACAAGAATGATGGCTCAAGTTTAAATGAATACTTGACCATACAATGAGTAGTATGGTACCTAGTACAACAGGGCATGGCAGAAGCAGCAATCTATGCTATACAGTGACTGTAAAGAAATGTCTAAAGAAACATCATAACAGATGTAAAGCAAAGCATAGGTCCATAAACAGAGAGATACTGAATGAAATATATATGGCTGTCAAAAGGGCAACAGGCGAAGCCTCCAATGACTTCTGTTGTAGAAGTTCACTGAAAGATCTGCCCCCAAAATCCAAAGATATTTTGGTCATATGCAGGTTGATTCAAAATTACTCTGACAAACTTTGAGGAGATGTAGACAAAGCTTTGAGGGACAAAATGGGATTAGGAAACCATGTCCAGAAAGTCACCCACCAATGCTACAGAGTGTTACATTTATATACAGTGTGATGCCATGATGGTGTTGCGAACTCTCAGGGATGATAGAGAAGGACAAATGTATCAATTTGAGGTAAGGGGTACTGGTCCCTAAATGAACGACTCAGAAGTTGTAAGCAAAAATCATTCTGATATCTCTGACAATGGAATAAATGTCCCTTTACTGGTGCTGCTAAGACTGTAAGGTAGGCAACGTCCAGAGGTGGTAGTATGGACCAAAACAAGGAACACATGGGCTCTAACATGCCTACCTGAGCAATGATGAGCACTTGATCATTTTCACTATTGTGGAACACAGATGCTCTATTGAACAAGTGCCCATAGCTCTTAATCCCTTAATACCTGAATAAATCTCTAGATGAAAGATAAAAATTTAAAAATAATTGTGCTTTAGAGGTACTCTAAAAACTCAGGAGAATGCAACACTTATCAGAAGCAATGGTAGCTTCATGCAGGATCAGAGACTACTGGTACTGGTGCTCAAAAAGAGTCAACATTCCAGTTATTAACACAGCATTGGTACAAAGTGGATTCATGACATTTGGCATTAAGGGATTAAGGTATGCATTTCACAGCCCATACTTTTTGGACATTTCTTTCTTGTTCTGGTTCTTACTACACTCATGCTCATAAATTAAGGATAATTGCAGAATGTGGTGCCACACAACGTGGTACTACACAAAACTGGTGCTAATAGCATAGGCACATAGAGAACACACATGACACAGACCTGTAAGTCCACAGTGTTGGTGATAAGTTGAGAAAACTGTCTCAAAACACATGTGCTACAAAACGCCACTGTTTCCTGTGCATGTACCCCGACATCAATATGGGATACGATCACCATGCACACATACACAGGCCGCACAATGGTTTGGCACATTCTGGATCAGGTGGTCAAGCACTGCTGGGGTATAGCCTCCCATTCTTGCACCAGTGCCTGTCAGAGCTCCTGAAGTGTCATAGGGGTTTGAAGATGTGCAGCAATACGTCGACCGAGAGCATCCCAGACGTGCTCAATGGGGTTTAGATCTGGAGAACAGGCAGGCCATTCCATTCGCCTGATATCTTCTGTTTCAAGGTACTCCTCCACGATGGCAGCTTGGTGGGGGCATGTGTTATCATCCATCAGGGGGAAGGTGGGACCAACTGCAGCCCTGAAAATGTGGACATACTGGTGCAAAATGACGTCCCAATACACCTGACCTGTTATAGTTCCTTTGTCAAATACATGCAGGGGTGTATGCGCACCAATCATAATCCCACCCCAGACCATCAAACCACAACCTCCATACAGGTCCCTTTCAAGGACATTAAGGAGTTTGTATCTGTTTCCTGGTTCACACTAGATGAAAACCCGGTGAGAATCACTATTCAGACTACACCCGTACTTGTCCATGAACGTAACCTGGGACCACTGGTCCAATGACCATGTACTGTGTTCTTGACACCAGGCTTTATGGGCTCTCCTGTATCCAGGGGTCAGTGGAATGCACCTTGCAGGTCTACGGGCAAATAAACCATATCTGTTCAGTCATCTGTAGACAGTGTGTCTGGAGACAACTGTTCCAGTGGCTGCAGTAAGGTCCCAAGCAAGGCTGCCTGCACTACTCCGTGGTCATCTGCGGGCACTGATGGTGAGATATTGGTCTTCTTGTGGTGTTGTACGCTGTGGATGTCCCATACTGTAGCGCCTGGACACATTTCCTGTCTGCTGGAATTGTTGCCATAATCGTGAGATCACACTTTGTGGCACTTGGAGGGCCCATGCTATGACCTGCTGTGTTTGACCAGCCACCAGTCACCCTAGTATTCTACCCCTCATAACATCATCAATATGTGTTTTTTTAGCCATTTTCAACACACAGTCACCATTAGCATATCTGAAAACCTCTGCACACTTACTTGCTGCACCAACACACCTCTGTGTATGTGGACTGCTGCCAGCACCACCGTGCCATGACCGCAGGTCAAATGCGCCGCACGGTCATACCTCAAGGTGATTTAAACCCACAAACTACCCACCAGAGTGTTGTTTCACCATGTATCAGCATTATCCTTATGAACATGAGTGTACATCCTCTGAAAGTTGCCTACCACACAACAACAATACTGGTACATGTATTCCACTGTCAGAAGTATCACAACGATTTTCACTTATAACTTTTATCTTTGTTGTTTCTAGACCAGGATCCCTTATCTCAAATTGATACATTTATCCTTCTTCCTTTATCCCTGAAAGTTTGTAGCATCATCATGGAATCATCTTGTATATACATACATATGCAGGTGCTGGTGCCTACAACTTCAACACACTGTATCTCCGTTGAATGGCATTTCCAGAAATGGGTTTCTTTCATCATTTTGTTCCTCAAGACTTCACCTTCTTCACCTCAAAGTTTGTCAGTGTAATTTTGAAAAACTCTGTCTAAAGGTTGTCAGTGTGTAATCTTACCCTCCCCCACATCACCGTTAAAGTTCTATGTCTTTGCACAAATTTTGAAAGCTTCAAGAGGCATAAGATATACAAAAGAAAAACTTTTTACTTGTCTTCATTGTTTCATTGTTGTTTTTGTTGTTGTTGTGGGCTCAAAGTCTTGTTGTGTCTAGGGGTACATTCTTGCAGCTGAAATTTTGATTGAACATTCTGGGTTCCTGAAGACGAAATAACTGATGAAGCTTTGCTTGATGCTATGAGTATCTTTGTACTTTATCCAAGTCTTCTAAATCACTCTGACTTCACAATTTTCACTTCTATCCCACCACAAATTACATTATTGGTGACACAATCAAAAACACATCTGATTCCATCAGAGGCATGCCCACAACTACTTACATCCTGTTGTACTCACAATTTCCAAAGAGTTTACAAAGCAAAAGAGTTTACAAACTTTCTTGACACGAAAAGAATCTTTACTAACTTATATAATTATTTTACAAATGAGTCCAAAATTAAATTTCATATTTAGTGTTAAATTATGCAATTCATAATATGAATTTTAAGTATACCAGAAATTTTATAATTTCAAAATATTTTTAAAAGATGAGTAATTTTAACTGCACGTACAGAGTACTAACAAATTGATGTCTTTTTACATACTTTAGCCTGGAACATAACACATCATTTACAAAATCATATGAAATTCATTCAGTTAGACAGCTGATATAATGTTCACCTATACAAGAATTGATAATATACATGGTACTGGTTATTGCTATTAAACTGAAATAAAATAATATATATAAAATAATTTTAAAATATTAAAAGGAGCTGATGCAAATGAGTGCTAGAGAAGGGCCCATCTAGTTATGTCTAAAATTAATATTTTGTAATTTTAATTGTTAAAAATACTCATCATGTGAGGTTTGGCCAGGAAAATACTGAATTTATTAAATCTTACCATGGGGAGTGCAATTGTATTTTTTGATGTGCTTCATGGTATGCTTACACAATTTCATAAATACCATTTGCAATTGTTAAACCAATTAAGATGTTACATTTAATAACATATGTACTTGTTGACAATGTACACTGCTCTGAAAAACTTAACAATGAGTTGGTAGAGTAACATAACATATTACCCACTTGGTGGATATGAATGAAAGTGCAGGAGGATGTCACCAGTGCTCTACCAGTCATACATAGAAAGCTGGACATCACATGGCGTGAGGTCAGCATGACTACAGCACCAAATGGGGATGGTCCCATAACACAAGGCAGTTGAAGGAACAGTAAAAGACATATATCAATCAGTGAGTAGTTATGGTGGACTGTGATGGTGTTTTTCATTATAACATATCCTGGAGACAACATCTGGATGACTTCACATGGGGAAGATTCATTGGGAAACTGGAAGAAGTATAAAGTGTGACTAGTTTCGCCCAGGAGTTAAGGATTGTTCACAGCAATTTTTCACGTGTGCGGAGAGTGTTCTGAACCACTGGAAAGGAGGTGGTTGATCGTGGTCAACTACCCTGGCAGATGACCATTACGTTATGCAACATGCAATGAAGGATGCATGTCAAATATGGATGCATTTGCAACCATTTTTTGACATGATTCCTAGGCATGCAATCTCATGCTACACAGTGGCACAGTGACTGCTGAGGGTGATCTCTTTGCCCAATGACCAGTACATCATGTTCTGTTGACATCTGCACATTGGTGGCACCGTTTGCACTGGTGCCAGAGCATTGAAACTGGACGAATGAGGAGAGTAGTGACATGCTATTCTCAGATGAGAGCAGAATCAGTCTGTGTAGCTATTCTGCACATACCCTCATATGGTGAGAGTCTGGAACATGTAATGCACCCTTTATTCTGCACATATCCTCATACAGTGAAATTATGGAACATGTAATGCATCCAGGAATATTTCTGAACATGATAATTTTGGTGATCCAGGTGTTATCATGTTGTGAGGCATAATCTTGTATGGGTACACTGAAATCCAAATCTTTGAACATGGTACACTCATCAGTAAAAATTATTGTGACACTGAACTCCTTCCACATTTTTCCAGGGGTGCATTTGCTCCTGAGCTAATTTTCTTGCACATCAACATGTGACTGCATTGAGCAGCAGAAGTGGAGGAGCTCTTGGGACAAGAGTATATTTTGTGAGTGGACTGGCCTACCAATTCTCCTGACTTAAATCCCATTGAAGACATGTGTGATGCATTAGGGGGATGTGACCAGTGTATATACTTCAATAGCTGTGTCCACTACAGTTGTTCATCAGCTTAGATTTGGCAGAGATCTGTCACAATGTTCGGAAGTTAATTTTCTGAAAATGCACTTGAGAATATAGATGTAATAAAATATACAAATGAACTTACACATGCTATTCAAGTTTATATCCCATTTTCCTTCTTGCTTGCTGTGACATAAATTTTCCCTACTGTCCTTGAAAGGTCATAGGGGACAGAGCACCTCCAACTTCTTGCAGAACAATAATAACTTTCTAGTCAATTTACCATCCAGATTAACAGTCAGTGTAATTGTATATGATTGCATTAAGGCATTAATGTTAGTTGGTCTTCATACAACTCTCTTGGTACCTCTAATTTCCAGGATTCATTTCATATGCATTTCCTTTTCATATCTCAGTTGTCAGAGTTGAAAACAAGTTCCTTAGTGAACAATGGGATAAGTTTGTTACCTCATCTACAAATTTTTTGGCCGTTCCACAGTTTTTTGTGTATCATCAAGTTGACACTTTGTTTGAAAGTTCATTGTCTTACATCTTCCAATTCTGTAGCACTGTTAGAAGTTATTTAACCATTCACTGCTTCCCTTCAAATCACTGTAATTTATGTCATGTGCAATTTGACATGCATAATGTAGTAGTTCACTATCATGTGCATCTTGTAAACTGTATCAAACATCCTTGAGACGTGCAACACCAGTTTTTGTTACAAGTGTTGACTGTCCTCCCTTGAATATTCATAGTTTTTCATGTGCACTACATGGTCATATTGCCATGGACTTATTCAAAATCTGTTCATTACTTTTCTTTCTATGCTGCAGATAATCTTCCATGTACGTAATTATGTTTAGTACCTGCTCTTTTGACACCAATTGTCCTTTCCTACATTTCACTGGAGATGGAATTTGTGGGTCCCTGTCTGACAAGGATGATGAGTTGCGTGGCTCAACACCTGTTTCAGTATCACATTCACTTGTTAACCACTTTTTATCCTCATCTTACTCCTCATGTCCATTGTCCACACAGTTGAGCATATATGTCACCACACATTCCACTGACTCATCTTGCAGAAATGCTACTATTTCACCTGTCACTTTTTTTAACTCTCTGCAAAATTCCTTTGGTTTCTTTCTGATGAAATGTCAACTTTGGTGACTGTTGTTGTAGATACAATGCGTTGTTTGCTTTGTTTATGGTGACCATTGCTCTGCTTTGTATCAACATCACTAGCACTGTAGCACAGTTGTGAGTTATTCATAGACTAAGCAGTTCAGCTATCCTCCATTGTCTCTTGCTGTTATCACCACTGGATACCTACAGTCCCACCCCCTGTTGCCATTAGCAGCCAATATTGTGGTTGCACGGTAGACAGTATGTGGGGTGTGGAATACCGTAAACATCATTGGCCTTTTCGGATCTTGCACTCAAAGGGGTTCTTGTTAGAACACTGGCTCATATACATAAATCTGCTGTGTCAGTATTGGAGATGGGCTATAAACACAATCTATGAAAGGTAACACATTAATAAGTTTATTTACCCTATCTACACTTAATAATTGATATCGTATACATAACTTTGAAGTCCTGCAGATTTTTCTGTGATGCTGCACCATATAAAGAGAAAGTAGAGTTCTTGAGAGTAACAAATTGTCTTGAATGCTAATATACTTACACAGGTCTCTGAATATCAGTAGTGTTTAGTAGCATCATGATATGATGATATATTGTCCTCGCTGCAGTCTTCCCTGCTTATGTTGATAAACTATGTGATCAAAAGTATCCAGACACCCCTAAAAACATATGTTTTTCATATTAGGTGCATTGTGCTGCCTCCTACTGCCAGGTACTCCTTATCGGCAACCTCAGTAGTCATTAGACATCAGGAGAGAGCGGAATGGGTCACTTAGTGGAACTCATGGACTTTGATCGTGGTCAGGTGATTGGGTGTCAGTTGTGTCATAGATCTGTGTGTGAGATTTCCACACTCCTAAACATCCCTAGGTCCACTGGTTCCAATGTGATAGTGAAGTGGAAATGCGAAGGGACGTGTATACAGCAAAAAAGCGTACAGGCCGACCTCATCTGTTGACTGACAGAGACCAGCAACAGTTGATGAGGATCGTAAAGTGCAAGAGGCAGACATCTATCCAGACCATCACACAGAAATTCAAAACTGCATCTGGATCCACTGCAAGTACTAAGATAGTTAGGTGGGAGGTGAGAAAACTTGGATTTCATGGTCGAGCGGCTGCTCATAAGCCACACATCACACTGGTAAATGCCAAACAATGCCTTGTTTGGTGTAAGGAGCATAAATGTTGGATGATTGAACAGTGGAAAAACGTTGTGTGGAGTGACAAATCATGGTACACAATGTAGCGATCTGTTGGCAGGGTGTGGGTATGGCGAATGCCCAGTGAACGCCATCTGCCAGCGTGTGTAGTACCAACAGTAACATTTGGAGGCGGTGGTTTTATGTTGTGGTCGTGTTTTTCATGGAGGGGGCTTGCACCACTTGTTGTTTTGCATGGCACTATCACAACACAGACCTATGTTGATTTTTAAGCACCTTCTTGCTTCCCACTGTTAAAGAGCAATTCGGGGATGGCAATTGCATCTTTCAACACGATCGAGCATTTGTTCATAATGCACGGCCTGTGGCAGAGTGGTTACATGACAACAACATCCCTGTAATGGACTGACCTGCACAGAATCCTGACCTGAATCCCACAGAACACCCTCGGGATGATTTGGAATGCCAACTTTGTGCAAGACCTCACTGACTAACATTAATACCTCTCCACAGTGCAGCACTCCTTGAAGAATGGGCTGCCATTCCCCAAGAAACCTTCCAGCATCTGACTGAAAGTATGCCTGCGAGAGTGGAAGCTGCCATAAAGGCTAAGGGTGGGCCAACACCATATTGAATTCCAGCATTACCAATGGAAGGTACCACCAACTTTTAAGTCATTTTTAGCCAGGTGTCTGGATACTTTTGATCACATAGTGTATAATTTTCAGGTGTGAGTCACAGTTTGTATGCCTGACGTACAAAATCTCTGAGATTTACTTCTTATTTTCCCATTTTTAGGGGAGCATATTTGTCATACAGTTGAGTAAGTTTGTTAGTAGATCCATGAAGTTATTTGTTTATGTCTGAGAAGGGAATAGAAGACGTCCTCTAAACTATTTCTTGCACCTCAGTTGCAAATTCAGATAAATTAATGCATCTGAAGTCTCAGTATATAATCAATTACAGTCTCTTTCTGGGAAATTCTAGTGAGTACTTCATAAAAGTTTTGTCATGGGCAGAAATGCCAGGTGCAGGTATTTGAGAGGTACAAACTACTCTGGGGATTTTGTTGTAACTATATCTACAAGAGCATGAGTACAATTCATATGATGGATGGGAGAAAGCTGATAGTGACACATTTGAAGAAATAAGTGTACTTAAATTGCACACTAGAAAGACTATTGTGTAGAAAATTTATGTTGTGTCACTAGCTGTAACTATATAATAGTATATAAATTAGACACCTAACAGAGCAGTTTCAAAGGAGGGAAACCTAGCTACTTCAGGAGGTTTGTAGATGACACAAATCAAGACACTTTCTGCTAAGGGATTTTATCTCTATGAACATACATTCCACTTGTTTATCTTCATTATCTTGGATGCATGTAGCACAGTAGGTGATAAATTACACTGTATGTATGCCCCCACTCAACCCTCTCATCAATTACATCTGTTGTGTCGTAGAAAGATCTAGCCATTTAGATTTACAAAACTTACAGGAATAGTTGGTTTGAGCCAGGTCTCAAGCATAATTATTATATGGGTGTCTGTGTTTTGAAATACATGGCAGAACTCTTTGAGATGAGCCGGCAGAGATGGGACATTTGTGTATGCAATATGGAGCTTAGTTCGTTCATGTGCAAAGCTTGCAAGGAAGCAGCTGCTGGACTTTAGCACCTCTGTGCCAGTGAAGGCTCTGAGCACTATGGAACTTAACATCTGAGGTCATCAGTCCCCTAGAACTTAGAACTACTTAAACCTAACTAACCTAAGGACATCACACACATCCATGCCCGAGGCAGGATTCAAACCTGCGACCGTAGTGGTCGCGCAGTTCCAGACTGTAGCGCCAGTGAAGGCAGGAGAACAATGCATAGAGAAATGCTCTGAGTCAGGGGAATGTGGGTTCATGGAAGTGAAAGAGGGAGGCATCTACAGAAAGAAGGGGGGTTTTGTGACTAAGGCCATCAGATACTGCAATGGTTTAAACAACCAACTGGTGGCAGGAAAAGAAACGTGCTAAACAGAGCTAGAGTAATCTGTGTGCAACAAGACTTAAAGCAAGAAAATTGGAATAAAAATGAAGTGTACTAATAATGGTTCTAATAATGAGTAAAAGCAGTGATGTGATAATAAATTGAGAAATAAAATGAAAGTGAGACAAAAATTTATAATTAGTACGATAAGTAAACCTAAACAAACAAATGATAACAGGAAGTTGTTTTAAGGGAAGTATAACAAAATAAATGGTTTCTATACAAAAAAATACAAAAATAAACACACAAACTAGAGACAGGAAGAGTTGACGTGCTTTTAGCTCCTAAAGCACCCCATTGGGATATCCGGGGGGTGGGGGGGGGGGGGCGACTACCCAGGAGGACGTTGTTATCAGGAGAAAGAAAACTGGCATTCTGTGGATCGGAGTGTGGAATGTCAGATTTCTTAATCGGCAAGGTAGGTTAGAAAATTTAAAAAGGGAAATGGATGGGTTAAATTTGGATATAGTGGGAATTAGTGAAGTTTGGCAGCAAGAGGAACAAGACTCTTGGTCAGGTGAATACAAGGTTATGAATACAAAATCAAATAGGGGTAATGCAGGAGTAGGCTTAATAATGAATAAAAAAATAGGAATGCAGGTAAGCTACTACAAACAGCATAGTGAACACATTATTGTAGCCAAGATAGATACGAAGCCCACGCCTACCACAGTAGTACAAGTTTATATGCCAAATAGCTCTCCAGATGATGAAGAGATTGATTAAATGTATGATGAGATCAAAGAAATTATTTAGATAGTGAAGGGAATGAAAATTTAATAGTCATGGGTGACTGGAATTTGGTAGAAGGAAAAGGAAGAGAAGGAAACATAGTAGGTGAATAAGGAATGGGGGTGAGGAATAAAAGAGGAACTCGCCTGGTAGAATTTTATGCAGTGCATAACTTAATCTTAGCTAACACTTGGTTCAAGAATCATGAAAGAATCATGGAAGAGGCCTGGAGATACTAGAAGGTTCCAGATAGATTATATAATAGTAAGACAGAGATTTAGAAACCAGGTTTTTAATTGTAAGACATTTCCAGGGGCAGATGTGGACTCTGGCCACAATCTATGGTCATGAACTGCAGATTAAAACTGAAGAAACTGCAAAAAAGTGGGAATTTAAGGATATGGGACCTGGATAAACTGACAAAACCAGAGGTTGTAGAGAGTTTCAGAGAGAGCATTAGGGAATGACTGACAACAATGGGGGCAAGAAATACAGCAGAGGAAGAATGGGTAGCTTTGAGAGATAAAATAGTGAAGGCAGCAGAGGATCAAGTAGGTAAAAAGATGAGGACTAGTAGAAATCCTTGGGTAACAGAAGATTGAATTGATGAAAGGAGGAAATATAAAAATGCAGTAAATGAAGCAGACAAAAAGGAATACAAACGTCTCAAAAATGAGATTGACAGGAAGTGCAAAAGGGCTAGGCAGGGATGGCTAGAGGACAAATGTAAGGATGTAAAGGCATATATCACTAGAGGTAAGATAGATACTGCCTACAGGAAAATTAAAGAGACCTTTGGAGAAAAGAGAACCACTTGTATGAATATCAAGAGCTCAGATGGAAATCCAGTTCTAAGCAAAGAAGGGAAAGCAGAAAGGTGGAAGGAGTATGTAGAGGGTCTATACAAGGGTGATGTACCTGAGGACAATATTATGGAAATGGAAGAGAATGTAGATGAACATGAAATGGGAGATACGTTAGTACGTGAAGAGTTTGACAGAGCACTGAAAGACCTAAGTCGAAACAAGGCCCCGGGAGTAGACAACATTCCATTAGAACTGCTGATAGCCTTGGGAGAGCCAGACCTGACAAAACTCTACCATCTGGTGAGAAAGATGTATGAGACAGGCAAAATACTCTCAGACATCAAGAAGAATATAATAATTCCAATCCCAAAGAAAGCAGGTGTTGACAGATGTGAAAATTACCTAACTCTCAGTTTAAAAAGTCACGGCTGCAAAATATTAACATGAATTCTTTACAGGTGAATGGAAAAACTGGTAGATACTGACCTTGGGGAAGATCAAGTTGGATTCTGTAGAAATGTTGGAACACATGAGGCAATACTGACCCTACGACTTATCTTACAAGATAGATTGAGGAAAGGCAAACCTATGTTTCTAGCATTTGTAGACTTAGAGAAAGCTTTTGACAATGTTGACTGGATTACTCTCTTTCAAATTCTGAAGGTGGCAGGGGTAAAATACAGGGAGTGAAAGGCTATTTACAATTTGTACAGAAACCAGATGGCAGTTATAAGAGTCGAGGGGCATGAAAGGGAAGCAGTGGTTGGGAAGGGAGTGAGACAGGGTTGTAGCCTATCACTGATGTTATTCAATTTGTATATTGAGCAAGCGGTAAAGGAAACAAAAGAAAAATTTAGAGTAGGAATTAAAATCCATGGAGGAGAAATAAAAACTTTGAAGTTTGCCGATGACATTGTAATTCTGTCAGAGACAGCAAAGGACCTGGAAGAGCAGTTGAATGGGATGGACAGTGTCTTGAAAGGAGGATATAAGATGAACATCAACAAAAGCAAAACAAGGATAATGGAATGTAGTCGAATTAAATCGGGAATTAGATTAGGAAATGAGATACTTAAAGTAGTAAAGGAGTTTTGCTATTTGGGGAGCAAAATAACTGATGATGGTCAAAGTAGAGAGGATATAAAATGTAGACAGCAATGGTAAGGAAAATGTTTCTGAAGACGAGAAATTTGTTAACATCGAGTATAGATTTAAGTGTCAGCAAGTCATTTCTGAAAGTATTTGTATGGAGTGTAGCCACGTATGGAATTGAAACATGGACGATAAATAGTTTGGACAAGAAGAGAATAGAAGCTTTCGAAATGTGGTGCTACAGAAGAATGCTCAAGATTAGATGGGTAGATCACATAACTAATGAGGAGGTATTGAATAGAATTGGGGAGAAGAGAAATTTGTGGCACAATTTGACTAGAAGAAGGGATCGGTTGTTAGGACATGTTCTGAGGCATCAAGGGATCACCAATTTAGTATTGGAGGGCAGTGTGGAGAGTAAAAATTGTAGAGGGAGACCAAGAGATGAATAGACTAAGCAGATTCAGAAGGATGTAGGTTGCAGTAGGTACTGGGAGATGGTGAAGCTTGCACAGGATAGAGTAGCATGGAGAGCTGCATCAAACCAGTCTCTACACTGAAGACTACAACAACAACAACAACAACAACAACAAAAATAAAAATCCTTCCTAGCTCAAAGAAAACATGGAGGATAATAGTTTTCAATGATGAGGAAAAGGCTGCAAAGCTTTTGGTTAAACAAAGGAGGGAGAAAACACTTATAGTTATCCATGTACCAAACCAATTATATTTTGTAAAATCTGAGTATAAATTGCATAAATGGAAAAAATATTTTCACGCAGCATGAAATATGTGTCAGAAGTGTGAAATAATAACTACTCAAAAGATTTAGAACTGTTTGTGAGAGTCAATGCTTGGTTATCAATCTACGAGACTATGCCCTCTGAGCTGCGATTGAGATGAACACTATTGATTTCCTGGATTCTTCGATCAACACAGTTAAACAAATTCTGATAATTATATGGAAAAGGAAGTTGTACAATTATGAAGTTTATTTCAAGTAAACATGGAAAGGAGACGTTGCTAATAGGTTGTACTATAGACAAATTTGTAGCTTCTTGCTATTCTCTAAAATGCTGTGCATAAAACCAATCTGTCATGTTTCATGCAAGAACTGCATGCAAACTGCACTTTATCATTTTGAGCAAAAAAAGACAGAGTCACATGTGCAGTTGATGAATTGTATGACACATTCATATACAACACCGATAAGTATCAGTGGATTACTGTTTCTGCAGCTTTAGATCTGTCTTCAGGAACCTCATTGCAAATCAGGTCCAAGAATGTAACAGATTACTGTTTAGTTACAGAGACATTGTAATCAACATAACAGAATTTTGAATAATGGGAGAGAATAATTTTCAGTACTGCATCATTAACCTCTTCTTACCAGCTGCAGAAAATAATTCATTGTTCCTGGCTCGGACAAAACATTACCTATTTCTTTAGGAGGAGTATGAAAACACATTTATAATTTTGATTCCACCTAGAACTAATAGTGTGATTCAGGCCCTAAATAAAGACATTTTTGACAGTGTAAAGCAGTTTTCAGAGAACTGTTGGACAATATATTTTCTGATAGCTCTTTGTCGTTTCAGGTTTATCAGTGTAACAGCACTGTTAAACTTCAGTTTTTGTGAATTGTCAGTTTGCATCATCAGGTTCATGAATTTGGTGTGCCTGGTACACAGCACAATATGCAGAACAATGGCCATGACCATGTCTTACTCCATCACTCTTCTGTCTAAATAAAAGTGGTAATTATTGTGAAGCACCTGAATTCATTAATTTTTGTTTTATCTGGCACACCCTGTGCAAGGAAAATGTTTGTTTTCATAATCCAGTAAACACCTTGCATTTTAGATGACTACAGCTAATAAAGAAGGGACTGCTTTATTGATAGTAAAACATGAATTATTGAAACATTATCACAAGAGCTCTGCTACAGTAATGTTTATAAAATATTTCACGTCAATAAATTAAAGTCTCGACTGATGGAAGTCATCTGTAATGTAACATAATAAACTGCCTTGACTTCTTTTTCTCTGCCAATCACTTGTATGGTAATTACATCTGCAACAGAATAGCTGGCATTATGCCCTGCAGGTTATTCAAAAAATTACCAATCGGAGACATTTTTATATGGTTTAAGTGCTAAAAATTCATGTATGTGCACTTGGGACTTAATGTTATGTGCTGATTTGTTGTCCTGGCATGGCTGTGTCTGCTTATTTGTCAGATTGCTTGCTAGGCAGAAAGAGCTGTACAAACTACTGTTATCAGTGGTTCTTTGTGTGACAAAACTGAGTAAATTTAATTTTTTTTGATACTTCAGTGCACCTTTGCAACTAAAATTTTGACAGTGGATTTCTTTTGTGTGTGATCTTGCTGTGTGAAAAATTTCAGAGTAGGTTTTAACATGTTGGACTGAACCATTCCCTTTTGGGAGTGTGATTTATGGATTCACTCACCAATTGTTAAAAGCATTAAATAACAAAACACAGTGCTGCCCGGTATTTTGTGTGGCCTAAGTAAAGCATTTGACTGTACCAATCACAAGATTTGCCTAGATATCTGAGGTTTTATGGGACTGGTGATATAGGCACCCAATGGGTAGTATCATATCTGACCAAAAGAATGCAGAAAGTTGTATTTAGCAATTCAAAAAATGTAGTAGGGGAGATTATTCTGCCTGGGTAGAAATCACATAAGGGGATCCCAAAGACTCAACCCTAAGATCACTGTTGTTCATTATACATCTAAATGATCTTCCATCTAATATACAACAAGCAGAATTACTTCTTTTTGTGGATGACACTAGTATTGTGATCATTCCAAGCATACAGACCACAACAGAAGAAACTGCAAACAATGTTCATAAATGTATCACTGATGATTTTGCAAATAGTCTCATACCAAACTGGTCTAGATCAGTGATATGTGTAACATATGGTGAGGAAATAATAAATAGGGTCAAAACTTCAAAATTCTTAAGTGTACATATTGATGAGAATTGAAACTGGAAAAAGCACATTTTGTAACTCCCACATCAACTCACTTCAGCCACAATTGCACTTAGGATAATTAAAAATCTTGGGGACAGAAAAACCAGTAAAGTTACATCATATTTTCATTCAGTAATGGAACATAGCACAACGTTCTGGGCTAACTAATATTTGAGAAAGAAAGTCTTTGTTGCTCAAAAACAAGCTGCGAGAATAATATGTGGTGCCCACTTATGATCATCTTGTAAACATATGTACAAGGAATTGGGCATTTTGACCACTGGTTCACAGTATATTTGTTCCCTGATGAAGTTTGTTATAAATAATACACTGCAGTTAAAAGAAACAATGATGTATGTAATTATAATATCAGAAGAAAAAATGATATTCATTAGTCTACGTTAGTACAAAAGAGGTCCACAATGCTGACAATATTGCAACTAAAATTTTTGATCATTTACCTAGTGATGTAAAATGTCTGGCAGACAGTGAAGTAAAATTTGAAATTGAACTGACAAGTGAAGGAAGAAAGTAATATTGTATTTAATGTCCTGTCAACAATGATGTCATTAGAGATGAAGTACAAGATTGTATTTCATCAAGGATGGGGAAGGAAACTGATTGAGGAAGTTTACAAATTATTTAATAAACTTCCTCAATCTGTTCAAGAATTACCTGAACAATTATTCAAACAAACAATTCATGACTGGCTAGTCCTCCACCCATTCTATGACATAAGAGAATTTATCAACTGTAATATAATACTATAATGTTAACAAGAAACCTGTTGTTTCTTTCAAACTATTAACTGTATTTTAGTATGTATATGACGTTGTCTATTGCTGTAATGGCCGAATGACAATAAAATTATTATTATTATTATTATTATTATTACCCTTTCAAGGGAACCATCCTGGCATTTGCCTGGAGTGATTTGGGAAAATCACAGAAAACATAAATATGGATGGCCAGACACAGGTTTTAACCATCATCCTCCCAAATGCGAGTCCAGTGTGTGAACCACTGTGTCACTTCACTCAGCCTCTCCTTTACAACTCCTTCTATTAAGTAGAAGAATTTCT
Source organism: Schistocerca piceifrons (assembly GCF_021461385.2). Classification (NCBI taxonomy): domain Eukaryota; kingdom Metazoa; phylum Arthropoda; class Insecta; order Orthoptera; family Acrididae; genus Schistocerca; species Schistocerca piceifrons. The sequence continues at coordinate 271,008,352 of NC_060149.1, forward strand.
ATTACTGCAATGTATAAAATGTGGTGATAGGATTTACTCACTCACATCTGTGTGTCTTTTTTTAAATAAAACAAATGCTTGTAAATGATCAGCATATTTGCAAAATAATTTGTGATTTGAAAATAAAATGACTTATTCCACATCATTATAATTTATTCTACAAATGATCAATGGAACATGACACTAACTACCTAACTAACTCATTTTACTTTTGACATGCTCTATGTCCTTCCTCAATTCTGTTGGAGATGTAGATGTAGAAATTTTAATTTCATTGATTGTTCTATGCATTGCTTGTAGAGTGCTCTGTTTTACTGTTTCTTCTGAAGTACATTGAACAGTATTCTCTCCCACATTTAAAGATTAAAAACATCTACCATACAATTACCATTATTTATAATGGTTCCATTCTGATTAATTAGTGCTGATTAACAGTGTAGTGTCTTCTTTTTTTGTGTCTTTGTCCCATATGGATGCAGGGCCAACATGGTTATGAATGGATTTGGCATATTTAGTTTTTAAGGGGTGGACAGATGCCCTTCCTGCTGCCACCCTGTTACCTTCATGGCAGAAAATGTGTACCCCAACTGTGAGTGTGTAGTGTTGTTCATGTGAAAGTGGGAAAAAGTTTTCTATATGTTGGTGTAACTGAGGTGGGACTTGAGTACCAGCCTCGTATTCAGCTAGAGGATGTGGGAAACCACCTAAAAATCATATCCAGGCTGGCCAACACACCAACTCTCATTCTTAGTGTGCTGGGTGGATTTGATCCAGAGTTGCTGCACCTCCCTGTCCTGGCAGTGATGCCTTAACACAAACAGCTATCTGGGTGTGTGTGTAACATAGTATAGTGGGTTAAATAGTGTAATCTAGTATGGTTACTTCAGAGTCCCTCTTTCCACAACATTGTGCATCAATTCTATGTAATAGTCAACATTAATCTGTTCCAATTTGAGTGCCATTTGGACACCCTTAGGCAGTGATGGGTAAAAAGTTGGGGCTGCTGGGATGTCAAATATGGGACCATACTGCCCTGGTCTCACACTTGCAGGTAGCTGTGGCCAAGTGGTATGCACATGTACAGATTGTGTACAGTAGAGCTACCTGGTGGATAGCCTATGTTATCTGCACCTGCCCACAAACGAGCTGATGTGCACTCCCCAGCACCCGTGCAATGTTGGAACAGCCTCTTCTAGATGGTCAGCTTTAAATGTGCTGAGCACAACACTGATTTTTTCTTGTAAATTCTATTAATATACTGCAATACTGTTTACAATAGTACAGTATAAATTCTCATTCCATCTTCCTTAAACTTCCTCTTTCAGAAAACATTCTGTTGCCTGTAATGAATCAAGTTTTCTTTGGTGATTTCCTTATACAGCTTCAATTATTTTCTGGGGTAAATTGTTTTCAGAATTGAGCACTACCTAATACAGTTATACTTTACATTTCATACCAACATTACTTTAATTGTAAACTTCACCCCCAGTCAACAGCTCTTAAACTTTTTTTTTTGAGTGTTCTATTCTGTCATTAATCAACTTTGTTGTTTTCTTTGATTGTTTCTGAAATGTGCTTGTAATCACATTGTCTAGACTGGGTTGAGCTACAAGATGCTCCTAAAAATAATAGGCACTGAGACAATTTTTATTACAATGTAAACACATAAAATCATGAAAATAGCACCCAAATCTTAATTTCCCATCTCTTGGCAGCTCACTGTTCTGTCAGTTTCCTCACAGAGCATTTTGATATTTGTGCCTTCTGATTTTAATTCTCATTAAGCGAGGTGATGCAAGGGACCTATAACAGATAAGTCTTTACAACCATTTATATTATGGTGTACTTCATAGAGCTAAACCAAAATACACCTCTAGAGGAAAGTTGAGTCTTGAAGAGTTTAAACTTATGGGATTTACAACTGATGCTTATTGGTCTCTGTCTAAGATTCTGATATACTAACTGGAGAATGTGGATAATGAATGGATCTACAGTTGTTCTAAAGAAGATAAATAAACAGTCACTTCAGTACCTGATTTTACCCTGTATCTTATAGGTCACATACTAGCAATTCTGACTTGTGGTAACATTCACATTTTTTACATATGAAAAATGAAAAACAATTCATTACCAAATACTCATAAGCACAAGGAAAAAACAGTTTTGTTGTACTTTGAGAAAAGTGTTTAATTTGGAAGTCTTTAACCCATAAGACTTCAAAACCAAGGCAAGATAAAACTGGCAAGCAGCATCGTTCTCAGATCTAATACCAACCCTGTTACATAAACCCTGCAGTGTTACTTCCTCCGACTTTATTCTTACATAATAGCAACAATGAAAAAAAAAAAAAAAAAAAAAATACAGAAATTCTGTCTTGCCTTGTACCATCTGCAGATGGAACAGACAGTGGGAAAAATGATTATTGTGCACCATGTACCCTCTGCTACATAGTGTATGGAGGCTTTTGGAGTAGAAACAGCTACTTACCAGCAGTCACCAATATTAACAACTTGAAGATGTCATGAAATTACCTTGATGAAATGTTGTGGGATTTACACAATGTGATGTGGCTACAATCCCAAGAACTGTATAGTCAACAAATCTGTTAACAGATTGTAATCTGCTGAAAATGTTACAACCCTGTAACTTGTTATCTACATCTGCTACATATATTTACATACACACTCCACAAGCCACTGTATGATGTATGGTGGAGAGTACTACATAAAACTACTAGCTCTTGCCTTTCCAGTTCCACACTAACAGAGTGAGGGAAAATGACTTTCAATAAGACTGTGTAGATCCTAATTCTTCTCATCCTATCTTTGTGGTCCTTATGTGAAATGTACATTGTTGGCAGTAGAATCATTCTGCAGTTGGCCTCAAATGCCAGTTCTCTAAATTTCTTGTATAGTGTCCACAAAAAGAAGGCTGCCTTCCCTCCAGGAATTCCCATTTGAGTTCATTAAGTACCTCTGTAACACTTGTCAGCTGACTGAAACTATTAGTCACAAATCTAACAGCACATCTCTGAATTGCTTTGATGTCTTCCCTTAATCCGACCTGGTGGGGATGCCAAACACTCAAACGGTACTGAAGAATTGATTGTTCTAGTGTTCTATATGCTGTCTCCTTCACAGATGAGCTACAATTTCCCAAAATTCTCCCAATAAAATGAAATCAACTGCTTGTCTTCCCTACTACAGTCCTAATGTGCTCATTCCATTTCATATCACTTTGTAACATTACACTTAGATATTTAACTGGCATGACTGCATTAAACAGCACACTAATAATGCTGTATTCAAACATTATGTGATTGATTTGCCTACTCATCTGCATTAACTTACCTTTTTCTACATTTAGAGCAAGCTACCATTCACCTCACCAGTTAGAAATTCTGTCTAAGTTAGTCTGTATCCTCTTACAATCACTCAATGATGGTACCTTTCCCTACACTCACAGCATCATCAGCAAACAGCAATAAATTGCTGATCACCTTGTCTGTGAGATCATTTATGTGTATAGAGAATAGGGGTCAAATCATATTTCCCTGGGGCGCCACTAACAATCCCCTTGTTTCTGAAGAACATTCATTGTTGAAGACAGTATACTGGGTTCTATTACTTAAGAAGTCTTCAAGGCACACACATGTCTGAGAACCTAATCTGTATGCTCAGACCTTCGTCAGTAGTCTGCAGTGGGGCACTGCATCAAATGCTTTCTGTAAATCTAGGAATATGGAATCTGCCTGTTGCTCTTCATCCATGGTCTGCAGGATACCATGTGAGAAGCTGAGTTTTGCAAGAGTAATGCTTTCGAAATGCTTGCTGATTTATGTACAGATGCTTTTCTGTCTCAAGTAAATTTATTGCATTCAAAATCTGAATGTGTTCAAGAATTCTGCAGCACACTGATATTAAGGATATCAGCATGTAACTGTGTAGGTCCATTCTTTTACCTTTCTTACATACAGGAGTCACTTGTACTTTATTTCCTGTTGCTTGGGACTTTGTGCTGGGTGAGAGATTCATAATAAATGCAAGCTAAGTAAGGGATCAATACCACAACTCTCTGTAAACCAGTTGGTATTCCATCTGGACCTGGCAATTTATTTCTTTTAAACTTTTTCAGTTTCTTCTCTACACCAGGGCTGGGTCCATTTGATAAGAAGAAGTTCTGGGTTTCATACCCTGTCATATCATATTGATTAAAGGCTGTAAGCAAATCTGACTGCATAACGATATTGTAGGCAATCAGCTGTGGCTTCAGAATCAACCATCTTGATATTTAACTAAAGTATTTTGTGAAACTTCCAATGGGAAATGCCACAAGTATGATGTTGTACACTACAAAGTGCTTTACTCCAAAAATTATAGTAATTCAAGATTAGAAACATATTACTTCTTCTGATTTACAATCTCTCTTCACGCACACCATCTGCAAGGTGGGGAAATGATTATTGTACAAAATATAACCCCTCCCACAGAATGTGGAGAGGCTTCCAGAGTACAGATACAGATGAAACCATAGAAAACATGAAATGCATTTGGCATACGGTCTATTACTGCCTGTAACATTAGTGGGTCCAATCACTATGTTGTGACTGCACACTACTTTCCAAAACAGGATTCAACTGAGAATAATAAAAGGATATAAAGTTGACAGACTCTCTCTCTCCCTCTCTCTCTAACTTCTAAAACTTGGTAAGTCCATGGCTTTAGCAGTGAAGTGATGCTATATGTCTTCTACAATTCTAAACAGGCAGTTGTGAGAAACAGAACATATTACAAGTACTCTATTCAGAAGAATTAGAGCAACACATGTATCAACATTCAGTACGTTAAACCTATTTTGAAGCAGGTGGTACCTGTGGTCTTATTGCATGGCTTGAGATCTTTCTTTTGGGTGTAGGCAACAATTAAAATCGTTCACCCTCTATTGGCTATGTCATGTATTACAATGTTAGGTGACCTCTCAGAAGGAAATGAGTACCAGTGTCCCAGTGTTATCTAGTGCGGTACACAGATGGCACTTGTCATTTGCGGATCTTGTATTCAACCAGGTACACGCAACGTGAGATCTTAATGCAATGCAAGTTATACGGGCGGTCTGTTTAATCCAAAATGGATGGACTTTCACTCATGTTGCCTCTCCAAGTGTCATCCATAGTTTGTGCACACATTTCAGGAAAACAGGTTAATACACAAGGTGAGTTATACAGGGTTGCTGACACATTCATCTCAAGGTGAAGAACAATATCTGGCTAACTCTGCATTGTGGCAGCATAAAGCTACTGCCAGAGCACTGCAAGATGATCTCCAAAGGGCCACTGGAGCAGCTGTGTCTGAGGAGACTGTAATAAACAGGTTACAGTAAATGACCTTATGATCCAGATGTCCTGTTAATATGTGGATACCCCTGGTGAGTGGTATTGCAAGAATGTTGTCCAGGAAATCTACAGCAATCCAAGGTTCTGTGATGTTGTGGGGAGGCTTCAGTGTTGACAGCCATATGGTTCTTGTCACCTTACCACCAAACACTGCATCAAACAGATCTTGTTAGACCATGTGGTGGCTGCTGCATACAATGGTGGTACTATATTCCTTCTAATGCCAGGGCCCATGTGATGGGCATCAGCAGAGATCTCTTATGAAGCATGAACACTGAAGTACTCGAATGGCTGGTGCAGAGTCCCAACCTAAACCCAATTGTGCACATGTGGGTCATGCTTGTCAAATATATTTGTGGTGATCCTGTTCCACCACACATTGTCCAAGAACTCTCATAGGCTCTCACTGAATAATGGGAACAGATACCACAGGGTGACCTCCGTTGTCTCATACAGAGCATGCCATGTAGATGTCAGGCAGTGATAACTGCTCACAGGGGGCACACATGTCATTGAAGCTCTTTAAGTCCACTTTGTTTTTGACACCTTTTGGGTATCTCAGTTCTTTTATGTAAACAATCAAGGAAGTAATGACATTTTGTTGTGCATGTAATTTTTGAAAGATCATGTTACCCTAATTTTTTTGAGCAGTATATATGATGCTCTATTTTAATCTCTTTCTATGTTCATGTGAGAAATGGATGGTATAAACCTTAAAAATTGCTTTCAAAGTTGAGTTCCTATTGATAGACAATGTACCATGTCTATGTAGCAATTCACCAATTTTCAAAATAGTTTAATTTGTATTCCAACTATTGCCTCGCCCTCCTTAATTCCAAGAACTCACAAGTGTAACTCTTACTTTCTCTGTAAGTACAGTGTTCATGTAAGGAAAGCCTAGTTGATGTCCTAGTGAAAACATTCTTTTGTAAGTGAATTCTTATCCATGTAAATCACTATACAAGAAAACTATGCACAGAGAAGCTATTAATTTCTTGATAGCAAAACAATTCACAAATGATTTCTTCTGGATGACCACACAGATACCAATAAGTCAACAACTTTCTTTAATGCAGCACACCTGTCTAGGAATAATTTTGAAATCTTGTTTATGTGCCTATCAACAACTCATCACCTCTACTTTTCATTGAGATGTTACTGTTACCACTAAATTTTTAAGCTCCACCAGAACCTTCCATACTATATTTGTTTAATTTTTGACACATATTAAGTGGAATTACTCAACATTATGCACTTATTGTAAATGTTTCCAAGAATGAAAACAGTCTTTTTCCTAAACCAAACTCACCATGGGTTGTTAATTTTTATCAAATAAAAAATAATTGTATTATGATGTCATCCCATAACTCTAGACTGTTGCAGATCTAGCAGGAGGATGTGGATGTTAAATTAAGAAAAGGTATACCTATGGATAGCAATTTTCCCATGGTGAATTCACACTGGAACTGAAGAAAGACATCAATGTGTATTTGAATATACCTTGGATAATGGTTAAGGACCAACCCCAGTCACTTCGAGTCACAGCATATATAGCTAATTATGTCATCAGGTAAATACATTTATGTTCCACAGTCAGGGTGATCATATTAAAAACTTAAGCTGATATCCTGCCAGAACCATAACAGCTGTGGTATGTCAGTCTGCATTCAATCATTATTTGTTGTGTCGTATATGTAACTGCATAAACAGAATAATAATTTTGTTTAGTGTTTGTCATGTGAAAAAATAAGTTATCTTTGTGATATATGTCTGAATTCTATTTCTTTAATGTGGTCTTTTAAATCTCAGTAAAGGTTTATATCACAGCTAAAGGTCTTTCCCCAGCAGCTACAGCATCTTGGCACCTCATAGTATCTCAGTAACTTGACAAGTGCCTCATATCATTGTGAAAGTTCTCTAAATTGGAATATGAGTATTTCAGTTATCTTCACAGCTGAAATTTGAAGTCCAGTACTAATGTGATTTCATCTCCAATGATGATCATTGCAGCAAGAAAAAAGTGTGTGTGTTTTTGTGTGCAGTCATAGCAACATATGCGACATTCTGGTAACATTTAGAGATAATGATCTACAAGAAAAAGAAATCCCATACGGAAAATAATGCTCAAGCTACACAAAGCACTGCATCTGGTAGACAATGGGCTTTTGAAGCCATTTTTTAGCTGACCTAAAATATGTAGGAAATATATCTGGCATCTGATGAAATGAAAGTAATATAGTGCCATTGGATAGAAAAATGAATTGAGAGTTTGTGTGCCCACATTTAAATTGGGATTGTGAAATATGTATTTTCTCATTTAATACTCATTTGCAGTATAGTTCAGACAATGCCCAACATGAATTTCTTCTTTACACTGTTAATGTTTGTACTGTAACATCCTTGAACATTATGTTTATACAAGTGAACTTATGTTTTTGCACGCATTTGAAACATTGAAACATTGTCTGGTAAAACATTTATTTCACTTTATGTAAAAGTCTCCATTTAAACTCCGTAACTTGAGTACAACATACATATATATATTTATATATATATATTTATATATTATAGAATACATTCTACATTTCACATAAAGATGCATTTGTTGCAAATCTGTAACTTTATTTACAATGCACAAATGTATAAGAAAATATCACCAAACATTTATTAATTATGATAATCCTTTGTACATATTACGTCTCTCATCATGCAGTAGTATATCAGATATTCTTTCAGGATATCTAATCTTTTCTTTATGTGCTGGAGAGAAAAAAAATGCCCATACCACAACAGCTTCACTTATGGGAATTTTCAGATCTTTAGAAAATTTGCTACAATGTCTCTGTCTTCAAATCCTTACAAAATAAGAATTAAGAATACAGGAACATTGTAAGGATATCATATACAGTGTATGACAAGAAGAGCTGAGAAACAATTTGCTATTTTGTAACACTGACTTTTTATATATTCCCAAGTGCGCTGGGTAGTGAGTGAAATTATTAGCTCTTGGACAGTCCAAATAAAATATGCATTTTAATTCATTATCAATATATGAGAGAGATAATGTTGGAAGTTAGAATGAAGTTTCATTTCCAAAACATCACAATTTCAATGGACGCAAATTTAGATCCCACGGAGATTCTGAATTCCATGAAAAATATAAAATCAAAAAACTGCAACAGTGCAATTTAGAAAAGAAACTGCTCTGGCCTATTAACATTACACTAGTATCGCAGTCAGTCACTTGCCACTGGCAATAAAGGAGTGGACGTACAGGATACTGAGCAAATATTTTATCACTGCTGTATTCACAATCTAACAATGATCAGTTTCATTGCACACCCTCTGACACAGCAGAGTATTTACCGGAACTACAAACCATTTACAAAAATGGATAAAAGAAGACATAGTTTAGTGGGGAAATTTTCTATCAGATGGGAGAAACAGAGAGGGGAGGACTGTTACCACATATTTCTGAACTTGGCAAAGCAAAAAATCTCTTTTGAAGCTAAGATGTGAAAAGTAGTTTGGTTGACAAGAGAGAGCCAAAACTAGTGGTTCAGAACCCCTAGCCCTATACAACACAAGTAATTTAAAGAAGAGACATGTAATTTTGTTTTCACATTCTGTATTTTGCTTCCCCTTAAACAAGATTGTGTGTAACTTAAGATGACTCTCACTGCTTTCTCAACTCAGCTTTGGTTACCTTGTAGACTGTGTAAGATTTCCGTTAATACAATAATGATTACTGACTCTCTTTTTATCCATCTTTATTCCGGTTTGTAGTTTCCATTTTGATCTTTTTCATTTAGAATATTAGTGATATTTGTATTCAAAACTAGAAATGTCCTGAATATTTTCACATGTAACAGTATACATGTGCTTGCTAAAAGGAACTATGCAAAATAATTTTTCCTGTGAAGACTTTTATCCACTCCTTGCATCTTTTAAAATTTCAGTAAGAAACATACACAGTGAGACTTAATTCTACAAAACACCGGGTATTAATTATGATGTATGATGTGTTTGAACCATCATATTGGCATATATGTTAAAAAAGGAAAACAAAGAACAACAACAAAGAAAATACGTCAGTTTTCTTAAATAGATCATATTGCAAATTATGGAAAATGTTAAAGGAACAAAAAGTTACGGGGCACGTACTGACATTCCATGTCTTGGCAATAAAGCTTATGACACATACCAAATCTAGCTGAAATTAAATATGTTCTATGAGACTGTGTTAATCAGTGGAGAATCAAACACTGAGTTAACTCATTTCTCTCAGAAGACTTTCTCCACACCAGGAGACAGCTGCACTTATGAGTATCAAACTGTACAGCAATAGCAATCAGCTCTGCCATTTCCCCTCAGACCCTTTAAGCAATTTCAAACTGATGTAACACTGAAACGTACTGTCCAAAAACCTTAAACAGCCAAAACATGTGTTGAACAAGTTTTAAAATATTTGTATAACAGTACTACTGTAAACTGTTAAATACACATCTAATTGATACATTCTTCACATCACACAATCTTTTGATACAACACCGAACATGTAGTTTCAGAAAAAGACATCAAATTACTATAAAGACAGAGTTTTTAAATATTTCAGACAGCACATGAATTAAAAAGATGTATTTATTACCATTCATTATACTATGCATTTAACACAGATGAAACACAGACACATTTAATATTGTTCCACATTTATTTTCAGTATGAAGGAATAAATTAGAAATGATTATGACATCAATTTTTAAATATTATTTCAAATATGTGAAAGTCATCTAGTCTGAGGAAACTGATATTATGCAGCATGGAACGAGTGCTCTCAAAAAATGAAGAAGAAATTTAAGTACAAAAGCTCTAATATTATAGTCATGTCCTGAAAGGCTGCATATTACACAATAATACTTGTCATTGTATACTGGTTGCCTGCAGAACCACTGTGCAATTGAATCGTGAAGATATACATTTATATGTACAGCACACAGATGAGTTTCAAAATCATGACAGTTTACACATAAGCCCCACAGCTGCTGAGACTATACAAATAAATATTTTACACAGCAGTACTTAGTCTGTTGCACACAATAAGCAGAGGTTGCACACACACAGACAGCAGACTTTCTTTTTAGATTTTTTAAAATCTATTCAAAATACATGCACATAGTTATGCTTCAGTCTGTCATTAACATTTATTTAAAAATCACAAATGAAGGTTCATGTGAATTGTTATTTGTGTGATTATGAACATAATAAGATGTTGTTTAACGTATCTTTATATTTTACAGTTCTTAAAGAGTTTCATGAGTATGCCATTGCATGCCATATTTCACTTCACTGCAGAGTATGGAGTGAAGGTAACATATCTCTCAGAGATGCTGAACAAAGAGCTTCATAAATTAATCTTGGAGTACAATTGGACCTCTTCTTGGGTGACAGCATTACTGTCCTAACCAAAGGTGACTCCCTGCACCAAACACTTATAAAAATAGGGTACTTTACACCACCAGCACTGTTCCTGAGATCTTTTCAAAAATAATTACAAACAATTCCTCACTTTTCATTCACTGAAAATATTTGTAGCTATCCTGCATATCATCACAGAAGATGTCCAGCAGAAAAATAATTCCGAATCACATTAAGTTACTCTGTATATACAGTCCAACTGGTCACGCTCCCGTACAGTCAATCTCCACTATGTCCTTGGGAACATCAACAAACTGGTACACGAGTCGCTGGCCATCAACTTTTGCCAGGATGCCCCTCTGGTAATAATACCTGTAAGATAAAAATATGCATTGGTGACGGTTAATATTTCTGTATTATACTGGATAACATATGTAAAACTAATTTACAAACCTTTAAATGTTGGCTTTTAGTAATCTATGTAACACATTTTCCTCTACTTAATTTATTTTGCTAATAATTAGTACAGGCATTCTGCTACAGTAATTTAAGTTACATTACTTTTTGGAAGCTGAAGTTTTATTATAAATATTTCAATTTTCTGAATAACTAACCTCAAGGCTCGCCCCATTGTTTCGTAGTTCATATCAGGCTTGTTCTTGTGTAGCCCCCACAGGCGAGATACAGCCTTGGAGTCAACTAACTTAAACACACCCTTTTCCCTGTTCGTCCACTTAATGTAGCGCGGGCAGTAATCTCGATCTTGGAGCAACTTGAGCAAGAACTCCCACAGGTACGTAGTGGAGCCTGCAAGAAAACCAAATACAGAAAATGTTACTTTCAGTAAATGCATTTGTTGTTTAGTTGGTTTATCAAGACTTGAATGTGAGAAGTGCTTCAGTATAAATATATCTGCATAGATTTCTTTGTAGGTGATAGGACATAAATGACTTTCTTCTTCATTATATCTAAATAAAACCATTTGTCAGTACACAGCTTTTCTGTTAAATGTAAAATACATTAATACATATACTGAAACATTAATAAAGTGAGATTTACAAATCAGTGGACAATGAATGAAACAAAAATTGAAACATCATGTAAATGAACCAAGAGAAACAACAAAATTAGTCATACAAGAAAATCAGGGATGATTTCTGTGTTTCCTTTTACTGCTATAGCCACTTAAATCATGTGTTTGTGCAGAATGATAAATTTTGGTGATGATTCTTTACATATTCTGATTTCATTTCAGAAATGTATTCACTACACCTGTTGGTATATCTTAACTTCTATGATGAGAGTCATCAAATGTTTATACCTAATGCTTACTCAAACACACTCTCTCTCTCTCTCATTTAGAAATTGTTCTCACCTTCACGGCTCTTCCTTTTGACACTTCCTGGCTCAGTGCGAAGTTTCTTGGGCCGTTTCTTCCCTCGACCTTGAAAACTGAGCTCCAACATATAGACATCATCACTCACTGATGAGGACGCAGCCTGTATGACTGAAGTAGGAATAGCTGATGTCACTCCCACAGTCGATGCTGATGGCAGAGGTGGGGTGGCGAACTGTGGGTGCGAGTGGTAGGCTGGCGAAGGGCCAGGTAAATAGCCAGCGTATCCGTCCGCTGTGGAGAAGAAAGACCATGTTGTTATTAATTTGGTATTAGTACATTGTATTATATGTATCACTTGTAAGTGTAAAGTGACTAGAGCTGATGACAACTAAAAGGTTTACAAATTATGCCTCAGAAATTATTATCACAGTTTTTCAGATGTATTTAAAAAGTATTTCTCGTAAATTCAATGTTTCAGCAGACATAGTTACACAGTTTTCATATGATTCACTTTTACATGCCACTGGAACAAATGTTACATGGAGTTATGATTAACAAACTGGTTTTCTCTTTTTGCAGAAACAGAAATTTAGGGTTGCTGTTATTTTCTGTTTTGTACAAACAAGTATAAAATTTTGCACTTACAAAATGGGAAACCATGTTTATTATTATTTTCTGCAAGCTGGAGACTAACAATGGGTAGGGTATTATGAACCTGCCATGGGATGTGGGTGTGCTGTACGGTGGTAGCAGGGTGATATTTTGCACAGAACTGAAGGATGTAAATGCTCATTTGATGACTGGGAACTCCTTCTTCGGAAGTTCAATTATTCCCAGCAGTGTGTTCCAAGTGAAATCAAAAACTCATATTTAAATGTATATATACCTTGGGCCTTGTATTCGAAAATGTGTGTGTGTTGGGCCTGTTTCCTACTACACTGGCAATTAAGAAAAAATAGCTAGGTATTCAACTAGTTGACATTTGAACACTAATCAGAATCGTCGTTAAGTCATAATTACGCATTGTAGTCACATTTCTTATGAGCTGGTTATGTCTTATTTTCTAATTTCTGTTTTTGTATTGTGTGATCGGAACTGGCACACTTGTTAATGCACCGTATTCATCTGCTTAATCGAAAACGCCAATATTTTACTGAGAAATGTTGGCAAAGACAAATGATTTTGTTTTTACTCATCGTTCCTAACATATTGGAACTTGCGTTAATCTTTGTACATCACATTTAACTCTTGACCCTAGAATCTTAAAAATCTTCAAGTCTCAATGAAACATTTCCGTATGTATTTCCTCCTTTTGGACAAAAAAATTACTAAGTCTCAAAAGAAATAAAAGTAATAAGAACGCATAGCTCAAATCAACAAATAGTTTAGCTATCAGCTTTTGCCGTAAAAAGAGAAAAAAATTGAGTTTGTTTTCATACTTTTTTTATAAGCGATATTTTTACACCCCTATGGTTTCTCGTCAGTTGTGGGCTAACAATGTAAAAGGCGCAAACAGCTCTTTTCTGGACAACTGTTGCTTTCGACGTTTGCTTTAATTACATCCTTAGTGGCTCCCGCAACGTCTGAAACACAGCAGGCGAATGCCGCAAGTAGGCGACTCTTGCACACGGCGCGCAGACGAGCAATCCTGACCACACTACAGACGGTCGATAAGATTCGACCTTGAATACGGTCAGTAGCTCCGTCTAGTGCAGTGGGCCGCCACTAGAGGTCCCGCCTGGTGTACATCCTGCTTCAGTTTGATCCTCGGCCCTCTCAAATACGCTTCACATGCAGTTAAAAGAGACGGCAATAAAACTTCCCACAGCGCTCCACTCAGCTGAAAGTACTCCTACGGTATTTATATCGAGTACAGGGAAAATGTGAAAATGAAATTAATATTATATAATTATTGCTCTTTAATTTCAGCAAATTAGCTTGCATATGTTACGCAGTTCCTACGAAAAAATTGAAAGAAAAATAGACACTTTTTCTAGTCACTTACATGTATCTCTGTTACCAGATAATTACTATATTCTTCCGACTAACCTCCTCGCTGAGTCGGCGTAAAACAAAAATCTTGCAGTTAAGTGCATGTAATGTGTCACTCACCAAAAGAATCACTGCAACAATAAAAATTGTTTCCGAAACTTTACCGTGAATGGAATGTTACAGTAGGAGAAAAGTATTAATCTATGTCACCACAAATATATATTTATCCCGTGCGATTTCCATTGTTAAAGATGTTTTTTCTTTTTCTTTCAGGGCCGCCTACAGCTTCATCTGCTTGAAAGTTGCAGTATAAAAAAAAAGTTTCGCTATATGATGCTCCACAGGTATGCAAATACTCTAATTATATATCCCTTTACTTTTCCATTTAATTATTTGTCAAAGCCATCCAATTATGCGTCGGTTAAAGTCCCAAAGAGAGTGCCGTGGCCAGGAGAAGGTGAAGAAAGTGTGACTTCCTGGTCAGCACGGCAGCGAAGAAGATCGAGCTCAAGGCAACGCGTATTAGAGTTTCACTGGGCCCCAAGTAGGTTACCAGCCAGCTCCGCGTTCTCTAACTTTCTAACAGTTTCCTTCGCACGCTTACCTGACTGAGATGTGCAGTTGTCCGATATAGTGCATTTGCATGGTCTTTTAAACTACTGAACACGAGTAAATTAGGCTACCTTAAAGGCACAAGAGAATTAGATCGTTGTAAATGTGGGGGAATCGTCTCTACATCGACAGTACAGCTACCGGTAATTCATTCGGTGATTTCATCCATTTTTGCAAATGCTCTGAGGCTTGGAATATACTGAATTTTATTTAAATCTTAATACGATAAACAAAGGGAATCTTCCAAGTCTTGGTCAAACGACACGTCGAAGAGTTCTTAAAAAGGCACAGGTGTAACTTCCTGCTCAAGCACCAATTACTTAGAAAGCACTGTAATCAAACAAAACGCAGGTGGTTAATTCTTCACGGTGAAAGCTAAACTTTAATGCGAAGCAAACGTTTTCACAAACTAGTACTGAGTAAAATCTGCTTACTGATGCACTGAAATCCTTAGGGAACACCTTTCAGGGCAGTGGGCTGAGATCATCTTTTTGAAGTGTGCTTCGTACTGGCGGAAGTGCGCCGCTATTGGCTGCCGGCTAGAGCCAATGAGCGGAGAGGTCGAACAGGATCCTGCTCTACAGACCTACGTCAAATCATTGGCGAGCAGCTCTTTTGTAGAGTAATTTCGACGGTATATTCTCTGTGTTATTCGCAATTCTAGCAATATCTATCACATTTCTGACAAAACCTTTTTTTATAGCTTCATAAACATCGTTTCATCAGTCGCCTTGAAATTCGCTGGATGGCACACATACTTCGAAGGGGGAAGCAGAGCGAAAGTGATGGTAGCCGGTTCAACGACACACTGACTTTCTGAGCCAGCTGAAGGTCACGGTTATAAATACGGAGCCAAGGCCAAGGCTCTGGCCTTACGTAACACTGTCTTTAGTGCAGATAAATAAAAGTTGCACTAAGCGAAGAAAAATCTTAAAAGATTCCGGCATACCGGTGTGTTCATAAACACAGTTGTATAGACCAAGCCATGCATGATTTTTGCGAATCGAGGTACCATATACCGCACGTAAAAATCTGAATTTACAGAAAAAATATACCAGGCAGATTTATCTACCAGATACAAACTTCTTTTTCATGGTTGACAAATACTAAAAGTGACTAACAAGGCACTCAGTGTGAGTTCGTCATCTTCCAAGGAAAGCTTTAGAACACCAGAATATAATCAGCCTCATATACCCAGAAATCGGTAATGTACTGATTTCCCAAAATTGTCTACTAACCCAGTATACGTTTGATTTAATCCGGTCCTGGTATGTTCGCTAAGCTATCTCATTTTCGAACTTCATCTTGTCTCTCCAAAGGCTCAATAAAAGGTATTCTTTCAGCTACAACAGACGAAAGTCACCATAATTACTGGCCGGCCGGTGTGGCCGTGCGGTTCTAAGCGCTTCAGTTTGGAACCGCGTTACCGCTACGGTCGCAGGTTCGAATCCTGGCTCGGGCATGGATGTGTGTGATGTCCTTAGGTTAGTTAGGTTTAAGTAGTTCTAAATTCTAGGGGACTGACGACCACAGAAGTTAAGTCCCATAGTGCTCAGAGCCATTTGAACCATAATTACTGATTAATAAATAACGCCACTTTGAGATACTAGTACTGAGATTAACACAATAATGAATTGTGAGTTGCGGATGCATCTTGTAACCATCAGAGAGATAATTCTGGACTGTAAATCGGTTAAGTACCGAATATTTTTAAAAAAAGTGGACCATATTCCATTCAACTTCTAGCTTAAAAATAATCATCACAGAGACGATATTCGAGGTTGAGCAGTAAGTACAAGACAAACAGAAACGTACTGAGGACATGTATTTTATCAGACGCAGAGGTAAATGAAGACATGATATGTGACTGGTCAAATTATTTCGCCGTGTGACAGTCACATTAAAAATTAACTATCTGATGACTGGTAAGTCAACAGGGGAAAAAGAGTTAATATCGCGGTTATTCATAAATTTAATTAAAATAAAACTGCAATCGTTACAAAAAGTTGAGATCTCCCAAACTATAATAGGAAACTACTTCGTTGAGAGAGAAAAATCTGAAATAGACCAAATTACTAATATCTTGAATGCGATAAAGAGTTGTTCGAAGAGAAGCGTGTAAGTAGAGCCTATGGCCCAACGACAATTATCTTATTATTATGTGTCCTGTTCATTACTACCGTTTTTTTCTGGCCTGTGAGTCCATTTTTACTTTCAAACAGGCAAAGTGCTCGTGCAAAAAAGAAGTTACGAGCTCTTTTTCAGAGAAAAAGACTAAATTTGCTAGAACATAAATCGACTTCTCCTACAAATATTTGTTTCTTCAAACCCATTCGGACGACGGGGAAGTTTAGAATGTGATTATAGAGGCAAATTTGTGAATATAGCGGCAACTTCACGTATTATAAAAGTAGCAGCCTCCCTTCCTTTATGATATTTGCAGTATCGGTAGGTGGCCGGAAATTGAAAGAGTCACTTTATCCAGGGCAAATTAATCCAAATTTCGAAAACTGGAGTTTACGCACATATGTGGAAACCAATAACTAACCATGATGCCATTACTTCTGTCGCTCCGCAACAGAAATCAGAAACTAAATTACTACCAAGATTCAGCTATCTAAACATAATCCGCATTTTTAAAATGCTGCGTTGTTTCTTGAATTAACGTTGTGGCACTAAAAATTTTGAGCCTTGTTTCCAGGGAATAATCAGCTTCCATTTTCATCTACAGGGAATCGAATGCAAGGAAGGCGTTACAAGTCGATGTTGTTCTCTTTGGTAACATATACTGACATGTGCAGTGCAGTCGCAGGTAGTTGCGCAAATATCCAACCTGTTACACAGCTATAATATTCAGTTCTCAATTTTTTAGAAGAAAAATGGTATGTGATTACATCTTGTATAGAATTGTTGCAACGACGACGAAAGATGACACAATCGAATTTTGAATACTGAACTGGATTAGAATAACTGACGTAAGGGTGGTTCAGATTCGCTTTGAACATCTTCACGACGCTAAAAATCAATTTTCTCACACTAAAATCAATTTTCTCACACTAAGAAAACTACGAAACATGGATCCGAAAGCGGCCACATGTCGTTGGGATGAAAATTACAAGCTAATTTCGGAATGAGACTGCTCAATATCGACTGTTGTGTAGTTCGAATGGGAGATTAAAGATTTTAAGGTGCTCACTTCGAAATTGTTTTTTTAACTACAGTCATCGGAGGTAGACGTAGAATCTTATCGCCAAAGTGCGCCATATATTATCCGACTCATTTATGTTTACAGTTCTTGAGCACATATAGAAGAAACGCACTGTCGTGGTTGTGCTTCTCAAAACACACATGCGGAAATTTGATGGTTACGGGGAAGCGCATATACTGGAAAGGAACTATAAAACAGGTCGCTATTTCTCGTAGTGGGACATTTCTCTGGCGCGGGAAACCTGCAACGAGGGGACCAATCTGCGTTCGGATACAGAATGTTAATACGGCCCCTTTGCGCTACAGGTACGAGAAAGCACTCTCTACGTTAGGGAGACGTGCCTGCAAAAGATGGAGATTGAATTGTACTAGAATAGTGATACTATGGACAAATTTAATGGCGAATTTACAGCAAGGTATCTACAACCTTGTAGAGAGTCCCTAAACTACACCACCAGTTACGAGGTATTCGGAATAGTTACTTTGAGAATTACAGTGTCCGGTGACACAGGAATCACTCTTGTGCTAACAACACTACGGTGTGAATTACATCGAAAACTTTACGGCCGTAACAGTAAAAAATGTCATCGGTCCTTACTGAGGAATGCTGACAACAATTCAGCTGTCTAAACATAATCGACATTTTTAAAATGCTGTATGTTCTCTTGGCTTAACTTCCTGACAGTAAGAAATTTTGAGTCTCGTTGCACTTCATTGTCGTTTTATCATTGTACTGTAAAATTTATCGACAGTGAGGTCGCTGAGAAGGGAGAATAACTTACGTTTGACGTGTTACAGAATAATTCAGGCATTCTCAAGATGCCAAAACGGACAGTTAGATCAAGATCCGCAGTCTTTTATACCAACCATTTACCCAGTTCTTCCCGACGAAAATGCTAATGTATCTTCAAAGAGCATCCCAAGTTGCATGACAGGATCTCGGCATCGCTATCCTCTAAAAATCTGAATGTAAACTGAACGTTTGATTTATAGCCTCCGCACCTCAGAAACGTTCGATTTAAATATTCCAATCTCACGCATCGTTAATAAGGAAAATATTTTATACATAGATGCAGGCGCAAAACAATTGGTGGTGACAGCAGTCTATGTTCTTAAGACAATGAAAACTGTTCCAGTTACCTCTTTATGGCAAACCCGAGGGATATGACAAATAATGCTATTACAGAAAAATAATTAAAATAAAAATAAATTTTTAATGAACTACATTTTTAATTAATCGGACTTAGGAGTATAAAATAATTTCTCATAGCCCCATAATGATTCCAAAACCCATACAGATAGTTATGAAAATTTATGCTTGTGAGGATTTTAATAGCTATGGCAATACTTGTAAGATTTATAACTAAGACATGCGGCACTTGCAGTAGATAATTTATGCACAAATAGTTCATTTCCTAAATATTACCTATTGCATGTGCCC
This sequence comes from Schistocerca piceifrons, assembly GCF_021461385.2. Classification (NCBI taxonomy): domain Eukaryota; kingdom Metazoa; phylum Arthropoda; class Insecta; order Orthoptera; family Acrididae; genus Schistocerca; species Schistocerca piceifrons. Next base: position 271,027,750 of record NC_060149.1, read on the forward strand.
ACGTTTCTCGTTATGCCTATTAAAAATTCACAAGCGCAAGTTTTCAGGACCAGTTCAAATGGCTCTGAGCACTATGGGACTTAACATCTTAGGTTATCAGTCCCCTAGAACTTAGAACTACTTAAACCTAACTAACCTAAGGCCATTACCCACATCCATGCCCGAGGCAGGATTCGAACCTGCGACCGTAGCAGTCCCGCGGTTCCGGACTGCAGCGCCTAGAACCGCACGGCCACCGCGGCCAGCAGTTTTCAGGACTACCTCTATGGCGTTAAGAATCTGTACAGGACTAGGAGAAGTTATTTTATACTTTTTAGTCTGATTTAAAAACGTGTTATATTACAAATTTCGTTTTATTTAAGTAATTATTTTCTGCTTTTCAGTCTTGTGTATGTGAATTTCTCAATGGATTTTAAACACTGTGATGCGATTATATTTTTTATATAAATAATTCTTCATCCTACACTAGCTTTTTACCCATGGCTTCAGCTGTGCACACATATGTCACATGTATTGTACACATCTCCTCTCCCCTCTCTCTACCCAGTGCCCGTCCGCTCGCATACCGCCACGAACGCATTACGATACTACCCGCACAACACGCCGGTCGTGCAGTGGAGCCGAGTTGTCATGCATTACCAGCCTTTCTCGCCACCAAATCCACCCCTACTGATTTCAATTCTTTACCTTATCGGAAGGTCAGTTTAAAATCGATTGCAAAATCTGTAACGAACTGACAGACAAGAAAGTGACCGAATAAAAACGTATTTGAAATAGGTTCTTTTGCAAAGCGGAATTTTCGAGACACTGTCGTAATACATGCTAGCGTTGATAGGAAGGGTATGTGTGTTTGCGGGGGGAGGAAGGGAGACGAGAGGCAACTACTCACCAGGACTCCTTGCGGGGTAGTGGTGGTGCGGTGGCGGCGGAGGCGGTGGCCTGTGCGCCGGCTGGTAGTACGGCGCCAGGAAGCCGTGCGGGTGTGCGTGCGCGTGCGCGTGGGCGTGTGCATGCGCATAGGCAGGGCCGGGGCTCTCCGGCGTCCTCGCCGGACCTGCAACACCACAAACAACACTGTACGGAGGGCCAACATTTATCACATCTTTTCAAATAACATGACTTTACGGTTTGGGAATCCACAGCTTAGATACATGTTAAATTTTTTATTAAACCTATTAAAAACTTCTAAAAAAACTTTTTGATAGCAGCATTAGCTGTTAGCAATTCCTTTATTACAGAATCAAACACAGCCGGTTTCGTGTTATTTAATCAGATCCTCAGCTGTAAACATGTAACTACTTTAATACTGGTTCCTTAAAATACTCGGTTTCCCAACTAGCAGATGGGGTTCGAATTGCCAGAATGAGCTACATTGGACGGTTAAAAGATGAAACATCAAAAATTCCTATGGGTAGCAGGCATAGGCAGTGTACAGGAGGACTGTGAGCCGTGGTGTGGACCAGTCATGAAAAACCAACACACGCTCGCAAAAGCCACATGGTGGGTATGTAACTATGCCCGAAGCAGAAAGGCCAGGCCACCTAGCAGCCAAATTGACGTCAACTGGGCTGCTCCGCACCCCCAGCTCACAGTGCTCATGTACACCGCCTGCATATGGTACCCATTGGAATTTTTGATGTTTCATCTCGTAACTGTCCAATTTAGGTGGATCTGGCAATTGGAATACCATCCGTAGTATTTTAACGAACCAATTTTAAGTTACACTACTGGCCATTAAAATTGCTACACCACGAAGATGACGTGAAAGATGCTGTGAAATGCAAATGATCAGCTTTTCAGAGCATTCACACAAGGTTGGCGCCGGTGGCGACACCCCCAACGTGCTGACATGAGGAAACTTTCCAACCGATTTCTCATACACAAACAGCAGTTGACCGGCGTTGCCTGGTGAAACGTTGTTGTGATGCCTCGTGTAAGGAGGAGAAATGCGTACCATCACGTTTCCGACTTTGATAAAGGTCGAAATGTAGCCTATCGTATCGCGACATTGCTGCTCGCGTTGGTCGAGATCCAATGACTGTTAGCAGAATATGGAATCGGTGGGTTCAGGAGGGTAATACGGAACGCCATGCTGGATCCCAACGGCCTCGTATCACTAGCAGTCGAGTTGACAGGCATCTTATCTGCATGGCTGTAACGGATCGTGCAGCCACGTCTCGATCCCTGAGTCAACAGATGGGGACGTTAGCAAGACAACAATCATCTTCACAAACAGTTCGACGACGTTTGCAGCAGCATGGACTATCAGCTCCGAGACCATGGCTGCAGTTACCCTTGACGCTGCATCACAGGCAGGAGCGCCTGCGATGGTGTACTCAACGACGAACCTGGGTGCACGATGGCAAAACGTCATTTTTGGATGAATCCAGGTTCTGTTTACAGCATCATGATGGTCGCATCCGTGTTTCGCGACATCGCGGTGAACGCACATTGGAAGCGTGTATTCGTCATCGCCATACTGGCGTATCACCCGGCGTGATGGTATGGGGTGCCATTGGTTACACGTCTCGGTCACCTCTTGTTCGCATTGACGGCACTTTGAACAGTGGACGTTACATTTCAGATGCGTTACGACACGTGGCTCTACCCTTCATTCGATCCCTGCGAAACCCTACATTTCAGCAGGATAATGCACGGCTACATGTTGCAGGTCCTGTACGGGCCTTTCTGGATACAGAAAATGTTCGACTGCTGCCCTGGCCGGCACATTCTCCAGATCTCTATCCAATTGAAAACGTCTGGTCAATGGTGGCCGAGCGACTGGCTCGTCACAATACGCCAGTCACTACTCTTGATGAACTGTGGTATCGTGTTGAAGCTGCATGGGCAGCTGTACCTGTACACGCCATCCAAGCTCTGTTTGACTCAATTCCCAGGCGTATCAAGGCCGTTATTACGGCCAGAGGTGGTTGTTATGGGTACTGATTTCTCAGGATCTATGCACCCAAATTGTGTTAAAATGTAATCACATATCAGTTCTAGTATAATATATGTGTCCAATGAATACCCGTTTACCATCTGCATTTCTTTTTGGTGTAGCAGTTTTAATGGTCAGTAGTGTAGTTGTATTTATGCACTCGAGAATGGGATTAAATCGTCGCGAAACCGCTTGTGTGTGATGTTTCGGAGCTGTTTGCATCAACAGTGGAAAGCTGACAACTGCGTTTGTGATGTGGTGGAATTAATAATCAAAGCTAACAAATGAAATAATCCCGTTCACATAATGTGGATAAAGGGGCATTCAGGTATTCTACATAATGAAGTTGTAGATGGTCCTGCAAAAGATAGCGTCAAAGAAGTGGACGCGCTGCTTGCACAGCATCCATATTCTGAGTTTCTCCACGTGTCCAGAAAAGAGGCCTACGATCAATGGGAACTATCGCAGAAGAAAAAGGGCTTTTTGTTCGCTTCAGTCCAACGTACTATACCGATAAAACCGTGGTATAGTCAGAAAAATCTCCTGAGGAGATATGTGGCAGCAGTTGTTAGAATTAAGTTGGGACAGCATGGTTTCCCTGCACACGTCTATGGGCTTGGAATAACAGACTGTCCCACATACAGCGAACATCCAAGCGACGATGGAGATCTCAATCATATCACTTTTGGGTGTACTAAATACGCTCCACATCAAAATAAACTGTGGGAAAACCTCGCAAAAATGACGATTCCTTCGCCAACAATTATTAAAATTCTAATGAGGCAGAATAACTTCAAAATTAACATTTTAATTAGGGTTTTACCTACAAGAAGCGGATACAAAGCTCTGACATATCAAGTAATGAAATTATAATTTTACATATGTATAAAATAGCTGTGTACATAAAATTTAACTGTAGTCGCTAACCTAAGCAACTGTAATGGATGTACTGTTTCGTGAAAAAGCCAATAAAATTAAATAAATAAAAATAATACTATTACTGGTCGTACCTATTAAGCAAAAATGCGTCCCACGTTAGACCGTAGTATCTTAGGTCGCATTTACACGATCGACTTTCTTGTCGCAATACTGACTACTCGCTACTCGAACAAATGAGTCTACTGCAGCGCGCCTGGCGTTTTATTCCTGGACTGAGTCTCTCTCAAGTGGTCGTTTTCGTTTACACATACGCGCCAAAACTGCTTGTGTTGTGTGACAGCCGCCTGCTGTGCAGTTCAGCTCCAGAATGATCAAAGTGAGATTATGTGAGACTATCCTTTTTGCGAAGAAAATCGGAACATTGTAATAAAATGCCGGAACAATCAATGACAATAGAGTTTATTAACGACCAAAGCAAAATTCATAGAGGATATTCGTGTGAAAGATCGCGTGGTAAATTCTCATCATTCCTGAGAACTGAAAGAATAGGATAAGTATCGTCCAAACTTTTCAAAACATGCATGAGACACTGCTAAGAGGTTTGGAATTTAATCTGGAAAACTGGCGCAGAGACTGATTAGGAACGTCGCGCCGCCACCTATGCTTCCCTTGCCGGACAAACACAGACAGTGAAAATTTTCCACCACCAGGATTCGAACCGGCTTTCCTCCGAGTAAAGAGACATCACACTGACGTGCGTTAGCGACCTTTTTTTCTGTAATCTCATTCTGTTCGTTACATCTGCTGGGGGCGGTTGTCGCAAGACATCCGTTTCAGTTCGTCGTTGATCCATTAACTCAGTTTTTTTTTTTTTTACACTCCTGGAAATTGAAATAAGAACACCGTGAATTCATTGTCCCAGGAAGGGGAAACTTTATTGACACATTCCTGGGGTCAGATACATCACATGATCACACTGACAGAACCACAGGCACATAGACACAGGCAACAGAGCATGCACAATGTCGGCACTAGTACAGTGTATATCCACCTTTCGCAGCAATGCAGGCTGCTATTCTCCCATGGAGACGATCGTAGAGATGCTGGATGTAGTCCTGTGGAACGGCTTGCCATGCCATTTCCACCTGGCGCCTCAGTTGGACCAGCGTTCGTGCTGGACGTGCAGACCGCGTGAGACGACGCTTCATCCAGTCCCAAACATGCTCAATGGGGGACAGATCCGGAGATCTTGCTGGCCAGGGTAGTTGACTTACGCCTTCTAGAGCACGTTGGGTGGCACGGGATACATGCGGACGTGCATTGTCCTGTTGGAACAGCAAGTTCCCTTGCCGGTCTAGGAATGGTAGAACGATGGGTTCGATGACGGTTTGGATGTACCGTGCACTATTCAGTGTCCCCTCGACGATCACCAGTGGTGTACGGCCAGTGTAGGAGATCGCTCCCCACACCATGATGCCGGGTGTTGGCCCTGTGTGCCTCGGTCGTATGCAGTCCTGATTGTGGCGCTCACCTGCACGGCGCCAAACACGCATACGACCATCATTGGCACCAAGGCAGAAGCGACTCTCATCGCTGAAGACGACACGTCTCCATTCGTCCCTCCATTCACGCCTGTCGCGACACCACTGGAGGCGGGCTGCACGATGTTGGGGCGTGAGCGGAAGACGGCCTAACGGTGTGCGGGACCGTAGCCCAGCTTCATGGAGACGGTTGCGAATGGTCCTCGCCGATACCCCAGGAGCAACAGTGTCCCTAATCTGCTGGGAAGTGGCGGTGCGGTCCCCTACGGCACTGCGTAGGATCCTACGGTCTTGGCGTGCATCCGTGCGTCGCTGCGGTCCGGTCCCAGGTCGACGGGCACGTGCATCTTCCGCCGACCACTGGCGACAACATCGATGTACTGTGGAGACCTCACGCCCCACGTGTTGAGCAATTCGGCGGTACGTCCACCCGGCCTCCCGCATGCCCACTATACGCCCTCGCTCAAAGTCCGTCAACTGCACATACGGTTCACGTCCACGCTGTCGCGGCATGCTACCAGTGTTAAAGACTGCGATGGAGCTCCGTATGCCACGGCAAACTGGCTGACACTGACGGCGGCGGTGCACAAATGTTGCGCAGCTAGCGCCATTCGACGGCCAACACCGCGGTTCCTGGTGTGTCAGCTGTGCCGTGCGTGTGATCATTGCTTGTACAGCCCTCTCGCAGTGTCCGGAGCAAGTATGGTGGGTCTGACACACCGGTGTCAATGTGTTCTTTTTTCCATTTCCAGGAGTGTATTACGGAGGGCAGCTAACCCTCTGACCGAACACGCTGAGTTACCGTGCCGGCATCGACCTCGGCTACGGAAGAGGGTTATATGCAACGTTTTAATATAATCATAATAATTTGTGGAGATCAGTGGCTAAAATAGAGGGCCTGCTTTTTGGAGGAAGGGGAGAGGGGTGGGGGGAGGGGGAGTGTCATGACTCCGCGCCTGCCACACACTATGATCAACATTCACATAAAAGTGTTTCGGTTTCATGTGCGGTAGTGAAAACAAAAGCACTGAATTATGTGAGGGGTAGTCACAAAGTTTTAATTATCAAAGCTAAAAAATAAAGTTATGTAGTTCATTCTTTGTTGTTCGCGGGTACGTATCTACAGTGTTGGTACATACTGAAATCCCCGTGCCACAGTACCGTATCTCGCAGCTAGAGTTCCCGATGCCGCAGTTCAGTGACGGAGTTAAGTATCGTGCGGTAGTTCGTTTTCATCAGCAGCGGAAATATTATAGCTGCGTCAGGCCAGTCTAAACGGCTAAAGATGTGAGAAATTCGAAGGATTTGGGAGGGAAACAGCAGACCCTAGAGAGTTATTCATTTACTGCGGAAACAGGCTAAAAGCCACGGTCGGTCACAGTAGAAGGCGTCCCGGAACCTGGATTAGATGCGCGCCCGGAAAGCACTTGGTAGCTCCGCGGCCACGCTCGATGCACAGCGTAGAGGAAACAGTCGGCGGTGACGCAGAGGTCGCCGTCGCAGTGAAACGGTGAGCGGAGGAAGATTCCGATGGACAGGAAGCGACGGAACGATGTCAGCTTTCGTGCGCGGCCCTAAGTAGCACGGGAAAGTGAGCCGGCAGTCGCCGTAGCTAGTGCCCAGCTGCACGTAAGCCATGCATTTCCCCCATAAACGCCCCCCAGTTTCCTGATACCGCACCTCACTCTGTGAAAGACATAAAGAGCATTTCTTTCCCCATCACCACCTCGTAACCTCATTTACATTTTTGACGCTTTTTTGTAAAATCCAGTTTACTGGAACAGAGTTACAAATCAAATGAACTCTCCGTCGCTGTTCGTTAGAACACAAGAATATAAAATAATAAACATTTCCCTGAAGTTCCACAATATGCTATTTATTTCATCATGAACAGGCTTTCGGCATCGTCAGGTGAGAAGTGAATGTCGCACCCAAAAATAAATGGTGTGCAACTTTCTCAGACAGTACTGATACAGATGCAGAAAATACGTACTACAACGATAAGATACAGAGTATTTACGAACACAACTTTCTTTTTCTAATCTGTTAAATTAAATTTCAGTTATACAGACTCTAGATTACAATAGTGAATTCAACTTTATTTTCCATCTTTTTTAAATAAAATGTTTTCCATATAAAGTTAAACTCAAATTTTCATTTTTATTAAACGTTACAATTCCTGCGCAAATTTAAGTAATACTTTCATTTGTAAACACTCTGCATTTATATCTTCTGTATCAGAAACGTCTACGTAATTCGTACGTCATTTTATCCTTGGTTGCGACATTCAGTTGTCACTTGACAATGGCCTGAGAAGCCGAAAGCCGGCTCGTTTAGCAAATAAACAACGTATTGTGGAATACAAGGAGAGCGTTTCCTACTAAATATTAATTACGTATTACTTCCTTACAGCCCGTACCTAACAACTTCACCGAAAAATATACCCCGGTGAATCGCGTCAATCTTCCCCTGTGGTGACTCTACAGAACTTACCACCACATCGCGAAGGGAAGCAAGTCATTCCAAACACGCGCCGGGTATTATCATTCGCTGTGGTACAGGAGCGATAGAGGAAGTGAGGCATGGCCAAAGCGTTCCCAGTTCGGTTGCGGCAGCATTGTGAGTCACGTCCACAGCCGACACGTATGGCACGCTTCCTCCTCCTCCTCCTCCTCCCATACCGCCTCCTCGTGACTTCTGCGGTACTGCATTGCCCGAGAGCTCAAAAAATTGTTTTTCTTTTGTTATTGCAGAAGGCAGGGAGATTTGACTAGGTAAACACGACAGAGTGACTACTTGCCAATGATAAGAAACATGCCTTTACTTCGGACGCATTAACCTACATATCTTGCTTAACAGAGCATATTACTGTAGAGGCCCCTGCAAACGATCAAACAATGCGTCAAACTTCACTAGCCTGTCAAATTATTTGGCGGCCTGTCGGCTTTGTCTGTCATGTCTGTCAAACACAGACTGGGTTTAACGTATTTAAGAGAAATGTTGACTGATGGCCGATTTGACAAGCTAAAGAGCGTTGTTTTTGTTGATGTTTCACCCCGCACGTTTAGCGAGAAAGAGTTTTTCTCACAATATCGCGCGACACCACGATTGTGGAAACTGCGATCGAAAGAGTATATAGTAAAAACAAAGGAGCCCTGGTAATTAGCAAAATGGTAAAAGTGTTGCATCATTCCGAGCCATATATTACGCAGGGAGACGTTAAGAAGAAGAAGAAAAAAACGTTCTATACACAACATACAAACGTGAACGCATTAAAATAACAAAATCGAAGCTCTCCGGTTCTTCCACGATCAATGTATATGTTCCCACGTTGTGGTATTTTAGTGAATTTCCATCAGATTTGCAATGGTATATTTATCCCTCAATTTCTACCACTCCCAGGACAAGTATCTTGCTTCCTCTTTCTTCTGTATACGCAGCGCTAATGTCAATGCAAGAAATATTTTGTATGCGTTGGTAGCCTTTTCCACTAGCGTCAAAATACTTCGCGGTAGCGGCTTCAAAACATAGATTAAATTTGACAAACTTTGCTGGTTCGTCTGCGTGCTTGTTTGACAAACTCGTGGATAGGAAACAGCGAATTTGACAAACAAGTTTGATCGTTTACAGGGGCCTCAAAAGCATTTCTGGTTTCGGCGCTCTTACGCAGGAGTAATGACAGTTTGTCTGTGTTTCGCCAGGTACGTTTCACGCGCGCAAGGAGTACGGGAGAGATGAAGGAAGAGGGGTCGGCTTGTTTCCGGAAGCGCGGGTGGCGAGAGAGCTATGTGGGGCAGGGGCTGTCGACTGCCGCAGCCGCTGCTCGCCGCCGCCACCAAGAACAAACACGGCGCGCTCAACAGGTGACACCGGCCGATGGCGACGACGGCTCCTCACGCACTTCTCCCCGTCTTACTCCGCTTCCGATCGGGTCTTGAAACGGCACCTAGAACGTTCTTAATAGACTACCTATTTTCTCATGTGTCTCATTTTTTTCAGTGATGAGGTGAGCACCATAACTCTGTGATACATCTGCTCCATTTTTTGGATACAAATAAGTTATGTACAGAAACCAGATGGCAATTATAAGAGTCGAGGGGTATGAAAGGGAAGCAGTGGCTGGGAAGGGAGTGAGACAGGGTTGTAGCCCATCCCCGATGTTATTCAATCTGTATACTGAGCAAGCAGTAAGGGACACAAAAGAAAAGTTCGGAGTAGGTATTAAAGTCCATGGAGAAGAAATAAAAACTTTGAGGTTTGCCGATGACACTGTAATTCTGTCAGAGACAGCAAAGGACCTTGAAGAGCAGTTGAACGGAATGGACAGTGTCTTGAAAGGAGGGTATAAGATGAACATCAACAAAAGCAAAACGAGGATAATGGAATGTAGTCGAATTAAGTCGGATGATGCTGAGGGAATTAGATTAGGAAATGAGACACTTAAAGCAGTGAAGGAGTTTTGCTATTTGGGGAGCAAAATAACTGATGATGGTCGAAGTAGAGAGGATATAAAATGTAGACTGGCAATGGCAAGGAAAGCGTTTCTGAAGAAGAAAAATTTGTTAACATCGAGTATAGATTTAAATGTCAGGAAGTCGTTTCTGAAAGTATTTGTATGGAGTGTAGCCATGTATGGAAGTGAAACGTGGACGATAAATAGTTTAGACAAGAAGAGAATAGAAGCTTTCGAAATGTGGTGCTACAGAAGAATGCTGAAGATTAGATGGGTAGATCACATAACTAATGAGGAGGTATTGAATAGAATTGGGGAAAAGAGGAACTTGTGGCACAACTTGACTAGAAAAAGTGATCGGTTGGTAGGACATGTTCTAAGGCATCAAGGGATCACCAATTTAGTATTGGAGGGCAGTGTGGAGGGTAAAAATTGTACAGGGAGACCAAAAGATTAACACACTAAGCAGATTCAGAAGGATGTAGGCTGCAGTAGGTACTGGGAGATGAAGAAGCTTGCACAGGATAGAGTAGCATGGAGAGCTGCATCAAACCAGTCTCAGGACTGAAGACCACAACAACAACAACAACATGTACTAAAAGAGATACATTTTTTATCGTCCTGGCAAATGTGACAGTTGACACTTAAAGCGTTTGACATTACGACTCTTCGACTCTACTTGCAGGATTAAGTCGCGTTGTTTTTTGTGGCATACTGGAAACAGGATATTACCGGCAAGGATATCGCGACCTGGTCTCTGCTTTCATCTACGCTTACGTTGCGACCTGTTTTCTCGAGATTTTATTTTGGCAGTACCTACAAGTGTAGATCGCAAGCCCCCTTCAGGTGTGTGTTGGTGGTTAGTTCTCGAACTACTACAATTTCCTCTCGTCCTTCTTACACAAGCGAATGAAGAATGGGAAGACCGACTGTCAGCTATGGATAAGTTATAATTTCTCGTTATGGTCATTTCGCGAGACACACAGGGTGATTCCGTGATGATGTTAAAAACTTTCAGGGATGGTAGAGAAGGATAAATTTATCAATCTGAGGTAAGGGACCCTGAGCCGTAAACGACCCAGTCAACACTTAAAATCGAAAGTCGTTCTGATACCTCTGGCAGTGGACTACATGTACTGGTGCTGTCATTGTTAAGACTGTAGACCTGGCAACTTTCAGAGGTGGTAGTATGGACAAAAACAAGAAAAAGGGTCTAGTAAACATGGGCTCTAAAATGCATACCTTAAGAGCTTTGAGCACAAGTTCATCTTCGCCATTGTGTAACACATCACTTCTACTGAAAAAAAAGAGCTCGTAACTCCGAAAATGGAAAAATTTTCTTGTTAAAAATTAAACCATTGTACTGATAGTCGCGGGCTCTCACTAGGGAACCTCCCCATCGCACCCCCCTCAGATTTAGTTATAAGTTGGCACAGTGGATAGGCCTTGAAAAACTGAACACAGATCAATCGAGAAAACAGGAAGAAGTTGTGTGGAACTATGAAAAAATAAGCAAAATATACAAGCTGAGTAATTCATGCGAAGATAGGCAACATCAAGGATAATCTCAGCTCAGGAGCGCCGTGGTCCCGTGGTTAGCGTGAGCAACTGCGGAACGAGAGGTCCTTGGTTCAAGTCTCCCCTGCAGCGAAAAGTTTTTATTTATTTTGGCAAAGTTATGATCTGTCCATTCGTTCACTGTAATAAGTTTAGTGTCTGTGTTTTGCGACCGCACCGCAAAACCGTGCGATTAGTAGACGAAAGGACGTGCCTCTCCAATGGAAAACGAAAACATTTGCTCGCAAGGTCATAGGTCAACCGATTCCTCCACAGGAAAACACGTCTGATATATTCTATACGACACTGGTGACGGCATGGGCGTCACATGACAGGAATATGTTGTCGACCCACCTAACTTGTACACTTGGCGAATGGGTAAAAACATTCTTCTACGTTGCCCGATTTAGGTTTTCTTGTGGATGTGATAATTACTCGCAAAAAAGTGATGAAAACATAAGAGTTTGTCACATAAACTGCAACAAATGAATCCAACAGTTTCGCAGTCGCTCACATTTCCCTGTGCTCTGTCAAAACATATGTTTCAAATTTTTCCGTGTGTAGACCGTCAAATCCTGCCTATGTCCAAGCAAATCTGAACATGTCCTGGAATTTTGGAGAGCGAAGTTGATTATGTGTGAGTGCCTGAACGTTGATAATTGTCTGAAAATAAAAAATTAAACTTTTCGCTCGAAGGGAGACGTGAACCTAGGACCTCTCGTTCTGCAGCTGCTCACGCTAACCACGGGACCACGGCGCTCCTGAGTTCAATTTATCGTTGATGTTGCATATCTTGCACATCGACTACTCGATTTGTATATTTTGCTTATTTTTTCATAGTTCCACACAACTTCTTCCTGTTTTCTCGATTGATCTGTGTTCAGTTTTTCAAGGCCTATCCACTGTGCTAACTTATAACTAAATCTGAGGGGGGTGCGATGGGGAGGTTCCCTTGTCAGCAATGAATGAATGTGTAAATAGACAAAAAATTGGACACGTATTGTCATCGTCTTTTATTGACATAATACTTCAGAGCTATTTTAGAAGATGAAGGACGGGAATCACGAAATGTGCAAGCATAAGGGTCGTGGGCAACGTGACATATGGCGATTTGCGACGGCCGTGGAGGCCTGGCCGGATAGCAGAAGTGGTTAAGGCGACCGCCGCTCGCGATAAGTGGGAAACCCGGGTTCGTGTCGCGAACGGCCGGCCGCAGTGGCCGAACGGTTCTAGGCGCTACAGTCAATACCGCGCGACCGTTACGGTCGCAGGTTCGAATCCTGCCTCGGGCATGGATGTGTTTGATGTCCTTAGGTTAGTTAGGTTTAAGTAGTTCTAGGGAACTGATGACCACAGCAGTTAAGTCCCATAGTGCTCAGATCCATTTGAACCATTTGTCCCGAACCGCCAGGAATTTTCATGCGTCGCAAACAGGTGATGTCAATACGTATTTGCAAATTACGAATCCATTTACAGCAGCTGTAATCGTCAAGAACAGCGTCTATTCCTACAGACATGCATGCATGCATGCATGCGTAAACGACATTGTAGTGTAAAGATGCAGACATTGTAAGCAGCAATTTGTGACTATTATTTAGATTCTGTGGTAGTGAGAGAAACAGAACCTCAAAAATGGGATCGAAGTGCTAAATAGCACAAAGGCCGTTACCCTTGGCCTGAATGTAGTTAGTTACATCTGGATTACGGAGAGAATCGTCATCATTTTCATACCTACCCAGATTCCCGACCTTCAGATTGTGGTTTCTATTCTGTCTTATTGAGTGATGAACCTATGGTAAAGTAGAAGATGACCTGTATCTCATATGCAGTCTTCTCAAGTGTAACCATGGACGCTTTTTGCAGACTAATACGTGTGTTTCATTGGCACCTACGTTGCACATCCAATCCCCACAAAAATTTACTCAAAGATGCTACACCAGGCATACCACATGACACGTAATTCCTCGGTGAGCAGTCAGAGGCGCACAAAGTGCGGGATGCATTCCAGTTGGACCGTTGAACAGCCCTTTGTGACTGCTCGGCCATCGCTGCCGCGCGAGCTTAAATTTGGCGAGGAACTGCAGTAAAATTGTAGAGGAGCATCGACCGCGGCGGGCGCAATGCTAGCACTGACGGAGCCACGCGTTTATGTTTTTAGAAATTCTCGCGCAATCCTTGGCAGAAGGCGTTGTGTACTGCCAGCTGTGAGGAAATGCGGCTCCCTCGGTACTGCGTCTTTTTCACTTTCGTTTGTCATTAAAAAGCCTACACCATAATTACTGCCGAAGGTTTTTCGCAACGTATACGAAAAGTAGCTGTCTTTAAGATGAAACGAATCACACTGTCATTGGTTTCCATTTCTCTGTGATTAGCTGCCGAACTGTATAAAACTGTAGGTTCCACTGTATCTCGCATGCGTGGCCGGTTCTCAGGACTAAAAAGGCAGGGGTATACCACTTCGAAAAGGAGAGCTAGTAAAATCACATCCCGAGTTGATCACTGCAAATCTGATCATTACTTGATTGTTGCTCGACAGTCTGGGAACCGCACCAGATAGTATTGATAGAGGAAACAGAGAACATCCGAAGAAGTACAGCACGTGTCGTTACAGGTTACACGCGAAAGTGGCAGGCGCTGAAAGAGAGGCGTTCTGCATCACGATTTAGTCTAAAATTCCGAGAGTGTACGTTCCTAGAACAGACAACCAGTATATCGATTCCCCCCGCGTATGTGTGAGGAAAGACCATGAAGATCAAATTAGAGAGATTCGATCCCACAAGGAGGCTTACCTGCGAACCATCCGTGACTAAAACTGGGAAAGGGGCAAGTGAAAGTGGTGCACAAAGAACCCTCCGCCACACACCGTAAAGTAGATTGTGGAATATGGGTATAGATAGATGCAGATGTATCCTTTCTTTTAATGCATAACAGTGAAGAAAGACGAGTCTCTGACATCTTTCGAGATTCACCGATAGAATTTTCGTCATTTTGAGCTACTGTCGTTTTAAACCATACCTCGGAAGCAAAATTAATGCATGCGAATATACGCAGAAATACGTTCTATCAGATATCATACAAGAGACAAATAAATGCGATGGTGTCATCTGCCTGATAAGCTGCTTACTCTGACGATCACTGACGGTGGAATATGCAGCAGAAACTGAAACCTTGTTCTACGCTTCTTCGTACTGGAGCGCTGTTACTAAAGAAGCAGTAGAAATTACGAAGTGCGAGAACAATTCAAACCAGGAGAGCTGCTATGATCTTCGAATGCATGGAAGCGAGCTCTAGACGCTGAAAAAGAGACAGGGAAATTTTCCGAATTGTTTACGTTCCTACGAAGGCACTGGCACCGCCAGTGCAGACACGGACACAATCTTACGGCCGAGACCCACGAGAAACAGGCCGCGGCGGTATGTCACGTAGGTAGGCCTGAGCTCGCTCGCTCAGCTCAGCAGACAAAATGCGTTTCTAAACATGTTAACTCGCAATTGGGCGTTTATCTTCAAACGAGAATTGCATCTTCTATTGGAATCTGCTATTATGAACTATTACTGATTAACAGTACTACAACAAAATGTAATTTAAGATCAGTACTCGATACGAGGGTAATCCCAAAAGTAAGGTCTCCTATTTCTTTATAAGTACATAGATCTGTTTATTTCTACAATGGTTTACATCAGTTTACACCTTGAACGTTTAGCTATTTTTCGACATAATCACCATTTCTATCGATGCATTTTTGTAGACGCTGTGGCAGTTTTTGTATGTCCATGTCGTACCAGCTCGCCGCCATGCTGTTCAGAAAGTTATGAACCTCTTCTTTCACCTCGTCGTCGGAGCTGAATCGCTGGGACCACAATTAACGCTGACAGGTACTGTCAGACTCTGAATAAATTCAAATGGGCAATTCAGAACCGGAGAAGGGGAATGCTGAGCAAGGCGTACACATTCTCCATGAAAACGCTCGCCCACACATCGCTCGGCAAACCTTTGCTCTCCTGCAACAGTTTCAGTGGAACATAATCATCTAGCCACTCTATAGCCCTTACTTGGCGCCCAGTGACTATCACATGTTCGCGATGTTGAAAGAACATTTGGCAGGAAAGCGATTCAGCTCCGACGAGGAGGTGAAAGAAGAGGTTCATAACTTTCTGAACAGCATGGCGGCGAGCTGGTATGACATAGGCATACTAAAACTGCCACAGCGTCTACAAAAATGCATCGACAGAAATGGTGATTATGCCGAAAAATAGCTAAATGTTCAAACTGTAAACTGATGTAAACCATTGTAGAAATAAACAGATCTATGTACTTACAAAAAAATAGGAGACCTTACTTTTGGGATTACCCTCGTATAAATGGTATAACGGCTTGTTTATAGCATTTAGTCTCTTCTGCTTAACAGTCCTCATTTCGTACAGGAAGTGGTACCTTATGCAACTGATAATCATTTTGGCATAATATTAATTTTATTGTACCCCAGTACAGCCGTAAAAAGTTATAAGTAGGCCTATGGACTTACGATCATTGTAGGACTAATAACAGTAAGACTCTATAATAGCGGGTTCCGTTAGAAGATCTAATTCTCGTTTGTACGTACACACCTAGTAACGAGTTTACAGGTTCAGAACCGTAGTTTGCTGAGTTGAGCGAGCGAGCGCAGGCTTAACTTCGTGACGTACTCGCCGCGGCCAATCTTTCTCGTAGGCCTCGGTCAATGGCAACATGAACGTAATGATGACGTACGCCGACCAATGAGAAGTCACCTGTGTGCTATAAACGTCACCACAACAACACCAACGACAGTCAGCTGTTTCTGGCGAAGACGATGGAGGATTTCGTCGAATTCTCGAGATTTTACACAGATTCGACGCGACGAGTAAACAAAGGATGTTTTATACAAGAATGTCGTGAGAAACTACGATCTCGTAGAAATTTACACGGGCAAAACGGATAATTCGGAATGACTCAAGGTAAAAAACTCTCTTTAGCCTATGGTTAATCGTCCTCTGCAGAAATTTAAACGTCAATTTCCATCTTCACGAGCTACTATTCTGCTGTGGCGTTAAAGTAGACTAATTACAAACTTTCTGATCTAAATGTAGGGTTAGCTTACACATCTTCAGCGCGGGTTATTGTTAGAGAAGAGTAATGGATTGGCGTTACCTGGGGTGGGTTGCAGCCGCGCCTTGAGCTCGTCATTGGACGCGTGTCCGCTGCTGCTGCTGTCAACGTCGGAGACGCCGGAGTCCGCTGGACTCGGTGGCAGTGATCCTGTCAACAAAAAAACGCCGTACACTGTAGCGCTAAGAGAACACAAGAAGAAAAAAGCTGTACGTAAACACTTCGTGTCGCAATCGGGTGCTCCGTTTCGATATGAGTCCACAATGTTTTTACTGTATGTCAAAAGTTTTGCCGGGAGTTCCCTTTTGTTTTACTTGGTACCACTGTCTATGGTGTAAATTAAAAGACTATATTACATTTTATGGGAAGCTTGGCATTCTACAACGGAATCAGACACCAGACCCGCTTCCTGTTTCCAGAATATTTTTCTCGGTCATACTAAAATGGATTAGTGGTTAAGGCTTGTGATAGGTGTGAAACAACAAGATTGTTAATCGACCGTGACTGTTCCAAAAATTTGAAAAGGTTTTACAAATACCGCTACCAGTCAAAAAATTTATTGACTAAATTATTTAATTAGCAACATGTTTCGAAATTTTCATCCATGGCCAAATGTGAAGAAACGAAATCCTAAACGAAATGACAAAGTTTAGGAATTCAGATTTCTTCACCAACTTCAATTCAATATTATTAGAATACAAAATACATAAAAATTAAGGTTGTATATGAATGTAGATTCCCACAACATATTTGTAAGTGTTTAAAATAAAATTGAATACAGTCGTTTTTATGTAAAATTGTCACATCACTGAGTTTGTATTACACACGGTGATCAGAAACAGTCTGGATATAAGGGGGTTACACGATAGGCTGTGCGGAGAAATAATTGTTAAGAAGTAACTCAATACATTGTGCACCTTTCGGTTTAATTGCCATTGCAGTTTGCCAATCAGGCAGTTGCGCACGCAAATTCAAGCAGCCCGCCGGAGACGGTGTCACCAAACATGTTCTTCATTTGGTACCGTAAAATCGAACAAGAGAGCGATACAAAAATTGGACATGGTACGCTAGTAAGGATCGAACACGATCGAAAGGCGGAGCAGTCTCGTGCGCTATCGTCTACGCTATGAGAACAACTAACACTAATTGTATCTGGTGGGCTACTTGAATTTGGGTGCGCAACGGCCTGATTGGCTCAGTTCAATGCCAATTAACTCGCAAACGGCGCATCCAATCGATCTTTTAAACAATTAGTTCTCGGCATAACCTTCCCTGCAACACCTTTACAAGCTGCTCAGACTGTTTCTGATCACCCTGTATTTCACCGAACAACATCAGTCACCGAAAGAAGCTTTGTTTTTACCACCATCTTGTTTTTCTGCACTGTTAAGTTGTCTATGATATCGTGTTTCAAGTTACCTCTAGAAGTTTGAGAGCAATGGCTAACAAGTTCAAAAGAGCCACAGAAATGGAGGTACCTGATCACATCATTAGAAGACAGCCACGTCACAAGAACAACGTGAGTGATTATTTAAAAATTTTCATGTGAACAGCAGATCAACATACAATACATTTCGTAACTTGCTAGATTATCCAAGACTCTACAAAAAATATTGTAACATCTATGTGCTCTTGTGTGAAATGTTTGTTGTACTGTCGTTGGAGCCTTATGATGAGTTCTAACCTCGAAACATGTTTCTATTTCTTTTATCACAGATCTCCTCATGCTCCTAAATTACGGGAAAGAAGGGACCTGTTTGAAGCGCTTAGCTCGGCAGATATTTCGCGTATTCCATCTGAATTAGGACGCATTTGAACAGGGACACGTTCGCGAAAGGGCGTTAACCCCTGACAGAAAGCAGTGGTGGGGGTATTTTTCCTCAGCGCACGTAAAGGGTTCAGCCACATGGGCAGATGTTGTCCGGAAACTGCAGCTGCTCTGGACCTTGCGTAGGGGTTGCGTTAGGCTGCACTGCAAATATATGGCACACCTGGCTGAGGCTCGAGCACAAACAGGAAGTCGCAGGTTCCAGTCATATTGTGTAGATCGCTGTCACCCCCCCCCCCCCCCCCCTCCCGATCAGCGATGTCCATGTCCGCACGCGCGCTCTTTAAATTGCGGCTAACAGCTCTATGCTGTGATAGTGAAGTCAGGTTTAGCGCAGTAGTTACATATTGAAATTATAAATCGTGGCTGACCCCACGGGAGACTATTCGAGGTCGAACATGTAGCACTATTCTATGGCCTCGCCACAATCAAGGATTTTGTCCATAAAGTTACCCTCTTCAACCATTCTTTTTTTTTTTTAAAAAAGGCAGATAAGTAACAATCGTTCACTGTTGTTACTACTGAGGAACACCAATTTACATGACAAAACCAGAGGCTGGTAATATCTGACATGTCGTCAACATCGGCGTTATTATAGATACTTTCTTACTGTTTATACTAAGGAATTTTGGGAATGTTAGCGTCAAGTTGTTTTTTATTCCTTCATTCCATTCCTGGATGTTCGAAAGATATTCGTTTATACTGTACTAGCAAATTTCTGTATTAAGGTTGACGTACTGCTGATATTAAGGACGTTACAAACAGAACACAGATTCCGTTGTAGAACGAGGAAGGATGGAGCCAACCTTGGGGCTCTTGAAGCAACAGTGCCGACATTCACATGGAATGATATGTCGAAATCACTGAAAATCTGAAGAGAGTGTCACCCTCATTCCTTTCGAATACCTGTGTATGTTCATAATTACAGCTCCAACGTGTTTGATCGGCATTCTGTAGGACGTCCTCTAAACTTGACTTTCTCCTTGTTATCATCGCAGTACGAACAAATCGGACGCATTAGCGCGTCGAACCGAGCTCCCATGTTCGTCACATTTCAAAGAAGAGGCTAAAACTTCTAAGGGATGTGAAGAGCATATCTGCTGATTAACGAGCAACCATAAACAGAAATATTTATCGCCGTGTTCCGACGGTGAACCCTGGGATGAACGGCAGTGAAGCGTGAAACGCGTCTGAGCGTGTTGTGCGCGCTTAATGCCTCTCATCAGGAAGACGCTGACGTGTCCCTCGTCACACACTGAGACTAATCGGTAACCGATGGCGCAATTCCGGAAACTTCACCCCGTCTACGAGTACTTCCAGTCAGCACCACCGAGTATCGAATACGTCACAGTAATTATCTCTCTTGTTACACCAAGCGTGCCCTGCAAGGAAGCCGCCAAATGGATAGCCTCTCTTACCACACTAACCCAAAATAGCCTTTCCCTTGACTTTCACGGGCAGTCAGGCAACTATGAAAAGTAACATCCATGTTAGATGAAGAGATCTGTATGATTCATGCGCCCAAGGAAATAATTGCAGAAGATGTAGGTGAAATGACATGAAAGGACACGTCTCATTCTGTAGGTTCAGTTTCTTTTTTACCGATTAAGAGGAAAACCAGAATTCTTCCAAATGCAAGGATCATACTGACTCGGCAGTGTCTAGGAGCAGAAAGTAAGGAAACCTAAAGCTTTCTGTTTGTAGTTTCCGCGCACTCCTGCGTAGCGAACAGTGGGGGAACCCCCGTCAATTCTCACAACCCCTGAATGGAATGAGGCAACACGAGATATCGCGTCCTCGCTCGTTTCGAAATCCTGCTCTCTGTTTTCGGTGGCAAGAGTAATTCAGTTGCTCGCCATTATGTAATGTGCCGCAACTGTGACAGCCGCATTTATGAGGCGAAAAATGTGTGAGGCGAGCATGCCTGGTATATGAATAAGTTCCTTGTAGAAATATCATTGTAGAAATATCTTTCTCGACAAGCGCCCTGAACTACAACAGTGCCGATGGAAGGCATAACGGTAATGTATTTATTAATACACATACATGTTATATATTCTGTAGAGCTGAAACTGTGGTTCACTATGAGCAACAGTATGGAAGTTAATGAGAATCAGACACTGTGAAGTCGATGTGAACACAAAAATAAAGAAACTGATGTCTCATTGAGGCTCACGCTTCACAAATACATTGGCAGGTAGATGCATAGCAGTCAAGTATTTTAATTTCCTTGAACTCTTGTTCCCGCCGTGATTATTTAAGCTCAAAGTAACATCCCACAGCCTCGCCAAATTCGTATTTTTTTCGAAAGGTTACCCCCCCCCCCATTTTTTTTAAGTATGCGTGGAACGATCTTCCAGTGTTGGCACTAAAGAGGAACTCAAATTTACACCAAACAACCAAGTAAATGGAAATAGCAGAAACTCTAGTTTCTTTCGTCATTTTCTTTTACTGTCACGCACAGTAAACTTTCAATGTAATTTTTTCAGAACAGGTGCTACCGATATTCTTAGGTAAAGCTATACCAACTAAAATATGGAAAAATTCACAAACATTGGAAATTCCCTATTATATATTTAGAAACAAGAAAAGAGCGTTAAGAAACTAAATTAAGGTAATAATGACTACATTGTCGGCTGTTCGCCGTACTCTTGCATTTATTTTCATTTCATTCATTTACAAGTGGCAATTAAGTGCATTAATCATCGGGTAAAGTCTTCTGTCTTCCTTGTTCACTTGGCAGTGAGAAGACGCCGTTACTGGAAACCTGCACCTCACCTCATTTCGGTGCGGAGATCCGGAAACTTACCGGTGCTTTGTTTGCGGGACATAGGACTGGAAGAAGACGCCTTATTCTCTAGTCTGCCAGATGCCTCCGTTCACAACTTCCCATTACTCCCCCTCTTGGGGGTATACAAGGACACATGTTCTACGACAGCGTAGTGGGTACGGACACGGAATTACTTACGAGGATTGTGGCCATTTAGGGATGAGATTAGAACAGACCGGTGGATTTGAAAGGGTGGCAACATTTCTGTAGTTCTGCGTGACGTAACACAGGTGATCACTACTTCAAGTAGCTGCTATGAGATGCAAAATGGTACATTGCCACTGCTTGGCGATACCGTCGATTTCTATCTATAAATGTCTTTTTGCATATTCTGTAATGTAGTTATGTGCGATCTCAGATACGCATTATTTTTTCTCCGGACATTATGAGCGATTGTCATGTGTGTTTGTAACATAGACTGAGGTAACGAGAGCTGAACCTTCTGTTTTATTCGGTGTCGTGTGTCGACTGTGTATTTGTGCTGCAATGAATCTTTCACTTTGCAGTGGAGTGTGCGCTGTTTTGAAACTTCCTGAGCCGCGCGGAGTGGCCGATCGGTTTGAGGCGCCATGTCACGGACTGCGCGGCGCCTCCTGCCCGAGGTTCGTGTCCTCCCTCGGGCATGGGTGTATGTGTTGTTCTTAGCATAAGTTAGTTTAACTTAGTTTAAGTAGTGTGTAAGACTAGCAGTTTGGTCCCATACGACTTCACACACATTTGAACATGTGAAACTTCCTGACAGATTACAAATGTGTGACCAGCGGTAAAGAACTCAGAAAATGTATTCGCAGTTGCGAATATGAACCACCTTCGGCTGTACATTGGAATGACGATACTGAAAATTTTTGCCGGACTGGGATTCGAACCCGGATTTCCCATTTTACTTGAGCGGTACCTTAACCGCTTCGGCCAGACCCAAATTTCCGTAATTATCGTCCATGTGTCACAACCTACACTTGTACGTGCCTTTATCACTTGTTCGGTCTTTTCTGCCCACGTCCCGTTTCTAAACCATTAAATATGCAAACATTTCTATACGTCTTTCTTGCATATAAAGAGCCAGATTTGCATCTGGTGGCCAAAATTGGAACTATTTTGTTCCAGCGTTAGAGCATCTACCAAGTTTCGCTGCCATACCATAATTACAGCCTACACTTGACGTCTGTGAGTAGCCGCACTTCCAATTATAAACACTAACACTGTTAGTGAATGAAGTGAAAATAAAAGCAACTGGTTTTCTCAGACAAACGTGTGGGCGTACCTGTGGATGCAGTGTAGGTGGACCTGTGGGTGAGAAGCGCGTGCGGATGCTGGCTGAGCAGCCCGTGCAACAACGCCGGCTTGTGCTCCGTGATCGGCTCGCGCTTCACCACCACCGGCGGAGGCGACTGCGTGGGGCACAGCTCCGCCGTGTCCACTGCAACAGCACAACAACAAAAATCACTCAGACACAGTCGTCTTTACTCTTAGCGAGGTGGGGAACACTGCCAGCAGGCAGTCGGGTGCTCCTCGGTTTTTGTTTCATAAAGCATTCCACAGTAAGTACATTACATATAAGGAAATTGAAATACAGAGTAAAACTTAAATTAAGAGGTCACGAGGCTGTGAATATTTCTGACTGACGTTAGAAGTGTGGCCTCGTATCCTGGAATGGCGCAGCTGCTGGAAGTGGATTGCTCTGCTGCTGGTACCGGTGAGAGTGGTCGAGGGCTAGGAGCGAAAGGCATATGTAGGACTGGAGAGTAGGACGTTAGCAGCTGGGGCGTATAAGTGTCGCGTATAGAAAGCGACAGCACGCGTTGGTGGGTAAGTGTGTGGAGCTGGCAGCCTAACCCCTGCAGGGGAGGATGCCTCGAACAGGAGTACACTATCTGATCAAAAGTATCCGGACATCTATTAGCGGGTTTTCCGTGTCCACCCTTCGCTTTTAGGGTGGCCTGAACTCTGCCGGGGCCATTTTCAATGAGGCGTCTGAATGTCTGTGGAGGAAAGGGAGACCGTTCTTCCTCATGAGCCTTACCCGCAGAAGGCAGAATCGTTGGACGGTGGGGGAGCGATGTCGACATTCTAACTCATCCCGAATGTATTCCATTGTGATCAGGTCGGAACTCTGGGCAGGCCAGACCATTTCAGGAGTGTTATCGTCCACAAACCATTGCCTCGCAGATGCGGCTTGATGATGCAGATATTGGATAGTTTGGGGGAAGAGACCAAACAGCAAGGTCATCGCTCTCATCGGATTAGGGAAGGACGGGGAAGGAATTTGGCCGTGCTCTTTCAGAGGAACCATCCCGGCATTTGCCTGGAGCGATTTAGGGAAATCACGGAAAACCTAAATCAGGATGGCCAGACGTGGGATTGAACCGTCGTCCTTCCGAATGCGAGTCCAGTGTGCTAACCACTGTATAAAAAATGTTTTCATATCCTTCCGCACATTTTTTTTTTTTTTTGAGTGCAATGAGGGATCCACGTTCTACCCACGAAAAATACCCCCATACCTACCTCCTCCGTACTTCGCTATTGATACTACACATGACAGGAGGTAATGTTCTGCAGGCATCTGCCAAAACCAAACCTTTCCGTCACATTGGCACAGCGCAATTCACCACTCAAAATCAATGATCCACTGTCGAGTGGTGTCACTGTTTATACCACCTCAAGCGTCGTTTAGCACTAACTATAGAAATGTGTGGCTTATGCGCAGCAGTTCGACCATTGTACCCCATCCCCCCATCCCCTTTAACTCCGCACGCACAGTCATTCAAATAGCTCTAAGCACTATGGGACATAACAGCTAAGGTCATCAGTCGCCTAAACTTAGAACTACTTAAACCTAACTAACCTAAGGACATCACACACATCCATGCCCGAGGCAGGATTCGAACCTGCGACCTGCGACCGACGCACAGTCATTGTGCTAGCTGGACTGCTGGTACCATTTTGAAACTCAAGAACTCCGTTGCTCTCATCCGTTTTTTTTTATTTTTATTTTTTTTACTACCACCTCCACAGTGCTCGACGGTCGCTGTCCGCCGTTACATGAAACCATAAACAGTCGACGTGGGCAGTTTTAGAAGGGTTGAAATGTCTTTGATGGTTTTGTTACTCAGGTGACACCGAATGACCAGTTCAAGTTCGAAGTAACAGCTCTCCCGACCCACGCATTGCGCTGTTACTGCTACTCTACTGACAACACAATACGCCGTCTCCTTTTATACTGACGGGTCCGCCTCTCGTGAGATCTTGTGGCCAATTCCGCACTACACAGCAGTGTCCACATACTATTGATCAGACAGTGTATATGTGGCAGGAGTTTTCTTTGAGAGAAAGAGAGCCTATTGATATACCTTTGGCATAGGATGCGAAATGCGTGTTTACTGGAATGTGGCAGTAACAGTCCACGCTTCCTGACGATGGGGAAGAGAATATTAATTTGCTTGCGAGAGGTGTGGGTCTTCTACAGATGTTTTAGTAGAAGCAGGATTTTCATTTCTTGGCACGGAATACGTGTAGGAGAAACTGAATATTTTTCGCTGATACAAAGAACAATCGCGCCGCGAAATAGGACTTACAATGCTAAACCAATGTGAAAAATGTCTTAGGACGCTACACAGTTTTTCAGTCCGAGTAAACAAGAAATCATCCACTCACGATGCAGCTGATTACACCGCTCAGATTATATGACCCACATAAAGAGGGAGCCAAAACCACACGGACGTAATAACAAAGGATATATCACGACAATGTCCAGGTGAACCGAAAGTATTGAGCGCTGCCTCTGTGATATCTACGCATTTGGTGTGTAGGAGCGGAGATGGCAAATATAAGAGCACAAAATAGGAACACTCTTTCAGATAGAAACAAACTTATTCCTGAAACGAAGATGCAGGGTACACTTAGCTTCCTTCCCACCGCTGTGGAGTTTACTTTAGTTTAATTTAACGGCAAACAGGTCAAGCCATTCCATTAGCAGTTCGTAGAAGACAGCAGTATTACGCCGAAACAGGTGTTCTCTTTTCCATCAACCAGCTATATTCTTTGCTTTCTCTGCCTCTTCTTGCTCACAGCCACCCTCTCCTCTCCTCATTCGCGTACGATAGCAAGATCGTAAATACCGCAATGACGTCGTGTTCTAGAAAGTCACAGTGGACAGAGGAAAGACGCGGCGAGAACTCTCGCGTTTCGGCGATAGTGGGCGGTTTTTTCAAATGAGAAGGTGTATCGGTGATGACGGCAGAAGGCCAGTCGGCTTTATCTGGGGAAGGTGAACGAGCTCTCGTTATCTGCGGCGCCGGCTGAACAGTCTCGCGGGACCTCGACCCCCAGCCGCACTATGCTAACAGCCTGAGCACGCCACAAATCTAGCGCCCGCCGCGATAACACAAATCACTGTCTGCTTCCTGCCACCACACACCTTAACTGTCTCTCATCGTCCAGGACAAGGGGTGGCTCGCTCAAAGCCAATGATACCAACCAACGGCCACGCCATCGACGCGTCCTACGACTGTAATGATCAAGATGCCTGAGTGACTGATTATTTGTTCGAACTCGAACGTAGTAGCGCGTTTTCATGAGCGTTCGTGATATATACTGAAATACTGAGAGGGGGGGGGGGGGAGGGGAAATCCTCTTCTATTCTCAGCCTAGTATGTCAATTGAGTATCACTGTGTGCAAATGCGGTAAGTGTTCGCGTACCGCGTGGGAGCGTGCGTTTGTGTGTGTTTGTGTGTGTGTGTGTGTGTGTGTGTGTGTGTGTGTATTTGTGGTTGATGGGTGCCGAACGGCGAGATTATCAGAGCGCTTACGAAGATTAGTAGGAACGAATGTGATTAAAATGTCTAAAACGTCATAAAACAAGTAAGACTAAGTCAGACAATTACATTCGCTCTTTCCCTACCTCACCTATGATCTCTTGCACAATTACACTGTCTCACATCCTTTAAGAGAGAGTAAAATTGGTCAGTGGCTCTATGTTCTAAAACTGGTAATTAAAACGCAATACAAGAAAACTAAAAAACAAAAACAAAAAAACTATACTCCGCCCGAACAGCCCATAAAGGCCCAAAAGGTACCGTCCTGCCGCCATGTCATCCTCAGCCTACAGGCGTCACTGGATGCGGATATGGAGGGGCATGCGGTCAGCACACCGCTCTCCCGGCCGTATGTCAGTTTACGAGACCGGAGCCACTACTTCTCAATCAAGTTGCTCCTCAGTTAAACGCAATACAAGAGTGAATATAAAAAAAAAATACACAGGAAAATGTGACTAGCTGATAACTCACAAAAAAAGAGGATAAGCCAGCCATCCTGATATTCAAAACTTCTCACTAAAATTTTAGGGAATAGGTCCGATATTTGGCAAAACAAAAGTCGCACCACATTGGTTTTATTGTCAGTTAAAGTAGAGCGCAAATCTGATGGGAAACCAGCTGCTGCCCTCTTGTCTGAATGTAAAAGGAGTCTACTAAAGCGACGCGCACTCTGATCCGTACGCCACAAGCCCCACGCACAGGGGGGTTCTCCTGACGGAGCAAGAAGGTATGAGTCATAGGGCTGTGCCCTATGCGAGGAAGACGACTTCATTCTGTCTGCGTGGATGAAACGAGGTACGCAATGGCCGAGTTGTTGACTTTGCACAGCTGTTTTCCAGAGTCTCTTCAGTTCCATCGTCTTTCGGTATTCTAAGTTGTGGACAGTCCGGTGGCTGTATTGCCGACTTTGGTCGACTTCTTGAACATTTGCTCTGATATAGTTAAATGAGTTATAAAAGATTTTGTATAGATCACTTTGGTTTCCATATAGGTAACCTTGAATCCGTGTATATGACGTGAATAGCGGACCGCTAGAATTATGAAAACCAAATATTTCGAACAGCTGTGCGAAATAACGTGAAATAATGAGGCGACGTTCATTCCTAGAGACGCAATGAACAAGCTACTGCGTTCTTGTTGCGTTTACTACAGTTAAACTGATTAAACAGACAGAGATTCATATAAGGGTGCTAGCGAAGTTATTTGATGATCTCTGACTTGACGGCATTCTGTTGGTAGCTAAAGTTGTCAAAACTCCTCCCCTAACGTTCGGGATGGAACTGGAGTAAACTGGAGATTCGGGAGACTAATCCTCACAAAGCATAACAGGGAACTACTGAAGTTACAGGGCCACGTGCCGAGGGCAGTGTCCTTAACCTGAGTAAGTGCTGAACAGTAATCCACGACGGAGAATTCGACATATGGTTCGTGCCAAGAATTCTAAGAACGCTTGCCAAAGAAGATTACACTCAAGTCACAGTGGCCGTGTAAACTTCGTAGAGGAGAAACACAATTTCCTGTTTACTCTCTGTATAGAGAAACTAGTATGAAAAATAACTAACGGATATTTGAAGATGCTAAGGAAAACGAGAAGATTAAAGTCGCAGCAAATACCGTGGGAAGTGGGGAAAATATCATCAGGGTCCAACACTATTATAATGTCCGTTTAGTACCTTTATCGTCAGTGAAAACATCTGAATTCCATCTACTTACTGGGTGGTTGTGATTTTGTATCAAATTATATACATTCAAGTTGCTACTTTTATGTGTTTCAGAAATAATTTTATGCTTTGCTAAATCCAAAACAATGACCAAGAAATGCCATACGCTTGTCTGTTTGGCGATAATATTCCAATAATGCGTTGCAGGATTGCGGAATCTCTAAAAAAAAATTTTTCTTACAAGTGTTCTCTCACAAGTGGGACCAAATGTCTGAAAAAAGGTTTAGAAATACTTGTAAAAAGAAAAGGCAAGTTTTTATCACTTATTTATTTCTGTATTGCCCAATCAAGGAAAAATCATCAACTGTTTGAGGAGTCATACATTTTCCGATACCAACGGACGAAGATAAAATTAGTTAAATCGACTGAATGTATTAGACTCAACAAAAAGTGTAGGGCTAATGATGTTATTCCTAAATATATTTGTGCGAATACCAAGTCGGTGTCAAGAGCAGCGAAACGAGCAACGGAGCTTTCACCTTGTACTTGAAAATAACTCTACAGCCCAAATAGTGATAATGTAATAAATAATAAAAACTTATATTGAAATGGCGGCAATGATTTTACTGAAAAACATTTTCCTATTCATTCAGTTTCCAGCAGTATGAAGGATGTATCTTTGTCGAGAACATTCACTATGAATTTGGCTTTGGTTATCAATAAACTCTACTATCATTGTCAGTTCCTCATTGCTGATACTTTCACAGTAGACAGGACTCAGAACACACGCAGTTTTAGCGCCGACGTCTAAACAAAGAGAACCACTCGTGACAAGGGCGTTTCAGTACAGGAATAGTACGCCAGGGGCACTGTAGTAGACTCACTTGCCACGAGTAGTCGATTGAGACAAGAAAGTCACTCGTGTAAATCAGCAACCAACCACATCGCGAGTATGTTTCTATGATCTACAGAATGTGCCAATTGTGGACCTCCAAATTCCCCAGAATGCTGCCCACAGCGCATTCGTAGAAACAGACGATTATGTCAGCGCCGGCCGCAGTGACCGAGCGGTTTCTAGGCGCTTCAGTCCGCAACCGCGCAGCTGCTACGGTCGCAGCTTCGAATCCTGCCGCGGGCATGGATGTGTGTAATGTCCTTAGGTTAGTTAGGTTTAAATAGTTCTAAGTCTAGGGGACTGATGACCTCAGCTGTTAAGTCCCATAGTGCTTAGAGCCATTTGAATTATTTTTTATAATGACAGCGTCTGCTACTATCAGAAGTTAACATATTCTGGCCGAGCTCATGTCTATTATAGAAATGGATTCTTTTCTTTCGTGTCTTCTTAATCTTTATCGTGTTGTTTGCTTTGTTTCGTGACACACTAAAAAGTTACACAGTGCCTTGGTATTTTTTCCTACTAGTGTTCTCATACAAGTGAGACAAAATATCTGAAAGCAAAAACGTATTTACGTTTTATAGAGAAAAAGCATACGCTACACATAAGTAAGAACGCAAATAGATGAACGTGTTCTGATGAAAATTATTATAATAATGAAAATGTCAGAATTGTTTCACGAGAAAAACAATTTTCCATGTTACTTGGCACTTAGTAACGAAACAAGATGCTTATGATGAAGCAAAAAGTCGCCGGCCGCTGTGGCCGAGCGGTTCTAGGCGCTTCTGTCTGGAACCGCGCGATTGCTACGGTCGCAGGTTCGAATCCTGCCTCGGGCATGGATGTGTGTGATGTCCTTAGGTTAGTTGGATTTAAGTAGTTCGAAGTTATAGGGGACTGCTGACCCCAGATGTTAAGTTCCATAGTGGTCAGAGCCATTTGAACAATTTTTGAGCAAAAAGGTGCTGTTTACTTAAGTTCTCAAGAGTGTACGGAATTTATCGCAAGACCTTTGACAAGAACTTGCACTATGAATATGATATTGTGGTTCCTGTGGTGTTCAGAAGCACAACGGAATGATCCTTCTGACAGACATGCATGTCGGAAGGAACAAGCATTGCGGCGACTATGGCCGTTGTGGATTACATGAAATGTATTTGCAGTTGCGGGTATGGACAGCTATCAGTTGTATAATGGAGTGACAACAGTGAAAATTTTTGCGAGACTGGGACTCGAACCTGGATTTCCCGCTTGTCGCTGGCGGTCTCTTTACCATTAGACTATCCGAGCACGCTTCATTGCCAGACGTAATGGATGTGGTTGTAGATATATGGTTGACGACATATGGAAGTTTGAGTCTGCTCCTGAAGCGTGCTTGGGTAGCCTAGTGGTAAGGTGGCCGTTCGCGATAAGCGGGAAATCAGGGTTCGAGTCCTGGTCCGACACAAATTTTCATTGTCGTCGTTCCATTATACAGATGATGGCTGTCACAACTGCGAATAAATTTCATGTATCCAGAATGAGGCTGTGGCAAATCCATGTCTCCGCATTATCCTTTCTTTCAGGAGTGCTAGTTCTGCAGGTTCGCAGGAGAGCTTCTGTAAAGTTTGGAAGGTAAGAGACGAGGTACTGGCAGAAGTGAAGCTGCGATGATGGGGCGTGAGTCGTGCTTGGGTAGCTCGGTTGGTAGAGCACTTGCCCGCGAAAGGCAAAGGTCCCGAGTTCGAGTCTCGATCCGGCACACAGTTTTAATCTGCCAGGAAGTTTCAAATTTCATGTATTCCACTATAAAGTCTGCAAACTCTATTTTCACTGCATATTGCTACATCTTGTTTCTATGTTTAGATTTTTTCGTAAAATGATAGTCCCTCATAATCTCACTTTCACCGTTCAGGCGCCATACTGCCTAGCAGACAGCTCTCCCAATTTTGGCGCTGGCGTACAAACGAAAACCACCACGCGAAACAGACGAGACTCAGTACAGGAATAAAACGCTACGGGCGCCGCAGTAGACTCACTCGCCACGAGTAGTCGATTGAGACAAGAAATTCGTTAGTGTAAAATAGGCTCTAGTTGTTGTCTGGACGAGTGTCCCGCAAGTGAAAGTGTGGCGAAGCGCGACCGCCAGAAGATTGCGTCGGTACGCGCGCCAAAACGATCAAAACAAGAAAAAAGGGTGTCGTGTGTTTGCGGCGGTCGGGTGCCAAAGCGCGTATTTTTAGGGCGGATGTGCACGCCGTCGGCGGAAGCGGCAGCAGCAGGAGCAGCAGCAGTAGCGGCGGCGGCGGCGGCGGCGGCTCCGAGCTGGACGTGGCGTGGCTGCCGCGCGCCCCGCCGCCCGGCTTAATGATCGCTCACTTCCGTATAACTCCTGCTGACGCAAGTGGCAATATGGCCGCCAAGGTTAGGCGCTGGCGGGTCTATGGCCGGCGCCGAGGCCTCGCCGGACAAAGGCTGCCACGCTCCATCTGCTCGCAGGTAGCCAGCCGCCCGGCACCGCGTTTCTAGGCAACTGTGTCACCCGGGGAAAACATCGCACGCATTGCGAACAGCCGCCTCTCCACCCTGTTCAAATGTCGGCGTATGACAAGTAAAGGGCTGAGATACCGGTATGCGTTAGAGTGAGATAACTTTCACTCGCTCCAGCTGTGATGTAACACAAAAGCCCCCGTGGAGGAGACGCGCCGTTTTAAGCAGTGTGAGACGTTATTACGTTTCTCCGGCCGTATAAAACCGCAAGGTTTCTCGCTCACGTTCAGTATGTCACGAGTTTGGTACGCCCGAACGCCGCCAGATGATGCTGGGGTGTCGGGACCTTACGGGCGCATACTCATGTGTGTGAGCAGGAGTTAATTTCGTTTGCTAGCGTGCACGGTGGTCTTACAGATACATAAACGTACGCCAAACACATACCGTTCCTTTAACCTTTACCGGATGAAACAAATCAAATTTAAAATTTAGGGCCGCGCGGGATTAGCCGAACAGCCGGCACGATAGCTCAGCGTATCGAATAAAATGAATTAAAAAAAAAAAAAGGCAGTCCATGGCGCTGCAGTCATGGACTGTGCGGCTGGTACCGGCGGAGGTTCGAGTCCTCCCTCGGGCATGGATGTGTGTGTTTGTCCTTAGGGTAATTTAGGTTAAGTAGTGTGTAAGCTTAGGGACTGATGACCTTGGCAGTTAAGTCCCATAAGATTTCACACACATTTGAACATTTTTTTTAAAATTCAGGGCGAATGTTACCAAAGCAACTATAACCAGATAGTGTATTGTCGTACAAATGTTTCTTAAATTTACGTACAAGTGGCGATGAAATAGCTTCTGTTCGGAGGCTGTACAGAACAGAATCGGTATGCCAATTAGATACAACTGCCATGAGCCACTAAGGCATTCATCCCACCGACGCACCATTCTGAAGATGACCGTTCGGTAAAACACCATATCCTTGGCGCGAAGTAGTCCTAACTGTCCGCTGCACATCCTCCTTCGACAGGAATCGTCGACCCTTAAAGGCCTTTTTTAAGGGACCGCAGGGGTGATAATCACATGGGTGGAGATCAGGACTACAGGGAGGGTGCTCGAGAGTCTCCGCTTCAGTTGGCGTAGCTTCTGCGTTACGACATTTCCGATGTGGGGACGTGCGACCAGCACGGAACTTAGTGCACCGTCCCACAACGGTGGTTTTCGACAAACATGCTCTCCTATGCGCAGTCTTCATTCTCCGACGGATGTCTACCGGTGTTAGTCCTTTGGAAGCCAAGAAAAGGATAACAGCATATTGTTTTTGTTTGAACGCATTTGGTAATTACGTCACCATAATTCAGATTTGCGCATTCACCGCAAGCACGTCGGAAAGACACGAATGCCGCACTAATTCCTTGCCTGCATGTCAAATGGCTCTGAGCACTATGGGACTTGACATCTAAGGTCATCAGTCCCCTGGAACTTAGAACTACTTAAACCTAACTAACCTAAGGACATCACACAACACCCAGCCATCACGAGGCAGAGAAAATCCCTGACCCCGCCGGGAATCGAACCCGGGAACCCGGCCGTGGGAAGCGGGAACGCTACCGCACGACCACGAGCTGCGGGCTTGCCTGCATGTCGGTGCTTATACACTCGCATCGGAGGCGCGCCACGTTGCATATGCCCTGCAGCAAAGCTCCCAAATGGAAACTTTTTAATCGCCCTTGTACAAAACACAAGTGGCGCCTTTATGTTCCGTCAGGATATAATTATTGTATCTGATCAAATGTATTAGTAGCAATTATGGAAATAGATATGAAAAACTTATACAGAGCACATTATAACCAATAAATCCCTCACAATAATGTTCTGTCACGTCAGCAGGGCTCCTAATCTCTTATAAGGTAATTAACAACAACGAAAAGTATGCCGGCCGGTGTGGCCGTGCGGTTAAAGGCGCTTCAGTCTGGAACCGCGTGACCGCTACGGTCGCAGGTTCGAATCCTGCCTCGGGCATGGATGTGTGTGATGTCCTTAGGTTAGTTAGGTTTAATTAGTTCTAAGTTCTAGGCGACTGATGACCTCAGAAGTTAAGTCGCATAGTGCTCAGAGCCATTTGAACCAACGAAAAGTATGTCATTTACTGTCATCTGTGGTTCCTGTGCTACATCCGACTGCATGCTGTTTTCTGTCGCTAGAAAGCGAAAGGGACTGTCACGCCCTGTCGGGCAGGAAATGGTTAAGTCATTAAATTTGACCTAATACGTAGACGTGCCGTTTTCTGCCAATAAAATATTTCCGAATTTACAAATTAAGCACCTTACGCTGGTCGACAGAATTAAGGATTGAATTTTTGCCTTAGCAATAAGAGGCATGAAAATACCTAACCCACAAAATGTAATTGACATCTAGCCTCTTTTTAGAGTGGATGGATTCTTTACGGCTTTCAAAAAACTCGCCAATATAGACAAGGTAAAAAATGCTTTTTGGAAATTCCTCCAGAAGGTCAAACGTAAAGGAAAGTGACATTAACTAATGAATATCGGTATGTCTTTGGAGAGGAGACTGGCTAGGCCTCAGTTTTCACCGTTCTGGGCATTCGAGGGAGCGGGTGGGGGGGGGGGGCAGTGGCCCAAACTGCTGAAAGACACGAGAAGGAAATGTCCCAGCATTCGCCCGCGTTGATTGTTGAAACTATGAAAAACGTAAGTGAGGTTGGCTGAGCACGGATTTAAGCCCCATTTTCCCATTTAACGTACCTATTATTTTAGCCGGTGCACAACCTCGTTCGTAAGTTTCCCTTTGGAAGAAAGGTGTAGGTTGGCGAGATGATTATCTGGATTAATAACAGCTCTTTTCGCTGTCGTTCACTGTCGCCTCGTGCTTCGACGTCTAATCCGACATTTCGTTGCAACACCTTTATAAAGACATTGTTCCTCCGCCACCTTCTTTTCCGTGTAGAGCTGTTGTGTGCTTCTTGGTACTCTCGTCGGCAGCAGGACGCAAGCGGCAGCAGCTGTGTCGCCCTATGCTGTGCGACGTTCGCGTTTCGAAGTAACGCGGCTCTGACTGCCTGGGACCTATCTGCAGTTGTCTCAGAGGACTATTGCCCGGGCCGTATACCCCACTTGGGCATTCTTCTTCTGTGCAGCAATTTTTCCTGTGACTCTAGATCAGGTAAAGCACGGGAATAGAGATGATTTCGGAACCGCAATCTTCCCGTCACATTCGCACATATTCTCTCTGAATAGGACCGGCTGGGTGATATTTCTGTCAGACTTCTTTCGACGTGCGAAGCGAAGCGAAACCGCTTCAAATGTCTGATTACTTTAGAGATGAGTTAGTATGTTACATATCTGACCTTAAGCATGCAAGCGAGAAAAATTAAAAAAAAATTGGAATTATGTTTAAGGTTTTTTGGAAGTCGCTAAGTTCTCTCATTATCACACAAGGATGAGTAGAGTCTCCGTTTTAAGCAAAATGTAGTTTTGTACGCATCTCACTGTTTATGACGTTATATCTCCTGAATTATGTATCGTACAATGACATAATTTTGCAGGTACATTCATTGGTATATGTGGATACTGTCTGCAAAATGTGTT
Source organism: Schistocerca piceifrons (assembly GCF_021461385.2). Taxonomy (NCBI): domain Eukaryota; kingdom Metazoa; phylum Arthropoda; class Insecta; order Orthoptera; family Acrididae; genus Schistocerca; species Schistocerca piceifrons. Next base: position 271,062,342 of record NC_060149.1, read on the forward strand.
GCGAATAAATTTAATATTAATGAAGTAATAAATTAAAAGCCACGCCGGATTAGCCGAGCGGTCTAAGGCGCTGCAGTCATGGATTGTGCGGCTGGTATCGGCGAAGGTTAGAGTCCTCCCTCGGGCTTGGGTGTGTGTGTTTGTCCTTAGGATAATTTAGGTTAAGTAGTGTGTAAGTTTATGGACTGATGACCTCAGCAGTTAAGTCCCATAAGATTTCACACACATTTGAACATTTGAATAAATTAAAAAGCCTTCTTTCCTTTCATCATTTTGTGGGGTACGTCAGCGTAGTAGTTTCGTAACGGTTTGATTGGTTTGGTTCAAATGGCTCTGAGCACTATGGGACTTAACTTCTGAGGTCATCAGTCCCCTAGAACTTAGAACTACTTAAACCTAACCAACCTAAGGACATCACACACTTCCATGCCCGAGGCAGGATTCGAACCTGCGACCGTATCGGTCACGCGGTTCCAGACTGTAGCGCCTAGAACCGCTGGGTCACTCAGGCTGGCTAAAGGTTTGAAACTGAATGTGAAGTTTCATGGAGGTCACCAGTTGATCTCATTCTCAAATACTGCATGAATATAGTGTGGGTATATTGGACGCCTTGAGCTACGCTGCCACAAGAATACACACAGTTTCTAACTGTAATACTTGTATTAAACCTTTAAGATAACTCTTATTGAGTAAATTATGAAAGCACTCTAAGTTTTTAAATTTAATCAATCACTGTACGAAGTAGTGGAATCAAATTTTTGTTGCCCCTGAAAGCCGTCAGATAGGCAACCTGCAAATGCTACCGTGCCGTGGGTTAGTCGTTTAGTATCAGAGATGGGAAACACTGTCGTGGTTGGACTACAGCTAATTTGCAGTGCAGAGAAGGCACTACTGACTGATTCGTGACCCCAAACACGAGTACAGTATATCTGCATGTCCAGCCACTACACCAGGGACAGTGCTGCCGTCTGTTAGCGAGCTTCTCAAGCTCGATAGAGCCTACATCCCGTCTCGCTAACAGCAAGTCGCGGCTCACACACAACCACGCAGATTGTAAAATCTAATCTGCCGCCGGAGGAAGCGGGAGGTGCAGCCGCTGATATAATCTAGTTATCGCGCACGGGCACATCGCGTTACGCAAGGGCGAGAGGCGCAGCTGTTTTCTCGTTATTAGAACGTTTGGACGATCTGCTGAATCACACGCGGAAAACGCTGCCCGCGGCCTTGGCTCTCTATATAACACGTGACGTCAAGCACACGTGCGAGGAGGGGGTCTGCTCTCTTCAAATACTGATCTCCGCTCGGCGCTCACTGCCCCCCACCCCCCTCCCCGCCACCGGCTCCACCCACCGTAACATTGTAAAGTGCGGATGCCCTTAGAGAGAAGTCGCTCGCCGCATCACGCAAGCGGCTTTGCGCGCATTCTTACCCAGACGACAGGCCTAGCAGAAAAGCATTTTCATCGCTTTTCAGGCAGACTGCCTTTGCGTCGCGAAAGATCCAAAAACGCATTAAAGAGTGCAGGCGACGTACGTCACGACGCGGCACGTGATTCATATACACGATGTCGAACCGCATCTCCGGGAATAGGTCCGTCCGAGCATTCATATTGAAATCGTTTGTAAGAGAACACGCTTTACATTATCTAAATGTTGCTCATCCGAAGTGAAAGAGAACGTGTAATCAGATTACGCACAAAAAGGTGGCAAGGACGAAAGAAGCTGTAGCAACAATTAACTAATCTAGCGGAAGGATTGCAGAGATTGACTATAAATGGAAAAATAGGCACGTCTGGTCATTTAAAACTTGTAAACAGTCGCAGAAAATATCGAGTACCAAACTAAATACTTTCTGTCACACGATCAACAGCAATACACGATTAAATATGTAAGCGTTTCTTTTTTTTTGGGGGGGGGGGGGGGGCGGTGGATAGGTGGTCGAAAAAAAATGGTTCAAATGGCTCTGAGCACTATGGGACTTAACATCTATGGTCATCAGTCCCCTAGAACTTAGAACTTAGAACTACTTAAACCTAACTAACCTAAGGACAGCGCACAACACCCAGCCATCACGAGGCAGAGAAAATCCCTGACCCCGCCGGGAATCGAACCCGGGAACCCGGGCGTGGGAAGCGAGAACGCTACCGCACGACCACGAGATGCGGGCTAGGTGGTCGAAATTTAGTACACTGAGCTGCCCTCTGTGTCAGCAACAATTGCTTCAACACGGCTGCGCATCGAGTCGAACTGAGCTTCGGCAACAGATACAGGTGCCTCTTTCCGTGCTACAGACCGTCAACCTTATTGGCCGGCTAGTTGTGGCGCACTCATCAACACGTGACCTGTGACGTGAGAGATCTGTAGAACGGGTTGGCCATGGGAACAGTCGAAACCCCTCTGTATCGAGGTAGATCAGGAAAGCACGGGTAACATGCGGTCTCGGTCTTGCGTTATCTTGTTGAAAGTTAACGTGACGGAGACCTCCATGTCAGGATGTAGCCACAACTTGACACGCTATAAATGTAACGTATGTTATCAAAATTACAGGCTATGCGAATCAGCGGTGGTGAAGTTGTCTATGCAATGACACTCTATACCATCACGCGACGTGCTGTGCCAGACTCACATCTGTTGCCCGTCGCTAACTATCCTTCCTGAAAAGAAAAGAAGGAAGATTGGGTTTAACGTCCCGTCGACATCGAGGTCATTAGAGACGGTGCACAAACTCTGTGTCAAGGATGGGGAAGGCAATCGATCGTGCCCTTTCAAAGGAACCATCGCGGCATTTGCCTGGAGTGATTCAGGGAAATCACGGAGAACCCAAACCAGGATGGCTCGACGCGGGTTTGAACCGTCGTCCTTCCGAATGACAGTCTAGTGTGCTAACCACTGGGCCACCTCGGTCGATATCCGTCCTGATCATATCTCAGTCTCGTATATTCGGCGATGGTAATGTCAGCGCTCATACGAAAGGAAGAGGTAGATCAAGTGTTGACACGCCGTCGATGACGAGGTCATCAGTGACGGAGTTGGAACGCGGAATGGGCAAGATTGGGAAAGGACACTGACTGTGCCCATCTAGCAATTCGCTTTAAGTGATTTAGGAGAATCACAGAAAAACCCAAATCTGAATGGCTGGACGGGGATGTGAACCCCGCCACTTCTGAATGTCAGCCCAGCGTCCTAGAGCAATACGCCGCCTCATTTTACACAATAATTTGCACTCAATCATTCTTCCAATGCCCTGATGGAATTGGAGAGGAGGGGTGAGCTCTCCTCTCGAAACACTTGTGAATTCAAGGGCAGATGCAGAGCCACGTTGCAGATCACTCGCTTTAGGAGGATGAAAACTACACGAGTAAAGGAACTGAGGCCAGCCTGCGAGGAGAGAGCGTAGGGCGGGAATGGAGCCAAGCTGCTTTCGCGGCCCGTAACCCTGTGGCTCGCTTTGGGTGAGGTGCACTCTCTGTGATTGCTTCGAGGCGCACAGGCGGCCACCGCGATGACCACGCGGAGGATCGAACTGGTGAGTCCCCAGGCGAGAATCCAGTCTCTCGCCGAATGAGAGCGACTGATTTCCAAGCCGCTGCTTAAGGGCGTCGCAGAGTCCTTCGTTAATGGCTTTACGGGTTCCGCAGTCCCTGCTATAGATCCTTATCTTCTCCGCGTTGCTGTATCCCAACCGTAAAACGCACAAAAGCCACAGAGCTATAAGCTCGCAAACTAGCAAGTATGCACACTGTTGCCAAACACACGTTCTTGGCACCTTTATTCTCATTTAACTTGGATTCGATACAATGTCACCAAACCACACGCAGCTCTAATTTAGAAAGCATCTCCAAAAATATTTTCTCAGACATTATTTCGCGTCAATGGATTTGACTTACAGTTTCTTTTATGCTCTGGTCATGTGCACACGTCGTTAATGACGGTATAATCTAATCTTAACTAATGGACTAAGAAATGTAGACCCGTCTTTGTGAAATTTACAGGCTCGAGTAACACAGATCTTGCTACGTGGGTTTCTGATGCCTGTCACTTGTATTAAGAAATCCTTTATTTGCGTATCTTACTTGTGAAATATCTCTGGGTGTTTAAAAAGAGCCGATTTTGCGCTCGTGCGTTTGTACGAGTGATATTTTTATTGACTTAGAGACATTGTTCACTTACGCTACAAATTAGCGACTATTCAGTCGCAGACAGCGCAATACAAAGTAAAAACGAAAATGGAAAAACAGAAAGTCTGTAAGTATTTCGCCAAAAACAATAGCACAGAGTATAAGTGATACTGTTAAAACAACAAATATCTTGCCACTGACACAATAAAAGGTACATTCTTTTAAACAACACGTTTTGTAGTTGGTTTTCGTAGTGTCAATACTGCCTTTAAACATTGTTATCGCCTGAGTTACGAATATAGTTCGAAATTCGAGTAAGATCTGCAAAGATCTAACGTAGGTCAATTCTACATTATCACGTTTACAGTGCAGAAACAGGGTGAAAATTGTGTGCTTAACTAACGTAGTAGTCAACTCGAAGTTTGTTTTGGACACTGTATTGCTGGTTTAGGACCTACTCAAGTGAAGACAGTACGCCCCTCGACTCCCCTGCACGCTGCATTGGCAGTAGGCCTAGAATTAAGCCATGGTATCAAAGCAACAACGCGCCAAAATGCAATAATGTCTGGAGACATACCTATTCTACTGTCACGTAACACAAAAATTAAGTTTCGCACATCATGGCACCATGTGAGCTAAGATCGATCTAAATTACATTCGAGTACAGCAGAAAACAGCAAGAAAGGTGTGGAAAACAAATATGATACACATTTTCAAGGATATGGGGTCGTTGGTTCACCTAGAGACAGTAAATATGGTCTATTGCAGCCAAAAATCGCGTACAATGTTTCTGTCGGTATACCGTGTTTGATTTATTATTGTTGTTCGCCCATGATCTGAGCTTTGCATTAATGTGTCTTGGTATAATGAGAATGACAAGTCGAAATCGATGACTCGCTGTTGTTCTATGGCAAACATGAACAGTCATAAGGGCCTGCCCTTAAAGGAAATAACAGGGATCAACATGTGAATTACTTGGAAACACGGTTAAGAAGCTTCTGCAGGAAGTTGCCGTAATAAAACAGCGAAATAATTCGAAATTATGAATTACATCAAACGATTCCGAATGGTGGAAAACTGGCTAACCAATTCTTCCCTAACTATCACTATTTCTGTACTTTTACAATAGTTATCCATTGGGATGAGAGAGACAATCTAAAAGTAGCGTTTCGCTAAATAAATGGCGTCTGCAATTAATCTGACTGACGACTTGACGATTTGTAAATGGATTGCGTGTTTTTCTGTTTCTGCTTTACAGAGAGGAATTTTTAAGAGTAAGGGGCTAAGCATCTGATTAATTGATGGACTTAAAGAGAGGAAATGTTAGATTTTAAAGTGCCGTCGACAACGAAGTCATCGTAGATAAGGAACGACAAGAAATTGACCGTGACCGCAACCCATCATTCTCCTGAAGTTATTTCGGGAAGCCAGGAAACACGTAAATCAGGTTGCCTGGACGGGAATATGAGCCCCTCTTAGCCATTACGGGTGCAGTTTATTACCCACCGCTCGTTCTGGTGGGATTAAGAACGTTTATGTTTATCGAGCAAGAGTGTTCCCGATTAGAAGGCTTTGAAGAGAGCGGCAAAAGTCATCAGAAGAGAGAAGACAGGGTTTCAATTCGTATAATTTAAGAATCAATGGTTTATGGCCAACGCTCAATTTCTGCGCGTTGGAAAATGAACAGATAGCTCATGTTGAATTAGTTGGACTCGAAGTCCTCGAATATGTTCAACGATCTGCTTAACGACTAAATGTTAAAAATCTGCTAGGATAAATGGCATTGTTACATAGGAGGGTGCCTTAGTGTCTTCTAAATTGCGATTCACAGCGCATTTGCTGACCAAACTTTGAATTTGTAGTTCGGTTGCTTTACGAACGCTGTCTAGCGCTGGCCTATTCAACATAACGATAAGAGACGGTTAAGTGATTCAGAGAAGAACCGATTCCTCCATCAGCTGTTTCACTAGATCAGCTATACAAACTTTCCTTGTGAGTCGTTAGAGAATGTACTGAATGAGTATCAGTATATACTATAATTCGTGATCACTGGGTGTTGTTTGATGTCCTTAGGTTAGTTAGGTTTAAGTAGTTCTAAGTTCTAGGGTGATGACCATAGATGTTAAGTCCCATAGTGCTCAGAGCCATTTGAACCATTTTACACTATAATTTTTTCAGTACATTTTTCACTGTTGAGGAGAGAAAATAGTGAGGCAGCTTACCGTAGGGCATAAAAGATGAACTGTGTGTCATGTAGCGTTCTACAAACATACGGAAGAGATCATAAAGAACTCTTGATATGGACAGTATTGACAGCGAATATGTAACTTCCACACCTTTTTCATACAAAAGGAAACGACAATATTAGTGCTGCAGCAGACGTTCCATCCTTATACTCTTCTCATATTCATCAGCAGTAGTTTGCTTTACTGTACTAATATCTGGGGGAGGCTGTGCTGCTCCTGGGGCAGCTGTCTGGTGCATAACTATAGAAACAAACAAGTTTTCATACCGCCTAATTCGCTGTTACTCATTTTGTCGTCCAATCGAAATCTGAGGACCTGTACCTAGTCTCCGCCATAATGCGCTACTGAAACATACCTAAGAAGCTGTTTCCTTATTTGTCTAAAAATGTATGATTATGTTGTTCGCTATTTACTGCTGTAAGTAAGGTAGGAAGAAGCATTGGTAATCATCGCAATAGCTAAGAGATGTTTGAAATTTAATCCACTGTTATTGTGATTAATTTGTAAATAGTGCCACTGGCGAGAGGTGTATTTCCGTCAGATACCAAGCACCCAGTACAACCATTACAGGAATGGAACCAGTCATAGTATCTACTTATGAAAATCAGTCTTATGCAACCACTGTTGTGGGTGCCGTCAGAATGATTCACGAAATGCAGAGAGCCACAGACATCAGTTACTATTACCTTCAGAGGCTGACGAAGATGGGTTATCACGCTGTCGGATCTCGAGCTGTAGAAACATTGTTACGTGGCAGAACGTGGCAGAGGATCTATTGTGAGTCGAATACTTAAGAAGTATTCCCCCTGGAGTGTGAGCTGATAAGCAAGCGTAACAGTGAGAATATACAAATGCCTGCAGCTGTCGACAACAGAACACTGAAATATTCACAAATCATAGGAGATCGCAACCCCTTATGTCAATAAGACGCGTACTAGTCTGATCCAATGCCGGGAGCTCGTCTAGTCCTCCACGCTTCGGGAAGAGGAAATGAGTCGACGAGTGGGAAGCAACCGTAGCGTCACCGTTCTGCCCCGCGATACTCGTCGAACTGCAACGGAAAGGAAGAAAAGAGGCTAGTAAAGCACTGAAGTAACAGCGGCGCTTTGGTTTCTAGTGTATGCAACCCTCAACATTAAACTCCGACTCGCCCTGTTTCAGATCTCGAGTCCAAACGACAGTTTTTGTTTACGCGCGTAAACAACAAACGGTATTTACGACGTTGCTTTACCCGATACGACATATCAGTAGGGATCGCTGTGCGGTGGGCTGGATTTGCAGAGCGTATGTGGCACAGACGCGAATTAAATTTCCGCGCAGGCCCCCGCGGCCTTCTGTGAGTCAGAGAGGCGCGCCGGTCCAGGATGTGCCGAATCCCACCGTCATTTCCGCCTGCGGACCAGCCGCCTTGCGTTGCTTCGCCCGAACGTCGAAAATTAACGTGCCGAGGCATCGTTATAAGCAGGAAACTTCCATGGCGGAGTATAGCGAGCGTGATACCTTGCCACAAAGGAGCAGTGAGGAAACGAGGCAACAGAAATCCTTGACGTTGGCTGCAGCTGTTCACTGTAAATACACTTTCTTATTAATAGTCTAAGCAAAGAACTAAACAAATCATCATCGATTATCACAGGCGATTGGCGCAAATGTCGTGCACGAAGAAACTTTTTTTAACCGTCTGAAGCGACAGACTCACATCCTAAAGTGGCAGACAAACTTCTCTAGTTTCGGAAGAAGATATAGTCGGCGAGATTGGAAAACTGCTCGCGGAATATGGGGGGGCGGCGTCAGTTTTTAATGGAAATGGTCTTCTCCGCCCTATCTTTATACGGGGAGAAAGAAGTATGCCGCATCTGACAGTAAAAATACACGAGCTATATATGGGTTGACGAACAGGGTACGACAGGGGGACCTCCGCCTTCCACGAAGGGAGGAAGCAAGGTCTCCAGGGAAAGAAGAAAAGATTGCAACATGCCAACGCTGCATCTGCTTTGAGCGAACGCTACCACTGCCGTGTCTACAGTCGCTAGATGATATTACACCTCAGTACTAGCCACTTCTGCAGCTCACCGCAGCTTGTACACCTCAAACGCGATAGCGGAAGCAGCGCATCTTCTGAAATACTATGAGATTCCTCTCTGAAATTTATCAATATCTTTCACACTGTTGATCCCATAATTCGGAAGACAAACAGCTAAAATCACGAATCGACTGAAAAAGGCCACTTAAAAAAAGCTCTCCATTTGTGGCAACAGCACATTATGATATTTGGTATGAATATCATTGTCGTTTACGTCTCTCATCGTGACGATGCGTGTATTTCTTTTTACCGGCGTACCGTTTGTCAGCATGTGTATATTGAAACATGTACGTTCATTTTGTTTCATACTATTTCTCTTTCTTCTGAATCCTGAAAACCAACAAAACACAAGTGAACGAAAAATCAGGCATGGTAACAGCGAATTTCACCTGAGATATAAACAGACTAATGAGATTGCAGACAAATGGAGTCTGGTCACCAATTCGTAGTGTATTTACAGCTTGAAGGCTGATTGGATTGACGGGAAAGCGCACATTACAGTCTCAACGAGGCTATGGGGAGGAACAAAAGAAATCTGTGGCGTCATCACCAACTTCTCAAGGTGTTTTCTCTCCGCAGAGAGGATCGTACAAGGAAAGATTAGAATCCTACCTCGGGCATGGATGTGTGTGATGTCCTTAGGTTAGTTTGGTTTAAGTAGTTCTAAGGCTGGGGGACCGATGACCTCAAATTTTAAGTCCCATAGTGCTTAGAGCAATTTGAACTATTTTTGAACAAAACGGATAAAATGGATTCTGGTCGCTATTTAGTAGTGTATTTATGGCTCGAGGACTGACTAGTTTGACGAGACAGCGATCAATAAGCCTGTTTTACACGAGTGACTTTCTCGTCTAAATCCTGAGTACTCCGAACTCTGCGTTTGCCCATAAAAAGGGGACGGTGACGTCGTCTGTTAACATCGAAATTTTACCAATCCTCACGAAATTCGCTCGTGTTAAATGGAATTTGTGCCTATGTGTCTTCTTAATCGTTGTTGTATTATCTGTTTCGTTTTCGTGACAGCTTGGAAAGGTTACACGAGGACTTGATATGTTTCCTCCGAGTGTTCTCCCACAAAAGTGACCAAATATCTGAAGATAAAACGTTATTTAGGTTTTAGTGTACCAGGGCATACAAAAAGCCTACAGTGCATACAATGAGAACGCCGATGAAAAATATTTTTTAATTAAAACTGTTTCAACAATGGAAAACTCAGCTTTACAAGAGACGAAAAATCGTGTTGTGTGTTATTTATATCTTAGACATAAAACAAGATACAAACGACAAGGTGGTAACTATTGTCTTCTAAATATTTTTGGAGTGTTTGTGAGCATATATTTTCTCGAGCGAATAATTTCTGATATTTTGTAATGTATGTCGCCACTTTTCGTACTTTTCAGTTTTCAACTGTAGGGAGAATTTACAAAATGTTTGAAATGGCTCTAAGCACTACGGGACTTAACATCTGAGGTCATCAGTCACCTAGACTTAGAACTAGTTAAGCCTAACTAACCTAAGGACATTACACATCCATGCGCGAGGCAGGATTCGAACCTGCGACCGTAGCAGCCGCGTGGTTCCGAACTGGAGAATTTACCACCGATCTTTGTCAAGAACATCCATTATGCATTTTGCGCAGGTCATTTATAAAAGTCGTCGCTAGTCCCTTAATTTTCATAGTATATCCGGACTTTTTGTAAAAAGGACGGTCCGTCATAACCTCCTTTTCACTTGTAAGGCGCCGAACTGCACACGGCAGAGCACACAACACTCAGAATACGCACAGATTTGGTGGCGACATATAAAAAAGCGACCATTCGTTACACGTGAGTGTGAGGACAGGAACTCACTTGCCACGAGTAGCTCACTGAGACAAGAAAATCTCTCGAGTAAAAAAAGTTTTAAAGTCTCAGCCAAGCGGTGGCGAGAAAGAGTAGACTTTTTAAGTTTGTACGGAGGTGTATTCATTCTGCAGAGAGGATCACACAGGGGAAGACGAGCGAACGAACAATAATGCATCGTTAGTGCGAGCATCATATCGGGTACGAACTGACTAATAGGAAAACAGACTAAAATGCAACCTGGTCGGTGTTTCGTAGCGGACTGAAGGCTGGTTATCTCGACGGGAGAGCGTCCATTACAGTCTCAGCGAAGCCCTTCTTAGCAAGTTCGGAGTGTATTTCTTTCCGCAGAGAGGATCAGCGGGCCCGAGAGGAATGGGGGCTGTCGGCGAGGAAGTGGTGGTTTCTCGGGGCGCGCGAGTGAGCGGAAGAGAAAGTGCGAGCCGGCTGGCGCAGCTTCTCCTTGACCCGGCTGGCGGCTGTGGCGGCGCGCGCCCCACTGACCCAGTTGGACGACTCTCGCTTTCCGCCACCGCCGGAAGCACCCCCCACCCTGCACCGCGCCCCATATGCTCAACCGATACGCTGCACCGTCGGTACGCACTGCACCGCCACCGCCGCCGCCGCCGCCGCCCCCGCGCCCGCCGGCGCTGCTCTTTCAGAGGCGTTTCCCGGGCCGCCGAGCCGCCGCCGCAACGGCGATCCGGCCAGACAGCCGGCGCCAGCTGCTTCCGTATTCTGTCCACCTCCACCTCTTCCCGGAGGCTCTGCGTGTACGGCTATATACAGGGTGGCAGAATGCGACAATACAAGCAAAAACGTTCCAGTAAGTATGGCACTTTAGTGCGACAGTCGTGGGCAAGTAAACTCCTTGTATAAAACAGGATCAAAAGTCTGATTACTTTACAAATGCATTAATGTGTTAAATATTTGACTTTAGGCATGTCAGCGAGAAAAAGTTTAGGAAGCGTCCGAAATTATGCTTGAAATTGGTTGGAACTCACTAAGCACTCTCACATTATGAAACCCTGGATGCCGGCCGAAGTGGCCGTGCGGTTAAAGGCGCTGCAGTCTGGAACCGCAAGACCGCTACGGTCGCAGGTTCGAATCCTGCCTCGGGCATGGAAGTTTGTGTTGTCCTTAGGTTAGTTAGGTTTAACTAGTTCTAAGTTCTAGGGGACTAATGGCCTCAGAAGTTGAGTCCCATAGTGCTCAGAGCCATTTGAACCATTTTGAAACCCTGGATGGGTATAATCTGTGTAATTTGCGCTCCGTTTTAAGCAAAACCCAGTTCTTCGCGCATCTCCATGTTTATGACCTCATATCTTCCGAACTCTGTGTAGTGTAACGATATAATTTTGCAGGTACATTTAGTGGTATATATGGATACCGCCGGGAAAGACTGTGTTGCGAATTGAATTAATATCAAAGAAACAATAAATTAAAAGGTAATACTGATGAAGTAGTTTCACTGTATGAATAGCGAAAGTATAATAAGCGATAAACATTTTTCCGTTCATCATTTTGTGAGGGGTATCTGCGAGAAAAAGTTTCGTACAGGTTTTAAATTGTGTGTAAAGTCTGTTGGAGGTCACTAAGCGATCTCATTCTCAAATATTGGATATACGTAGTGTGAGTTAATTGCGCTCCGTTAGTTACACTGCAAGACACGTATATACATAGTTTCTAATTTTTAACATAAGATTGCATCTTTTGAATTCGGTCAATAATTACGACAAAATTATGAAAAATCAAACTTTTTTTGCCACTGAAACCCGTCAGATAGGCAACATGCAACTGGTAAAGGCTTCCGGGAAAGCGGTTTACTAATACCGATGTGGCGTACTATATATGAACAGATGTAAAAGAGTGGTTATTTATATGATACTCAGTTTGGAATGAAGCACCAAAAGGAAGGTACACTAATTTAAAGATAACCCTTATGCCTTCTATACTTTATTAATCGACATAGTTCTTATGTTCTCAGAATCCCATACACAGAAGAACCGAAATACAAATAATATGTTATTGAAATAATTCTTGTCCCATAAACCTGGCGACACGGTTAATAATTACGTAATTTTAAATGAGACTAAAGCAAAATACAGTCAACCGAAACAAAAAAATGAATATAATAAACCTGATCAAAATAAACTCAAGGGAAGGAGGGATATTACAGTGGTTACAAGACGTCACTAACTTCAACACGAAATATTGTCCTAGTTAGTAAAAATGCATTTTGAGATGTAGGCTTTCCGATGGACTTCGAAACGAAACTTTCTGATCGCCCCTTATAGTAACTAGGACAATAACTGATCTCAGTGATGGGTCATAGCTACACATTGCGGACTCATGTTTACTGGAACTTTTTGCTTCTGTTATCGTGTAATTTCGCTCGTACGAGCTGTCGCTACTAATTACTTTACGCCCTGCAGAGACATATCCATTTTCATTAACAGCGCACATACAGAGATCCTCCTCCTACATTCGCGTTGAGGCGTTATACACATTGAGCATTTCACGATAGTTCTTCCATATACCGTCATAATCATAAAGTTTAGGCCATTTTTATGAGATTTCGTAGGCTACATTACAGTACTTTATTCGTGTCACTCTCCTTTCCAAAGCGTACTGTGTAAAGCGTGAAACTGTGGCGTCTTTAAAACTATGATAATGAATGTACAGGATAGCGTTGTGATTATCTCGTTGTGGATACTGTGGGAATGGAAGCAAGGCAGGGCAGAACTGTTGTCGGTATATAAAGCAACAGGTTTTTTTCTTTTGCAGAAAAGAGATATGAAACAGGCCCACTTTATTATTATTTAAGATCCCTCTAGTTTTCGTTATTCACAATTTTTAATTTCGCGATATTACAGATCTCCATCTACTAACATAAACTTTTTCCACATTTAATTCATCAGTATCTGCCTCACTATCATTCCAGCTTTTAACTGAGCCCTATTCTTATACTGTATCCACGGATTCACAAAAATGTTATAAAGCGATTTGTAAATCACACTTCCTACAGCTGGCGAACATTCGGAAAGAAACACGCGTTTTTAAAATATCGTTATCCGGACTCACATCTGTTCTAAGGATATATCTTTGTACCAAGAACTGTATAATTTACGTATACAAGAGCGCCACTAACTCTAAAACGAAGTGTTTACATCTGAGCTTCAAACTCCTTCCTAAATAGACATGTAATAATGTAAAAAAGAAAGCAATGTATTTCCCTGCAGCCAGTTTGCTGTTGCCAATATGATTATCATGTGCTTTTGGCACAATCTTTCCTCAGAACTGTCTGAAATTTTCGAGGAATATTTCAGAAGCTTTTTCTGCGGTTCAACACTTAGAATGAATTTTTCGCTCTGCAGCTGAGTGTCCGCTGATCTTAAATTCAATGGCTGCTTAAAACTGTGTGTCGGGCTGGGATCTGAACCCGGAACGTTTGCCTTACGTGGGCAAGTGGTCTACCGAGCTGGGTAGCTTACTCGGTAGAGAACTAGCCCACGTAAGGTAAAAGTCCCGGGTCGAGCCCCGGTCCGGCACAAAGTTTTAATCTGCCATTAAGTTTAGTTCCATTCTTCTCTGGAATAAAGATCTTTTCAGTCCCGTCAAAGACTATTTTTCGTCCAGTTACTTGCGAAACGTGGAAAAAAAACCGGTGCACTGTCCGGCTTTAATTGAAAAACAATATGACAGATGACCGTGTCATGGATTGGATCTTGAAAATAAAAACGTGTATTAAACCTTCACCTTCTGGCTCGTATTGGTGTAGCTTTAGAGGCGGAAAACGATAACGATACCTCTCTCTGCCTTAACCTTCGTGTCGTTGTATGGGGCCAGGTGTTTTCAGAATTTGGTAAATTTATTTTATTTTAACTAATTGGTGCGACGACCTTTCTATCCCCGACTGGTAAAAATTTAATAAAGAACAGTGTCCGAGTCTGACTTGGCAGCAATAGCAAGACTAGAACGTCTGTACGTTCTGATACTCACCTTCTAGTAACATTAATTTTGATGCAAAAAGAGTGTACTACGGTTAAGATTAAGTGTTATACGGTGAACTAAACTGTGAAACTTCGTAAACGTATTCGAACAAAGAAATAAATTTTTGGTTCTAGTGCTGATGAAGTAACAATGTCATCAGCGCTGTCTTTGTATTTTATCAAGAATGTGAGTATGGGAAAGATGCGCCAGCGACGAAACAATACCAGCAACCACTTTAACCCATAGTAAAATCTTTGATAATGACAGGTGGACAGGGACGCTGCACTCTATTGCCACTATAGTCGCCACCAACTTTGTTGGAGTTGTTGTTCTTACCGGATTATATCCCACTGTTGACACACATTCCGCACTGGCATTTCCTGTAGAATCCTTACTACCATGCTGACCAATGTATCGGGTATTCCCTTATTTCCTCTTCTGAAACGTTAAGTCCCTAATTTAGAAATAATAAACTGAACAAGAGTGCCACAAACGATTTGTTACGTCCCTTCCACGACGCAACACGGGAGCCAGTTTTAGCTCCCAGAGCTTGGCACGAATATTTCACGAGGCCGGTCCTTTTCTAAAGATCCCACGAACGTGGAAACCGACGCTGACGTCTGTACGGCGCGAGAAACTCGTCCTGGTGCAGTGAAAGCTAGCCTGGCCGCGGGCACATACGAAACCAGTCGTGTCCCTGCGTCCAGCACTCGGTTTCAGCATCCTCGTTTTGATGACACTATGCTTTTTTCCTTACGAAGCAACTAGAATTACAGTTTTTCTAGTGACTCGTCCCGATGTACCTGTCGCGTTACTTTTCTATAAATTAAAACAACTACGAGCATTCGCAATATCCACCGCAGTTTTCGTTGGTAATGATACCTCATCCGCGAAGTTTTTGTTTAAATCACGACGGGACATATTCTCATACTCTTATGCAGTTTCTCGGTATCAAGTGCCCGCTTCGAGGTGATGGTGCGTGCGTACTTCGTATCTCCATTACCACTGTTGACACACATTCTGATTTACACAGATTCTCTGATGGTTAGGTATCAGAAGTTTGAAGCACTTCTAACAGTATTTTACAGTGTTCATTGATCACCAATTATATCAAAATTATTAATCAGACAAAAGATAACATGAACGAGAGTGAAAAACCAGCTATATATCATATTGATACTCACGCAGGTTACTGGATACGGTGTACTACGATGCCAGACCCTTGCGTTTAATAAGCTACTGCATAAACATTTGCTTGCTACGGTATGTTTGTATATTTAGAGCCTGGGGTATGAAATGGGGCTGTACCGTAACATACTGCTTACATAACCAGTAGCTCATGTATATTGTTCGTTAGCATTTTTTCGTAGAATATTTTCAATTGAAGTGGTAAAGGAAATTTAAGCGAGTCCTTTACACTACTCTTACTGGAAAACTACAGAAGAAGAAGTTCGGTAATTGTAAAACGCGATGGCGCAGCGCCCCCGCGTCATTAGTCGTTAATCGCTGTCGCGCGAAGCGAGGGCACATATCCACGCCCATGCGATGACCCGCAAACACACAAGATGGAAACCATGCCGCTGCCTCATCTCTTACTTGTCGGGCAGCAAAAAATTTTTGTTGTTCTTGTTGTTGTTCAAGTTTCCTCTACGTCCACGTCTACAGAACATATGAATATAATGACTCAACTACAAATGTTCAGATTATGTTATAACGAAATACGTCTTACACAGAGTGAGCTGCTAAGGCGTGGTATTGAAACGACCACACTAATAGCTTGCCTTATTGAGACAAAAGGGCAAAAAACTAGTCACACTACTCCGGTCAGATAGGCATGCGCTGAATTCTAATTTAAGTCTCTGTATCTTTTCAAATCGTCTGATTCTAACATAGGTGAGGACGTGCCAGAGTCAATTTTGTTATAGAACTATGGGTCTCAGTAGTGAGAATTATAACATGAGGGATTGGGATTATCACAGACAGTCACTTTCCTACACCCCATCACTGAAGGGGACGTTACGGCGCGATCATCAAAATATAAATTACGCGTGCGCGCGCTCCGTAAGACGAATGGTTCTCATAAAAGTTCATGAGTGTGCAGTAACTACGTGCACTTGGCGGACAGAAGGTCGTGTTTTGTTTCTGTGAACCTCTGCACTCGTTTAGTTACTGATACTTCCCAACTGAAGACAAGTGTTGCCTTTTTCTTGGCACTGGGGCCGCGCAAAAGTATTTCGCTCATTCAGCATATCGAAAGAATCCTGGTACAGACACGGTTACCGATGTAAGACATTAAAGACGTTTTACACGGACATGTAACTGTGTCTACTCTGATTCTGTTCTCTGCAAATCACTATGAAGCGTGCGCTGAAGTAATTTGCTTCAGTCAAGGTGAAGTGAGAAGTTATTCTCATTACAGTGATGAAGCGTGGCAGTATGCAGGCATCATCAGTATGAATTATATTCTTGTGTCTGAAATTCTGTCAGTAGCTTACTGCAAAATAATTGAGTCCATCCTTCTTATTATTTCCCAACTAAAACATCGGAATTCCACACGAGCTGAATAAAGCAACGACCATCCGTGCTGCATTTTTCTGTATACGTACAGCAACCTTCAATGTTTCACCGCTTCACCTATTCTGCTCACAGCCGTATATAATACAATTCATATTCCAACCATCTGACACGTTTCGTAAACAGATAGTGGCGCTGTTTGCCTCCTATGCATAAGGCTAGGTTAAGCCGCCCCTGATGACCCCGTTATCGACGCGAGTTCAAACCCGGGCGCTAAAACAAAACGATGAAAAAGAACCACTGCATATCCCTCTTTTGGACTTAAGCCTCGAGGGGGAGGGGTGGAGGGCAAGAAAAAACGACAAATGCTAAATTCATTATTTACTGGCGACCGTGAAACAGTCTGGCGATTTTCTCTAGTATCATTTCAAACTTACTGGCACGCATGTATGTGCAACATACACAAATGAATTTATGCTAACAGTTTTATTTGAGAGCGATACACATGCAGTTCGGAAAAGAATGTGAAAAAAGTATGGGAAACAAAAGAGCGGTTGACTGTATCAGTGTTGTTGCCGGCCGCGGTGGTCTCGCGGTTCTAGGCACGCAGTCCGGAACCGCGCGACTGCTACGGTCGCAGGTTCGAATCCTGCCTCGGGCATGGATGTGTGTGATGTCCTTAGGTTAGTTAGGTTTAAGTAGTTCTAAGTTCTAGGGGACTGATGACCACAGCTGTTAAGTCCCATAGTGCTCAGAGCCATTTGAACCATTTTTTTGTATCAGTGTTGAAAATAACACTAGAGTATCTCACAAGCCTGTCGTATGTACACAGGGTGAACCAGAACTTGACCGACAAACTTAAAGAGGTTGTTCAGGGATAGCTTCTGGGTATTTTAGTATAATGAACACACGGTCTCTGGTGACCCATTACAGAATTATTGCAAATCATTTGGTTTCTTGCCCCAGTTAGCTTTGTATCTACATTGCACTGAAAATAGTGTACAAAAGTGGAAATGTCGACGGTATGCGTTGTGTGTCTCGTTTCCATTTGCTCACGGTACCTGCTGTTGACCACCCTCTCTAACTTTTTGCCCTCAAGTCCGCATTCAGTATTGCTCCGTTCTGTCTATGGTTTTGTTTTCCGACAGTGTTAGTTATACGCTAACTGTATGTGTACTATGGATAGATTTACTGCTGAGAAGTTGGCCGACATTCAGTCCGTGTACGGGTTCACTGAATTTAATGGAAGCGTGGCACAACGAAGTTATGCTGAACTGTTCCCGCACCGACAACAACGACGTCACAGCATTTTTGCATCTGTACTGTTGTATTTAACTGTGTTTTGTTTTCTACTTTTCGGTGATTACGTAGTACAGGATTTGTCACTGTTGTGAAGATATTTTCACAGAAACAAGGTTGACTGCGGCAACCTAGCGAATAAATTATAATTACATTAATACTCTGTAAAGAGCCGCCGGAACCCTGAATTCCCTTATACCAGGGTTTCCCAAAATGTGCTCCGTGAAAAATTGTTAATAAGATACCGATTTTGTTTCTCGAAATTTTGACGACATTAATTATTTCTCAAAATTCTATTGTGATTTTTGTGTTATTATTTATGACTGAAAATTGAAGTAATCACCGAAAAAAACAAGTTTTCTCCCTTTTTAAAGATTTTATTGACCTTCAAAATTAAAACTGCGTTCAGTCGAAGTAGCAGGATTCTTAAAGTGTTCCGTCAGAGGAAAAGTTTGGAAACATCTGCCGTCTTCCAAAACACTCAGAATATATCTCTGAACAGCCTCTGAAAGTTTTTCGGGAGAGTTCTGGTTCACCCTCAACAAGCTTTGGCAATGGAAAACAGTAACCATAGTGGAAACGCAATTTTGATAAAGAATTCTGTGCTGTGTGGGTAACTAGTTTTCAACCCGCACTGACAGGTTGAGAACAGAAGAGATGATCTCAGTAGAGATTAATAACTGTCAGAATTCTTTCATAAATATGTACTATTGAGAAAAAACAGTTATTGTGAAACTGGTATACAGACATTTTAAAACTGTGGTTTTTATAAAACGAAACATGAAATTACAGAAGGCCACCAATGATACTTCGCGTCTAATCACAAAGTGACAGTTAAATGCTTATAAAACAAAGGGGTGAGGGGAGAAGCAACCATAAATGTTTAATTTGAAACATGTTATGCAGAGGCACCTGAAACTTACATAGAGCGAACCTGTGGATTTTTTGAATTCTCTTCGATTTTGTTAGTATTGTGGGATTCGCATGAGTTTTCACTAACAGGGTACATCGTGCTTACGCATGGTGATTGATAGCACGATTGTATGACGAAAAGTCTCAGCTGGCACATTGTTTAAGAAGGACACTTAATAATACATAGAAAATTAAAAAACCGGTTTTAGTGCAAATATTCCTTCGTCCTCTGTAGCCTGTATCACTCTCACTGGGATCCAGAATTTGAGTAATAACAACAGATGTCACGGAGACATAAGCAGTTTTTCTTTTCACGTCCCTTTCGTTAATGAATACAATAATGGAGTATTGTAACATCTGAAACTCCCTTAGGGATGACACAGCGCAATATTTTAGTCTGACAGTTTGATTCTGACTTCACGACATTCGAGGAAAAATAACAGTTGCAATTTTTATCAAGCTGAGTGGGACTGGAAGGCAGCTTCACAAATGCACAGCATGGGCCAACAAAATCGAGATGGTAGCAGAGTCAGAACAAACAGCGGTGTAATCATAGCAGGCGCTGCGCTCGCGGTGACTCGTCTTCCTTGTTTCGTTTCCTCTTGCGGCGGCCCGCAAGACAGAATCAGGATAGAGAAAGTTGACGTCGAGAGTAACGAAGAAACCGCGTCGCCTTGAACTGCTTCCTAAGCGGGTCGCAGCAACACACTTGCCACACTGCGCGCCGCGCTGACACAACTGGAAAAAACGCTGCGAGCCATGCCGCAGACAGCCGCCCCCAGCGTACTTTTCGTACCGGCACAAAAAGGTAATTCCCGAGTGTTCATATCTACCACGTACTACAGTATTCCGTTCCCCTTTCTCCGCGAAGAGCCAGGATTTTGGAGGAAGTGTTGTAATTTCTTGTTTGAGGACCACTTTCCGTGACGAAACCGGTTACAATACCTCCCAGCACAGCTCTGGCAAACTTCGAAAGGTTGTCTTACCCGACCTACACGGACACATCGTGGACAATTAAGTCTACGGTTTTGGGCGAATTAATCCTCCATTTACGCCGCCTTTCGATGTTCACTAAAGCAGTTTCGGGAAGGACGATTAGATGTGCTGAAACGTTACAAATATTTTTGCTGTAGAGAATCAGCGTTTATGTAGGTAAACGGTTTGTCTTTTTTCTAATTGAACTAAATAGGAGCTTACAATGTCTTTTCGCCGAATGGGGTGGCGCAGTTGAAAATGAAATGGCTCTGAGGTCATCAGTCCCCTAGAACTTAGAACTACTTAAACCTAACTAACCTAAGGACATCACACACATCCATGCCCGAAGCAGGATTCGAACCTGCGACCGTAGCGGTCGCGCGGTTCCAGACTGTAGCTCCTAGAACCGCTCGGCCACCGCGGCCGGCGGTTTAAATTCAAGTCCGGCCATCCAGATAAGATTTTCCGTGATTTCCCTAAATCGCAAAGGCAAATGCCGGGGTGGTTCCTTTGAAAAGGGCGCGGCCGATTTCCTTCCCCATCCTTCAGTATTCCGAGCTTCTGACCTGTCTCTAATGATCTCGCTGTCGACGAGATGTTAAACTCTGACCTCCTCCTTCAGTTGTTTTTCCCATGTCCTGGTGACTTCCACTTATCACTTGATCACGGCACTCTATGAAAATTTCGCTCGCTGAACATAAAGCAAAAAGGGCTAATACCATTTTCATTGTGATGGCAATGTGAGAAATTACAAAAGGGAGACAAAGATAACACTAAAAGGAACATGTTCCAAAGTAGCGAGAAAGTGACTGTGCAGTCTTCGCCGAGGAAGGTCTCTAATGAATGTGGAATAAATTTCGTGATACTATTGCGATTCTATCGAAAAATGAAAAATGATTCCACCGGTGACCCTAATCCAGCTATGTCTAATGTTTACATAAAATTTCACCAAGTTCTGTTGAACTCTCATAGAAATATCCACAAGAAACAGTCGCTGGTGAAATAAAAGCGAGCTGAATCTGAGTTTGTGCTGGGAAAAACATTTAAATCCATTCCTTAAGCTATACAGAGTTTCATTCATGGAAGACAGCTATTCGAAAGAGGAGGAGGAAGAGGAGGAGGAGAAAATGGTGTCCGAAAAGTGGCAGTTGCCTCTAAATAAGAAAAAGTGTGAAGTCATCCACATGAGCACTTAAAGAAATCCGTTAAATCTCAGTTACACGATAAATCACACAAACCTAAAGGCTGCCAATTCAACTAAATACCTAAGAATTACAATTACAAATAACTTAAATTGGAATGATCACACATATAATGTAGTAGGAAAGGCAAACCGAAGACTGCGTTTTAATGGGAGAAACTTAGAAGATGCAGCAGGTCTACTAAAGAGACTGCCTACACTACGTTTGTCCGTTGCTAGGGGATTGTTGTGGGAGATGGGATCTTTACCAGATAGCATTTACGGAAGTCATCGAAAAAGTCCAAACAAGGACAGCTCGTTTCGTATTATCGCCAAAGTGATGATAAACGAGTTGGAGTGGCAGTCATTAAAACAAAAGGCGTCTTTCGTCCCGATTCTTTTCACGAAACTTCAATCACCATCTTTCTTTTCTGGATGCGAAAACATTTTATTGGCGACAACCTACACAAGGACAAATGATCATCGTAATAAAATAAATCAGAGCTCGTGACGCGCAGGGCACCTGCGCGGTCTCAGACGTCTTGTCACGGTCCGCGCGGCTCCCCCCGTCGGAGGTTCGGGTCCTCCCTCGGGCATGGGTGTATGTGTCGTCCTTAGCGTAAGTTAGTTGAAGTTAGATGAAGTAGTGTGTAAGCTTAGGGACCGATGACCTCAGCAGTTGTCCGCAGCTCGTGGTCGTGCGGTAGCGTTCTCGCTTCCCGTGCCCGGGTTCCCGGGTTCGATTCCCGGCGGGGTCAGGGATTTTCTCTGCCTCTTGATGACTGGGTGTTGTGTGATGTCCTTAGGTTAGTTAGGTTTAAGTAGTTCTAAGTTCTAGGGGACTGATGACCATAGATGTTAAGTCCCATAGTGCTCAGAGCCATTTGAACCATTTGAACCTCAGCAGTTTGGTTCCGTAAGACCTTACCACAAATTTAGAATTTCAGAGCTCGTACGGAAAGATTTAAGTGTTCATATTTCCCACGAGCTGTTCAGAAGTACACCGGTAGGGAAATAGTCTGAAGGTGGTTCGATGAACCCCCTGCCAGGCACTTCAGTGTGAATTTCCGAGAAGCGATATAGATACGATATCGAAAAGAAACTCTGGCTGTAAGTACCTATCTAATTTACATAAAAGCCAAGACAAAACCCGTATTAAATCTATAAATGATGTTTTTGTAAAAGCAAGAGTCGGGTTACACTTCAGCATTACAACTAAAGCGGAAAGAACACTGTCAGTTTATTACAAAGGAATTAAGGTTCAGTTTCGTAACATCAGATACTCCGAGATGATGTAACCGCGATTACAGTAATATAAAAAGTTTAATTTATCTCACAAAGCGTCCATATCTCTCGACGTTTGTACCGAAAATATATAGATTAGAGAGAACGCACTAGAATCAAGTGAAGTCTAACAAAGCTTTGTTTTGATTGCCACCTAGATTCTGGTATACAGTGGTGTTGTACGCAGTTATCGACGCATCGTTAGTGCACTTTATGATACTACAAACCATGGGCAAGAAAACACCAGATAACGGCAATAATGGAGAACACGTCACAAGAGGGCAGCTATTTTTTTTTTTTATGAACAAGGTGAGTGATTATATACATTATCGTGTTAGCAACGGACCAGCAGACGAAGTAAACACTATATCAAACGTCTTATACTTCTCTTTCTACGCAGGCGGTCCACAACACAACCAGAGACTACAAACTACTGTATTAAGAGTTGTATGTACTACGATAATTTTTTTGGTATTGTCATTTCTGACTGTTGAACAGTTCTCACCTCGAAACACTTTGCAGCAACAAAATAATTTAAACATTCGCTTTTTTAAGCGAATCCAAGATATTTTTACGAGGCATGCAGACACAATGAAAGATTTGTGCGTGGTCTCTGTGTTTTTCAGTTTTTATCTCCAATACGTATTTCGGAGCAAATACTTCTCCAATGTATCGTATCTACAAGGTAGGACAACTTAAAGCAAATGTCTATGAATGTAGAGGATGTCTTATTTTCTATGTTTATAACTCAATTTTCTTGGCGCTATACTGGATGTCCCAAAAAAAAGGTCTGTCGGTTTTTTTTTCGGACACTCTGCATGTACAACCAAAGGCAAAAACTTCAAGGATTTTCGTCATGCACCAGCACTGAAGCAGATTCTCATAATCTGAAGGTATTTTATAGTGCCGCTTTTTTAAAATACATCATAACTCCTCTGAGATGCGACTATTTCCATCAGATAACGAAAAACCTCAAGTACATCTTGGAAACTTTGACCATTGAGCTTTCGCTACGAAATTAAGTATGAGAAATAAACATCGAAATACAGACAATTGACGAACTTTTATTTATAAAATAAGATGAAACCGGTTTACAAATTTTAACAATCACGGTCGAATAACAGTTTGTATGGTTCTAAATAATTTAGGGAGATCAATAACTACAGCTAATCATAACGGGATGGTTCTTACGCGTAAGAGGTGTTGTTGATACCGAGAGCTTATTTACACGGTGACGGACGAGATAGTGAAGATGTAAACAGTGGTAAGATGTAGCGCCGGGTGAGGTGTCCAGGTGGACAAGGCAGCGGCGTGTGTTGCCTAGCTGGCGGGGGCGCTGCGTGCCGGATGTGCTGCGGCGGCTGCTGGCGAGGTAGTGGGTATTTTGCAAGTGGCCTATTTGGAGTGACGCAACGGCGGCAGCCGCGCGCCGAGCCTCTCCTTTAGCAAACCGCGCGCGCGCTCGGGCCGTGCTCCTCCTCCCAATGACCGCACCACCGTCAAACTCAGCGTTACACCGAAATACAAATATCGTGCCTATTTCAGTCGACCGCGCATTACAAGTGCGTGAGGCGCTAGCGGAGATACCATCATACGGAGTATCCTCGCAAAATTGTGGTGGGATCCAGTTATATTTGACTAATAGAACTGGACAGTGAATACTTCACAGTAACAAAGTAACATCGGTTGTGCCTCAAGGAAGAGTAATAGGATTTTTAAAGCTTACAGTGGTGGACAAAAATACGGAAACACCGAAAACACATCTCGTTACCAGTACGGCGTAGGAAACCCGTGGATATTCGAAACATCTTCCAGTCCTGTCGAAATGGACACGTACAAGTACTGTATTCTTTTCGAGGTAAACTGTACCATTCTTCCTGCAAAATAATGACAACGCCAGGTAATAATGATAGAGATGAGTAACGGTCATGCACCATTATCTCCAAAGCTGATCACATAAGCTCACTAATGTCGAGATATGAAAACTGCGGTAGCCAAGGAAGATGAGACAATTCGTCTTCGTGCTCACAAAACCAGTCCTGGACCATGCGAAATGTGTGTACAGGGCCCCTGTTGTCTTGGAACACAGCATCACCATTTAGGAACAAACACTGTACCATGGGATGGACCTGATCAACCAAAATTGTCATATAATCGCTGGCAATAGCGCGACCTCGTAGAGTTCCCCTGGGGCCTATGGAATACGGTGACATGGCTGCCAAAATCATCACCGAACCTCACCACGTTTTACTCTTGGAACGTAAACTCGGCCAGAAGTTGGAAAGAGTGTGAAACAAGACTCATCCGACCAAATGACTTTCTTCCGTTGCTCCATAGTTCAGATTTTATGCCTTCAGCAACACGTTTTCCTGTTGCTGGCATTTGTATCACTGATTAGTGGTTTTGGTATTCTAGCTCGCATTGGAATTCTCTCTCTCATATATATATATATATATATATATATATATATATATATATATATATATTTTTTTTTTTTTTCAACCAAGCTTATGCTCAGTAACGTCGTTTAGTTATCTGATTTTATCAGATAACATGCGAGTGTGTTTACAACACACACACACAAACTCTATATTTATATATATATATATAAAATCAGATAACTAAACGACGTTACTGAGCATAAGCTTGGTTGAAAATGTTTCCAGTAGTAGAAGATAACCCCATCTGCCGATTCAGTGCTTGTTTCTATTCATAATGCGCATTTATGTCTGACCTGGGAAGAAAGAGCTGAACATATGGCGCTGACGGCATTAGGGGAAGTAGACTACAAGGGGGAAGAATCAGATTAAAAGAAAACTATTTTTACTAGCCGGAAAACATCTAAGTCTCCAAAGCCTCTCGACAATGAACATGAACCATAGTGAAATCAATACTGAGAAGCTGTTAAGAAACGGGTTTCAGTTTTTACGGCGAAATATAATTGAGATTATCGTATTTTGTCAGCAGTTTATGTGTAGTATACATTATATCGGTTCACAGTATTCAGCAGGTCCTCTACAAATTCCTGGAGAGGCAGAGAGCCGGCGTTCAGCAACCACTTCCCTTTCCGTTCACAACAGTTTCGTAAAGCAAGGAGATAAGTAACGTTTACATTATTCCTTAGGTTGAATACAGGCGCCAGTGGACTTGTGTGAAGTCGGTAATGGACAACCGGAAAGTGACAGCGATCGCTGACTTTTAACCGTCGAACGGTACTCTCCTGCTTGCGACAAAGCACAAAGATTGTGAACTAGGAAACAGAATTACGTGAAAAATAAAATACTTATTCGATTGCAGTGCATGAGTATTCAAGATCTCTTGTAGACTTCAAGAAACATCTCGTATAAAAAGAGGAGATTCCAAAAGTGTGAAGGCGTACGTAACATAAATACCTCATTCAAATGTTGCCATAGATGTAATCAAACTCAGAAATACTTGTAAAAACGCGCATTTTGCTCCATAAAGTATGAATGATATACTGCGTCGGTATGTAAGAAAGAAGCAGAACTTTTTTTCGTGAATGTAGCAAGTGTGACACATGACTTATCCGATCCAGTACACCTTTTGCTATGAGTGAAGTGCAGCATTGTCAAAGCATCTCGTGCAACATATGCACGTATTCCACTCAGTACTGCACGGTTCACTAAGTTGATAGAAATGACAAGTAGTTTACGGATAAGTGGACTTATACGTCGGGTCAGCGACTGTCAGTAGTAAGAACAAGGAGATGTCAACCACTTGCTATTTTCCTGCAGTTTCTTGAAAGGAATGCAGAACAGCTTGCAGCAAAACCTTGTGAAACTATAGGTGTCCCTTCGAATCGAACAAGTGCACGTATTTTGTTATGTCATGACCATCTTCAAGTACGCAAAACCTTGTTTTGTTTCCTGCGAGATTGTAGCGTATATATTTGATTTTTCTTTGTTCTATCTGTTGTTGCATAGAAACCATAATACGCAGGTGTATCCTTTCAGATCTCTGTCTAGTTCTTTCTGTTTTCAATTTTGTCTCTAATCAATAATTGAAGTTTCCTTAGCTATATGTATTATAGCAGTGTGAAGAGTGTAAGATAATTTTAAATTACTGTTCCAACGTTTTAGATTGTCATTGCTCTGTACATATATTTTATATTGTTCCTAGCTGTTAGCAGTATGGTTCAATAGCCCAAACTAAATAAATCTATTCAGGAGAGCTGGAAGTCTTTCTTTTTTATTTCGCAGTATGTGGTAGATTCGCCAGTTTTGCTGATATAACGTGTGTTCCTTTTCTGTTTAATACTGTTTTGGCTCTTTTTGCTGATATTTATCGTTTCGAGAAACAGGTCAGATGATTTCAACTCTAGTAGTTAGACAATCCGCCTCGTTCGGTGGCGATCATTTTACTCTCTGTTACTTTGTTTGGTACTAGACCAAGATCGAGATAAAACCACTCTCTGCACAATAGCAGGAGATTTGAGTACCGACCTTCCTTTGTGAAAGTTCTTGAGCCCGTCCCCTGGTCAACAGTCATTGAGTATCTACGCATTTCACGTGGACCCGATGTATTTATTTATTCTCGGCAGCAGAAAGTAATCTCAGCTCTTCAGAATTCGCGTTTTGAAGTCTACTGTACCAACATCATCAGTGAGGAGGGAAGAGTGGCAATGTTTGGTCTCTGTGGGAAGTGCTGGGTCGTAATCATTAAAGCGCAGCTACTCATGTAGGTCAAGCGTGGGCTGTAATCATCGCACGGCAGCAAAACTTGTTAGACACGCCAATTTGGCAATGCAGAACCGATTTAATGAAAAAAAAATTGTTCCAGCTTTGGCCACGATATGCAAATCTGGCGCTATACACCATCTCGTCGACATCTCCTGTGCTCATAGTGTAAGCGGCAGTTAATAATAAAATCAACATTATGTCTTTCTCACTAGTTCGACCGTTTGTACTCACGTCACGTTCCTAATCCATAACATACAGAAACATTTCTATGCGTCTTTCTTGCATTCACAGCGCAAGATATGCAGCTCGTGGCAAAAATTGGAACAATTCTTTTCCAGCGTAAATCGGTTCCTGCATTAACGCATTATAGTATTTGGTAAGTTTCGCTGCTGTACGACAATTGCAGCTCACACTGAACCTCTGTGAGTGGCTGCATTTTAATTATAACCACCTGGTATTTTCTCGTGTAATGGCTGGCAGTTTCGCCGCAGACCAAAATAAAGAGCCATCTGCGGCGGGAGAATACAGTACAACGCTTTACGGTGCACCATAATACTGCCCCTGCAGTCCCGCGCAGCTGAAGCGCTCTGGCCCGGGTAATTGCCGTGAAACGGTGAAAGCGCCCGCTAGCAGACTCGGCGTGCCACCGACATGACACTCGCAATGATCTCATCCTGAGTGTGTCGGAAGAGGCAAACCAATGGAAGAATCCGGCGATGTAAACAAGGAACAGACCGCGATTCTGACGGTGATAAGGAAAGTTTCCTACGAACGACGGGCGAGAGCGGTTGGGCGCGCGCGCCTCTTAGCATAAGCAGTGGGCTTGCGGGGGGGAGGGCGAAGTGGGTCAGTGTGCCGCCACCGCTGCTGGCGCTCTTCTTCAGCCTTGTTGCCACACCGACACGCTGCTTGCGTCACACGCCTTCATCCTTTCCCCAATTCACCGCCAACGACATCCTTTTTCTTTTTTCCTCCGTGGATCCTCTTGGCTACGGAGGAGCCTCCTCGAGGCGGAGAAGGGTGGATGCATCCGAGACAGTGCGACCGCGTCAAAGCTCCGCGCCAAAGCCGATGGACAGCTGTGCTGCTATTTTGGCCGGCTCTTCTTCCCAGATATCTCGCAGCCGAAGCTACACACTGTCAAAGTGTGAGTCTCCTATGTACTGGGAACCATACAGACCTGTCACCAATCTCTTACCTTTTCTTTCAGCGGTCGTGGGCATGAAGACTTAAGATGCACTGGCTAATTCTTTCCCCAGACGTAAACTAATTCGAACAGCTGTTCTCCGCTCCTAATGACCCCCGTTTCACTAAGACGCTGAGCTACAAAACCCACAACAGTCCCCTGGCCCCTTTTCACTGCACAGAGATGAGAATTTAGTTAGCCAACTTAAGTGCCAGCGGATTTCTTGTTTTAAGAATGAGAGGAGCCTGAGGACCTATCATAATTTCGTTAAATGAACGATCTTCAAAAATGGTTCAAATGGCTCTGAGCACTATGGGACTTAACATCTATGGTCATCAGTCCCCTAGAACTTGAACTACTTAAACCTAACTAACCTAAGGACATCACAGAACACCCAGTCATCACGAGGCAGAGAAAATCCCTGACCCCGCCGGGAATCGAACCCGGGAACCCGGGCGTGGGAAGTGAGAACGCTACCGCACGACCACGAGCTACGGACGAACGATCTTCCATCGGTACCTAATTTCGGATCATTCTTCAAACTACGGCGTACAATTCTTGTTTCTCATGTAGAGAAACCATTCGTTTTTAAAAATAATAAAATGTACACAATGGCTCCTACATAGTAGGTTGACTAGAGGGATAGACAAAGTACAACACGTATAATAAACAATATGTAATTTGTTCAAATAACTTTCGGGTTTGCTGCCGGGTAAAATCGTCGAAATATCGGCGGTGTTCGACGATGTTACCCGGCAGAAAACCCGTAAGTTATTTGAACATTCAATTCGCCGGGAAAAGTTAAGATCTCAATATGTAATTTACCGTTGTCCGAAGTTGGAAGTGGGCTCAAAACCAGGTATAAATCGTCCATTCAAAGATATTACGGTTTGTAGAGTAGTTTCCTCATCGTTATAATTATAAAAAAAGGAAGATCAGCGATTAAAGTCCCGTCATCAACGAGGTCATTACAGATGGAACACAAGCTCGGATTGGGTAAGGAGGAGGAAGGAAATCGGCCGTGCCCTTTCGTAGGGACCATCCCGGCATTTGTCTTAAGCTGTTTAAGGAAACCTGAGTTGGATGGCCGGGCTCGGATTTGAACAGTCCTCTCAAATAACAGTCCAGTGTGCTAACCTCTACGCCACGTCGCTTAGTCTATACAATTACAAACATTCACAGAGTCTCCATCCAACCCAGATAAAACCAGAAGAGCGTATTATGTAAATGCTTCATTGTTTACAACAACATCTTTCCGTGGATGGTAATGATTGTAACACGGAAGTTTACCATAATTCTGGCAATATATAAAAAAAATGGTTCAAATGGCTCTGAGCACTATGGGACTTAACTTCTGAGGTCATCAGTCCCCTAGAACTTAGAACTACTTAAACCTAACTAACCTAAGAACATCACACACATCCATGCCCGAGGCAGGATTCGAACCTGCGACCGTAGCGGTCGCGCGTTTCTAGACTGTAGCGCCTAGAACCGCTCGGCCACTCCGGCCGGCGGCAATGTATCACTAGGAAACAAGGTGTGTAGAAACGAGTGATCAAAAATACTTCAGTAAGTATCTTCAGAATCCACAAGCATCCGTGGGCTCTTATGAAGAAGAAAAAAAAAGTGTCAGAGGGGAGAAGGAATCTCCAATGCGAACTTATCTGGATAAACAGCTCAGTAATTGGTACGTGCAACGCTGACTTCTCTTGTTGCTCACAGGACATTATACCCTTTTAAGAGTTACTTTAAGACGACAGCTATCAAGAAGGTAGTGGAGTGAGACTCATGGGGGAGCTACAATTTCACAGAAGCCGGCAGCAATCGCAATCACCTATCGTTGCCAAATCTTCGGCCCCAGAATTACAATATTCCCCGCTTGTACTACATTTCGATTTCAAGCAGCTTGCTATCCTTTGGTGCCTTTGTTATAAGCAGTGCTGTAGTGTGTTGTTTCAAGTCTTACGGCTATGGGAGTCTATTATTTTATTTATCGCTACAATTATTTGTCGATATATTGTTTGATAACGAACAGTCTTCTAAGCAAGTGTGCATCGTCGAGAAAATTCACGTTCGACATCACTCTCTTGGCTATCGAATCGCTTCCCGAGGTCAGCCGAGAGAAACTATTCGTATTTGAGCGTTGAGCATTTACTTCGAGGAACGAAACGTTAATGGTGGCCCGGTTCTATTAACAGCGTGATCCAAAAAAAATGCTGCAGCTTTACATGTAACTGAAAGTATTATTGCAAGATTGGCAAGGAAACGTTTGAAAAACGAAAATCAGCAGAGAGCAGTTGGAATCTCTTGGAGAAAAAAAAAAGCATCGTATGGAAAAGCGGATTGCCGACTACAGAATCATTTGATATGGAAGCAATATGCCCTCGTGTTTGTGGTAATTATTGCAGAATAAAGCATCTGACGTTCGATAAATTATCAGTCGTCTTAAAGGAAAAATGATTTCTATAACGTGTTGTTATTTGTAGTTCTCTACAAATTAATTTTTCACTACGGAAATTTCTGTGGTTGTAAGCAGTAAGTGGAGGGAAAAGATATAGTTGCATGGTTGTACCGTTCTTCAAGGCACACCCGTCAGTGACATCGATTAAGTAGTGTGGCTTGATGAAATGTGGGTCTGTCTGGTCACAGTCACAAGTAAGCCAGACAGAAGACACGATTAAAGTAAAAGTGGCAACACCATCAGTACAGCGAGGTGGAGTTATTCTTTTGTATGCAGGCACCCCGTAAAATATTCTGCAAAAATATGCCTCAACTTTTAAATAAAAGAAAAGAGGAGATTAATACGAGAAAATGAATAAAATTCATAAATGGATCGCATACTGAGAGACATACCATGACTAAGAGAAACGAGGTGGCAAGTGGGTTCAACGTCACTGTGCGGAAGTTATTAAGGACTGTTTTAAAAGCAGAGTTAATGAAACTAATCTCTCTTCACAAATGACGGTCCGTAGATACGAAATCGATGATCAGGGGAAAACATACGACTTTATGTTACCAACCCATCATTGGCATTTCAAACAGAGATGACCTGAAACTAAATTAAAGATTACGTTACGGAAACATTTAAACATTAATACTTTCCGTTACTAATGAATGTATTAGGAAATTCAGCTTTGAAGTCTGAAAGAAAGCCATTACTTACACGCATCGAAACATGAAAGGGAGTCAGAAGGGAAGTATTTGGAAAAATCAGCAAAAGAGATTGTTATTTTATTAAAAAATGGCAGTAGGTCTTGTAGCGCGTAACAATGACGAGACTTATGTTAATGGTTTTTATTTTCATTGTCGACTGGGAAATCATACACGGGAGTACTCAGTTACATATTTGATGCATATAAAAATTACGTCTTCGTAGGTTTGGACGTTTGACTAAGAATGTAATTAATAGCAATGGGGCATGAATGAAGTTCAATTAAATACGAGCCTTGAGATTTGGCTCAAGCTTTACTGTAAAATATAAATCTCACACACTGATGGCAGAGAAATTTCTATAATATTGAAGTAATGTCCGTTGTGTTGATATCTTTCTCTCACTCAACAGGGGTAGTTTTCTCACTTTGATGCACAGATTTTGAACTTCATATTTACTGCGCTAGGAACAAATATGGTAATTACAAAATGCAGTAAATGGTTAATTATGATGTTAACTGTTTCTCATAATGAAACCTAATGCAATTCCTCCTAGCTCTTTCGCGCGTAAGCGATGCATTATGCGTCACAATCAACGCAAATGTCGTATTAAAGATCCCTGACGGAAATTCGGTTTGAAGCCGATGAAAATACGGTTTGCTCTTAAGATTTCGTTCATATCACAGGTTCAGTTAAACTCGCAACGAAAACGTTAATAATAGATCAGAAATCGGAAAAATTAACGGGAATCACGAAATACATTTGCGCACGTGGAACTTGAGCTTTTCCCGACGTATAGAATGTTCCAACAACTTATGGCATTGCAGCCAGTTTACGTCCTCGACAATCACCGGTGGCTCGATAGGTGAACACACCATCGTTTTCAAGGTACAGATGGAAAGAAACAGGATGTTTAACTGCGCAAATATCGGTGGTTGTCATCCCGACTGGAACGTATGTGTATGCTTTCCATATAGCCTCTGAAAAACCTATTCTAGGACATGAAAAGCCGGCCGGTGTGGCCCTGCGGTTCTAGGCGCTTCAGCCTGGAATCGCGTGACCGCTGCGGTCGCAGGTTCGAATCCTGCCTCGGGCATGGATGTGTGTGTTGTCCTTAGGTTAGTTAGGTTTAAGTAGTTCTAAGTTCTAGGGGACTGATGACGACAGATGTTAAGTCCCATAGTGCTCAGAGCCATTTGAACCATTTTTTTGAAATGAAAACCTAGTACAACTTTTCCAGCACACACTGATGGGGCTCAATCTGTGTAAAATAAACAATGCAAGGTCTGAGTGGATGGAATTAAACATTAGATGATGAACAAATTCCGTGATGGAGGTACTATTTGTATCCCGGATCTTGAAGTGCTGTTGCTGCGAAAACAGTTACATTAGGTTATAAACAATGTACAGAATACCTGTAATTATACATTCTGCACAAGCACTGCGCATTTGTTAGGATGATTTCTCGCAACATTTCGTAGGGAATTTTTAAAGACCTAAAGGATCTGCATCTCATTCATTCACTTTTGTAGAAGTGGGTTACAAAATCGTTATCGTCTTCCAGTGTTTGCATAGTGTTCGGTTGACATACAGCCCGGCAGTAGGTCAGATTTCTTTTTTTATTATTGTGACTTTGCCGTGCGGCTTCATGCTAGAACGGTGTCGTGCACAGATGTGCAACGAGTTGCGTGATGGCAGACTACCGCGTCAAGCCAAGTTCACTTCCGTCATACGGTGCGCCGGCGCTGCCACGAGGTCGTGCGCGCCGTAGACAGCTGGTATGCGCCGTTTCCACGCAACATTATTTCCATGTTTCAGTGTCCCGTCGAGAGTGACGTAGCTTCGTGCAACAGCTGAAGCGGCCTCCTAACCAGGATTCTAGGGACAGCTAACTGAATCATATATACCACAGTGGGATTGAAAAAATGGTAATAGAATAGTTATTTCATTTTATTTATTTATTCAACCTGATCTGCTTAGGGCCATCAGACCCCCTCTTACATCGGACCAGAGTTTCACAAATGTGTGTGTGAAATCTTATGGGACTTAACTGCTAAGGTCATCAGTCCCTAAGCTTACATACTACTTCACCTAAATTATCCTAAGGACAAACACACACACCCATGCCCGAGGGAGGACTCGAACCTCCACCGGGATCAGAGAGTTTCACACATACAATACCTTTTCACATCATAGTTACCTAAGAAATAACAGCCGGCCGTTGTGGACGAGCGGTTCTAGGCGCTTCAGTCCGGAACCGCGTGACTGCTACAGTCGCAGGTTCGAATCTTGCCTCGGGCATAGATGTGTGTGATTTCCTTAGGTTAGTTGGGTTTAAGTAGTTCTAAGTTCTAGCTGGCTGATGACCTCAGATGTTAAGTCCCATAGTGGTGGTGGTTTTGGGGAAGGAGACCAGACAGCGAGGTCATCGGTCTCATCGGTTTAGGGAAGGACGGGGAAGGAAGTCGGCCGTGCCCTTTGAAAGGAACCACCCCAGCATTTGCCTGCAGCGATTTAGGGAAATCACGGAAAACCTAAATCAGGATGACCGGACACGGGATTGAACCGTCGTCCTCCCGATTGCGAGTCCAGTGTGCTAGCCTCC
The DNA here is from genome assembly GCF_021461385.2 of Schistocerca piceifrons. Classification (NCBI taxonomy): domain Eukaryota; kingdom Metazoa; phylum Arthropoda; class Insecta; order Orthoptera; family Acrididae; genus Schistocerca; species Schistocerca piceifrons. The sequence goes on from NC_060149.1 coordinate 271,096,424, forward strand.
CATAGTGCTCAGAGCCATTTGAACCATTTCAATAACGATAATGACACACTCAAAAAGAATTTATAGGTGTACAAAATAAATGTTTTCTGAGTTCTGGGGAAAGGAAATTTAAGGTGACTGCACCAGCTGAGATGGTTCAAATGGCTCTGAGCACTATGGGACTCAACATCTTTAGGTCACAAGTCCCTAGAACTTAGAACTACGTAAACCTAACTAACCTAAGGACATCACACACACCCATGCCCGAGGCAGGATTCGAACCTGCGACCGTAGCAGTCCCGCGGTTCCGGACTGCAGCGCCAGAACCGCTAGACCACCGCGGCCGGCGCACCAGCTGAGAATACTGGGAGATGAGGGAGATCTGGTTGGAAAGAAGGCTGTAGAAGGGCAACGAGTGTCTACAGGGATAATGGTAATCATTATTGTTGCTTTAGCAGATATGTTATTAATTGTCTTATGAAGCTGGATATGTTATTCAGTTCTCTAATATAATGAGGAAGGTTATTCCACGGTCAAGTTCCCGCTACTGCCGCGCGGGATTAGTCGAGCGGTCTTAGGCGCTGCAGTCATGGACTGTGCGGCTGGTCCCGGCAGAGGTTCGAGTCCTCCCTCGGGCATGGGTGTGTGTGTTTATCCTTAGGATAATTTAGGTTAAGTAGTGTGTAAGCTTAGGGACTGATGACCTTATCAGTTAAGCCCCATAAGATTTCACACACATTTGAACATTTTCCTGCTACTGAGAAGGACTTCGAGGAAGTGGCTGAACGATGGAGTGGGACAGAAAGTATTTTGCTGTGATGGGAACGGGTGTTTCTCCCGTATTGTTCAGACGAGAGCGATAAGGCCGAGGAGTGATGCGGGGGGCAGTGTATGTTGAGAAGACAGTAGAGATTACGGAGGGTATGGAAATCTTTGTGCTTGTCTGCACGCATTCAGGGTACCTGTGCATAAGATGGTGAAATATGTTCAAAGAGTCGAATGTTACAGATATGACGAGCACAGATACTAATAATCTGTTCCAGGTGCCCTGAGCTTTCCTGAGAAAGGTCTTGTAGCTGCTTCTGGGAGAATTTAATTTAGCAGGCTTTCGTTAGTGACTTCACAGCTGGATGGTCTTATAGATGGCGAAAGTGGGATAATCAGACGGTTGGTTGAGACTCTTCGTTTCGGAATTCGTAACGCAAGTCAATATATTTACATGAACTAGAACCTACATTCTGTATTTTTTAAGAGAGAGTTTTCTGTAAAAAGAATAAGGTTTTGACTCGTGAACTGCGCTGTGTTTCAGACAGCGCCACTGTTCTTTGATGATTTTGAAGACACGAGATTTCTACGTACAAATATCGTGTGATTCTGGGTGTTTTCCAACCCCTGTGTCACCGTGCAATGGACGAATTTACCCGCTAAATGACAGCGCGATGACTAGCGTTTACGTTTTTTGTCACTTGTGCATACGTTGAGAATTCCCACACAAAAGGTCTTGCATGCTGCATGCCACAACGAACGACCAAGGCATTTGAAACAAAACTATACTGTTTGTGGTGGCCTAGTCCAGATGTTTCACGGAGACGTACTCGAGCGCTAGTAATGGTACTATTACTGTCTATTTTGTAAACAAAATTTCTACCCTAACAATGTTTCTCTGCCGAATTGGGGCACATGGAATCGGTTGCTGGAAGTAAGTAGCTCGCGCAAGCTAAGAGCGCGCATGGGGGGGGGGGGGGGGGGGTGCTGTTCGTAGGTTCGTAGTTTTGCACATCGGTCTTGCATATGGAGACACACTTTTTCAAACTTGTTATGTTATCAAGACCCTAATTCGTTATTTTCACGTTTAAGGTCTCGTTCACAGGTAGGTACAAGAGAGAAACGATATGTCAATGCTGGCAGTAATAGGAGAAATCTTCTGGAAACAGCTGAACATAATTTCTAGAATTGAATTGCTCCATCAGGTCCCATTCAATAGATACCAAGTGAGCACAGATAACAAACTACTGCAAGATAGTTCCTAGAGTATCGCAGACGGTTGGCTTTCTTCACATATCTTACGCCTACGTCGGGCACTAGCGTGATTAAAGATAAGTCTGACTTCTACTAGTTATACTTAGCACTGCCCGCAGAACGTATATGGCGGCTTTAGCTCGCAAAGACGGGAGTATGCGTCTCCCCAAGCCAGAAGCGTACGCACGCAGTGACGGCGCAAATCCACTCTACGAGGTTGGTGGCAGTTCTGGCCTTGAGTCTAGTGAACCTCGGTGCGTCATCTGAAACTGTATTGGGATCATTTCAGCTTGTATTTTCAGTGGCATGAAGACAGATAGGTTTTCCATATAACGTCGCGAACGCTTCTGATTCGTTTTCTCCTAAATTTCGAAATACAATCTGACTCTGAGAAAAATAAACTGGGCTGCCAAAGAAAGAGACAGCAAACTTTGTCATTGCGCCGTGCTGCTGCTAACAATAAAGAGAAGAGAAGAATACGTCGCCTGACCCCAGCGTTATGTCTTTTTCAGCTAACGTGGATAGGCACAAATTAGACTTCTCGTGATCGATGCCATTGGCATCGTGTGGAATATTAAATGTGATCTACGGTCGAGGAGAATTCTCTCTTCATACGGTCTCTACCGTTGTAAGATGGTTCAAATGGCTCTGAGCACTATGGGACTTAACATCTATGGTCATCAGTCCCCTAGAACTTAGAACTACTTAAACCTAACCAACCTAAGTACATCACAGGACACCCAGTCATCACGAGGCAGAGAAAATCCCTGACCCCGCCGGGAATCGAACCCGGGACCCGTTGTAAGAGAGAACGCGAAGGGGCAATGGGTGACGAAAAATAGTGATCGCATTTTGAGTCGAAAATTAGTTCTTATGCGTGAAATCTGTGAATCTGTTAATAACTTGTGGAAACGTTAATAACTAGAGGCGAAGATATTCGTATGTTGTTAAATACAAAGTGCTATATCGATAATGAAATTGTATATATTCCAAAGAAGGTGAACAACAAATTATCTATCACGAGTCCTTTTACGTGCCCTGTGCTTTTTCTGTCCGGATTTTGTGACATGAAACGTCCGTTTTTCGTAAATGATGCAAAACGATGAAATTATAGTATTCCATTAATGAGCGAACCGTTTTGAATATGTTCAAAGTTCCATCATATGCTCTAAGGCTATTATATTAATTTTAAATTGCGCTATTTCCTGTTTAATCTACGTTTATAAAGCTCATATCTATTTTGTATATCTCTATTGCTTTCACACGGAAAATATAAAAAGCTTATTCAGTCTATCCTACCGGTTAGCTGACGCAATTCAATAGTGAATGTTGTATTGAAACTGTGAGTTGGCTGCCAGTTCGAAATCTGATTGTGTACCGAAACTGCTACAAGGTACCGCTGAGTGAAGGCGGTGATTTCGTCGTTTATTTAATACGTGTCATTACGTCGATACGAATAGCTGCGAGGCTGTTCGGGAGGACAGCGGCCGTGCGCCGGTAGGGTGTACCACGTCTGGTCCGCTTGTTTGCCGTTCCGGGCTGTCCCCTGCTTCTGATAACGGAGGACGCAGCGATGTAGCCAAGAGCGAGAGAGGGGGAGGGGTAAGAGGGAGGTGTGCGGCGCGCGGAGGGGAGGGGCACGGAGAGGGGTGGGGGTGGGTCTGTCCGGCTAGGTCACTCTCACTGCCTACGTCAGGTCGGCCGGTCGATACGACTATTCCTGGCCAGCCACATCGATCCCCTCCCCCCGCCGCTCTGTGAAAACGCGAAATATCCCTACCCGCACAATTAACGGTGCCGTCGCCTGGGCCACTTCCTTCCTTATCTCGCCGGAGTCTAACAAGTGGTTGCCTGCGGCACTCCCGCAGTCCCTCCCCCATTTCCCTCCGACGTCTCTCCACATCACGATTCCCTATCAACTCCCCACTGCCTTTGGCTTTATTTGAAGGACATACAATGCATGCCTGAGGAAAGTTTAAAGCAAAGACAAAAAGGCGACAAATGTTATTTCGGAAAATGAAAGTTATGCTACTGACACACATTTCCATTATACAGAAAAATAACCGAAGCAGCAAACTTGCCCTCTACTAGTTCACAGTGGAAACCATCAGGTCGTACCGTCGCGGAACACGGATAACTACAAGGCCAACAGACGTTTAGTTGTTCGATACAGTTCCCCACAGTCGTTTAATGAACAAAGTAAGAGCATATGGACTATCAGACCAATTGTGTGATTGGATTGAAGAGTTCCTAGATAACAGAACGCAGCATGTCATTCTCAATGGAGAGAAGTCTTCCGAAGTAAGAGTGATTTCAGGTGTGCCGCAGGGGAGTGTCGTAGGACCGTTGCTATTCACAGTATACATAAATGACCCTGTGGATGACATCGGAAGTTCACTGAGGCTTTTTGCGGATGATGCTGTGGTACATCGAGAGGTTGTGACAATGGAAAATTGTACTGAAATGCAGGAGGATCTACAACGAATTCACGCATGGTGCAGGGAATGGCAATTGAATCTCAATGTAGATAAGTGTAATGTGCTGCGAATACATAGAAAGATAGATCCCTTATCATTTAGCTACAATATAGCAGGTCAGCAACTGGAAGCAGTTAATTCCATAAATTATCTGGGAGTACGCATTAGGAGTGATTTAAAATGGAATGATCATATAAAGTTGATCGTTGGTAAAGCAGATGCCAGACTGAGATTCATTGGAAGAATCCTAAGGAAATGCAATCAGAAAACAAAGGAAGTAGGTTACAGTACGCATGTTCGCCTACTGCTTGAATACTGCTCAGCAGTTTGGGATCCGTACCAGATAGGGTTGATAGAAGAGATAGAGAAGATCCAACGGAGAGCAGCGCGCTTCGTTACAGGATCATTTAGTAATCGCGAAAGCGTTACGGAGATGATAGATAAACTCCAGTGGAAGACTCTGCAGGAGAGACGCTCAGTAGCTCGGTACGGGATTTTGTTGAAGTTTCGAGAACATACTTTCACCGAAGAGTCAAGCAGTATATTGCTCCCTCCTACATATATCTCGCGAAGAGACCATGAGGATAAAATCAGAGAGATTAGAGCCCACACAGAAGCATACCGACAATCCTTCTTTCCACGAACAATACGAGACTGGAACAGAAGGGAGAACCGATAGAGGTGCTCAAGGTACCCTCTGCCACATACCGTCAGGCGGCTTGCGGAGTATGGATATAGATGTAGATTAAAGTTCTTATGAAACTGAGACACTGATATTTCTGGAGTCACTCGTATGATATACTGCAATTTTTAATATCTGAGAAGTATAATAATGCTAAAGTTAATGGTTACTGTTGCATGGTCATCACGTGTGGATAAGAGGCACGGGCGATTGAAACGGGCATACAAATAGAATTCGACGAAATGAACAAAAAGGAAAACATAAAAACATAGATGGAAGGCTGCAGTGGAGGATTTAGAAGCCGATGGAGCGGTTTCAATGTTGCTAACAGACGGTAAGGATTTCGATGCAAACAATGAAAAGGAAGTAAGGTAAGTTAGTGTTAATGTCCCATCGTGAACGAGGCCTTCAGAGACGAAGCACAAGCTCTGATTAGGAAAGCATGTGGAAGGAAATCAGCCGAGTCCTTTCAAAGGAACCATCCCGGCATTTGTCTTAAGCGATTTAGGGAAATCATGGAAAACTTAAATCTGGATGTTCGTGCGGAGATTTGAAATGTCGTCCTCCCGAATGCGAGTCCAGTGCGCTGATCACTGATCAGCTCGCTCGGTTGCAAATAACTAAGAGTCGTACGCAGCTGGGTAGATAGGCAGAACACCGGAAAAATTGAAAAAAACGAGGCTCTGAGCACTATGGGACTTAATGTCTGTGGTCATCAGTCCCCTAGAACTTAGAACTACTTAAACCTAACTAACCTAAGGACATCACACACATCCATGCCCGAGGCAGGATTTGAACCCGCGACCGTAGCAGTCGCGCGGTTCCGGACTGAGCGCCTAGAACCGCTAGACCACCGCGGCCGGCTGAAAAAAACGCAAAACATAGGAAATCTAAAAAAAAAAATCGTCAAAATACACTAAAATATCGAAATCTGGCCATTTCTTACATCACAGACGGATGGAGACGCTTAAATTAGAAAATGTAGCGAGTCGACCAGTGAGACACTCGGACCCTTCAGGTTTCATTTCTTTCTTCCGTTGACGCTAAAATACCCTAATCGTGAAAAAATATAGTCGTGGTCATTAGTTACAACACAGAGTAGTGAACCAATTCCTCTGAAAATTTCAAACAGTACAAGAGTGTAGAGAAAATGTGGCACACTCACATCTGCAAAGCGTATTATTAAATTTTTTACAAGTAAATTACGTCTCTAATGTAAACACTGAGACAATTCAGTTTTGTAAGTGGCTCTACATCTACATGATTATTCTGTCGTACACAACTAAGAACTTGGCAGAGGCTTCATCGAGTCACTTCCAAGATACTCCTCCACTGTTTAACTCTCGAACAGCGCGCGGGAAAAACGAACACTTAAATCTTTCCGTGTGAGCTCTGACTTCTCTTATTTTGTTATGATGATCATTCCTCCGTGTGTAGGTGGACGCCAACGTAGTATTTTCACACTCTGATGAGAAAATTAGCGATTGAAATTTCACAAGAAGATTCTGCCGAAGCGAAAAACATCTTTGTGTTAATGACTGCCACCGCAATTCTTGTATCTAATCTGTGGGACTCTCTCCCCTAATTCGCGATAATACAAAATGAGCTGACGTTCTTTGAACTTTTCCAATGTCTTCCGTCAATCCTATCTGATGCGGATACCACACCACACAGAAATACTCCAGAAGAGGGCGGACAAGCGTAGTGTGAGTAGTCTCTCTAGTAGACCTGTTGAATTTTCTACGTGTTCTGCTAATAAATCGCAATCTTCGATTTGCTTTCCCTACGACGTTATCTATGTGGTCGTTCCAGTTTAAGTTATTCGTAATAGTAGTCCGTAAGCATTTAGTTGAGTTTGCAGCCTTTAGATACGTGTGACTGATTGTGTAACAGAAATTTAGCGGTTTCCTTTTAGTACGCATGCTGATGACTTAACACTTTTTATTATTTAGAGTCAATTGCCACTTTTGCACCATACAGGTGTCTTATCTGTATCATTTTGCCATTATTTTTGATCATCTGATGACTTTGAAAGAAGGTAAATGACAGCATCATTTGCAAATAATCTAAGAGGGCTGCTCAGATTGTCTCCTAAATCGTTCGTGTAGACCAGGAACAGTAGAGGATTGCAACACTTCCTCGGGTAATGACTGATATTAATTCCGTTCTACTCGATGACTTTCCTTCAGTTATTACGAACTGTGATATTTCTGACAGGAAATCACGAATCCAATCACACTACTGAGACGATAGTGCATAGGCACACAATTTGATTAGAAGTCGCTTTTGAGGATCGGTATCAGAAGCCTTCTGGTAATCTAAAAATAAGGGATCAATTTGACATCCCCTGTTGATAGCAAGAACAGAATTATACTTATTTGCAACAAAGACACATCTCATTTTTTTATTTGTTCTTCGGGTACGCAAACATTCGAACAACTCACCTTGTTTTGTTGATAAATTGGCGACAATGGTCAGACTAGTGCTTAATTTGTATATAGTCGTACAGACATTTATGCTCATGTTTTTTATTAGATTCTAATGTTTCGTGGACACACAGTAACGGCACATTTAGAAAACACCCTGGACCGATACTGGTCTCCAGACACGTGGTTGGCAAAATATACGACTTCAGTTATGTCAGCAGTGTGGTGATGGAGAATTCTACATTATGAGAGAATATTGTTAACATATTTTTGTCCCCAGCGTTACTTCAAAGAGTGATAATTTTCAGTAGTTTCAACAGATACACTCTATCTGTATCGTATCTACTGTATCGTGTATTCAGGAATGGAAGAAACGAAAAGAGTTTTTGTTTCCACGTTGCGTTTCACAGAACACGCGAAGAGGCTGTTTGCAAAATCCAGTAAAAACACACGGCCGCCAGCGTCCGAAACTACGGCCCTTATCGCACTAAAAGAACAAAAACAAGAAGGAAGCGAAACGCGCAGTTGAAAGAAAATATCTGAATGAGATTCAAGGACAGGAGGTTAACGAACGGCGGCGACATTTGAGCAGTTCGATTTATCTCTGGAAATGACACGGCCGGCTTACATTCTGAAACCGTTGTAACGAGTAAATAGGAACGATAGCTGTGTCTTACTGTAACGGTCGATTGGAAGTGGCGTCCATATACTCCCTCCAGCATCTTCATCTGTCCTTGACCCCTGAATAGATTTCTCAGGAATGGAGACTGCGATGTCACACCAGGAAATTTGTTGGTACTCTGTGTTGTAACGATTGACTATAGTTGTATCTTTATACGATTACTTTACTGGAGGAGAACTTTGACCCGCGGAAGAGGTCTCCAAAACACAATAATGATTCGCTGTTAGAAATTAATACGAAAGTGAGACGTTCGGTACACCAACGCCAAGCTGCTCCAAATGACCTCGCAGCATGGCGTAGGCAACGTCATTAACAACGCAGTTCCAACACACAGCAACTACAGGGTTCTAAGACAACATGTTTTAAGCATGTGCTTTCATCTTGTAGGTCGACTAGGTGAAGGCATACAAAGTTATCTCCTGGAAAAACTCACTATGTGGATGGTAATAATACGAGGAAATGAGGTTCAAAATTGTTGCCGAGGCGATGTCGGCTTAGGGACTATTGATACCAGATATTAAAAAAGGACAAGACGTGTTGAATTTCCAAATTACAGGAATATTACCTTCCAACTTCGGCAGCTGAATAAAATTTAACACCTGAGACAGAAATCAATTTTCAAAGACATTGGGACGCCAAACAGTTTTATGACGTTTTCTAAGTGAAGTATAGAACTTCATGTACGAACCTTCAGAATTCATTCAGAAATTTAGTATGTATTTCGATGCAATGATTTTGTGGTGTCACCGCCAGACACCACACTTGCTAGGTGATAGCCTTTAAATCGGCCGCGGTCCGTTAGTATACGTCGGACCCGCGTGTCGCCACTATCAGTGATTGCAGACCAAGCGCCGCCACACGGCAGGTCTAGTCTAGAGAGACTCCCTAGCACTCGCCCCAGTTGTACAGCCGACTTTGCTAGCGATGGTTCACTGTCTATATACGCTCTCATTTGCAGAGACGACAGTTTAGCATAGCCTTCAGCTACGTCATTTGCTACGACCTAGCAAGGCGCCATATTCAATTACTATAATCTGAACAGATAATATTGTGACTCATGTACCGTCAAGAGCGACGTTCATCATTAATGGATTAAAGTTAAGTATCAAACTAATTATGTCCGCTTTCTGAATTCTCATTCCTTGTCATGTTCCAGACCTCACGTCAGTGTAGTTCTTCCCTCCTCACGCTAGCCTGCTTGAGCTAAGACTCGTGCATTTGGGCTTCGACTCGTAGCACGGTGTTGGCTCTTCTGCTAACACAAAAGATTTCATTATTTGTCGTGATTCACTACCACTGCTGCATATCATTTCAGTCGGTTCTGTGTTTTTTGTGACATATTTGTACTGCGAACACTTAATCGATACTATATCATGCAAATGTGTGTAAATGGACGTATTTTATATTCTAAGTTTCTTTATAGTTTAAATTTGTTATTTGTTAAAAATTCCGTTATATCCCGCAGCCACTACATGTACATACAGTTTGTTTATTAATGGTTGGTTGGCTGAAGCCAAATAATTACCAGTCTCATCAAGATCCTATAAATGTGTTGGTGTATAGCATTATCAAAGCACTGTTCCATCGTGTCCCCTGTTTGGGACATACGTAGAGACTGATTGACGGGATAATTGACGACGCTCCGGCTGACTCTAGTAACAGCAGTGAAGCTGTCGTCTAGCTAGCTGTCACCAAGCGTTGTTCTGTCATGCTTCATATTACAGCGTAAGTGTAATAGGGCAGTGAGTGTGGTATCAGTTTTCCTCTGTAACCCCTCAGCAGACAACTTTCATGTTTCAAAGTCATTATACACTTCTTTTCACAAGAAGCGGAAAAGCACAAAATATCAGTACGTCGGCGAAACCGTAAAGCAATGACACCAAAGTTGGGCGTGTTGTTAGCACTGTAGAGTAACCAAAACTAACCAATGTAAACAAACGGTGATGCGGCCCTCTTGCGTCATTTGTACCCCGGCAGACATCGAGCACTTGGTGGTGAGAGAAGGAAGATTAGGGTTTAAGTTTCTGCAGATCCTTCTTGTATACGTGGAATGGGACTGCGCGTAGAAAAAGACTTGAAGTAAATAAATTCCGACGGCCGTAATTTTATTAATTATTTTATTGAACTAACAGTTTAGGGTTTAACTTCCCGTCGACATCAAGGATCTTACAAGGGAACCTCCCCATCGCACCCCCCTCAGATTTAGTTATAAGTTGGCACAGTTGATAGGCCTTGAAAAACTGAAAACAGATCAATTGAGAAAACAAGAAGTTGTGTGGAACTGTGAAAAAATAAGCAAAATATAGAAACTGAGTAGTTCATGGGAAGATACGCAACGTCGACGCTAGGAACGCACGAGCGACGTGGTCTCGTGGTAACGTGAACAGCGGCGGAACGAAAGGTCATTGGTTCAGATCTTCCATCGAGTGAAAAGTTTAATTTTTTTTTCAGTTTATGTGACAAACTCTTATGTTTTCATCACTTTTTTGGGAGTGATTATCACATCCACAAGAAAACCTAAATCGGGCAAGGTAGAAGAATCTTTTTACCCATTCGCCAAGTGTACAAGTTAGGTGGGTCGACAACATATTCCTGTCATGTGACGCACATGCCGTCACCAGTGTCGTATAGAATATATCAGATGTGTTTTCATGTGGAGGAATCGGTTGACCTATGACCTTGCGATCAAATGTTTTCGGTTCCCATTGGAGAGACACGTCCTTTCGTCTACTAATCGCACGGTTTTGCGATGCGGTCGCAAAACACACACTAAACTTATTACAGTGAACAAAGACGTCAATGAACGAACGGACAGATAATAACTATGCAAAAATAAAGAAAATAAAATTTTCATTCAGGGGAAGACTTGAACCAAGGACCTCTCGCTCAGCAGCTGCTCGCGCTACCACGGGACCACGACGCTTCTGAGCTCTTTTTGTCCATGATGTTGCTTATCCGCCCGTGGACGACTGTTTGTATATTTTGCTTATTTTTTCACAGTTCCACACAACTTCTTCCTGTTTTCTCAATTTATCTGTGTTCAGTTTATCAAGGCCTATCCACTGTGCCAACTTTAACTAATTCTGAGGGGGGTGCGATGGGGAGGTTCCCTTGTTAGAGACGAAGCACTAAGTCAGATTGCTTCAAGGTTGGGGGAAGGAAATCGCCCGCGCTCTGCCAAAGAAACCATCCCGGAATTTGCCTGGAGCGATTTAGGGAAATTTGAGAAAACCTGATTCACGATGGCCTGAAGGGGATTTGAACCACCGTCCTCCCAAATGCGAATCCAATGTGATAACAACTGCGCCACCGCGTTCGATGGTGCTGATTGACAGGCGCCCAGGCAGCAGTTTCTGGACGAACTGTGACGGACGAATGTTGGTAAACTTGGTACTCGGAGGTCACCAGATGATTAAACGTCAGTTCCGTTGTTCGTACACTGTGGTAACAATTTGCAACCAATATTTCGATCCACATTTGGTACAGCAGAGGACGAGCAAAGCGGCTACAAAGCGGGCCGATGAAAGATATTTTCTGTTACGCAATCCAAGAAATAGGACCTCAATCTGTAACTACACAGTGTAATATTTTCTAAACCTTTGTTATTTCGTTTTTTCCGGCAGCAATCACGAAACTTGGAATATTTGGTTATATTTTTTACATTAGGCATTTACGTTTGGATTGACGAAATGCTTGTGATTTCTCCATGATTTTTAGCAGCCATTGTACTTCCGTAACACACATTTTAAATCACTACATTTCAAGACACGGTGGAGAAAGGGTTCATTATACTGAATGTGCGGCCCGGGGCACGTCTGTGTTTATCGCGAAATTGTGTCGGATTTGGGTGTTTTCTCCATTACTGACAGTGCAGCACACGCAGCGTGCAGCAGTCAATGCTAGTGAGAACCGACATTGAAGCAAACCGGGCGTCAGTCACGGCGCAGCGCATAATGCTAGCACTTATTAGCGTGTGCTTATCTGCAGGCTGCAGCCACCGCAGTTTAACGCCGATGTCCACCGAGGACCGAAATGCATTATGTATGTCAAATCAACGTTCTATTCAGGCTGCGACTGTGGCCAACGCTTTCAATTTTGGTGTAAAGCGCAAACGCCCCGGTTTTACTGCCATAAACCGTTATCAACAAACTTGCAAGAGCACACGTGTTGTTACTTCCGCTTCATTTTTGTTTACATTGTAGCAAGCAAGGAATTTCTTTCCTCACTGATCCTTTCCAACGTTGACACGGGTGTCGTGTGTGTGTGTGTGTGTGTGTGTGTGTGTGTGTGTGTGTGTGTGTGTAGCGGTCGCTCGGTTCCAGACTGCAGCGCCTAGAACCGCACGGCCACTCCGGCCGGCCGGACCCGATATAATACATTGCTATACCAAAGACTGTGGGAAAACCGGAAACGGTGAGAATAGAAGCGCTTGAGATATGGTGTTGCAGAAACACACTTAAAATTAAGGGGAGTGATGAGATAAGAAACGCGGTGCTTCTCCGTCGAACGTGGGAGGAAGGGAATACGAGGAATATATTAAGTAGAAGAAGGGACTGGATGATAGGACTTACGTTAAGACATCTGGGAATAGCTTCCACGACCCTTGATGGATCAGTAGAGAGCAAAATTTGATGCGGTAGACAGAGATTGAAATGTGTACCGCAAATAATAGAGGATGTTGGGTGTAAAGAGTTTCTCTGAAATGAAAAGATTTGCATAGGAAAGGAAATAGACACGTGCAGAATCAAAACAGGTTGAAGAGTGAAATAAATACATTACAAATAGACTTTGTCATAGGTTATTTCTCCGCCTTGGATCTAATGCCACACATCTCGAGCGTCTTGCTCACTCCCAGGATTCGGCAACACGCGTCGATCTGATGTCTAGAGCTACAGTAAACGAGGGAGGGAGAGAAAGAGACCACTTGTTATCGATTACATTGATTTGTAAGAGTTTGTTGTTGTATTAAGTTTCTGGTTGTCATGCGACAGGCAGTTTCTTGGTTTATCCATACAGAATAAAAATAATGTAATGGACAGAGTGAAATTTATATGAAAGTACTGTCATGAGTAGATAAAAGTCGAATACGGCGCCAGGAATCAAGGCATCGACTACATCCTGTTGAGTCATACACGGAGGATGTAGTGAGTACGATTATCTTACCTCTCGGGTATGGATTGGTCTCCTTTCGGCGTCTCCTTTCCAACTTCCATTTCTAAATGCCTGGGAAATTCAAGCTGGTCCCTGATTTATGCAATGTTCCATAATCTCGCAGGATGTGTACGGCTTTCAACGTTCTCTGGGTGAATTCACTTCCTGCAGCTAGCGGCAATGTTTACGTAGCAACACTCCGCCCGCATCGACACCCCTTGGACCTGGGCATTTGGCCTCGAATTCATCTTAGATCCAGTATGCGTGACCCCGTAGACCTAGTCTATTTAGGGCTTGGTTATGTTCTGTCATGTTTTATTAAAATTGAGAAAAATACTTACCGGTAGGATCTTGGCAGACCACTAAAACCAAAAAAAGGATAACTGTGGTATCATATTCCGAAGTAAGTGCTGTATTCTACGTTCGGAAGGAAAAGGTAGGAAGGTTAAGTTTCATCGTGCCATCGACTTCGAGGACACGAGACTGAGCCAGATGAATGCACGCCGATCACCTTTTCCTTGTGAAATCGTAGCGTTCAACGATGCTTTAGATTTTAATTAACCGGCTTTCTTTCAGCTAACCTATCATTGGACCGATTAAACTTTCATTTCTGTAGATGCATCCACTTTCATGCTCACATATTGCTGATTTCTGGTATTGTCTCAGCAACTAGCAAGACATACCCACAGTAATGGCACAATTACGATATATGCCCATGTCAGAGATGCGACCTCAGAATTACAAATGACTCTACGTCGACACCACGGCAGCCGGCGATTTGACGCATTTTAAAGAAAATTGTTAGACTATTCACTTAGATTTGTCGCAAAGAGATTAACAAGGTAGAAAACAAACGTGTGAAAACTCTAGTGGAAAAATGTTTCATCTCTTATATTTGTCATCGCCACAACATCCCTTTACCTCATAAAAACAACAAAGCTCTTGCAAGGGTCTGGATCACCCTGGTGCGTTCTCCAAAAACGCAGAAGTTGTCAGCAGTTCGGCCGATGGACTCCTGCCAGTGGTGTATTGATGAGGTACGTACCTATCCCCTGTAACTAGAATTAGAAAGAAAATTCCCAGGTGTTTTCGGAAAGTGAGAAGATCCTTGTACAGCGTATTGTCCAGGCGCACAAAACAAACACCACTACGTGCAAATGGTGGTCTGTTTGTCTGGAGATCAGAAAAGACGTGTACATTACCTACATGTCTTGCGATAGCGCGCTTTTTGGTTAATTTCACTTGCGCCCATTTTATGCAAACTGTTGAGAACGAAGATGTTGGTGCACGACTGAAACTTTTAGAAGAATTTGCACGCGGTGGGACGTCCAAATTTGATTTCTAGACAGAAAGAACTAGATGCGAGAGCTATGCGGAAGACGAGGCAATATCAAAGAGGAAGACCGACCTGGTTATCAGTGAAGTGTCAAGCTACCTGTGGTGTGTGGCGGCGCAAGAGCACGAGGGAGTTACACGTGCCAAGAAGCGCTGTAGCGTGCCATGACATTTATACGCTCACAGCTGCGTCTTACGTGTGACGGCTCAACGCGCGAAAAATCGAAAGTGGGACGAGGGCGCAAAGTAGCAGCAGCTTGTAGCCGATTCCAGTGAAATTCTCTGTGCATCACCCCTACCGAATGTGGCGGCTTTCCTAGCGGTTTTTCGATCCAGCAGTACAATGTGTTCAGTTTACGCAGTCTTTATAATGAACTGCTTCTATTATTCTCGCCAATAATTCGGCCCTGAAGACCCAGAAAGGAAGATGAACCGAGGAGACGGTAAGTCGCAGCAGATGGAGGTGAACCGCGTAGTCTTCCTGTGTATCGATTCCACGAGCACAGAAGTCTACACGCGTGGCGGAACCTGGAGCCCGGAATCGCAGGCGACGGGGTGTAAGGTGAGAGCGGAGGTAGCAGTGGCACGCGTCCAGAACTGATACAGGGCGCCATTAGAATTAAAAATATGCGCGACGTGGCAGTCGCCAGCGCGGTCAGATGCTGCAGTTAATCCAGGAGCAAAGACACGGCAGCTAGGGTTTCAAGGAGTTATCGGCTTAGGCAACCTTACAACGGTCTTCCGGCCAACTTACGCAACTCGCGGGAGGGCTCGCCGTCCGCGTGTGCGACAATGGGACGCACCGGACAGCCGCACGCACCACCGTCTTCCCCCGTGCGAGCCAGCTTTCGATTTTGCTCGTTCACGTAACAGCCAAGGTCAGTCTCTGGCGAAGCCTCATAGATTGGCTAACAAGATGTGGAAACGCGATTAGTTCCGCTTTCGCCGCAGAGGCCACTCCGAGCCACGCAATCCCGACGGATATGCCGACACGGAAACCGAAATTTGAGTATCTTCGCGATTTCTCACCTCGTATAAAAATAATATATATATATGAACTGAACTGGCATGAAGCTACTGCCGCGTCCATCTAGCTGTCAAATTACTATTTCGCTAATTCGTACAAGAATGTACGATAACATTTCAGGCTATGGCTTCATGGAAGGGAAATTCTACTTTAGGTGACATTGCCATTGAAAAGAAGACTATCGCTTTGAAGTATCCCATAATGAGATGTGACATCGAAATATCTTACACTCACAAGGCGTAAAGATGGTGACTGCACATGTGGCCTACTTCCTGCGTTCAAATAGCATTCAACAATTGGGGACGATTTTATAGCGTTAATCAAATAGCGATCAGCCGCGTTTTGGAGTTGAGGGCCATTTTGTCACGTTAGTTATAACGAAACTTCTATTTCATAAGCGAAGATCATGATTTTCGCCGTACGTAAAAGGTAAAGCAGATGAGAAAGAGGAAGATCGTTCTTACACCCCTTCGACGTCGAAGTTACCAAAGACAGGACACTCGCTCAACTGGAGAAAGGACGGGATGGAAGCAGCTGGGTTGTGGCCTTGTTGAAGGAAACATACCTGGCATCCACGTTTGGGGAACCGCAGGCAGTCTAAATCAGGAAGACTGCGCTGGAATTTCGCCCTCTGTGCGTGTATAGGTCGCAAGAAATGTGTCGATTCGCTCCTTTGATCAGACGAGATTACGTAAAGGCCCTCAGTTCCTCAGAAGGTCCCAAAGTTTCAAGGAATATAGAAATTTTGTGGCTGCAGGAAGACGTGAGCAGTAATCACTGCCATCGAAGACACTTCGGACAGCACGTCATATGAAGTGGTGTCCAGTTTACGTGTAAAGTGCTCCTCAGCGTGTACTGAAATGAATATACTATTAGCGTGGGGCGGCTATATATATATTATATTTAACAAAATTTAGCGTTTAACGTAGCTCCGGTGACAAAAAAAACAAATTTTTGCATAAGTCAGTCGCGTACGTAGAATACAGCTCCTCATTCTTTTCGATGGCGGTGGAAGAAAAGGTGGGAGGGAAGATTCGTCCGTGACCTTAGTTAGCTGCGTGGTCGCCCATATTGGAACTACGGGCGCTGAAGACGCTCCAGTGGAACACAGTTCAACGCAATATATTCAGTTCGCATAATATTTTCTGCAGTATGCTCCGTAGGCGCATCCTTAAAAATGTTTTCTGGAGCCGGTGAAAAGCGCCCGTATCCAAAGCAGCTGGGCGTCATTCTGTATCAATGCGCTACAATTAATGTCGTCTTTTTTCGTATTACAGGAATGCGCTGTGTCGGTTCGGACGATGGTAGCTGACGAGCACGTCTCAGACTAACTGGAGCAGGTCCTCCAGAGTTCCGCTCCTGCGACCACTCATCGTATCACAGCGAGTGAGTTGGCGCCGTGGTTAAAAACAATGGCGTCTCCCATTCGGGGAGCACACAGTTGTACTCCCGGCGCGGCCACTCGGGCTGAAGTTTTCCTACATTACTTCAGGCGATTGCTGACTTCGCTGAATAGGTCACGGCCGATTTCATTGATAATTTTGTCTTCGTTCGTCAGGTTCAAGTTGACAGAGCTATTAGCATCAGTTTCGTCGTTGCTGGACTGTATTAAAGTTCAGGCGCTTGCATTCAGCACTAAAGAGAAGAAAAATGAGCTGAAAATTCAAACAGACCTGTGAAGACAGTGAGAGAGAGAGTGCAAACCACAGGGTCAAGAAAATACGACAAAGTGGTCCAGGTTGGGAGGGAGCACGGGCGGCGTGGACTGTACAGCGGTTGCAAGAGCAGAAACGAGTTGCAGACGGCAGCCGCATCTGTATGCAAAGCGGGCGTCGTTACTGGAAGCGGTAACCTGTTGATGAGCAAGGGAGGCAGGAAGCGAGCGCGCGCGGTTCATCCCCAGCGGACCGGTCGCTGCTGGACCGGAAAACCGCCTGCACCGGCGCGCCGGAAGCTGCGCCCGCCCGGACGTCGCCGAGGGTCCGGCTTCGTTCCCCGGAACCGCAGCTCCCAGCTTCGCCCTCGGAGCCCCGCCCGTCCCTTCTCCCACAAGCGCACTCAGCCGACACGGTAAAGCTCCTTCGGTAAGGACCCCAAACTGGAACGACAGAGCCGGCAACGACAGCACAGAACAACGCTGCGAACTTCTGCGAGCCAATTGTCGCGCCGCCCGCCGGGAGACACACCCACTCAGCCGTCGACGTCGCGTTTCCTCCCGCAGCACGATCGCCCAGAGAAAGTTTTTGTTCGGCCGCGGCGTGTGCCTGCTTCTGCAAAGCCCACGTACGTTATTCCACAGAAGGTGGCGGAAGCTCTCTTCCAAAAGCCACAGCACTCGTCTTCCGCGAGACGTTTCCGGGACCGGCACTCGTAAGTAGTCAGGCAACCACGCACTCGAGAGAGAACGCTAGTTTACTATGTTCAGCCGCTGCCAGTGAAACGGCTGACAGAGCATACACTGTAACCGCAACTCTGTCTTGTGCTTCCGTCTGCTGAAGGGGATTCTAAATCACTTTGCTAGTAGCCAGTAATCTTCGAGTAAACACTGGCGCGGTACACTGCAAAAAAGCAAAACAGTTTGTGCTTGCGGAACCGTTCAAAGAATGCTTCCTTTTCTTAATTAGAACAACGAATAAAAGCCAGGTAGTTGTATCGAGCATTCTTTACAACGGATTCGACAATTTTCACGCGTTACCTTTATGGACAGCCTGCAGCACCATGACAGTGGAGTTGTGTGTTGGCGGTTGTTCAACCGGATTTGGAAGCAAAACACTTCAAAGATATTTAGATGATTACTGGTGAAATCGGCGAACTGTTAGGCAATAATGGCACTTTAAAAAGAGAGCAGTCCCGCGACTGTGCTAATTGGACACAGCTAATACAATTAATTCATCTGTATTGTACTTCTGACGCACACAATATATTGTCTGCTAAGGAGACGCAAGTCTTATGTACGAGCTTAGTGGAGTGGAATAGTGTGGTACTGCAGCCTGGGGTTCCGTAAAGTGGGCGCCGTGACAGAAACGTCATGCGGAAGAACGAAGACCTGACGGCGCAAAGCACACAAACTGAGAGCAAAATGACAGCAAAAGGTGCCGGTACTCACGGTATCTGCGCATGAGGGACTTCTTGTAGGCGCTGCATCGCAGCTCGCAGTCATCGCTGTCCACGCAGAAGTCGAGAGCGGGCCGCACGCTGAGATCTAGCGGCGCTTCCATGTCTACACAGCCATAGCCCGCGACGGCACAGCGCACACTGCTGGCTCGCGCCCACCAGCGCTGCGCGCCCGCGCCCACCGCGCCCCTGGCGGCAGCCGCCGCAACCCGCCGCCAGCATTGTTACTCCCAACCTGGACCCTCTCTATTACGTCACACGGCGCAGCGCCCGTAGCGTAGGTTAGGAAACACACGCAGCCCGCCGCGTCTTAACGACTCTGCCGCCGCCTGCTTCGCAGATACCTCACTTCTGAGCGACGTACGACGCGAAATATTCGCTTCTGCGGTTGACTGTTCTACCTCGCTAGTAGCTCGCTTTTTTCCTCCTGCTAGGTGTGTCTGTATAGTACACTAACGGTGCTCGAGAAATCTGCAGTAGCTTACGAACCCAAATAACAGAGACCATGTCACTGTTGTTTTCAGTAACGATCTGAAAACGACCTTCGTATAAAATGATTTTACTGTGTGTTTGACCCTTCTTTGTATGTGTTATCTCCAACAAAATTTAAACTACCAGACACAAGAACGAGTTTACTTTTAATGCCTTAATTAGCTCCTCTGTGCTGTAAAACATGCCTTTTTAAGGTTCAGTTCCTCAGTTGGTAAAAACGCGACCGTTATACGACAACTTCGTTGTCCGTCTGTTAAGACCCCTTTTTCTCCGGAAAGAGTGGAGCCATTTAGTTGAAATTTATGTCAAATAGTAAGGTCTACGGTCCCTTGGCGATGTAAAAATTTCATGCTTTTAAGTCTATGCAATCAAAAGACAAGACCGTGCTTTTATACTCGCAAACTCATTCATCAAATGGTTCGAATGGCTCTGAGCACCATGGGACTTGACATCTGAGGTCATCAGTCCCCTAGAACTTAGAACTACTTAAACCTAACCAACCTAAGGACATCACACATATCCATGCCCGAGGCAGGATTCGAACCTGCGACCGTAGCGGTCGCGCGGTTCCAGACTGTAGCGCCTAGAACCGCTCGGCCTCCCCGGCCGGCATTCATCAAAACCTATAGATTAACTACCTATAAATGGTGTCTCAAACCTTTCGGGTGAAGCTGAAACAGGTGATAGTGGGTCCACACCCGATTATACTGAGTCTGGAAACCAATGGTGGGAAACGTACATTTATTGTGTTATGAACATGCACAGTGTGCACCGCATAACAACATAGTAGCTCATAGTAACTGTTCAAAGCGACGATCGCCAGTCTCAGCGCGTGTATTGCAACGCCGCGTGCAGTTCTGCCGCACTCTCACAAAGATCCCGGGTGTCTGTTGTACACTGGAACAGGCAGCGGGTGATAAACAGTGTACACCCCTGACCCCTAAACAGACATAATGTACTGAACAACACGTATCTTCATCGTTGGATTGGAAGGGGGGGGGGGGGGGGGTCCTGCCCCATGGCCAGCGCGATCGCGCGATTTCACACACCTGGACTTTTTCCTCTGGGTTACGTCAAGCTGTTGGTGTATGACACCCCTGTAGAAAATTAAGTTGGTACGGAACCCTCAGAGCGCGAGGCCTCCTCGCACTTGTCCGTTTTTTTTTTACATCTTTATCAGAGTTTTAAGTAGAAAAACATTTGTAATATGTCCTAACGTCGTAATGTGCAACTGCAGATTTCCTATTGCTGATAACGATGTTAGGAAGTAACATATTATATGTATGTGTCCGCTATTAGTAAGAAATGGGCGCGGATATACGTGGCTACAGCATAGTAGCTTTTCTCCAAATTTCAGATGTTATGTCACATGTGTAA
The DNA here is from genome assembly GCF_021461385.2 of Schistocerca piceifrons. Taxonomy (NCBI): domain Eukaryota; kingdom Metazoa; phylum Arthropoda; class Insecta; order Orthoptera; family Acrididae; genus Schistocerca; species Schistocerca piceifrons. The sequence continues at coordinate 271,117,185 of NC_060149.1, forward strand.
CTACCGTATAGGTAATAATAGCTACTTCTCCTTCTGTTTAGTGTTGTTTGTGTTACAGACGATTACAGCATCTGAAGAGGGGAGCGGATGAATCATGTTACCAGCACAACCCTCTCGCAAAACCCTCAAATGTCAGGGCAATGACGCACGTTTTGCAGGGACTGCGAAGACTTCGTATGCTGGCCGAAATGAATGGGTGAAAATTCCTTCCGCCAAAGAGTCCGAACCGGACCTTCCAGGTAAGCGGCACTAAAGTGAGCGCGCTGTTGTGGCCTGGACCACGACGACAGTGTGTGGAAAAATTAGTTTGCCTTAAGTATTCTAGCTCATCTACCCCATGCCGCCATTGTAGTAATTCGTAATATTGATCCCCTAGAAAACCACATCATACAATATTAAAATATTTTATACAGCCGATGGTTGGTTCAAATGGCTCTGGGCACTATGGGACTTAACATCTGAGGTCACCAGTCCCCTAGAACTTAGAACTACTTAAACCTAACTAACCTAAGGACATCACACACATCCATGCCCGAGGCAGGGTTCCAACAGCCGATGTCTGAGATGATATAATAAATAACAGTTTAAGAGCTATTTATTGCGTGATGACGAAAGTCTAGCACCTTTTTGCAACAACTGAGACAGACGACAAAGTTCAGGTGGAGACAGGTGCATGAGAAACAGAATTGGATTTCTCGTGAATACACACAATTGTGATGCTTCGCTGGCTACACGCAATCATTCGGATGAAACTGTAACCCTTATTCAGTAAATACATTGTCTGTCATTCGGTAATTTATGTTCTGGTGAGTATAATCAGTTAAGTTTTTAAAGAAGGTGGTGGACATAGTGTGTGAATGTGACAGCGAATGGTCTTCTGTACCTAATGAAAAATATTGCGATTTGAAAGCAAATACACTGCCATTTGTTCCACTGATATTTCATCACCACCAATCGATTTTCAGCTAAGTAGACCATCATCAGGTTCCTTAAATATGAAGTTGTTCTATTAAGAAGTTTCAGCTGAATCCACTAATGTGTAAAAATTATACTGTATAAAGGTAACGGCGTCTGCCTTCCGCTAATGTCACGTACAACAAGCACTATATTCCTGAGCAGACAACTATTCCAGTCACCTATACTTACACATACACTTACATACACAGCTCATACTTCGCGAAGGAAAGGTCCACAAGGGTGCGAAGGTCAGGGAAGAAAGCATTTCTAATTGGGTGGCTGAGCCTGCCTTTAGGGGTCACCCAGCTACTCATGCCATACGACTTTACTTTTTTAACGGAGAAAAGTCGAGTATCGTAATCATTTGCACGAAGAATAACTGCCCGAAATTGTGAGCATAGTACTTTTTGAGATCAAAGCAAAACACAAATAAGTAAACAAATAAAATGAAAATAGATAGCATAAACAAATTGTGGAAAATAATATGCACTGGCAACACTTTTTTCGCACATCATCCGAGGACGGATCAAAACCGCATAAACAATCACACACAGACTAGTTTCTATCGGGGTAGAAATGTAAACGTCGATATATACACGGGCACAAAAAGCCACCAAAATATGATATGTAGATAATATAGGACGTCAGACACCTGCAATGTGAGACTTTTAATTTTTTCCGCAGTTAATGGTGAACGCACGTACAATGGGTTTCACCGGTCGGTAAGATTTTCTGTTGCCATTGTCATTGTCACTGATTGCAAATGAATAATGTTTTAGTTTACACTTGTGTGGACATAAACACATCCGAACTAGGGATTGTGCATAGGAAACAGTTTCGTCTGTCTATAAACACGTTTTGTTTACCAGTAAACGGGTATATCAAAAACTATTTTGCTTCACATTTTGGGAGCATGGTATGCAAATTACAAACTTCTCTTGATTAATTTCTTAAAAACTTAACTTCTAACTAACAACTCGCGATCAGTGGCAGATGCATATCGCTGTATGACGAGTTCTTAACTTATTCAGTAGCTTTTCCTAAGAATTAGCAGAACAGAATTGTCAGTTTAATAGCAGGAGCTGCGCTGTAGTTCTACTGTCTCCACCGTACAAGAGGGGACAAAACGCACAGCCGCTTCAGGTGCTGCTTCAGGGTATTGGGCGTCTTGCGTAAAACTGCGAAATTTATCTGTCGTACTCCATGTCTTTGATAGTTTATATGACCAAATGTGAGCTGATGGAGTAAACGCACATAAAACTAAACGAAGTCCGTCGAATCGATTTTACGTTTTTTAGTTTGTTTCCCACAGGTTTTTCGTGTGGTGTCGAACCGTCTTTGTCCTGATCTGGTACATATCGAAGTTCACGCTTAGAATTTGTCACAGATACAGTGATACGATTTACATAGAATGTAATGTGCAGTCAAGTTCAAACGAATCTACGTCTTCCTTGGAACGCAGCAGTGTATAGCCTTGGTTAATGCTGGCATCACAAGCTACGCGCGTCTCTACTTCCTGCATTGCTGCGAGGGATTTCCTCGTATGTCACGTACAGCGAACCGCTATTGCAAAAGGCTTCACTAAAAAAATCCTATGATTTTTCTGGACGAACTTCGCGTAGTTTTATATAAATCTCATCATTATTACTTTCATGGTTCTCTTTCATCAAAAATTGCAATAGTGACAACGTACGTCTATTGGACGACAATTTCAAAACTTTTACTTAAAGGTGAGCGCAACGTACATCCTTTATAGGGTGTTTTGCGAGGTGTACGTAAAATTGTAACCAACATTCGATTTCGCAGTCAGAACTCTAATATAAACAAAAGTGACTAAATGTGGTTTCAGACTGAGTGTATTAAGGAAGCTTGAACAGCTGAAATATGTCACATGTATTTGCACGTGGTTAAAAAACAGGTCTATTTCCCGCGGTGCGGTGCCGTACGCATCTTGCGATATCGAGGTCAATAGGTCAGGCGCTGACTGTTACATCTAAATCTGGGGACGCTAGCGCAACCAGCACCGCTTTGGACCTGCTGAGGATGAGGAAGGAAATTTTCTCGCTCTCAGCGTTCATCATTTCCTCGTGCCCTATTCGCGATGCTCCAGCAACACCATTCACTCTGGCCACTATTTCGTGGTCGCTGCTAGTGAGTGAGTGCAAAACAAAGAAGGCATAATGCATATATTAAAATCGGCCAACAATGTGTGAATATTTGTTTCATACTTTTGACTCGCAGTGATAAGTCATTCTTTGCCTTGGTTGCTATCTTGTTATTAATAGTTTGTCACTGATGCGGCCATAGTATTGGCGACGTTTTACACACTTCCTCACATTTGAATTGCGCAAGTAGTAAAATAGTGCCTCTTAGACATAACTGTGTAACCTTTCCAACATTATCAAGTTTGTGAGTACACTCACGTGAGTGCAAAGTTGAGGACCAAGTTGCTGAAGTTTGTATGTAGAGATTAACATTTTTTTGCACTTACACGAAGCTAAAAGTTTCTTCAGTATTCAACAGTCATTCATGGAAGTGTAGGCTTAAAAGGTACAGCGCAAGGAAGGACGAAACAACTTTCACTTCGTTGATAGTGTGTTCTCTATCATCTCGACGTGACTTATTCCGGACAGAGAATGGTAATTACTTGAATAAGCATTGGGTCCTCAGCGCTCTTCGCTCTGTTTTCAATGAAGTTGGTTTCTCGCAAGTCTTGTTCTGTGAATTTCTCGACTTCTGAGCGTGCTCTTTTACTTGTCGTAAAGAGGCTTCTATACTGTTATTGACCTATACTGTATTTTCGTTGGTTACAGGTAAGAATTTACTATAGCTGCTTCTGGTGATGTTAAAAGAAACAAACTTCATGTCTGTATGAATGCGAAGTAGAGAGTAGAAAGATAATGGACTGATTTTCCTGTTTTTTTTTTATATACGATGGGAGTAGAATAAAAGCCTTAAACATGTGTGAAAATCCCTCTTCAAGAGTAATTAAATTAATATTTTTTACTCAGTACGCTGTTTTCTTTCTTCAAATCGATCATCGGCACAAAAATAGTGCTACTGTAACCAGGACCGTATCGGTATCCTAAGAAGCAGAGTGCTTACGTGTAATCTAACCATTTAAGAGAATTCTCCCATTGTGTCTCAGGACACTTGTCACATCTGCGCTGACAGTTAATAAGTAAAACAATGTCTGAAGGAAAGATGACCACACAGGCAGTTGGCCAATGTTTCTACTTCTGCTGTAATAAAAGGGGACTGTTTGATGCATATGCGATTAAGTTTGTGACTGCCCAGACGTGTCAAAAATGGTTCAAATGGCTCTGAGCACTATGGGACTTAACTGCTGTGGTCATCAGTCCCCTAGAACTTAGAACTACTTAAACCTAACTAACCTAAGGACATCACACACATCCATGCCCGAGGCAGGATTCGAAACTGCGACCGTAGCGGTCGTGCGGTTCCAGACTGTAGCGCCTTTAACCGCTCGGCCACTCCGGCCGGCCCAGACGTGTCGATAGAGATTACGGGAAATGATTGATCAGCTTTAGTTTGGTTAAAATTTGTGTTTGTCCCGCATCCGACACCCTCAGTGAGGCACGTGCTACTGTAACGGAAGCAAAGACCTGTGCTACCTTCACTGAACTCGGGTTCGTAAGATCATTAAGCGTAGTATACGTCAACACTGTAGGCAGGTGTGTAATAGTGAAATCGAATGTCATGAAACGCATGCGTCAAACGCACTGTTTGACAAAAAAGTGAAACACTCAGAAAACATGGTCGAATTTCAATGGAACGTCATACAGGTACACCCATCTGCGGGTAAGACAATGATTGGAGTTGCAAATCTCTGTGACAGGTCGAACGGCCATCAGAGTGCAGTAGTGTTGTTGACCTATAATGTTGTTGCCAGGCCTGTTAGAATAAAAGGAGCGTGAACAGGGTCGGGAGCTCAATGATCACTGTGAAGGACACGAAGATGCTGCGTACTCGTGTAAAACAGCATTATCAGCATGTCAGATTTTCAAATGGGCCTCACGGTGGATTTCCATTCTGAAATCTCAAGATTTTTGGGGCATTCTGGTGTGACAGCAGTCCGAGGTTTAACTGCTTGGGAACGTGAGGGCAGGCGTCTTCGTTGTCAAAGTTCTGATCGACCACGTCTACCCACCACAAGAGAGGATCGCCGTCTTGTACAGTAAGTACGTCATAACCCCTTTATATCTACGCATGCCATCCGGGAAGAAGTAATGGACTCCCTGTAACATTCTGTATCATCCTCTACCATGGTCATAAATGGGCAGTAGATCGACTAGGGTGGTACCGACCCATGCGTAGGCTCCCGTTAACACCACAATACAAACGACTGCGTTTGGAGTAGTGCCGTGACCAGGATGGACGGACTGCTGATGAATGGTGTCCATTGTATTCAGCGATAAGCTGCAGTCCCGACTACCCACGTGGTAGTCGGCGACTATGACGGCGTCTTGAGTGGAGATCCCATTCTTCCAGTGTTTTGGAGAGGGACAGCGGTGTTACTCCTGACGTCACGGTATGGGGACCCATCGGGTATGATTCACGTCAAGGCTGGTAGTGATTAAGGGAACTCTGATTGCACAAAGGTACTTCTGCGTCCACATGCGATACCTCTTGTACGAACGTGTCGTGGTGCAATTTTCAACAGGATAATGTTCGTCTTCATATGCTACGTGTCTGTATGAACTGTTGCCTAGTGTTGAGGTGCTTCTTCCGAGACCAGCAGTATACCCAGATCTGTCTCCGATATAAAATGTGTGGAACCAGCTCGGGCGACAACTCTGGCCGAGTGTCAGTATCTAGGAAATCAAGGGCCAGTATCCAAACCAGATACTGATATGTAGACTAATCCTGACAAGTTTGATCGAGTTTGTAAACACTGAAGAAGTGCCACATACCATCTGAATACGTGAAGTTTGATTTTGTTTCCTTCTCCCCTGCTGGGTGCTACATTTTTATCAGGCAACGTTTTTGTAACAGAAGCGTTTGCCAAAGAGTGACGCCTCATTGCTTTTCTGCCAAACTCATGTGCATCTGCGACTTTGGCAATTAGATAAAAACTAATGGACGTGGAGTTCATATAGGGGAACTGCTGGAGGAAAAACTATCCTATGGAGTTTAGTAGGAGCTAATATCGACGATAATGTGAAAAGCGGGAAATTCCTCTGCATGACCTTCCACAATTACTCAACGCAGCATCCCCAGGCTCTCCGGCTGCACCGTTAGTCGGTTCACATCACAGCGGGATCCCCTAATGTTCTCCACTCCAGCGCGGTCCGACTCGATCACCAAGTCATTACGACAGTCTCCCATTCTCAGGTGTGTCGATAAAGCTGGGATGTTGCGGCATTCCTAGTTCGAAATTCCATTACGCGTGACCTTCCCAGAGGCATTTCAGGCAGTTGCTGGCTTTTGTGATCAGCTGGAGTCGTTAGGCTCTGGGCACACGACCGTTACTAGGATTTCGGAAACACGAACAGTCACCCGAGCCCATGCGAACAAAAAAACTGAAATATTAACGTGAGCTATATGTCAAACATCACGAATAAACCGGAGTACTTAGTTTCAGGACGTAGCCTTCTTCCAGTGACTGCACGTAGAATATTGGAGAGTCGTAGTTTGTTTGCTACAGTCTGTCAACAAGACAAAAGGAGTAATATTGCATGGGAACTCCATGAGAACAGTGGCAGAATGATGTGACTTGTTCTTTGGCAACAGAACAATGATAATCATCTTGCGGGGCTGGACAGCCGAGTGCGTTAACGCGCCGCTTTCGCGATTCGGGAGGGGCAGGCAAACCCGCCCAAGATCGAATCCGTCTCTCTGATGAAAGACAGGAGATGGTGAGCTGGCCGGGTGGCATTGGGTTTTAAGGTGATTGACCACATGAAACTACGTGAATACCGTGCTAGGAGTCCCGTTCCGCCTCAGGAAACATTTAGGAACCGTTCTCAGACATTAACACTAAATACGCAGCCGGATGGGATACAGATTTTGTCCCCAAATAACAAAGCCGACCCCGTAAAGCAACGGTAACGGGCGAGGAGGAGGAGGAGGAGGAGGAGGAGGAGGAGGAGGAAGAAGAAGAATAAGAAGAAAAAGAAAAAGAAGATTCATCTTGCTGGGGTTGGAAATATTTGCGAAATAAATCTGACTAGCGATGATGAGTGTGGCGACAAAATTTTTCTTAAGCCTCGTTTTGGCATAAGAATTCCTGCGATAGCACGTAAGAATAAAGTGAAAAAGTTGCTGAAAAACTGTGTATACAACTACAACCTACAAAGAAGCATGCCAAGGATGTACAAGACGACGGAAAATGAAAGCACTGAACAGCTACTACTTTATAGTGTACAAAAATAATTACTCTTTGAGCACATAAACATGTTCTTCCAAATACTTTGTAATGATATGCTGTCGAACCATAAAGCGCCTAAAAGCAGGGCAATCCGTACAGTTCCATCAACATAGTCACTGCAGTTTTAGATGAAGAATCAGAACAAAGTAAAACAAACATGTTATAATTTTTTCACCTGAAACAAAACTAACCAAACGCTCCGTATAGTATTTTAGAGAAATAAAACGAAACTCACAAAGGTGTTGGAATATGTTCTTGAGTACAGAATAAAAAAAAGACACACACATTCAGGTTTGCTGAGGAAAGAGTTTTAAAATCTCAAATTGCTCGAAAAATTACATGTAACTGAGATTTTATGTAAATTACACACGCAACAGTAGCAAAGCTGATTCTATCCGAATGAAGCTGCTAGATGAACACATCGATCTCTTTCTTTTTTAACGTGACCTGGGACTGCTGCACGAGGAAGCAGAGCAAGCTGCTAGTTTCCACCAACGCCTGACAAGGGCTCCATGGAATATTTATGGTTTCGAGACGGTCGAAACATGAGCCCGCGTGTGCTGATGCACTGTCGAGCCGGAGCTGGCATCAGAATAAATAAAAGCTGAGGCCAGGTATGAACCTGGAAATTTGAGGAGGAGAGAGTCTTTACAAACACACCATTGCTTTTACGAGGTTTGTATGCTCATGTCAGAGTTATTAAACAAATTATAGCATTGAGACTTTATACCGTGGCTAAATTTAAATGGTATGCGTAGGTTTCACGTATGAAGACGTAATGTACCACTTAGTCTTCAAAATCTTCAAATGTGTGAGAAATCATATGGGACTTAACTGCTACGGTCATCAGTCCCTAAGCTTACACACTACTTAACGTAAATTATCCTAAGGACACACACACCTATGCCCGAGGGAGGACTCGAACCTCCGCCGGGACCAGCCGCACAATCCATGACTGCAGCGCCTGAGACCGCTCGGCTAATCCCGCACGGCCGACATTTAGTCTTATCTGTAGCCTTCCTATGGATAGAAATCTTGGCCATGTCTCGCAATCGCGAAAGTAAGTGCTATCTTCTATACGACCTGGGATCGAATACTTGTCTGACACGACCAATTTTGGTTTTTATAAATAACCGCACGTGAACTACTAACGTCGATTTCTGTACAATCTGAAATGTTGTCAACGCACTATTGCTCTTAGACCACAAAAATACATCCTAAAGGACCGTACCTAGTATTTTGAAACATCACTACCTAGTTGGAGACTATTCAGGATGTAATAATAATAATAATAATAATAATAATAATAATAATAATAACAATAATAATAACAATAACTCTTATTTTGCGGTCTTAGTTGCTATACACAGGGAAGTCATTCCAGATGGAATATGGAGCACGGAACACCACGCTCAGTTTTGAGTACAGCTTCGAGAACGGAATCGAGGGCATCGACAGTGGCCTTAAGCGGAGTATCGTACAATTATTCGCTTCGATTAATTAAGAGAAATTACAAAAAACTACATCGAGACACAGATCGCGATTTAAAGTAAATTCCCGCCAAATGTCAGACTACTCCTTCAGCTTGTTTGGGTAGTCTATACAAAACGATGCTATCAACCTAGACACAATTCATAAATTTGTGTAAATGAGTTAATGTCCCGACAATGAGCGACGAAGGAGCTGGGTGGTAGAACAACATTCCACTTACATGAATCTGGAGATATCAAACTCAAATCGCATGCACGTTCTGGAAACCATATTCAACCAGCAGCAGCGCGTCGAATACCCAAACATAGCAAACGGACGCGCGTCAGATAGATGTGGGATATGAATTGTTTTTCATGATTAGGCATCTCTTGGATCAAAATATGTTATTTCCAGGACTGTGTGATTAGGTCTTGTAGAATATTCAGAAATACTCCATTTCAGAAACACCTGAGCCCGTTACACACACAACGAGGGAAGACAGTACTAAGGAAATTATAAATAAAAAGCCTTTAGAGACAACTACAGTCTCTCAGCTTTCGATTTTAGATTTTGTGTGTGCTGGTTTTCCGTAAGATATCCACCATGTTTAACTAATTACGCCCACAGTGTTTTTGCAGCAAGTTATATCTTTACAGAGATGAAAAGCTCATTGTTTCATGTCAATATCAAGTGATTGACATTATCTGTCCATTTCCAGCAGTGTAAAATATTCCTTGAATTTTGAGACACACCACACAACCTATCTCCAAGAAAGATCTGAAAAACAATGCATTGCAACATTTTTATTTCTTCTCATCGTTTATTATAAATTCAATATCGAGAGACTCGAAATAAGGATAGGCAAGCCGGAATCGACAACAGAATTTTACCAATACTTCGCTCCCAGAAATAAGAGTATAAGCTTAAAACAGGACATGAAATATCCCGACGCATTACAAGGTGTAACTAGGAAGTACCAAATTTTCAAAAGATAGGCGCAACGTAACGAATCTGTAGGTATCTCACTTCTCATTCAGTACAACATGCAAAACTCTTACTTGCAGTTAAATAAAGTATTACAGACAATTGTAGGTGGGTTTTGTTACTTAGATGGAAGGAATGAAGAGAAGTTAGATTTAACGATCTGCCGACGTCGAGGCCATTACAGCTGGAGCATAAGCTTGCTAAGAAAGAGATGGGAAATCTTTATGTAGTATGGATGAGACGTTAAGCTGTATTTATAGGTCTTATTTTATTTGCAATCGGTTTTGGTGTTACATCGCACCATCTTGAGGTCCCTGAAAACCGTAAATAATTTTTTTTCGTAACTGGAAAAAATGCAGTATGAAATTATCTGAAACTGTCATCCGTACTACATAGATATAAATTAACAGCTGCCGTCCCATGATTTATCGGGAAATGGACGTACGTAGAAAGAATGTGAAAGGAAGTTGCTGTAATCTTTTTGAAGGAACCATCCCGACATTCTGAAGTGGTTTAGGTTCAAATGGCTCTGAGCACTATGGGACTCAACTTCTGAGGTCATCAGTCGCCTAGAACTTAGAACTAGTTAAACCTAACTAACCTAAGGACATCACACACAACCATGCCCGAGGCAGGATTCGAACCTGCGACCGTAGCGGTCTCGCGGTTCCAGACTGCAGCGCCTAGAACCGCACGGCCACTACGGCCGGCCGAAGTGGTTTAGGGAAAACATAGAATCCTGAACGGTGACTGATCGGATAGAGATCTGAATTTCGCTTCTCTAGAATAAGAGTCCAGCGTCTCTTCTGACGAAGAGTTGTTCACATGTCTGAAAGATGTAACACTGTTTTTAGAGCGAGAGACCTGGTCTCGAAGCATGTGTTCATTTGTCATGCCTTCTAGTTATACCTTTTTTCTTAAAAAAAACCTGTATCTGTCTTTTAATATTAGATTGAATTTCATTTGATTTTCTTACAGAAACTTGACATGGACAGGCTGCTGCTCACTTTACGACTCATGATTTCTCTGAGACTGTTTCCTTCAGCAACTCGCCTAAAAAGTTTTCTTCGTTTCTCAACACACAAATATCGCCAGAAAGACAGAACAACTAGAACGTCATACTTGTTTCTTAGAAATTCGTCTGTAACCTCGTGTTGGACGGCGCGTGAAAAATTGAACGGATGTGAAGACCTAACCTGAGTATTATAGTATGCCTGGCTTTTAAGCCGACATTAGGCACGCACAGGTTTGAATGCCTATTATCCTACACAAGTTCACTCCTGCATACGGGTACGTCGCCTAACACAAAATGACCATTCATACTCCACGCGCATCATGTACAATACAAAGGATTCGATCTCATAGCAATTATGATCATTCAGTATGCAAGAGAATTCTGCGTTTATCAGTGTTTCCAGGCTCTTCTTGATTTTGGTAAGAGAGATATTTAGAAAAATGACGCGCCTTTTCAAAACGAATAACATGTTTTTGTAACAAAAAGTAACTACTGTAAAATAGACTTTTTTATAATGACACAAAAACAAGAATAAAGTTAGCCCGGATAGAGGAGATAAAACAATAACCTCAGTGTTAACAGTTAAGCAAAAAAGTATAAATTGTTTCGGTACTTATGTGCTGCCAATGTGTTTAACGTCCTGAAAACAATAGGAATTAGATAAAAATAAGTTAATTATATCTGCGCAGAATTAGGGAGCCCCATCAATATGTTAGTTTTGTTGGCGATCAAGGTATCTGAAATTAATATTTCTAATTTCTGCATAACAGAATTTGCTACGAAGAAATAAGCATCGCTGCATCAAGGTGAGGAAAAAGTGTTACTATTTCTAAATGAATAAGAGAAATGTTATGACGCACACACTAATGTGCAGAGATCGTTTGGTTATCAGTTAAGTGTTTATCATTGGGCGCCCTACGGCGTTTGGCACAAAAGTTTTTATCAGCCTTTCTCCACAGCAGATAAGTTTACTTTTACGGAGCGATTATTCACTTAAGCTAAAATGAAATGAAGCAGCCAGAGTGACTGAGGTAACTTCTTAACTGTGATTCATTAGATTCCGTCAAAGATCAAAGACCAAACGGAAGTTCTTTCTTCAAATGATGTAGCAGGAGGCGTTGGCTTTATTACGCAGTTCGCCTTCGGTGATGTGGTGAGTAAATGACGGACATGTCTAGCTTCAGCCCGCTGCACTGGTCCGGCAACAGTATTAGTCACCACAACAGATTGCAGCGGCAATTACGGCAGCACGAACACTGACGTGGAATGTGGACAGTAGGGGGGAATTCCAAGAATTCTGAGAGACTGCTAGGGTACTATTAGCGTCAGACAGCAGACGAATTCGGCATCACTGCGGAATGGGTATGACCATGACTGTAGTACATTAAAATTTCCTTCCGTGTAAACACCACCCAAACTGTAAAAGTGCCAAGATTTCATCTGCTCTACAGTCAAGTCCTCATTCAACAACGAGGTTAAAGAAGAGGGGGCACGTCGGTTTATTATGTGAAAATAATACGCCAAAAACAGCGACTTATTAGAAATCGAGGGACGATTCAGATGGACCAACGCGGGAATAGGCGTCAGTCTCGCACTTGACTGACGTGGTTTTCGGAAACTATGTTCATACTGGATCGGGATTTGTTGTCGGCCTTTTGGGTTACGAGTTCGCTGGGCCACATAGATAAGCGAGCATTTTTTCATGTTGGTAAGGAGCGAAGAAGAAAGCAACTATAGTAACGTCACGTTACGGATCACTATCACCTACCACGACACGGGATGGACAGAACTGGAATCGAAGAGCAGTCGATACGGCTATAGACTGAGCAAGTTACCACAGCCCCCTCTGGCCCGGTACTTCATTAAGTTTCACGAATAAATTTCCCACACTGTTTACAGTGGAGAATAATGCGCTCTAATTAGACAGAATGTAAAACATGCAGATGATGGGTTATTTTATTTATGTAGCAGCTGCGCCATTTACCTTCAAGTGTGCACGTATCCCTGGATCAGCGTTAGGCAACCGCTTCAGTATCTCTGCCAAATATACGCCATTCTACATTATAGCGTGAAATGCTCTTAGGTAGATCTAAGAGTCCAATTATGATGAAGTCATCAGTAATTATTCATCTGTTGTGGTACAAACTGCCAATGCAAGCAACATGTGTAATAAATTTTATCCTACATACAAAAGAGGCGAATAGTTAGACAATCACTGTGGGAAGGAGGTCACTTATTAAAGTAGCCAATATCCCGAGAGAGAAATCTGCATTCTCCCTCCTGGAACAGGACACTTAAGTAAAATACTTAAACACAGTTAAACAAAGGAATCATGCAACTCTATAAATTTTCCTAATAATACTGTAATACCTTCCCCGTCTTCTTCGACAGTTTTCTCCACGTTTTACAGGCGTAACCAATTTCTGTTCAGTTTCGTGCTAGTAGTTTCGACAAATTATTCTAATAATGGCATTTTCCCTACGCCAGTGCCTAATGAAATATTACATTTTCGTTTAGTCTGTTTAATAATTTTATACCCGTAAAGTTACGTGACTCAGCATGACAACCCCGCCCTTCACTTTATTTATCGCGATACTGTTATACGTGCGGACAAGATTTCCCGTGTTACTGCGACAACTGTACATTCGTATATTAGTCTCAAAACAAAGAAAAATTATTAAACCACGACGATTGTTTACACATCACTGAATGAGGCTGGTAATATAGTGCTCTTACATCGATTAGGCAGTTGCCAAAATTGCATGCTCGCGGTATTTGTAGCAAAGGAAGTCGCTGATGGCCGCACTGGCCTAGATTCCATTCCTTTCCGCTCGCGACGAAACGAAACACCCCTGGCCACACCGCTCGCTTCCTCATCGACGTCGTTTTATATTCACTCGTATAATTCGCATCTATCTGGATGAAGCGTAATTTACGAAGAAAAACTCGTATTTCACAACAGTTCGTGAATGAAAGGGTTAGGTGCATAGCCTGTTACCAAGAAAAAAGGAATATTAAAGCTTAGCGCCCCGTTGACAACGGGGTCGTTGGAGGTGGAACAAAAACGAGGACTGGACAAGAATCAGGGTCTAACTTGGCCGTCGCCTTTTCAAAGGAATCACCGCAACATTCGCTTTAAGCGATTTGGTGAAACCTGGGGCTACGCAAACCCAGCTCGGAGGACGAAGTTTTGAAACCAGCCCCCACGAATGCGAATCTAGTGCGAATGCGCCATCTTGCTGAGCTCTTGATATTACAGCTCAAATTTGTGATCGACGTTATAAACGGTTACAAGCCCTTCAGGCTTACCAGGAGTTTGCAGAAGATCATTCTTTCGACAGGCACAGTTCGAAGTCAGTGTAGAAAGTGTATTTGAGTCGGGTTTACTCAGAAGATGAGTCAAGCATTATGACGAAGAGGAGTTAAGAGAATGAATGGATGATGAATTTGCAGCACGTACCACTACACTTAGCACCTCGAATTTTCTGGAGATATTCTGCTTTTCTGTCAGTTTTTGAGGCTTCATTGACGCTATTTGCCTTTCACTGCAACTACAAATTGCATTTATAAACAGTTACATAGTGCTTCATGAATGTAGGCTCCAACTTCCTTTTCACATTACAACAAATATCGAAGAATGCTCCCAAAGGTTATATTTAGGGACGTATAGTGCCTTCGCATCTTCTTATGTAATAGCAGGTGGAGCAGTGAAGCGAGGGGAGGGGGGAGATTGAATCACTACCTATTTTTTTTTTTTTTTTTTGATTAAATGGATTGCAGCCTCCGTCTTCCCTCCACACTGTTTCAGGTTTTCGTGCTGTCCGTTAATCACTATAGTTGAATTCTAGGGTGGTTACCTGAACAAGAGCACGGTCCATTCCTTGCTACGTCGTTGTTCAGTTAAGCTAGTGATCGTTGCTATTGACTTCTCTCACAGAATTACCTGCTAGAGACACCAAAGCCACAACAACAAAATTCGAAGCGTATTGTATTAACACTATTAATTAGATAATGTGAATTGGTTCTATGGTAAGAAAATGTTTAAGAAGCACTACAACTGCGTTTGTAGCCAGTTTTTGTTATGTTCGCGGAAAAACTAAAGAACAGAAAAAAGAAACTGGCCGAATATTCATGCCTTGTAACTTATGAAACAATGTTCAACACGGTATAGCAGTCATTAGCACAGTTAACACTTTGTTGCATAGATTGATCACAATACACACAAAGCTAGTGATATGAATGTAGACGGTAAACGGTTTTATCAATTTCAGTTGTCTCTACAGCAGTATGGAGATTTAGGAGTTGGGGAAGCAACCCAAAATAAACTTGCAAAGTTGACTTTAAGGTCTAAAACGGACGAAAACATATATATAATATTTTTAATGTGATTTTCATTGCCTGTGCGATGTGGTGTCAATTCAATATTCACAATCGACATAAATTACGTTGATGTATTCCACGAGCCTGCAGAGAACAAACAGCTAAAATCCAGTCACTATAAAATGTAGACCCGACGATGTCACTATAAAATGTAGGCCCAACGACGGAGGCGCAAAACGGTTGTGAACTGGCACATGAATCCGTCAGATCTACATAGTTTTTGGTTGAAAATACAGGCAGACTATTGGAATGAAGCATTTCTCTAGGTTTCCAAACCAGGCATCGGTGGTTTTATCCTCGTAAAGAACTCTCTTTACTCTAAAAAAAAAGATAAAACACTCATTAAGCCAGAGATTGGTGTTAACACCACAGTGGGCTTGATTCATATCACTGGACGTGCTGCTCCCCTAACGTTAGAAAACTTACGCAGTCTGTTGCCTACTGGAATTTGTTATTTTTCACACATGTAAAGTATGACCAGGATTAAGAGTGTCGTAAATTGCGAAAAAAGCCAGCCTAAGGATAATGAGTAATCGAAACCCATTCTTTGGATAAGAAGTAAAGATTTAGCGTCTTGTCGCAGAGAATGTCACTGGAGACGTAGCAGAAGCACTAACTGCCGAAGGGATGGGGAAGTAAATAGGCTGCGTCTTTTGGAAGGGAACCATCTCTGCTTTTGCCTTAAGCAATTAAAGAGCGGAAAACCCATAGCTGGACGCCCAATGTGAATTTGAACCGAGATCCTCCGGAATGCGAATCTAGCGACTTACCACGCTCGCTAGTTTTTCTTTTTTTTTATGCACCTTTGGGTGGCATTATGATACGTTAATAATCGATCTGCTTGTCGTAGGTTGCACTCGTTGGTGCATTTTAGTGCGTGTTTTTATTGAATCCTCCGCAACGTTGTATATATTTCGTTTCTTGTACGCCATCGGCATTTCAATCGAAGCTCCTCGGTTGACAAGTCGTGGCAACCGATGTGTATTCAAAACAGCAAACACGGTTCGCGCCGAGCAAACAGGAAGATCGGTTGTCGCTACGCAAACGGGAACTTACGTTCCGTCGTGTGAGCTCAGGTACGCAATATCTCACGACAGCTATGGGTCATGGGTCACGACTTCGACTATTCTGCGAGTCCGAGCAGAAGCTTCTAGACACAAGTAGTATCAGCCGCAAAAGCCCACTGAAGGGGAAAGATGGCTGCATTAAGGAATAACCACGACAAAGGGGATTAGGGTGGCGAGTTCCTGGAACAAGCAGAAGAGAATTGCAGGTATTGGAAGGCGAACCGACCGAGTATTGCAGAGAGGCTTAAGGCAAGCTCTTACCTTAGCTAGTAGAAATACTGTTCTACGGGGCTAGACAGTCAGTATCTACGCAGCCTATCCAAAACTTCCGAAATGATTTCATTACTGGCGTATAAGCGACGTCATCGAGTTACTACTGTGGCACCTTTAACTAACAACTGTAAATAACGGATATGCATTTGAGCAGTAAGCTGCGAGCAGGCAGTGTTAAGTGATGGACGTGAGGCTGTAGTGTCATCTTTATTGTATCATAAAACGCAATGTAGCAACGAACTGAAAATTTCTAAATCAAGCGTTCAAGACATTCTCCACAATGTTTTGAAGAAGATACAAGGGTGTGCAAAGTGTGTCACCACACGTCGGCCCCCGAACAAAATCAACGACGCATGGACGCCTGCCGCGACTTGATTGAAACGATAAACGCGGACAGTTCTTATCTGGAAAAATCACCATGGTGATTCGGTCTTCTTGTTATGAGTACGAACCTACCGCAAAATGACAAAGTGCAGAGTCAGTCTCTGATGGTTCGCCAAGAGCAAAGAAGGTGCGAATATCACGCGCGAGTCGAACATCACAAAGAAGGATTTCCCTGACAGTCACTCAAGTGGGGGAAGACTATGTAGAGAACCTGAAGCATTAAAACCACCATATTAACTTTTCTCTATTTTTTACTAATCCAGTTTCGAAACTTTTTGAACTGACGGGGTACAGCTTATATAATCTGCAAAGGCAAAAAGATATGACATTCCATAACTCAATGACGAACTCTTAGCTGTGAGATAGTTCTCTCTAATAGTAGTATTGGGCGAAATTTCTTTGATGGGCCCCTCCTAATATTTGAGTAAAATAGAAATGTTCTATCTTAGGCCCATTCACTATTTATTTTCTTCCAAATAAAACTAGACGGAACTCCCGCATAGGATTCCATCTTCATGTTATATCACCCCAAAGATAAAAGAGATTTCTTTCTCTCGCCTATGGTAAAGTTAAGTAATGAGAGATACAATACTCAGCTTCTCAAATGTCAATCTTAAGAGTGAGTAAGGTACACCATTTTTTCACTAGACCAGACTCGTGTAAGGTACCTTGTCGTATAAACCTAGAATCGTACGCTGTAATCTAGAGGGCTGGATATGAGATACGGAACTATACGCGACAAACATTCTTTGGTTACATGCATAACGGTGGCTCTACATCTACAATCATACCCTGCAAACCACTGAAGTGCATAGTAGAGGGTAGTTCCCATTTACCAGCTATAAGGGCTTCTTTCCCTTCCGTTCATTAATGGATCACGGGAAGAATGACTGTTTAAATGCCGCCTTGCGCGCTGTAATTAATCTTGACCGCTCGACTCCTGCGAGCGATACGTAGGGGGTTGTAATATTTTCCTAGTCATTATTTAAAGCCGGTTCTTGAATCTTTGTGCTTAGTCTTTCTTGTAATAGTTTGCGTCTATCTTCAGGTGTGCGCCAGTTCAATTTCTTCAGCATCTCTTTGATACTCTCCCCCGTGTCAAATAAACCTATGACAATTCGTACTGCCCTTCACTGTATACGTTGAATATCACCTTAAGTCCTCTCTGGTACTGGTTCAGCACACTTGAGCAATATTCTAGGATTCAAAAATGGGTCAAATGGCTCTGAGCACTATGGGACTTAACTTCTGAGGTCATCAGTCCCCTGCACTTAGAACTACTTAAACCTAACTAACCTAAGGACATCACACACATCCATGCCCGAGGTAGGATTCGAACCTGCGACCGGAGCGGTCGCGCGGTTCCAGACTGTAGCGCCTAGAACCGCTCGGACTATTCTAGGATTGGTCGCACGAGTTATATATAAGCAATTACCTTCGTTGGCTGACTGTAGTTCCCTTGTAATCTAAGAATAAATAGAAGTCCGCCATTTGCTGTACCTGGGCATGTGTGATCGTTACCACATACCTACAAAGTGTTACTTTCTGGAGTTTGTATGAGTTAACCGATTCCATGTGTGACACTGGTTTGTACTGTAGTCATAGGGTAATACGTTTTTTTTTTTTTTTTTTTTTTGTTTTGCGAAGTACACAATTTTATATTTTACAACATTTAAAGCAAGTTCTTAATCTTTGCGCCACTTTGAAATCTTACCAAGATCTGGTTGAATATTTGTGCAGCTTTTTTTGCGGACAATACTTCATTATAGATAGCTGCATTATCTGCAAACAGTCTAAGGTTACTTTTAATATTGTCTGCAAGGTCGTTAATATAAACATGAAGAGCAAGGTTCCAAACACGCTTCCCTAGGACACGCCCGCAGTTACTTTTATGAGGGGCGTTGAAAAGAAGAGATACGAAAGAACACTGTGTGTATAATTGAAGTCTCTATTCAAAACTAATCGCCACAGATCTGAGCACGACTAAGGATTCCCTGTTCCCAGAATTCCTATGGCTGTCACAGGAGCCAGATCTCCAGTGCGTCCTTCGGTTCGTCGTCCGAGTTGAAGCGTTTCTCTTTGAGATGCTTTTTAGCAGATCAAACACATTTAAGTCGCAGCGCGACATGTTCGAGCTGTCACATGGATGTTCAAGCTGCTCCCACTTCAACTTGGCCGTTATACTTTGTGTGACCTTCGAGATGTGTGGACGCGCGTTACAGTGGAACAGAATCCCTTCCTCCGTGAGCAGCCCAGGCCGTTTGCCCTGATGGACTTGCGTAGGCTACGGAGTGTTTCACAGTATACACCAGTGTTGATGGTTTTTCCGAGCTCGAGGAATTCGATGAGTATCAGACCTCCGACGTCGAAAAAGTCGGTGAGTATCACCTCGCCTGCCGAGGGGGCAGCTTTGATTTTTTTTTTTAGAGGGTGGTGACGACGCATGGTTCCATTGCCTTGAAGTCTCACTACGTTACCCTATAGCAGCATATGCAAATTTCAACCCGTTTGGTTGTTACTACGTTTTTACCTTGTCATTTGAACACTCCTTATAATGTGTCGACTGTCCATTCAAGATAACGTGCTGCGTCCTCCCCATCAAAAAACCCTCAACCCTTTTAACTGACTCCGCCTGGGGTCAGCCGGCCGGAGTGGCCGAGCGGTTCTAGGCGCTACAGTCTGGAACCGGGCGACCGCTACGGTCGCAGGTTCGAATCCTGCCTTGGGCATGGATGTGTGTGATGTCCTTAGGTTAGTTAGGCTTATGTAGTTCTAAGTTCTAGAGGACTGATGACCTCAGAAGTTAAGTCCCATAGTGCTCAGAGCCATTTGAACCATTTGAAACTGGGGTCAGTCGTCTTGCAACAGCCACTGCCAGTCCCAAGCTCGGACGAAGGAGAAGGGTTGGGCATTGGGCTAACAACCCAATCTCGTAAAACAGTCTGTGTTACGAAACAAAAACTTGCCTCGGACACAGATGGATACAATGGAAGACGAAAAGCGCGAAGGAAAATCGGGCGACGATTTGGAAATATAAATTTGGGTCTTGGAATGTCCAACATGTCGTCTGCAGGGCCTGTGATGGTTGGCTCTGAGCACTATGGGACTTAACATCTATGGTCATCAGTCTCCTAGAACTTAGAACTACTTAAACCTAACTAACCTAAGGACATCACACAACACCCAGCCATCACGAGGCAGAGAAAATCCCTGACCCCGCCGGGAATCGAACCCGGGAACCCGGGCGTGGGAAGCGAGAACGCTACCGCACGACCGGGCCTGTGATAGCTAGATATGCATGTAGTCACATTTCGCATGATACTCCATACGATACTACTTTTTATAGCAAGAGTTAATGTGCTACTGAGTGAAATGCTTTTCGGGAACTGGGAAATACTGCACGTACTTGACTGCCTTGATCGATGCCTTTCAGTATGTCATGTGAGACAAGTGCGAGTTGATTTCGCATGATTCATGCTGGTTGTCACGGAGGAGGACATTCTGTTCTGGTATGGCAAAGCTGGATTCCTTCCCTAAGCAAATCAGAGACAGGATTTTGAGAATACTGGTATGCGTATTCTCCTTCGAAAGCAAGTGTAGTGCTGGACACCATAATTACGGGGATGTGACAACTAGCTTCGTCAGTTGGGCCTTCCCGCACTTCCGTCACCCTTGAATGGCACGTGACACTCAAAGCGGCTGCCTGCACCTCGGCGCGGCTCTCCCGCTTCCGGGTATTGCTGGGACTCGCCACATGGTTTGTCCCGTTAGTACAGATACTCCCGCATATTTTGCCTCCGTCTACATCACCCTATCCGTGCCTATCAGTTTGTGATCCTCATTCGCTCTTGTTTTTTTCTCGTGGCCGTTCTTAGTGAGGCAGTACATACAGGTTGCTTCAGCTGACCCTACCGATGTCATTTTGTCCAACCCACAATGTTATATCGGGCGTTCAAAAACGATGAGCTAGATTTTCATATTCTCTCGCTCGATACACGTAAACTATTGCTCCTACGGAAAAAAATGAACAGAGCCGTTGTGTGGGAAGTGTAACATAGTTAAATTTTGTACTGGGTATGTTTTCACTATGGACTGTATTTTTCAAGTTATTCAAGAAAAATGTACAAAAATTATCTTCAAACGCAACTGCAGCGCACTCTCATCACTCAACCGTCAGGATTTCTAGTATGTTGCTCGTGGCACTCCCTCCTAGCACGGTACAAAGACTACATGAACTGTTTCCGACATTCAACTTACTTGATTCTGATGACTGGGCTATTGCGCCACCGGCTTAGTCGGCTATTTCGTCAACAATATTAATTTAAACGCATCGGCTAGGATATTGAAAGAAAAATGACTTTTGTAAACTTTACTCTAAAACTACGTACTCTGGTAATTCGATCCAAACTTTACCCTCAAAAGTACAGTAGTTTCGTAGTCACAAGGCTTAATGAATACAACGACTTAATTGTTTATTATACGTCGTTAAAATTAACAAAGTTGCTAGGTAAAATTTACACAAACGTCTGTTTTACCATTAGTAAGTGCTCGACCAAGTCGGTGGCGTAATAAGGCCACTCAATGAAGACCAAAAAAGGTCGAATGTGGGAAATAATTGGTGTAGTAGCAAATTTTTCTGTAGGCGTAGGAGGGAATGCCATGAACAACATATTAGAAATCCTGACCGGTTAGGGCTGTGTGGGAGTGGGGGTACGTTTGAAGGTCACTTTTGTAAGTTTTTCTTGAATAACTCGAAAACCATGGCCTCTAGCGAAAACTTATCGCAGTACAAAATTTAACTAGGCTAAATTAAATTTCCTACAAATGGGTCCTGTTCATTTTTCTGTAGCATTAATAGTTTGCCCGTAGCAAAAAAATCTCGCTCGTGGTTTTTGAAGATCAGATATGCCATAGAGGGCAGCATAAAACGACATCGGCAGGGCCAACTGAATCACCATGTATATTCCCGAAAACGAAATCGGTATTTTATGTGTCGAAACAGAAATTTTTTGCGCACAATTACTAAGAAAAACTCGAATGGAAGCATAGGAAAATCCTACATCCGAACTATTCTCCTTAAGACTAAGGGAATTTTGTAGGGATTCTTTTATGATTATTTACAAAAAATAGCCAACGATGAGCGTTTGGAAATCCCCGGTTGTTCTTATTTGTCAGTCATGTGATGGTAATGATTCTTGCTCGAAGAGTGGGTTTAACGACCTCGTTTACGCAAATGATTTTGCTTACAAGAGATGAGACAAGTTAACAGAACCTGAAACATAGTATTGCGCTAACACTGTCGGACGTAATAAAAATTTCTGCTGTCTTGCATATCATAAAGTTCACAGCTATAAAAACAGACTGTCTAAGAAAACTACAGAGAGCCGGATACAGCTAAAACATATTAATGATTCTTTTGAAGAGTAAAAGCGGAATACGTTTGGAGTGAATAAAAAATTGGGAAAAAGAAGTAATTCCAGCAACTAATAGAAAACGTATTTCCAGTCTTTCTGCTGAATACGTTTGTTAGAGGTATGAATGTGTGACACTGGGCATATTTCATGTGAAAAGGAACGTAAGAAATAGTCCGAAGAAAAAATCTAAATGTTCTATGCAAACTACAATTAAGTTTTATGTAGCAAAGAAACAGAAGTGCATTTGACATCTGTATACAGCACTGCACACAGCAAAATTAGTTGCTTTGGTTAACTAGTCGTGGCATTGCAGTAATGGTAGTATCGCTTAGAGGAGATTGAACCGTTCTCGCAGTTACTAGTGCGAAAGTTTGTATGAGTAGAAATTATCTTAAATGTCTCCGTAGCTAAACTAAACAGCCGGCCGCTATGGCCGAGCGGTTCTAGGTGCTCCAGTCCGGAACCGCAAGGCCGCTACGGTCGCAGGTTCGAATCCTGCCTCGGGCATGGATGTGTGTGATGTCTTTAGGTAAGTTAGGTTTAAGTAGTTCTAAGTGCAGGGGACTTATGATCTCAGATGTTAAGTCCAATGGTGCTTAAAGCCATTTGAACCATTTTTTTGAACTAAACAGGTAGTCTCACGTAACCACGAATGATTTCTGATCAGTAATGTACGTTGGGCTTCTTTCACGGGTATGTACAAAAGATAGCCATCGATGAGCGTTTGGAAATGCCCGGTTATGCTTCCCTGTCTGTCATGTGATGGTATGATTCTTGCTCGAAGAGTGGGTTTAACGACCTCGTTTACACATATGATATTTACTTACAACAAAAATGGTTCAAATGGCTCTGAGCACTATGGGACTCAACTGCTGAGGTCATTAGTCCCCTAGAACTTAGAACTAGTTAAACCTAACTAACCTAAGGACATCACAAACATCCATGCCCGAGGCAGGATTCGAACCTGCGACCGTGGCGGTCTTGCGGTTCCAGACTGAAGCGCCTTTAACCGCACGGCCACTTCGGCCGGCACTTACAACAGATGAGGCAAGTTAACACAAGCGGTAACGCAGACTTGCGCCAACACTAACCGTATGTCTGGTCTAGAAAACATAAAGACCGCAGTATGTAAAAAGCTTTGAAATATGCTTCGGAAGTTTCCCCTTATTCAGCTACGAACTCGTGACTAACCGAATGTCGTATACATTTCAAAGCGAAATTCTTTCTTTGGGTGTATTACATTTCTAAGCACGACAAAATTAACAATTTGCAAGCAAAAGCATCAGTGTATGTGTGTGTGTATGTCAGTCTCCAAACTTTTGAACTAAGCTACTAAATGGCGTTTTGCAATTGTCGCGTAATCACACTGATTGCCCATTTCATTGCCAAAGTGGTTATTCAAGCATCCCTTTTCCCACACACAAAGGGCAATGTGCGTCATTACCTTGATTGCCCATGTTTGCTTAATGATGGGTGAGCCCATTCACTTTAGAGAATTTTAAAAACGAAACCTGTGCAACGAAACTATGCACCAGATTTAGAACTATACTTCCACAGCTGTTAACAACTTTAGAATAGAAGTATCTCTGTGACCTATGTGTAGCGGAATTGCGGAGCACAAATACACAGTTATTGTGTTTCTCTGGTCCGCGTGACTTTCTTATTATGACTGTTCGGATTCTTAACTAGAGCGGTAATAGCTCACATTCTTGTTTTTTTTCTTTTTCTTTTCTTCTTTGTCTCGATTCGTTGATATAATGAGGAAACAAACTATTTTATAAAGGCTTCCAACGTAACTCTCTCATTCGTCTAAGATAAACTCGTACACGAAATGTTTTATCTTAATATCTTCATTTCACTGTTTTAAATAGCAAAGTAGTACTCCCTGCATAATTTTCGGCATCTACTCGTTTTATTATTTCTATCTATGAAGAAATACCTGAACTCTCCTAAACATATAAAGTAAGCCACCAGGTATCTGCGTGAAACATGACTACCTCTACGAACTTCGATAGCTGTCTTTTTTTTTCAGTCTATATTATGGTGATGCGAAAGCAATCCTCGGTCACCGGCATTATTATCTTCTTTTTGCTTTCTTCGGATCAGAAACACAGTGTCCCAAGGAATGCTTGTAAGTCGTAAACTAGATTTTCTGATTATACATGACGTAAATCTGAAATCTGGAGATTACGACAATACTAGAAAAAACCTTAAAACTCGCTTTAAGGACGGATAGTCTAGTAGAAGGCAGACGTGAACGAACCGAAAGTATACGAAAGTATTTTGAAGAGAGGACATTGTTCCTGAGGGAAGGAAGGATAGTTTTGTTTCTCAGGAAAGACTTGCCAAGATAGTGAATTATTTTGGATAACAGTTATTCGATATGGCATGTAACCCAGCTTTGAATTAAGTGTTTTATCAATTCAAAATGTTTATAAAATGCCGACCCTCTCAACGGCATCACAAGAAAATCGAAAATAGAAGCGGCAAATGGTACTTTTTCATTTATTAAGTCAATCTTGTTTTGCTATATGTCCATACTGCCAGAAATGTTAAGAGATACGTCTGATTTTTCATGCTAGATGCTGCGCCTTTGCTATTATACAAAATTAAAGTGCTATAAACATGTAGTATGCTAAGATATAACATGCTAAAACTACAATCACACTGCATATTGTGCTGAAGTATGGTTGTCAAGTGCCCGAATTATTTATTCGTAAGTCTATAGACTTCTTAAAATTACAATAGAAACGAGCCATTCTGACAATTAAGGATCGCTAGAGGTATATATATTGTCGTCGTCCAACAAACGTTGCCCCAGTTTGTTGTACCAAAATACCTAAAATGAATTTTGAACTGTTTTGTTCCAGTCACAGAAATGCGACTGTTGTCCACTGATAGCATGGGTCTGTTACTGATGGCACACTTTTGACAGCCAGGATTATCACTGGTCATCGCAAAAGCTAGCGAAATCGTTAAGACGTGAGAATGTGATCGAGACGATAGAAATTCCAGATCTGTCAAGATAACACAATTCGTAAGTTCCTTTGCACGATAGCACTGGCTTCTTAATCATTTTAATTCTATCAATTGCGGCGAAAATTAAGCGGTTTTGCGAGGAATCGCATGTCACAGTTGCGAGACAGAGTCAATGAAGAAGATGAGACACTCGCGCGCCCCCCCGACTTTCCTATAAAAGCCAGCACGGCCCATGGCCCCACTGCGAGCCTTCTGTCGGGCTGCCGTCCATTCCTCCGCAGCCCGGGCTTGCTCTGTGGAATCCAGTCGGTTTATGAGACAATACCATCGTCCTGTCGACCTTGCGCTCAACTACTCCGGAAGCCGTCATATGTTCATGTCGGCATCTCCAGAAATAAGCAAAGCAGTTCTTTGCTACGTTTCACCGTCTCTTCAGATTGGACAATAATCAGGACATGTGTGATATGAAATGGTGCACCGTACACCACGAATAAAAACAACCGACTCTGGCTAAAAACTTTTGTTTCTACAAAGGCTCTTCTTGCGACAACTGTGTTCGTCAATATGACTATCTAGTCACAAGTTAGAATCATATACTGCACTGAAATACAGAGCGCGTGTTCCCCTCCTTCCTTGAACGTATTACGTCTCGTTTGTAACTATGCCGTATAGTTGACTATGATAACTGCTTGTGAAATATGTTTATCTTTTTCTTGCTATGTGTGATCGTGTAGGGAAACGCCATGATTGGCTGAAATACTCCACGACGAAGTATTGTGTCAATCATTTATTAATTACTGGGCATAAAACCAGACTCCGGAAGTGTTAACGACGTGCAGTGGCTTGCTCCTTCTGAAGAAGAGAACTTGAGTTTTTATCTAAATTTCATGCAGCAAACGAGCTGGCGTGATTGCTATAATAAAAAAATTAAGTTTTCCAAAAAAATCGTATATAGAAAAATGGTCTTTTTATGAAATAAATATCCTTCACTGCAGCTCTCAATTACACAGAAACAACACCCCGTTTAAGGGATTGTGTCTTGCATTATTTGTAAAAGCGGCTTTCGTTTGTTTGATATTGGCAGGTCAAAAATCCATCGGAAGACATTCCAGTGACAATTGAGTTAGCTAATACGGAAGTTAGGGAACAACATAACTTGCTCGTCAGATTATTCCCAATTTCATTAAGTACTGTCTTGTACCAGGTCCTGCACAATACGAAAATCGCTCACTAGTCATTCACAATTTCCCTGATTCCAGCCGACCGCTGTGGCCGAGCGGTTCTAGGTGCCTCAGTCCGGAACCACGCAGCTGTCACGGTCGCAGGTTCGAATCCTGCCTCGGCCACGGGTATGTGATGTCCTCATGTTAGTTAGGTTTAAGTAGTTCTAAGTTCTAGGGGACTAATGACCTCAGATGTTAAGCCCCATAGTGCTTATAGCCATTTGAACCATTTTGAACCCTGATTCCAACTTAGTGAGATACTCATTTGTAATGGGAGGAAACGAACAGTGGAACTGGGTGTGGAGGTAGTCAAGCAGCCAGGATTAGTTGATATTTAAAACTCTTCATAATAGTTTGTCATTCCGCGCTTGGCACAATGGAGTACAAATTAGGCGTTATGGTTGAAAGGCTGATATCAGTGACCAATGACAGCACATTTGATACAGCGTACATGATATCTGTAGTGAAAGCTACCCGAAAATGTGCCCACTGATACGAAGAGGAAACGTGAGTTTGGGCAAATTACCTGTCAGATTGTGGAAGGGAGCAGACAGAGAAATGAGATAATCATTCCTTCGCACCCACCGATAGAATATGGAGGATTTATTCGGCACCGGGTACATTACGTTTACTGGGCCTTGTTTGTATCTGGCGAAACAGAATGACTGCTGAAAGCCAAACTTAGTAGCTCGAAAGCGACAATAGAATCCGGGAATATGTAAACCTGCTTGAATATGGTACCGCGTAATAAACCTTTGAGAGGGATTTTCTGTGGTTTCAATAAATTATGCCGTTTCGAAAAGACCGTGGCAAAATGACTTCCAATCATTTTGCAGATCCAGTACTGCGCACAAAGCAGAACTTTTAAACTTAGGAGAAACGTAACATGAGCCTACAGTCTTACGTCACATAACCACCATTTTGAAACTAGAAGTAAATCCGATTCTTTTTTCGAAGCAAACATCTGGATTACCGGCTCAAATGGCTCTGAGCACTATGCGACTTCACTTCTGAGGTCATCAGTCGCCTAGAACTTAGAACTAATTAAACCTAACTAACCTAAGGACATCACACACATCCAAGCCCGAGACAGGATTCGAACCTGCGACTGTAGCGGTTGCTCGGTTCCAGACTGTAGCGCCTAGAACCGCAAGACAGAACAGTAGCTTTACCCCTGTAAGGGCAACTAGAGAAGAGGGGAAAAGATACATCAGCTGCTGCGGAACACGCAGCGGAAAATTAGTTTCGATTTTATAAGATTCAAGTCCTGGTTGCCACGAGCAGATATTACGACAGGCTATACAGGGAGGCGATAAAGATGAGTTACTATAATCGGAAAAAAATGGTGTGAAACTGAATGGTATCTGGAATCTGGTGCTGAAGAAAATACGTACCAGTGACCCACCGCGCAGTGGAACCAACAGCGGACGCCAGCCATCGACGGCGGACAATTGCGTTACGCCACCACTGGGGAGCGGGCGGAAACGAAATTTCCCCGCAGTCAACAGACAACTAGGGGGTGAATCCGACATTCATAGAAGCTACAACCACCCTTGAAGATGTCCTTTGCATATCAGGACGAAACGAAAGGTTTCTTCAATCAATAAACTCGACCCTGGGCATCCGGAGAATTATTTTCCAGGAGGGGGGGAGGGGGGGTGGCAACATTCAAAATTTGCTAACTTTGATACAACTGATCCGATTAGCATGAAAACGTGTCGAGCGTAAGGAACTAAATTTGACAAGGGTACACAAAACGTATCGTATGTCAAAAGACTGACGTTTATCTACTCATTATTTTTAAAGTAGATTGCTTTGGTTCAAATGGCTCTGAGCACTATGGGACTTAACTTCTGAGGTCATCAGTCCCCTAGAACTTAGAACTACTTAAACCTAACTAACCTAAGGACATCACACACATCCATGCCCGAAGCAGGATTCGAACCTGCGACCGTAGCGGTCGCGCGGTTCCAGACTGTAGCGCCTAGAACCGCTCGGCCACTCCGGCCGGCACACAGTTTTAATCTGCCAGGAAGTTTCGTATCAGCGCACACTCGGCTGCAGAGTGAAAATCTCATTCGGGACCTGAAATTACTTCCTCAAATGATTATATTCAGGATATCCAACGAGCAATGAAATGAAGCTATAAAATTTTCGCAAAAATAATTTATTAAAACTCCCTTAATGTTACGTTGAAACGGAAAACTAAAAATCTGATAAATGAAAAGAGTCAGAATGATTGAGAAAATGTTGCTGGTTATCAACAAAACTTCCACATTAAAATCCCTCAAAGTGGAGAAAACTGGAAATCTTTTTAAAAAGTTTATTCAATTTTCGTGGCATCTGTAACACTTTTTTTGCTTATAAAACTTCAGACCTGTTCAAATTAATGGATTTATCGCATTAAATTCATGATTTCTACTTTTTTCGACCGGCGTAACTGAAGATGTACAAAATGCGTTTTGAAAGACACAGTTTTTCTGGTTGTTAGGTAAAGTTCGGCTCAAGGCGAATATACGAGGTAATCTTCGTTTCTCCAGTTTGTCACATTATTACGTAGCATGCTAATTGGAATGCGGAATTCGAAGCTCTGTCATTGCATGTGGTGTTGTGTCGCACCGATAGTCCTGGCGATCACGTTTTTTTGACCTTGAAATTTCACACTGTTTCCCATCGCTTATAGCGCAGAAAATCGTACTTTCTCTTTTCGACTGGTGTGTTTTGGATTAAGTACAGAGGTATACACATACAATATAGCATGGTTCCGTTCTTTCGCATGTGGCTTAATAGGTCTGTGGCGTGAAACTTGATTCAGAATCAGCAAGGCCTTGTGTTTTTTTTTTTTTCTTCTAAGAACAAGTCATAACATACTATTGTGTTCCCGTTGTACATTAACTGGAGGGGCCGTGCTTATGCGAATTTATCACGGGCGCTGCTACGTTAATGTGTCAGGTATCCGCAATGGAGTCCGTGCTCCAGGGTGTTAGATAGTCTCTGTTCTGCAACTTGGTAAGTGCTGGAGGAGGAAGAGAGAGAAAAAAATGGTTCAATTGGCTCTGAGCACTATGGGACTTAACATCTGAGGTCATCAGTCCCCTAGAACTACTTAAACCTAACTAACCTAAGGACATCACACACATCCATGCCCGAGGCAGGATTCTAACCTGCGACCGTAGTGGTCGCGCGGTTCCAGACTGTAGCGCCTAGAACCGCTCGGCCACTCTGGCCGGCAAAAAGAAAAAGACTGAAGGGATTATTTCGGCACAGTTCTGTAAGACTTTATATATCGTGACTGCAGATCAGCGTCGAAAGCGCAGGCGCACCAAGGAATCAGCCTGATTTCCCGTGAACAGAGCGACAACTAAGAAAACCCACTTGTATGATGACTGCTAAAGCTAAGAGTTGCGCTCTATCAAAACTGCCGTCCGGTAATTTTGGTACACTGCTTGAATGACATAGTAAATGGTAAGATTACCGGTAGTACTGGTAGTAAAGCTAGGGAAAGAAACGTAAATGAATGTGTAAAAGCGACACTGGGAGCCGACGACTTCTCTTTGTTTGTTTGTTTCGCACGTAATTAAAACCGCACATCGTTCGGCGTTAGTACATTGTGTATGTTACATTCTTACAGAATATAAACTCCATTTTATACGTAATACAAATTAGTTGATCGCGTAAGTCTGTGCTTTCATGCAACAAAAGTAATTACTTTTGATGTAAGTGTAGTTTACAAATATTATTTTGTATTCAACAGAACGTTCATTACTTTTATATAAGTTTGGTTTTTTTTATTTTACCATTTTGTTGATGAAATAGCGTTTTCTAGCGCTATATGATAAATCTGTATAGTTTTCTTTATTTTTGCTATAACATCCCTCTGTTTCACGTTGCAAATCAACAATTTTCAAATAAAACTTGAATTAAAATAGTGACAGTTTCAATTTTGCTGTTACTACTGTTTACTTTCAAGTACCAAAAATGGTTCAAATGGCTCTGAGCACTATGGGACTTAACTTCTGAGGTCATCAGTCCCCTAGAACTTAGAACTACTTAAACCTAACTAACCTAAGGACGTCACACACATCCATGCCCGAGACAGGATTCGAACCTGCGACCGTAGCGGTCGCGCGGCTCCAGACTGAAGCGCCAAGAACCGCTCGGCCACTCCGGCCTGCTTCAAGTAACAGACAGGAGCATGACTACGTAGTTCCTTAGGTTGGTCGCCCAATTTTTATATCCTCACTCAGTTTCTAGACTGTTCACCGCTTCCGGTTTTTAAGGGAACCTAGTGAGACATTGATCGCATACGTAAAGAAAGTGATCATTATGAGGTAATGCCCAGTAGGTGTGCAACACACCGAAAGTACAGGTAGCGCAGGTATGATCTTAAATGACCAAAGCTACAAGTATAACAACCACAGTCTATGGTTACTTACGGTAGCCTGCGGTAGTTTTACAACTCTACTAAAGCTGCAGTATTTTTAGTTGCCGTTGGCAATGTCAAACCTGTAGTTTAGTAGTCGCAGACTGCTATAAATCCGAGACGTCTGTGACGAATAAAAATCGTATACCCTGTCCCATGGAACCATCCCCCTCCCAACCGTGCGGATGCCTTTGCACTCGACCAAGACAATAGTACGGAATATTTTAATGAGTAATCAGTTAGCGGAGACACATGTGTTGGGGAAATGATACTTAATAACGGGTTGCAGACCCTGAAGCAGTTACGCCTTTGACTCTGCAGAATATTCGCTTGCCCGCTCGTCGCTGGTTGCATATAGAGCGCACGAGGGATGAAGCCAGAGCAACCTGAATACGTGAGTGCTCTTAGGCTCTCGTTCCACGACGAAGAGGAAGCGTGCAGAGCCAGTAAGCCGACGCGCTTTATCAAACTCGTTTGTGTGCCAGGAATACGCAGACTGGGAGGATGAAAGTGGTGTCCGTGCGAACGCGCTTCTCATTTTTGCGGAAGCGTAGAAGCGCGCGGCTGCGGCTGACGGCAGTGCGAGTATTTGGGTCACGGCCGTAAGGGGCGCTCCCAGCCCCCGACTCACAGCTCACCCTCGCTCCGAATCTCTACAGCGCCACACAAAAGAACAACAATGTACAGCCCATATCCTAACTTCCGTCTGCAAAACAGTTCGCTCTCTTTGTAGTTCCCACCAGTCCAAATCCTGGATTGATACAGTTCTTCACGGCATTCTGTCCCGTTCAATCACGGGAAGAAGGTGAACAGTAAATACAGGATTTGTTAAAAAAGTATTCCATATTTTATACGGGATGTAACGGGTATAAGTACAGATTGGTGACTGAACAACGATACATCGGTATTAAAGCCATTTGCAGATAGGGTTGCTAGGTCTGAAAATAGAAAAGCCGGACTCGGAGTAATATTTAGCTGGACATTTTGCCTAAAGTCGGACTATCTGTTCTAAATGGGAATAGAGTAATTTGGGCATTCTCAGTCGTTTATTAATATTCAGGTACAGCCAGTTTTTAGCGAGATCAAACTTAAACGTGTTCGGACTAAAAAAAAATCATTAAATAGTCTTACAATTTGGCAATTATGGTAGTAACTAAAGGCTCAATTATCTTACTTGCTCAGTCTTCTTCCTGACAAGATATTATGTCACAATAAAAAATTTCTTCGTTATCCAAACTAAACTATTATCTACTCTTCTGGGACAGTAAACGAAAAGGTATTGAATAACTTTGGTCATTACAGGTACATTTATAAATGAATAACAATAGTACTTAGTTAAGTATTAATATGCATACTCTGAAACCGCTTCATCAAGAACGTTATTTTTCTTAAGGTAATTTAGAGAAACTCTCGACAAGATAGTTTTAAATCAAACAAGATTATCTTTGTGACTGTGTCGGTTTGTAGTTTATTGCGTTCTTTTGTGCGTTGGGAGTTTATAAAAGAGAACACCCTTACGACGTTGACATTACGGCCTGGATTAGCAAAGTAATATTCTGCCAATTTCTAAATTTCCGAAGAAAATTCTTCGTAATGATGTGATTTGAAATAAGCTATCCACTTTTCATGAACCAAAGTCTTTTTAAAGTTGCCTTTTTCATGAATGTAGCGAAGCTTCGTCAATCATCATTGGTATACCTATATATCTTTATGATGTATCTCCTGATTCATTCTTATGCTTAGCCCTCGTGCTTACATCATTTGCTTGGAATGGATTTTAGATGTGCGTTCGCTACTCCATTACTAAAAAGCCTAAGAGAAGCCTGACGAGCTGGACTTTTATCTATTTCGCTGGACACGACCGTGAAAAGCAGGACATGCCCGACTAAAACCGGACGCCTGGCAATCCTATTTGCAGACTAATAACTGTAGCTATTAGGAGTAGTATATTTTTAGGTTGGTTAGTACTTCCTAGTATGAGTGGCAAGAACGCATATTTTCCCTGGGCAGCAGGGCAGACGTGCAAATGTGGATGCATGGATGCAACATGGTTAGGCCGAGCGGTTCTAGGCGCTACAGTCTGGAACCGCGCGACTGCTACGGTCGCAGGTTCGAATCCTGCCTAGGACATGGATGTGTGTGATGTCCTTAGGTTAGTTAGGTTTAAGTAGTTCTAAGTTCTAGGGGACTGATGAGCTCAGAAGTTAAGTCCCATAGTGCTCATAGCCATTTGAACCATTTGCAACATGGTTAGTCTATACTGACAAGTGTAGTCCACTAAGTTGTGTAGTCACGACCATGCAGAAACATCGGGTCCTAAAGTTCTGACATACCTGCTGGAAAATTTTAGAGGTAGAGAAAAAACAACCAACCCACTGATGTGTGTACATATTAAAATACAATACTTAAAAATATCTGCTCTCCTACCCGTTACACACTGTATTTTGCGAGGAGTTCGTCTGGGCTAAAAGTTGAAAAACCTGTTCAGTACAAATGGGTTGTAAAATGCATAACTTAAGGGTCCTGCACACATTCAGTGTTTATAGACAAAACTAGTCTGTTAGAACTTCAATGTATGGAAGCGACCCTCATACCGTAGTCAGTATTGTCAGTTGGCAGTGCGATTTTACAAGGTTAAGATTTCGAGCACCGAAAAGAAAGAGCGTGCCGCAGTTATTTTAGCAACAGTTGGTAAACAACGGAAAACAACGAAAGCGAGGAAATGGGACCGAGAAAGGCTGAATAGAAAAAGCAACTTGTCGTATGTTAATTTACTGGCTGAATTAATAACCACGGAAAGGAAAGATTTCATGAACTATTTTCGCATGAGTCCTGCATCTTACATCAAAGGAATGATGTTGGTTCAAATGGCTCTGAGCACTATGGGACTTAACATCTGTGGTCATCAGTCCCCTAGAACTTAGAACTACTTAAACCTAACTAACCTAAGGACATCACACACATCCATGCCCGAGGCAGGATTCGAACCTGCGACCGTAGCAGTCCCGCGGTTCCGGACTGAGCGCCTAGAACCGCTAGACCACCGCGGAAGGCAGGAATGATGTTGATGAGACATAAAATAGAGAAGCAAAGTTCGCTAATGGGGGAGCCAGTCGCAGTCGACGAGAGATTGGGTGAAGCTTTGAGATTTTCGGCGACAGGCACGTCATTAAACAACTGAAGTTCAGTGCTGCAGTTATTAACAAAAACAATGAGAAGAACTGTTATTAAAACCTGTGAATTAATTATATCTATCCAGAAACGATGTATTCAGGTAATTAACGTGAAATATATATATTACGTTTTGTGATAATGTGATAACGGTGACATGTATTTCCCAGACATCGCATATTTATGTCGAGGGCTACCATGCTTTCAAATAAATAAAGGACGCAATGCCCCATGATCACCCTAAAGTACTAAATCTGAGGTATATTAAGCTCAAAGAAAAAACTGAAAACATAAACAATGAACAATAAGGCCGTGCGACTGGTTCATGAAGCTCTGTCAAAGTCTGAATGGCGAATATTGTCGACCGTCAATTCCATCCTTGGCCCGAAAGCCAATGATCATACCCTGGACGTCAGATAAATCGCTCCTTTTCCTACGACACGTTATCCACGTCCTCCGGACACGCTGTGTATACCCTCCATTGCTAGTGCTGCCATTTGCCGTTGTGAGTGGTTATTGCAGGTTGACGCCGAATCGAGCCGGTGGTCACTTTAATGTGACTGGATCGTGTAATTCTGTAAGGAATTGCCTACATAATTTAACATTCTACAGAATAAGGTAAAAATCACATAACACGTAAACTGTATTACGGCCTAGTTTTCCAATCTTTACAACTTAAGACATGCTTATATTTTATACATATGAATGAAAGTATCAACCGATGATGGCAAAAAAGTGCCGAAACATGTTTGGAAATTAAAAAGAATAGTAGTTGGCATAGTAGACGGATTTGAATTACCGTAATGCTTTGAAAGTCTTTGAACGCAGCTGGAGGGAAATAATCTTTTCTCTCGTAGTACTTCATAAAATTATCTCTTTACTATTTCAACTGCTGTTCTTATCACTCTCATATGCTTTCGCATTTCGCAGCTCTGTTTACAGTGTAGTAATTTTTTCCTACTACCATTTTCCAGAATTTGCTGTGTTATTATTATTATTATTATTATTATTATTATTGGTTAACGGCTCGTCTATTTCGAGGTCATTAGTGAAGGAGAGGTAGCCTCAGCGGAGACTTCCGTAGAAAATGCGTGGACTTATTAGGGGAATGACATAATGTCTAAATCAGGCTGCCTGGCCGGTATTTAAATTAATCGCCCGCTGTTAAGCGAGAGCTGATAATGCATTCCAGCGTTTACGGGGCCCGCTGGTGGTTTCGATGAAGGCCGTCCTTTGTTTACGCTGTGCGCTGCTACACGTGGGATTTAATCAGAATGTGACGCGCAGCCGCTGTGAAGCTTATCGCTGGAGACCACACAGAGTTTCCTCAACTTGTTTCCCTGCCACTAGCCACTCTTGTCGCTTCCAATTCATTGTGACGAGCCAAGTCTAGAGAAAGCGGGAAAAGTCAACGCTTCGTCGCGGCATGACGATAATTGAATCAAAAGTAATATCTAACACAGAAAACAGTATTAGCATCGGGTTCTGATTTAGCTCCTCAACTAGAGATTTATTCTGACAAATCTATAAAACACTAACAAACTCTGTGTGACTACGACATTAACCTTCCTCTTTTTCTAGTATCGCGTATCGTCACGCAGTCGGCTTGTTAACCTGGATTTGGCAATGTTGGCGGTAGAGGTTGGCCGAATACCTTTACTTGGAAACTGGAAATTTGTGGTAAGTTCCTATGGGACCAAATTGCTGAGGTCATCGGTCCCTAGTCTTACACACTACTTAATCTAACTTAAACTAACTTATGCTAAGGACAGCACACACACACCCCCATGCCCGAGGGAGGTCTCGGGTGGGAGCCACGCGAACCGTGGCAAGGCGACACAGAGCGCGCGGCTCCCTTTCTTGTCGCCACCACATCCTCATTAGCACGGAATTTGTGTACCACATATGTCTGCGTCTGGTATTATCCAAGTGGAAGTGAGAAAACATTTTCGAAGTGTTCGGGATTCGTCTGAGGCAGAACGTTGGTACCTGGCGGATATTCACCTAGTCGGATGTGGGAAACCGCCTAAAAACCACATCCAGGCTCGCCAGAACACCAGCCATCCTCGTTAATCCGCCGGGTAGATTCGATCTGGGACCGGCGCCCCCCTGCCCCCCCCCCCCCCCCCCACCCCTCCTCTCCTTTATCGCGGTATCGGTATGCTGACTCGCGCGGCTATCTGGGTAGATCGAATGAAAATCATTACATTACAGGAAAATGCATAAATAAAAAATTTAGCCAGTTGTTTAAAAAATGGTCTTACTGCTACACTGTTCAAAGTTCATAGCGTAGCTACTCGTATATACTGCGTGTTTCAGGAAGATTCTTACGATTTCACAACAGTATATCTACTATGCGGAAGATAGAGACATGGAGTGAATTTTAACTTCGCACTGGAATACAAAGCTTTTATCTGAAAAAATAAATACGATTTTACAAGGGTATATCGCTTACATGCATGCACATTAAAACCTTTTACAGTTATGTTTAGGCTCAAAGTTTTCATTTATCTTTCATAAAGTTTTAACGTGCCTTCACTGGACTCAGGGCAAGCATCCTGACGTTTCATGGACACGCATCAGAAACGGAAAATAATTTTGTTTTACCCCCAAATAACTAGGCATGCAATGTACCGTTCAGTTATATTGTCAGAACTAACAGATGGAGCAGAGCTGCTCCTGAGAGGGGCTGACAAAAAAGGAAATAGATTTTTGGGGGGTATGGAGGTTCTCAGGTTGATGTGTTTACGAGTTAAAAAAAATGGTTCAAATGGCTCTGAGCACTATGGGACTTAACTTCTGAGGTCATCAGTCCCCTAGAACTTAGAACTACTTAAACCTAACTAACCTACGACATCACACACATCCATGCCCGAGGCAGGATTCGAACCTGCGATCGTAGCGGTCGCGCGGTTCCAGACTGTAGCGCTTAGAACCGATCGGCCACTCTGGCCGGCTATATGTTCCACACTTCCTCCTAAACCACTGGACGGATTTCAACCAAACTTGGTACACATATCGCATACTGTCTGGAAAATATCGCTGTTGGCATAAGAAACGTCTACCGATCAAAAGAGTGGAGGCGGAGGTGAAAAACAGGTGTAGCCAACGACCCTCGAATAACCATATTTTATTCATCCAGTATTTGAAAGTGAGAGCACTCAGTGACTTGCAAGAATTTTTACACATAATTTCAAACCTTTACGAAACGTTTTCTTGCTGACAACCCTCACAAAATTATGAAAGGAAAAAGAAGTTTATCGCGTACTACATTTTCGCTCTTCATGCAGTAAAACTGCCGCATGAAGCATGATGATTTAGTTTATTAATTCTTTACTACTGACTTTATTCACGACAAATTTTGCAGACAGTATTCGCATTACCACTGAATGTACCAGCAAAATTATATCATTCTACGACAGGTAGTTCAGGAGATATAAGGTCAAAGACAATGAAATGAGTGAAAAACAGCCGCATCATGCGTGACGTTCTAACTTATTACTTCTTTTCTACTAACTCTTTTCACAACACATTTAGCAGACAGCATCCACATATACCACTGGATGTATTTGCAAAATTGTCATTGTACGACACATATTTCAGGACGTATGCCGTCATAAATATTGAACTGCGTGAACATGAAGCTGCAGGGGGAAATTCGCTAGAGATACAGGTGAAATACGTGTACAAATACGTGGAATGTGTTAAATATCTGCGAAATATATTTGACATGTGCGTACGTGGGCAAAGCCACGAGTAAATAGCTCATTCTAACCCTCTGGATCTATTTCAGCGAAATTTCGTACATATATTACTTACTATCCGGAGAGAAATGTTGTGCCGGTAAGACCCAGCAACCTTTTATTGTAGTGGAGGTGATAACGTGGTGAGAGAAGAGGGAAGGAGAAGATGGAGAGAAGGGGAGGAAGGAAATAGAGAGCGACAGGTGCGAGGTGATCATGGACAGGCAGAGAGCGAGAGGAGGAAACGGACAGAGAAAGGGAAGAGGAGGAGATGGACTAATAGAAGACTGGAATAAATACATACCCAGGCAACACCGGGTACTCACTACCGTCATATATTTATCACTGAATTCGACAACGATGTCGGAGACAACTATCGGTAGATAGCCTCGCCCCCATCATATACAAGAGAGCTCGGAGAAATTATCGGTAAATTACATTAGCAGAGTCGGGCCTGGTGATATACAGGTAAAATGCGTGCTCGGAAACAGAGTTCGCGAAATGGAATCCCGGTCGGACCAAGGAAATTTTCAGTTTGATTTCACCTCTCAACAATGTGAGGAGTCACCGAGAACGACACGTTAAACTGTTGGTCCCCTTTACCTCAATTGGATAAATAGGGTAGATTAGGGACACTCAAGTCGCCGAAGTGGCGTCCAACTGAAAGACTTGCATCCGGCCATTGAACCACACGAAATTATTATTATTATTAGCAGAGTCTATTGACATACGCTCCAGCTACGTATTCAGTCTTGATCAATCTACACTGACCGTGAAACTGTGAATTCGGTCAGTGCTATGGCATTGGTGTCAAAATTCTTGTGATAACACTTTCTTTCATCTGGAGTTTAAACCCGCAGGAGAAACCATTAAAGAATTATCCTAGCTCCATTGGGAAATAGGAAACAGTCAACAAAAACGACAGGAGGATTTTTTTCGACGGCCGCGTGAATCCGGTGTGAGAGGCAAGCGGGATTCCCTGCGGCGCATGTCCGTTATGATGTCACTATGAAAGGAAAAGGAACAAAGATTAGGATTTAGTGACTCGTCGTCCGATGAAGCGGATATGTGCACCCGTGGTGGTGCAGATGTTTAAACAGCCACAGAATTCTCAAGAACTAGATATAATCAGAGGTAAAGCAGCCATCACAAAAGCCAAACGATCGACTGAGGAATCGTCAAAGCGTCTATTCCGAGTCGTGTGGTAGACGTGATATACTCGTAAATAAACAGCAGGAAATCCAAAATAGCGTACTCTGGCGGGGATATGGACCAGTTTTCTCTGAGATTACGAGCGCATTGTTTCAAAATTGGCCCCGGGCTGGTTTAGGGAACAGTATGTCGTAATGCGCTTTCAGGGAACGTCGACGGCAAAAGGCGCGCAGACTACCGCAATATTCCTGTTCGTGTCTAAAGCTGCCACTATAGGTTTCATTCAGCTTACATACCGCTTTAAGCGGAAACCCTTCAGTCACAGCACTTCCTGGGCGCCGGGCAAATATAGAGCCACGCAAAACGCGCGAGCACAATGGGCGCTAACTTAAGGAGTGGTAACTGGCGGGATAAACTTTCCCCGTCTGCGAGGGCAAACGTGGCCTCAGCGAGGAAGCCGTATGATGAAGCGGCGGTGAAACAGACGACGATTGAGCGCTGAGTTTGGTTTCCCGCGTCGCCGCAGTTCTGCACACTCCGACCAATCAACGCAATAACAACGAGCGCCGTAAATCGACTGAGAACTCAACGGCTGTTTTCAATTATGACGCTAAGAAAATAAACGCTGTAGCAGTCACAATCAATTTAATTCTAAAAAATACTCTGTCAGAATCACCGAAAGATGTTGATGAAACAAAAACCATTACAATCATCAAGCACTATGTACAGCAACGGAAAAAAACACGTGAGAAACATTTGATTATGTAACTACCACGATGCGTACGATAACTTCCATAACACAATACAATATATTCACATTACTTATTTCCATTTTTCTGGATATTCTCTCAGTTTCTGTGATATAATAGTCGTTTTAATGTTGACAGCAGGCAACAATGTACAAATTTATCTTATTCGAGTATTTCGTTTACATGTAAGAACTTTGGTAGTTCCATTGCTTTATACTTTGTATCTACCGTATAGGCAGTTCGAAACTGTGTATATGTCCTGAGGGAACGTAACTTACGGCGAGCAAATTACCGAGTTTATATTCATCTAGTATTACGGAATGAGAGCACTTTGCAACTTCCAACAAACTTTAAAAATAGTTTCTAATTTTTCTAAACTTTCATTTGCCTGTGGGTGAATAATTCGGAATTAATAACATTAACACAGTTAGAGTTTTGCATCTCTGGACACGAAGGTTTTACGTGCTTTAAGTGAAATATTTAACACGTGAACTCATTTTTAGGGTTATCAGACGGCTGAAGCTGTTTTTCACCTGGGAGTTCGAGTTTTTAAAGAATCGGTGGTGGCAGGGAGCTACTCGTTATGTAAAAACCACCAGTCTGTGTGTAATTGTCCGCAGCTCGTGGTCGTGCGGTAGCGTTCTCCCTTCCCACGCCCGGGTTCCCGGGTTCGATTCCCGGCGGGGTCAGGGATTTTCTCTGCCTCGTGATGACTGGGTGTTGTGATAAGTACTTAGGTTAGTTAGGGTTAAGTAGTTCTAAGTTCTAGGGGACTGATGACCATAGATTTTAAGTCCCATAGTGCTCAGAGCCATTTGAACCATTTTTGTGTGTAATTGCAGCGGAAAATTTTTGAAATGGAGCAATTACCCTGTCACCGGATAGTCCTAACTAGACACTAGACGAGATGCGCTGCTGGTGCAGTACATGCATTGCTTCAGGATTAATATCTGACGGTTGTGGTAATGAAAGCCCATGTTACGAATGAACCCAGCTTCGCTCGTGAAGAGTACGGAGTTGTAATAGTGGAGACGGCATAAATGGTCATGTGGGGACGCCTCGATTGCAGTGTCGTTTGCTTTTCCAAACTGAAGTGCAGGTCAGCACACTGCTCGTTCCATGTCGCAGAGCACAAAGAATGGGGTGAGGTATGAGGGGAATGGGGAGGTGGATGGGACAGACCTTGCAGGTTAGTGATCTTCTCTGTCTGCTGTCACCTGCGAGTCTTAAACTGAGCTCGGCGTCGTGGTTAGAGAAGTTTACTTGCGAACATTACTGATGCTTTCAGTTTCACCTTTCGTTTTCAAATTAGTCTTCATTACTTCTGAAATACCGCGTATGTTTACGTTAAGTACTTTCATTTGTTTGTTATGCAAGCGAAACAATGTTTAGCTTCACAACAAACTTAAAAGGACGGAGTCTGATACGACACTTTCCACGCTGTGCAAGCCCCTTCGTTCAAAATCAAACGTGTATGAATTCCTAAACTAACTTATGCTAAGAACAACACACACAACCATGCCTGAGGTAGGATTCGAATCTCCGGCGGGAGGGGCCCCGCAATCCGTGACATGGCGTCTCTAACCGTGCTTCCAGCCCGCGCGGCACGCCTCTTCGTCTACTCAACCCCCCGCCCCCCCCCCCCCCTCCGACACACGCACATACATCCCTAAATTACCAAACTGTGCCGGCCTGAGTGGCCGAGCAGTTCTAGGCGCTACAGTCTGGAACCACGCGACTGCTACGGTCGCAGGTTCGAATCCTGCCTCGGGCATGGATGTGTGTGATGTCCTTAGGTTAGTTAGGTTTAAGTAGTTCTAGGGGACTGATGACCTCAGATGTTAAGTCCCATAGTGCTCAGAGCCATTTGAACCATTTGAACCAAACTGTCGTTGCATAGATGGCTCAGGCTGCACCCCATCAATGAGCCCTTGTTTTAGTCAAGTTGTGACATAAATTTATTTTTTCCTCACTTCGATTCAGCAGTACTTCTTTAGATATAAGATCTGTATATCCAACCTTCGGCATTTCTAAAAAAAAAAAAAAAAAAAAAAAAAAGCTGCTAGATTCTGCTTGTAATTTTCTGGTCTGAACTGTTCACTATCTATGTTCCACTTCCGCACATTCAGCGTCGTATTGATTCTCTAAGAACCGTGACAGAAGAAAAGTGAGCGTATGGGGACAGGAGAGGGAATGTTGGATCTGTGTTCCGAACATTCGCTTTGAAATTTCAGGGTGGACAGCGAAATTTTGATTTGCTGTCGTTCCCGAAAATCATCCAAAGCACATTCTACAACGGCCCCTTCGAGGACTGAACGACAGTTTTCCTAATCCCACTGCTGTTGGAACGCTAAACCACACCATCTCCCTGGGATGTAATGTATCAACACGCATATTTTTTGGTGAGTAGAATCAGAATCAACATTTCAAAATGCTCAAGGATGTATGATTTTTAAGTTTTTAAGGGCTATCATTCCATTTTTTCCGTAGTTTGATATTAACTTTTTTGCGCAAGAGTGCTAAAACGTCTAGAAATCGTCATTAGACGACAGGTGTGACAAAGAAACAGCAAACAAAAATAGAGTATTGTTCTCACATTTTTCTGATACCAAAGAAAATTAACGTTGAAAATACGCTGTGAACTAATTTAGACCTTCTATTGGCGTCATGGCCTTTATTCGTATTACATAGTATTGAATTCTAAAGTTCTGATTATGTATTTCTTGTTTGTTTTAAATCTATCAATGGTTCAAAAATGGCTCTGAGCACTATGGGACTTAACTTCTAAGGTCATCAGTCCCCTAGAACTTGGAACTACTTTAATCTAGGGACATCACACACATCCATGCCCGAGGCAGGATTCGAACCTGCGACCGTAGCGGCTACCAATGCCAATTAGTACCGTTTTTGATTCTGCTGTGTATCTATTAAATGTGATGTAATAGAGGAAAAACAGATGTTACCAGTGAATTCAGCATCCCAGAATTAGGTAAATCCATCGATTTACAGTCCCGATGCAGTCTAAAAGTTTGAATTTGTTGTCTGGTGTAACCAAACATAGCTGGAATTTGGATCGGTTATCGGTAACAACCAAACCTATGACTTGAGTTTTAAATTGCGGGAACATTTACCCCTAATTGAGCTCAATGTCAGAAAAACTGAAAATTGCGGGGCTTTATACCCACCTCCTACAGAATTTAGATATTAAGGGGAGGAGGGAGAAGGGACCTGGAACTGTTGGTGTTCGTGGTGTTGATATGAAGCAACAGAGGAGGAGCTAGGCCAGCCGGTGGCAGTCCACGTGGCACGGTTCGGTCCGGAACAAAAAGAACGAGGAAGAGGCAGCAGGAGCGGGCGGCGCGTGATTCAGCAGCGCGCACCAAGGCCTGAGAAAGTGGTCGCCACGGTTGACCCACATCGCAGATTCTGCAGAAGGAGGTTGCCATCGTCGCAAGACCTAATCAAAACAAACGATTTGCCAATTGCAACCTACATGCTCCTCGGTAGCTTGCTCAAGGCAGGCGGGCTGTCAGCGGTTACGTAAGCGGCAACGAGGTCGGAATGCATCGCCGCGGCGCGCTCGCTCCCAAATCCTGGCCCTGAGCGGCCGCTCTCTCCCTTCCTCCTCCTC
Source organism: Schistocerca piceifrons (assembly GCF_021461385.2). Taxonomy (NCBI): domain Eukaryota; kingdom Metazoa; phylum Arthropoda; class Insecta; order Orthoptera; family Acrididae; genus Schistocerca; species Schistocerca piceifrons. The sequence continues at coordinate 271,160,591 of NC_060149.1, forward strand.
GTCTCATTTCATCTCAGCACGGCACCGGCTGCCATCGTCTGCTGACTGGACGTCGCTGTCCGGTGCACGATGCAATCCAGTCGATGCCACGACCGCTGACAGCTTCAGTGATGGAGCTCGGTTCAATGCGCATCGCTCGTGACTCCGTGACAGTTTACGGAAGGAAGGTTAGAGTCAAACGACCCGTTCACGTACAGGTCATTGTATTCGGAAAACGTACAATCCCCGCACCACATAACACACTGGCTGACAAAAAAAGTGAAGCACCAAGACATGGTCGGATGTCAATGTAACTTCACACAGGGGCTCGACGTTGGACTGGATGGGGACGTGAGAGCAGGATACCCGTCGTCAAGAAATTCCGGTCGACCATGTCTGCGCACCACAAGGGAGGACAGCCGTATTGTGTACTAAGCTAATCGTTCTGGGCGAGCCATCCGAGTACACGTAATGGGCGTCCTAAAACATTCTGCGTCACCCCGTCCCATTGGACGGAGGCTAGAAGCGGTCGGTCTAGGGTATTACCGACCCATGCGTAAGCTGTCGTTAACATCACAACACAGACGGCTGCGTTTAGAGTGCTGCCGCGGCCGGGAAGCATGGACTGCTGATGAATGGCGTTACACCATGTTCAGCGATGAATCGCTGTTCTGCACTACCCCGAATGACCATCGTCGGCTAGTATGACTGTGACTGTGAGAGGTCTAATTTTCGGGAGGCATAGTTGTGTTAGTCCTGGTGTGGGGACCATCAGGTACCATTTCAGCTTGAAGTGACTGAGCGAACTCTAACTGCACAATCATATGTCATGGACGTCCTGCGTCCTCATAGTGGCGTCATTTTTCAACAGGGCAATTCTCGTCCATACATGGCACGTGTCTTCACGAACTCTCTGCCTGATGTTTAGATACCCCCATATCCAGCAGGATGTGCAAGTCAGTCCTCGATTAGAAAATTTGTGGGACCAGCTCGGACGACAACTGCTTCCCAATGCCAGTACCCGGGAATCGAGGACCAGGTACTACAGTTGTGGGTCAGTTTGCCTTTGGACAGGATACAACGGCCTTATGACACCGAATCAATGCATGCATCAAGGCCAGAAGGAGTGCTACATCATACTGATAAATGGACTTATACTGCCCAGTTCTTTGACTTTGCTTCTATTTTGTAATTACTGCAATAACATCGCATACACTCTCTGGACCCATGAAGTTTAATTTTGTTTCCTCCTTACCTTCTGTGTGATTCAGTTTTTATGCCACGTAGTGAACATATACAGTGCACGTCGGAGGTTACTTTCTACCATAGCTAGTCATTTCCTTCCTGTTCTACTCCCAAATACGGCAAGGGAACAACGATGTACATCTATATGTACATATATACTCCGTATGTCATAATACGGTACATGGCTGATGGTAACTAGTACAATTACTAGTCATTCCATTCCTGTCCCACTCGGAAATGGAGCGAGGGAAAAGTCACTGTCCTTGTGATTCCGTGCGGGCCGTGATTTCTCTTGTCTTTGCGGTCCTTACGCGAGATGTATGTTGGTGGCAGTAGGATCGTTCTGCAGTCTGTCGCAAATGCTGGTTCTCTGAATTTTCTCAATAGTGTTTCGCCAAAAGGAAGTCTCCTTCCCTCCTGGAATTCCCATAAGACATCATGGGGCATTTTCGTAATACTCTCGTGCTGATCGAACATACCAGAAAGAATCCAGCAGCATGCTTCTCAATTGCTTCCGTGTATTCCTGGTGAGGATCCCACACACTGAAGCAGTACTAAATAATGGCCTCACCTAAGTGTCTCTTATGGATCCTCCTTTACGAATGAGCTTCATTTTCCTAAAACTCTCCCAGTAAACCGAAGTCTACCATTCGCCTTCCTTCCAACCGATTTACATGCTCTATCCATTTCATGCCTCTTTGCAACGTCACGCCTAGATATTTAATCAACGTGTCTGTGTCAAGAAGCACGCTACTGTTACTGTATTTGGACATTACCGAATTGTATGTGCTATCTGCATTAACCTACAATTTTCCACGTTTAGAGTAAGCTTCCTTTCATTACAGCAAATAGAAATTTTGTCAAAGTCACCTTCTGTACACCTACAGCCAACCAACGGCGAAACTTTCCCGTAGACTACAGTGTCTTCAGCAAACAGTCGCTGATTGCTGCTCATCCTATTTGTCAGGTCGTTTATTATATGGAAAACAAGAACGGATCTGACGCACTTCCTGGGGCATTCCTGGCGATACCTGTGTCTCCAATGATTGCCTGTATGCGTCTATACGAGACCTACTCTCCAGTTTTTCTTACGGTTCTTACGCCAGATGGAGACCCTCTAAAATGTATCTGAAATAGCATGCTCTTTGGAACGGTAATAGATTCATGGGATTTGATAGCGAAGATGGAATGCGTCACCTTAAACAGTAGTTCTGCAGTTATTCTATCGTTTTACCTGTCATTATGGTCAAAAAATCTACGTGAAAGTAGCTTATATATACAGTAGCAACAAAACTCTGGAGGTTTTGTAGGAGTCCTTTCATCTCTCTCCCTCCCAATAGAGACAGCTTTGTGTGTGTGTGTGTGTGTGTGTGTGTGTGTGTGTGTGTGTGTGTGTGTGTGTGCACGCGCGTCTACACGCTTCTGAAAGTATGTCAGAGAAAAAAGATACAGCGAATCGGGATGAAACTGTATCCGTGAGTCAGAGATCATAAGGTATTTCTTTTGTGAACAGACCAAAAATCTCTGACTTCTCTGTGGTTATGAAGGAATTAACAACGTATTTGTAACAGCTCCCACGGTACTGAAGCGGAATGAGAAATCTGAAATGTGAGAAAACGAGTGCCGCTTGCGTGCGTTCCGGGCGGCGCGTTATCTTTGCAGGCAATGTCATATACATCCGCCACGCGATACGCAGCGTAGAGTAGCGGCCCACTTTGGACAGCGTCCCGCGGCTCCGATCTCGCCGGGTGTGACACCTCATAGATATATCGCTCCGGCATATCACCTTAATGCGGCCATATGCGTGCTCCACTATGCGGTCTAGCAGTCCATATGTCTAGCGCTATTTCGATCCCAAGTTACTAATGTGAAAAAATATATAGTGATTTTTTACACACAACCGCTTTTATAAAGTTGTACCCACGACCGAAAGATAACCACACTTCGCAATCAGACACTCTTCTGGTGTAAATTATTAGCTTCAGCTAGTTAGAATATCTCTTACAAATGTGAACTTAGAAGTTCGCAATCAAACCAAGATGTCACGGACATCGTTGCCGATTTCAGAGTGCTCATTTCGATGACGTGTTTAAAATCGTCCAAAGCTCTTTATTATTGTTCTATTAGCCTTATTGTTTATACATGGATAAAGGTGTCTGCTGAACTAGGGCTCCCAAGAAAGGTTTATCTGTGAGATTTATCTATCTTGGGGGTATCTAGGGTTAAATTCTGAGGGGGGGTTCACAGCTAGTTGCCGTCTCACCCCTCCCCATTACCTCTAAATGTAACTTGCCAGTACCTTCACTTTGAACGCTACATGAATACCTAGGATTTTAATAATAACAAAACATATACAGTATTTTAATATTCTTCTCCTTAACGTTGACCCTGCCTAGCACGGGGTCGGCTATCCTTAAGATGTGGTAATTATGAGGGTAATCAAAACGTTTCCGTTAGAAGGCCGTACAATCCAGAGTCGGTATGCCGATAAGGCAAAATCGCCGTGAGCAATGAGGCAATCATACCACCGACGTCTAATGACTACTGAGGACGCTGATATGGAGTACCTGGCAGTAGGTGGCAGCACAATGCATCTAATATGGAAAACGTATTTTGTGGTGGTGCCCGGATACTTTTGATCACATAGTATATCTCCACACTGAAAGTGCGTGCTGGTTCTGAGGACAGGAAGGGACACAGGCAGATCACCTGCTACAGCAGTATGGCTACTAGTTTACGCTCATGTTCAGTTACCATTCCGTTTGATGACTGCTTCACATACTTCATTCATGTCTGAAGTCAGACATATATATCGGCGGAAGAATACCGGTGATTATCTAAGCAAATATTCTTCTCCTTAACGTTGACCCTGCCTAGCACGGGGTCGGCTATCCTTAAGATGTGGTAATTATGAAGGCAATCAAAACGTTTCCGTTAGAAGGCCGTACAATCCAGAGTCGGTATGCCGATAAGGCAAAATCGCCGTGAGAAATAATTTCCCTGCGACATTTCTGCAGGAAAAGCGGCGTTGGAAATGTGGCAGGTGTATAATCTCCAACCAGCATCTTAAGAATTGCTCCGTAAATAAAAAAATTCATACGCTTCAAATATGTTCATACAGTCAGTACACAACATGTGCTAGTGTGTACTGTTTTAACGTTTTAATATTTTGACGCTCCTTGAACAGTGAGATGATTAGAAGTTTGGCATTTACTCAACTCTGATATGTATGGAGCAAGAAATGGGCCATTGCTTTATTGAAGAGTTCGTATTGTCATCTGCGTGGAATATTTGTACAGAGTCTACCCAAAACTAATTTACAATATCAGAAGCACGTTCCTCGCGACGACATCCCTGAATAAAAGTTCTTGGCTTTTTTTTAGCCTCAAATTACAAACTAGAGTTCTGCATCAGCTTCGTAGGCAAGTTGGACCGGTATGTAAGTCCATTTCCTCCTGTATACGATTCTATTGCGCTGATGATGTTCGATGTTACTGTGTGTTTTGCCGTTATAAATTCTGCGTTAAGTGTAATTCATGGAGCACATTATACAGGGAGAGGAGTTCAGATACATATTGCTGCAAAGTCCTATCGCTTTTGTAGACGTTTCTTGGGTGCGTACGAAAAAAATCAGTAGATGGGAGGAGCAGATACTAGAGAGGCAAACGGGGCGAGTCTGGGATAGAGGCGAGGGAATCGATCACAGCTGTTAAAGTCAACAAAATACCTAAGTTTAAACGTTAGAGTTGCCGGTTCGGGGCTAGGCAATGATGGTGAACGGGAACGTTGTGGTTTCGTCCACGTCAGCTTCAGAAATACCAGTTCCGCATTCACTGGTGGAGAAAAGCTTCAACAGCTGTTTCCGCCTTCTGTTTATAGCCCGAAACATCGTGAAGCAAAAACACAGCATAGACTAAATAAAAAAGAATCTGCGTTGGTCAAGAGAAGCTTTATATCGAGCAATGTGCCGACACAGTTTTAACTGCCTTCAACTCTTTAACTTTCAGCAACTGTTATACTCAGAATTGCAGAGAGTGATGTCGTGAGAGGAATGAAGTGTCCCGAGTTCAGGAGCTAAAATGACAGCTGAAGTTGAATTAGACCCATATTTACCAGACAGCAACAAAGGATTGACTGGATGAGCGCTATAATGCTCTTTATCCGTGTTCCTTCAGATGTTCTTTCTTGCTGCACGAATACCGGAGGACACTGAACAATCAACATATTTATTGTGACTCTGATATTCGTGCTAAGGTAAGAGATTTAATATATATCCCACAATTCAGGTATCGCATCCCTGATGGTTGGCGCCGCAACAAGTATTTAAGGGAGGCTGAGATTGATTGTTAGATAACAATAGCACTCTGCAGAATTAGCTTCGTCCATATATATTTTGCTGTAGATGGTACGTGAAACGTTGAAAGAATAACTAAGTATAATTTGTGGCATATGGTAACACACACACACACACACACACACACACACACACACACACACACACACACACACACACACATCATCGTTGACAATGTCCATGTCAGCTCTATATAGATCTGTAAAAATCCAGACACACTAGCTGGAGACGCAGGTGGGGCTGGAAAGCAAGTAATGACAGCGTGTGTTGGACAATCGCATATTGGTAAGTGCCGCAAGAAGCGTTCAACGGACGCTTTATGGCGATTTTCATGAAGTAAGATTAGTATAAGTTCTCCGAAGAAAACGAGTGAAATTTCTCATTTACTGTTTCAAGGAGATCGAAGGAAACTAAAAGCGCAAAGAAATCATTTTGTCACAGATCACATAATCGGAGCAAGGGACTAGGACCGTTGGTTGTGTACTTAAGAATCAAAAATTAATGGGAACAGTGATGCGTGTTAAGACCTACACGTGGTGGACAAAAATATGTACACACAGCGATAAAAGCATGCTTGAACATAAATGAAGGTGTTAGCCAAGCCTGCAAGTTGCGCTGTTGTGCCGGCCGCTGTAGCCGAGCGGTTCTAGGCGCTTCAGTCCGAAACCGCGCTACTGCTACGGTCGCAGGTTCGAATCCTGCCTCGGGCACGGATGTGTGTGATGTCCGTAGGTTTAAGTAGTTCTGAGTCTAGGAGACTGATGACCTCAGATGTTAAGTCCCATAGTGTTCAGAGCCATTTGAACCATTTGCGCTGTTGTATTTGACCACGAACGGCGCCTGCGCAATATAATCAGTACGTTGCAGGTGTCAGTCGGGGTCGGAGCAGTGTTCTGTGTAATTATGAACGCATCATGTCACAACGCGGACGTAAGTGTGCGTTGAGTTGTCGTGACGGACAGTCACTGAAGATAACTATGGAGAAAATAAGAGGACGATAGCTACAAAAGTCACTGCTTAGCTGAATCATTTATTTGCGAACCCTGTCAGCACCAAAACAATACGAAGGGAGCTTCAGAAACAGGGAATTGATTGGTGTTGTGTTGTGTGCTGTCCTTAGGTTAGTTAGGTTTAAGTAGTTCTAAGTTCTAGGGGACTGATGACCATAGATGTTAAGTCCCATAGTGCTCAGAGTCATTTAAGCCAATTCATGGGTATGCGGAATTACAAAGCCACTCATAGTGATGCAAATGCCCGAAACAGGGAAACATGGTTCCGAATCCATAAAACCAGAACTATGGAGCAATGGGAGAATGTCATTTGTTTCATACTGTTTCCAACTTCTGGCCGAGTTTACGTCCCAAGAGTTAAACATGGCAGGGGTTCGGTGATCATTTGGGCAGCCATGCCGTGGTATTCCATGGGCACCATGATTACTCTGGAAGGTCGCACTACTACGAAAGATTATGCGACCATTTTGGCTCATAAGGTGCACATCATGGTACAATGTTTGTTCCCCAACGGTGATGCTGTGCCTCAGGATGACAGTGCCCCTGTTCACACAGCACGTATTGTTCAGGCTGGTTTTGTGAGCACGATGATGCCACCAGTCACCAGATCTCTGTATTACTGAGCCTTTGTGGTCTGCTTTGGAAAAAAGGGCGCATGACCGCTATTCACCTCCATTATCGTTAGCTGAACTTGCCACTATTTTCCAGGAAGAATGGTACACGGTTCCCTTGAAAACCATACAGGACCTTTATTTATCCATTCCGTGACGACTGGAAGCTGTTTTAAATGCTAATGATTTTCCTACAGTGTACCAGGCATGGTTATGTGTTGTGCTTATGGTGTTTCCATATTTTTGTACATCTCTTGTTATACCGAGGCTCTTACGAATGCGACTCAATGGCATACGCTAAAAAAAAAACAAAAAAAAAACAGAATTGGAAGTTCTCCGACAGTACTTGCACTGCTACCCGCTGCTGAGGTTATATAAAACGCTTGTGCAAAACAACAAAACTAGCCTTACCAGGAGAAAAAAAAGAATAATATAATGAATTCCAGAATCTGCGTGTTACTGCACATGCTTCTCTATCTTCATTGCTTCTGCTTCTAATAAGAAGATACAGAGATTTAAAGGAATTAAGTGGATTATATCCAGGTCGATGTCCTCTTGTGTTCATATGTCGGTCGTATATGTGGCAAGCGGCAGGTTTAGTCTGTAATCCCAACGGTGACTTCACACTGATGATGTAACGAGAAACTGTTTACAAAATAGTGTTTCAATGCAAACGTCTCAGCAATCGAAACGGCACAATGGCGATTACGTCTTGACTGCATTCAGGGGAGAGGTGCAGGGTTTTAATCACACTCGCACCAGAGGCAAGTGGCTTCCACTGAAATGTCGATGCTCAGATATTCAACACGCGGCCGCTGTAGCCGAGCGGTTCTAGGCGCTTCAGTCCGAAACCGCGCTACTGCTACGGTCGCAGGTTCGAATCCTGCCTCGGGCACGGATGTGTGTGATGTCCGTAGGTTTAAGTAGTTCTGAGTCTAGGAGACTGATGACCTCAGATGTTAAGTCCCATAGTGTTCAGAGCCATTTGAACCATTTGCGCTGTTGTATTTGACCACGAACGGCGCCTGCGCAATATAATCAGTACGTTGCAGGTGTCAGTCGGGGTCGGAGCAGTGTTCTGTGTAATTATGAACGCATCATGTCACAACGCGGACGTAAGTGTGCGTTGAGTTGTCGTGACGGACAGTCACTGAAGATAACTATGGAGAAAATAAGAGGACGATAGCTACAAAAGTCACTGCTTAGCTGAATCATTTATTTGCGAACCCTGTCAGCACCAAAACAATACGAAGGGAGCTTCAGAAACAGGGAATTGATTGGTGTTGTGTTGTGTGCTGTCCTTAGGTTAGTTAGGTTTAAGTAGTTCTAAGTTCTAGGGGACTGATGACCATAGATGTTAAGTCCCATAGTGCTCAGAGTCATTTAAGCCAATTCATGGGTATGCGGAATTACAAAGCCACTCATAGTGATGCAAATGCCCGAAACAGGGAAACATGGTTCCGAATCCATAAAACCAGAACTATGGAGCAATGGGAGAATGTCATTTGTTTCATACTGTTTCCAACTTCTGGCCGAGTTTACGTCCCAAGAGTTAAACATGGCAGGGGTTCGGTGATCATTTGGGCAGCCATGCCGTGGTATTCCATGGGCACCATGATTACTCTGGAAGGTCGCACTACTACGAAAGATTATGCGACCATTTTGGCTCATAAGGTGCACATCATGGTACAATGTTTGTTCCCCAACGGTGATGCTGTGCCTCAGGATGACAGTGCCCCTGTTCACACAGCACGTATTGTTCAGGCTGGTTTTGTGAGCACGATGATGCCACCAGTCACCAGATCTCTGTATTACTGAGCCTTTGTGGTCTGCTTTGGAAAAAAGGGCGCATGACCGCTATTCACCTCCATTATCGTTAGCTGAACTTGCCACTATTTTCCAGGAAGAATGGTACACGGTTCCCTTGAAAACCATACAGGACCTTTATTTATCCATTCCGTGACGACTGGAAGCTGTTTTAAATGCTAATGATTTTCCTACAGTGTACCAGGCATGGTTATGTGTTGTGCTTATGGTGTTTCCATATTTTTGTACATCTCTTGTTATACCGAGGCTCTTACGAATGCGACTCAATGGCATACGCTAAAAAAAAAACAAAAAAAAAACAGAATTGGAAGTTCTCCGACAGTACTTGCACTGCTACCCGCTGCTGAGGTTATATAAAACGCTTGTGCAAAACAACAAAACTAGCCTTACCAGGAGAAAAAAAAGAATAATATAATGAATTCCAGAATCTGCGTGTTACTGCACATGCTTCTCTATCTTCATTGCTTCTGCTTCTAATAAGAAGATACAGAGATTTAAAGGAATTAAGTGGATTATATCCAGGTCGATGTCCTCTTGTGTTCATATGTCGGTCGTATATGTGGCAAGCGGCAGGTTTAGTCTGTAATCCCAACGGTGACTTCACACTGATGATGTAACGAGAAACTGTTTACAAAATAGTGTTTCAATGCAAACGTCTCAGCAATCGAAACGGCACAATGGCGATTACGTCTTGACTGCATTCAGGGGAGAGGTGCAGGGTTTTAATCACACTCGCACCAGAGGCAAGTGGCTTCCACTGAAATGTCGATGCTCAGATATTCAACACGCTTATGTGAGACACGCGCATCGTGCCGAAGAGTAATTCACCTGCTGACGAATGTACTATTCGTAAATCTCACTAACGAACAGAATGACTTTTTTTGTACCGAGTTCTGTAATTTTGTAGAATCCTGGTTAGAAAGAGATTCAGACACGTGAGAGTTTAATAAAAGTTGAAATCCTGGAGAATATGATGAAAATAAAAATTAAAAGTGTGGCAAAATTATTACAAAATAATCCTCACGTTAATGACAAATTCCAGGTATTTCAGGACCCCCACGATTCTGAAAAGTAGACTACTGGTTGCAGTGATAACCCGCTTTATTGTCAGCTACGTAAATGAAATAAAAAGCTGTATTAAGCTACAGTAATTAAATAGCTAACCACAAGGGTCGCGTTTGAAACTTGGAGTTTTTCCAATTCATTAGGCTATAAGCTGCAAAGGCGACTGTTGTATGGGATCTGCGGCAGCGAAGGTACCAGATTTAGTGATTGGTACACAAATAAGAGGACACAGTCAAGACGAGAACAATGCCCGGAAGTACTGACCTAACAGTACCGCATAAGTGTGCATTCGCAGGGAAGGCAAAACTGTTAAATGCGTGGACACCGCGATCGAAATAGCTGAAACGCTCTCGTGGTGCTACAACAAACGCAGCTGTTTCGTCTTCTAAGTTTAACTCACGGAATGTCCACGAGGAATGTAAGGGCATGACTTTATAGGTTGACTTGTCATCCATGTGTACGTTTCGCCGGTATAGAATCTTTTGTAGACATGGTTAACAATTCGGAGAAGTTAATCTGCGACTTATCTCGCCCTCCGAGTGCTGTAGCTTAAGCAGTTGTAATCAGAAAATCGGGAATCGATGCCAGGTCTGCTCAAAGAGAACAAAGTGTGAACTATAGCTCTGAAAATCAAATAGAATAAAACGTGTTGTTTGTGTCAATGCTCTAACGCTCTGTCATTAGCTACCTTTACTTGTTGCCCCCACCCCGTGAGTGAAGTGTCAAATGACAGTTAAGACAATTAGTGAAGAGTTTATGTTAATTCCTTCATGTGGATTTCAAGTTTGAGAGGCAAAAATGAAAAGGCTATTATTTGTACGCCCGGATAGACACGAACAGTGAAATAATCATATAGTATAAGAATTTACTTCATTTCACGAGTTTCAGCCATTGGAAGGAGAGGGGCAGGCGTCTAGCATGGCCTATTACAAGGAATTATTGCGGTATTCGCTTTGAATATTTTGAAGATGGCATGTAAAGCTCAAATGCACTCGCAAAAATTTTGTGAGTGATAAAACTATCGATCATGTACATACAACCGCGTGTACAAATCGTGTGTAGATCTCCAATACTAAGATGTATACTCCAGCTAGTTAATTATTTTCTGTTGTATAACTTTCAGTTGCCTTTACTAAAATTATATTTAATTTTCTAATCTTGTCCTTAACAATGGAAATCCGTGTCTGTCGATGGAACTTTTCAACATTTTCTGGCCTTCGGTGTGTTTGACAGAAAATGATTAGTTTCACAGGCCAACGTCAGAAAAATTGCCTGTTCATACAGTTTTAATCGTGATTAACGTTAATGCCATGTACAAATGACAATGGGATATTCCTCTCGTAGCATCAATAAATGTCTGCATTTTACTTACACTGATTTTGAAACTTCCTGGCAGATTAAACTGTACGCCGGACCGACACTCGAAGTCGGGTCCTTTGTCTTTCGCGGGCAAGTGCTCTACCATCATAGCTATACAGATTATTTTTTTCGAAGTCATAAAACTATCTATACCATGTAGTATTATTTGACTTCGACAAGGCTTGTACACTCATTATTACATCAGTGCAGCCATGCAGTAATCGTGTCGTTTATAGATACGTCGTAGAACGTTATGGCGGAAGAGGTGATTTACGCGTCTCTCAATGCAGCAGTCACAGGAGGAGGATCAGATAACGCTGAGCTATTACATATTCTGGGGGTATCTTCCATTACTTTGTTTCAGTTGTAAGTTCAAACAAGCGTTGCACTGGAAAACAATGATCAACTTTATGTTAATTTCTACACTTAATTTGGTTTGATTTTCCCACAACACCTAATTAGGTTGTTGATTTTATTCTTTTGTGCCTGTCGAACGTACTCAAGGCTTGTTGCATCGTTAGACGTGTGTACAACAGGACAGTGGACACAAATGGAAGAGGTCGATTTACCACACACTGTGACGTCGTTCAGCCTGACGTAGTGAGTACACCGCTGCTGACTGCAGCGTTGTTTGCTGCTGTCTGGCTGTAGCACTACAATACTTACCTAATGTACGATTCCACAGGTCCGCTGAGTCAGTAAACGCACACGTAACTTGCGACTTGAGCGCACAGCACTCACAGAGAGCTACGTATTTTACCTAATGTAATTTTCTTTCATTTCATGGTAGCTCTTTACCGAGAGAACTTACGCCAGACGGAACGAAGGACAAGATTTCACGTTTGGGCAATTGGATCACGGAAGTCTAAGGCCCAAAAATACTGAAGGAAATCGATCATACCTTTCAAAGGAAGGATCTCGATATCCGTATGCTTTGAGAAAACCACATTAAAGGGAAACATGGATGATGGACGCGGATTTGAATCTAAGTCTTCCTGAATATACTAAAGATCTTTTGTTCGAAAAGGTCGCTTGTCACATTACATATTAAGTAACGTTAAGCGTAACCTACGCATTTAATTTCCCTTTCGTGCTTACACACCATACAGTCACCACAATATGCAATGAGACACTACAAACAAATACGACATAATGAACTCCGGAAAAATCCTAACAGCCAAGGTCACTAGTAAAGTATTTATTTGGATGACCGGTTTCGGTAAGACTGTTTCTATCTCTGGATCTTCAACTTCACAGTTCATCCAATCTGCGCCATCTGCACCTTGTTTCGCGTAATATCACAAATGAATGTGTAAGAATTCTGGAAAACAATGGATGCCGACACGTCATAATTAAAATAACTGTATACACAAAATATAAAATTAATGCGCCGACCGCCAATGTTCATGATCATACGACAGCTGAATACAGACTTTTATGTTCTGTATTTGCAGTTATTTTAATTTTGCATGCCGAAATCCACTGTGATTCTTATACATACATTTGTGATATGACACTATACAGATCGCAGATGGTGGAGATTGTATGAATTCTAAAGTTGAAGATCCGTAGACGATAACATATAGTCTTACAGAAACCCGTCATCTAGATAAATATTTTACTAGCGACCTTGGTTGTTTGGAGTTTCCCGGAGTCCTTATACTATAGATCACCCCCATCATGTGAATGTCAGGAATATAAAATAAGTCATAATACGAAGCGATACATGTTCAAAATTATTATGGGTGTGTTCGTGACGTAAGTATGAGTTGGAGGAGTAAAGGAGTAACGTTACTGTTTAAGCATCATGAGTGACTATGCATACTTCTAAATTACATTTTGAAACATTGGATTATGAACTAGCCTATATGGCTGCATTCACGACGTCGTTCAGCTATAATCTTATTACGCCCAGCTGGAGCTGTAACATCTATCATACTTCCGTTTTCCAACTGAAATACCGGTTTTGTAGTTAACGTGCAATGTTTCCGTGCCTTTCTTCACATTTTCTACAATGACACAATATAGTCCCCCATAATATCTTTCTTGGAGGTTCACTACTTCTCCATTTTGATGTCTCTTGTAGACTGCGTTTCCCTGTGCTCTGTCTTCTGTGTTTTCTGTGTATTGTCAACAGTTGTCGTACTGGTGGATTCAGCCGATGTCACCACTCCAGAAACTCTATTACAACCCTGTGTCCTGGATGATAGTAGGGCGGGAATGACTGCATTCTGGTCGACTTCCCCGTAACCGCTACCGGATATTGCGACTTACTTCGTTGCCGTAGAGTCTGAGAAAGAGCAGATGGCAAGTTTATCTCTCCCGCAAGCTCCCCGTGACGTGATGGTTCACATCGACGGCTCTTAGCAGAAGGCGATCTTTTCAACTTTGCTGAAATGTGAATGGTAAAGTTTCCTTAGCAGGAAAATAAAAACACTCATGCATGTGATGTTGAATCCCTTACATTCAAAATGAAAGACATAGTATGAGATGGTCATCCGACTTTCAGGCATATGACATTAAACACAATAGTTTATCAGGCTTCGGCAGAATGTAAAGATAAGACGTTCTTTTTCAGTTTATGAGCAAGTAGTGTCACGCAGCATATGGAATAAGACAGTTGCGCATTTATATTACTACTGCAAATCGCTTAGATACTCCGCCAAACCTAATAAGCACATCGAACGGCCACCTAGAACTAACTGTAGGAAAGGCAGAGGCAAGAGAGATTTACTGGAAGAACGCTCAGGAAGCGCAGTCCATCTACGAAGGATGTAGCCTACAAAATCCTCCTTCGACCGATACTCGAGTATTGTTCGTCAATCTGCGACTCCTCCCAGACAGCACTGATAGAGGAAATAGTGCATATCCAAAACAGCAGCGCGTTTCGTACAAGGTTCGTTCAGTAATCACGAAAGTGTTTCCGAGATGCTCATCCAACTCCAGAGGCGTTTTTCTCCTTTATTCGCGTCAGAAGTACTAAACGGAACAGATAATAAATATAAAGAATATGAAATATACATAGACAAAATAATAAACCCCAATTTATAAACAAATAAATAAAAACCGAAGGCTGTTAACCCTAGCAGTACCAATGTCTTTTCCATAAAGCACTTCATGAGAAATTCTAATGTGTAAGTAGATTTCAGAACCTGAAAATATCTTTTAGCACGCTCTTAGGAATATTATTGCACTTTCAGTAACGTGTACTATCAACGGTGGGATACTTTATGCCCACAGTAAAAAATAAAAAAGTTAAAATGCAAAACTCGTTAACTGTTGTTGAGTTTCACTCACAAAATACTTTTTACAGAGATACTGGTGTGTAGGTAACGTCCTGGACTTGAAAATACTGAATATGGCATTCTTTGGGAAAAGTGGCACCTACTACTAAGGCTTCAGTTTTTTGGTTAAGTTTAAGTGAAAATTTTAAAGCATTTATGGAATCTGGTAGAAGAATTCGGTAAAAACAATACATACTTTTTTCAAAATTAAAAAAACTAGGTTACAATATTTTCCAAATGTGGACTCAAAGTAACCCCCCCCCCACTATTTGATGTTACGAGGGTTAAAGCACCTCACAGAACATAAACAGATATAATCAAATTTACACCATATACAATATTTATAAAATGTTATGAGCAGTATTTAGCTGCAATGATGGCATTGCTTTTAGTCAGTGCCTGCTTCAATCTTGTACGCGAACCCGGACAAAAGCGACACTTCATGAGATGACTACAAGGTTGTTCCTTCCCACATTCGCACATCTGCATGAAGCCCCGCCCCAGGCGTTGTGCATCACGGAGTATTTAACTGTTACAGTTCCCAGAGCGTACGTTCCTAGAGGAGTAAACCAATATATTGATTCCTCCTACGCATATCTCACAAAACGATCATGAAGCTAAAATTAGTGATATTCGAGCTCACACGCAGGCTCACCAACAATCGTTTTCCCCGCGCACAGCTCGCGACGAGACCAGGAGTGGGGAAAAATGACAATGTTACCATCCGTCACACACGTGATATGGCTTGAGGAGTATAGACTTATATTTATATTCGAAGGACGATGTCCTTCTGGGAAGTGAGAAGTCACCATTTGACATCGAAGAGCATCTCGGCGAGTCTTAGATGATCAAGAGAACCTGAGATCTTCGTTAATAAATTAATTGAGCACGTAATGATCAAGGAAAATATAATAAACTGCTATTAAAATGACGAGTATCGAGTTGTTTCCCAACCACCCATCCTCTGATTAATTACTCGCGCAAACAAGCGTCACGCTCGAGTTACCGTTACACGCGCCGAAGAGAAAGGAGCTTGTCAAAAAATCCTTCAGCTTCAGCTAATTAGAAAAAGGAGGAGGAGAAAAAAGAAGTAGAAGGCAAAGAACCTGATAGCTTCTGTCTTCTCGTGACTGTACATCATTTATACATAACTGTAGCTAAAACAAAAGAGACCAGCACGTTCTGATACGGGAATCGCTTCTTTAGCACCGCAAAGTTAAGCTTCTGTTTTCTATTAAATTCCTGACGTTATGAGAAAGAATTTAATATCCTGTCAGCACGGATGTCATTAGAGAATTGGTACGAGCACAACTGGTGAAGGATGGGAAACAAATCAACTGTCCCCTTCTGGAAGGATCTATCCGGCGTTTTTTTTTGAAACGTTTTAGGAAAACAGTACTGAATAGCTAGATGGGAATGCCTGGACGAAGAATTGAGTTCCGCTCCTCCAGAATATGAACCCAGTGCCTTAATCCGTTGTGTGCTGCTGTTATCGGTAAGGTCGGATCACGATACGTGGGATCGCAGACTGCGGTTAGAAGCAGGAAGCGGGGCGCGTGTCGCCGCCGTATTCTGCGGCCCACCGCTGCGACATCCGTTGTGCTGCCAACCGCCGCGCACCACTCACCGAGCACAGGCAGCTACACCAAGCAAACGCAGAGTCCATCTCTAAGACGACTGGGAAAAAAATAAAACAACACTACTACGAACACCAGAGATGTATCTACATCTATACTCCGGATGTCATCTTACGGTGTGTGCCGGGAGGGGGGGGGGGGGGGGGGGGGGTAGTTCGTTGCAGCTCTCTCTTCTCCCTTTCCTGTTCCAGTTGCGTATGGTGTTGGGAAGAGCCATTGTTGGTAAGCCTGCATCTGAGCTTTCTAATATTACCTTCGTCGTAAGATACACGCAAGAGCTGACATTCCTAGGAACGCACATGTGCTCTCGGAATTTTAACAGTAACCTCACCGTCTGTCATAACGCCTGATTTCTAGGGTCTGCACTGGCATTGTATAAGCATCTCTTCGACACTATCACTCTTACTAAACAAACCAGTAAGGAAAAGTGCTGTTCGTCTTTGGATATCTTCTAGCCGGCCGGAGTGACCGAGCGGTTTAAGGCGCTACAGTCTGGAACCGAGCGACCGCTACGGTCGCAGATTCGAATCCTGCCTCGGGCATGGATGTGAGTGATGTCCTTAAGTTAGTTAGGTTTAAGTAGTTCTAAGTTCTAGGGGATTGATGACCTCCGAAGTTAAGTCCCATAGTGCTCAGAGCCATTGGAACCATTTTGATATCTTCTATTTCTTCTGTCAACCCTTTTCCTAAAAGTCCCAGTCTTTCGAGCAATACCCCAGCTTCTGTCTAATGGATTTTTATAAGCTACCTACTTCGTGTGTGGATTTTCCGTGTGACAATTTTACCAATGAATCTCGCTCTAGCATTCGCCTTCCCTACAAATAGATTCATGAGATAGTAGCACTATGAATTACGCCGTACGCATTCTCGCAGATATTTAACGGATTTGACTGCTTCCAGTGATTATTCTTAATCATGTAATCATACCTTAACGGGTCCCTACGCCAATTTATTCGTAATACTTTGCATTTGTATACGTCGAAGGTCAAATGGAAGCATCGGTCCTCTACATACATTCCTACATTTCGCTACAATTTTCTAGCGTTGAGACTTCTCTGTATACAACAGCATCTTCTGAAAATCCTCATGGAACTTCTGACATTTTGTATTAAGTCAAGTGTATAGTGAAAAGTAATCCACGTATAGGGTGTAAGACGATGAAGCGCCAAAGAAACTAGTATAGGAATGCGTATTCAAATATAGACATATGTAAACAGGCAGAATACGCCGCTGCGGTTGGCAACGCCTACATAAGACAACAAGTGTCTGGAGCAATTGTTAGATCGGTTACTGCTCCTACAATGCCAGGTTATCAAGATTTAACTGGGTTTGAACGTGGTGTTACAGTCGGCGCACGAGCGATGCGACACAGCATCACCGAGGTAGCAATGAAGTGGGGATTTTCGCGTTAGACCATATTACGAGTGCACTCTGAATATAAGGAATCCGGTAAAACATCAGTTCTCCGACATCGCTGCGGCTGGAAAAAGATTCTACAAGAACGGGACCAACGACAACTGAAGAGAATCGTTAGACGTGATAAAAGTGCAGCCGTTTCACAAATTGTTGCAGATTTCAATGCTATGTCATCAACAAATGTCAACGTGCTTCAATGAAATATCATCGATATGAGCTTTCTGAGCCGAAGGCCCACTCGTGTTTTCTTGATGACTGCACGCCACAAAGCTTTACGTCTCGCCTGATCTCGTCAGCAACGACATTGGACTATTGATGACTGGAAATATGTTGCCTGGTCGGACGAGTTTCGTTTCAAATTGTATCGAGCGGATGGACGTGTACGGGCACGGAGACAGCCTCATGAATCCATGGACCCTGCGTGTCAGCAGGGGCTGTTGGAGCTGGTGGAGGCTCTGTAATGTTGTGGGGCGTGTGCAGTTGGAGTGATATTGGACCCCTGATACGTCTAGATACAACTCTGACAGGTGACATGTACGTAAGTATCCTGTCTGATCACTTGAATCCATTCATGTCCATTGTGCATTCCGATGGACTTGGGCAATTCCAGCAGGACAATGCGACACCTCACAAGTCCAGAAATTCTACAGAGTGGCTCCAGGAACACTCTTCCGAGCTTAAACAGTTCCACTGTTTACCAAACTCCCCAGACATGAACATTATTGAGCATTTCTGGGATGCCTTGCAACGTGCTGTTCAGAAGAGATCTCCACCCCGTCGTACTCTTACGGATTTATGGACAGCCCTGCAGGATTCATGGTGTCAGCTCCCTACAGCTCTACTTCAGACATTAGTCGAGTCCATGCCACGTCGTGTTGCGGCACTTCTGCGTGCTGGCGGGAGCCCTACATGATATTAGGCAGGTGTAGCAGTTTCTTTGGCTCGTAAGTGTATATATTTGTATGTGGTGTGTGTGTGTGTGTGTGTGTGTGTGTGTGTGTGTGTGTCTGTGTCTGTGTAGCACATCTCTTCCTAAACCAAACCACTGGACCGATTCCCACCAAACTGTAAGGCAACAACCGTTGCGATGGTAAGTACCACTTACCTATCATAGTTCAAGGTCTATGACGTCACAAACAGTGAATTGCGAGAAAAACTGCCGCACCACGCATTACGTTTAAATTTACTACTTTTGTACTACTAAATGTATTTGCAAGAAATTTTTCAGGCAATATCCACGTATGCCGCTAAACGCACCTACAAAAGTATATCGTGACATCCTTCAGAAGATACGACGTCATAAACGCTCCTATACCAAGCTGGATCATACGAAAGAACACAGATTTGTCTGGATAGGTTGCATAAATTTTAGGTCTCACAACTGTATATATTTTTCATTGTGGTCCTCTGCGTTACTAATTCAGCGATCCCGAGAAATTCTTAATATTTTGGTCTTAGTGTAAGCACAACGTAATTTTATGTCCAAACTTAGGCACGTACACAAGTTTAAGCACAAGATTTCTGTTCGAGTCGTAAATAAGAGAAAGAGCCGATGATTAGTTGCTATATTCACCTAAAGAGGCCGAGAAATTACTGGAAGATCTACAACTTGTCACCTCGAAAACCATGCATCCACAAAAAAAAGAAAAATAGCAAAGGCGAATTAAATTAATTGCGGAAGCCGAAACAAGATAGCAAACCGTTTATATCGAGTATGCAGTTGAGTTCCAAAGGCATTACGACGAGGATGACTTCCGGAACTGAAAAAAAAAAAAAAATGTTTACTCTTGGACAGCACCCAACTCAAAGTCTTGTAGCTCCTAAAAAATTGTTCGCCGTTAAGTTATTTCTGGAAACTGCTTCCACGGTCCCGACATTTTTAGTGCCCCAGTGTGTAACATCAAACTGATATCTGAGGGACAGTAGTGGCTCTGCAACCTAAAATCCGCCTCCTTTGCTGTTCCGATGTACAAAATATTGTGAATGACTTCGACAATCGTCTCTATGACGTGGGATAGTTATGAAAATGTATGAAACTCGAAAACTGAAAAATTGACGGAATTAAGTTTCGAGTTCCGGTCGAGGAGTAGGTGAATAAACTGAAACATTTATTCGATATCTAATCTGCACGCAGAGCAAATAATAGCCCTTCAATATCACTCTTGTGTTGCTCCTTTGATGGAGACTTAAACTGATCTAGTATAAAACAGATGACTGTGTAAACTGCAAATATCAGAGCGGAGTACATATTATACTCAGGAAAAAAATTTAAAACATGGAACTTAGCGCGCAAATAACGCTCCATAAATGGCCACTCACTGCCGTAGGCATGATTCTATCATTGCGAATTCTACAACTGCTGTTATAAATCATGATTGCATGGTGACCTATACACATATGACCCACTGACGTTCTACATAATACACACAAAACAACGTACTACCGTATTAATGGAAGCATACGTAATCTTTAACAGATAAATCAAGAACTTCGGCATTCTACGTGTGTCTCCTTTGATTTATTTTAGATATTAAGCTTACAGAACTAGTTGCTGAAGCTCTGCGGCTGTCATAGCGGAATTCTGTGCCCATTTTTAGGGATGTTCTAAGACCGCTTCGTGTGAAATTTCTTCTTCATTGGAAGTATATTCTAACCCACATTACCGCTAAGATGTATGGTGTCCGTGTCAGTAATAGCTTTCTAGGAAAGCGAACAAAACGTAAAGACCCGTAACATTTTTTGTTTCAGTTTTCAGGACTTCTCCAAATTGGATTACCCCATAGTAACCTATGGGGAAATTTCTGTACAGGTAGGCCCTGTTATCGAAATTACATAAAGAAATATAAGCAACAATATGTGGTTGTCTTTTTTGTCATGATTACATAGTTTAAACAGTTAATAAGTTCTGCAGCCATGATTAATATAATTTTTCAATTCCTTAGGAAATCTGACTCATAAATTCTTCTCTGGTTATCAGCCGTCCCCCCGAAGCAACGTATCCTCAAGTTACGACTTCACCTGAAAATTACGCTTAGAGAAATAATCGAAACTTTGATGTCACTCGACCGATAACTAGCGAAGATTTTATCAATGAAATTGACTGAGAAAGCTATTATCATATGCTAAGAAATGTGTAAGGACTACAGAAAAGAGCGCGAATGTCCGCATGTGGTGCTAGCATGTTATGCCTAGCATGCAGCTTCAGATTTATGAGAGGGAGATAGTGCAGTCATCTGATAAGAGAATTCAGGCTTTCATGGTCGGTAATGCTCAGTTTTGAAGAAGTTGAAATATTACCGAGTTCAAAGACCATAGTCGAAAGAATATGCCGTTTCCGAACGGAACGTTGGGAACGTAGTTTATCGTGACGACATCATTTTACAAAATTTTAACTGTCTTCTTGCAGTGGAAAATTAGAACACACTCTGGAGCTACTGACGACAACCTCCGTCGGCACTACCTGACTCTTAATTACTACCATGATGACCTAATATAACGAATAATCGGCTTACATCATCGATACGTCGTTATGGTAGGGATAGTTACGACAGTCAATTGCTCCTGACGAAGAAGACGGTGGTTCGCATCGAAAGCTCGAGTTTTTACTCTAATTTGGTGCGGCAGGAATACGGTAATATTTTATAACAATTGAACGTTTTCCAGCAGCCAGCATCCCATTCACCTTCGCATATACATTGGAATATTTTTTTAAAGATTTCCATAAATAACTGCAACCAGTCGCCTTTTGTCATGCTGTAGTTTTTATTTACCATGACTTGTCTCGAATTGCCCAGCGACTCATCGTAATATGGTACACACTTTTAACGAATATTGGAGCATTGTCGGGTTCGTGTAACTGTGGAGAAATAGAAAAACGAAAAAGTAAGCACTGAATGTGGCATAAGTTATTTACATCATCAGTTCGACTTAAAGGCATTTCTTACAGTTATGAGTATCTATGGGTTTATTCCTGGTGCATATATTATTCTGGAAAACATAATTTATGTTTTCTAGTTACGTTAAATCTTTAGCACTACACAACCTTTTCCACAGGCAGGAATTCTCACATCCTTCACAGACTGTAAACGTACTAAAGAGCGTGACTAAAGTTAATGTTCAAAGAATTTGTGTTGGAGCAGAGATTTTCTTTAGTCAACAATCGCATTATCGACAACTGCACACTGATGACAGTAAATATATATTATTACACTCATTATTACAAGGTGACTGGTTGCATTTATTTCTAGAAGGCTTTATTCATTACAGTCGCAGTTTTCCACATCCATAATGGATAAAGGAATATTGTTTACTTTTATTATTCTACTTCTGTTTGCCTTTAGTTGATTGTTGATATTGGACTACTTTGTATGGTTGCTTTTCATTACTGACGCTCATATTTTACCTGGCAGTAATGATCCCTCTCCATACTGAACCTATTGGGAGTCATCATAATAAGTTTAATACGAAAGCGCAAGAAGGAGGAATCTTGACTCAAATTTAATAATAATAATAATAATAATAATAATAATAGTAATAATAATAATAATAATAGTAATAATAACTATTGAAAAACTGGTTGCTGCAGCAGTCTGAGATCAAGAACCGACTGGCACCAATTAGCAAGAAAAACAACGAAATCCTTCGAAACAGTTGCAGATCTCAGCGCTAACCCGGGGAGGATAACCGATAAAGATGGTGCAGCGGTTAAGATACTGAATTCTTATTCGACTAGAGTGGGAATTCAGATCCCCATTCAATTCTCTAGATTTTCCGTGGTTTATCGAAATCATTTACGGGAAATGTCGAGATGGCTGTCACGGCTGATCCGTTCCCATCACTGGCCAGTGGCATCGATGGTGACAGGTTGTTAAATTTTCGCCATCCATTCTTCCACATTTCGAGAGGAAGCAGCAAGAAAACTTCTTAAAAGAAGTTGTTCTCATGCATGTGTTTATTTCAAAATAAGAGAACAGACTAGGGAGAAAAATGATTTCTTTTAGAAATTTACAGCGGCTGCGGATCTAGACGTAAGAAATATGACGTACGAAAACGCTCACGATACCGACTGCAGCCGAGGACGAAGGATGTGTGTTTATGCCTGCCCCTTGAAACTATTTCGTCTTCCTCAAAAATGATCATTACCACCTTATAAACGCACAAACGCGTTTTTACCAGTGTTAATAACTGACCGTGTCTAGTAGAGCACTGTGGTGTTGAAAACAACCTTCGCGCTGATGACTATTTTACTTTAATAACCCCCGAGAGAGGGTTCTCCGTAGCTTAATCGATGAATGAGAACAGTATTTGCGGAGATAAGTGGGCCTTTATCCCATATTTTCAAGGGGTTAGCATGTTAATTTCTTAATTTGGCAATTGTTAGTGGCAGAAGGGGCTGGATATCTTTCCTGCCGCCACGCCATTCCCCCAGGGACGAAATTTGTGTATCCCAATAGTATGCGTCTTGTTTCATCTCATAAACTGCTGGTTATGGTTTAAGGAGACTAAACGTCTAAGGACATCAGCCTCCTCTTCACCACCCCAGGACAGAATCAGAGTGCTCCATCTGTCTGCATCCAGAGTAAATTTTATGTGCAAGTGTGAGACAGTTTTTGAAATGTTTGCGTAGCGTGTATCTGAGGCGGGACGTGGGTACCAGATCAGTATTCACATAGTGGGATGTGGAAAACAGCCTACAAACAACATCTAGGCTGGCCGGCACACCGGCCCTCGTCGTTAATCCACAGGGCGGATTCGATCCGACGCCGGTGCGCTCCTCGCATCTCAGAAGTGCCAAGGTAATGCGTGCGGCTATCCGAGCGAGTGATCGGAGAAAACAGCCTAAAAGACACATTCCAGCTGGCGAGCATACGACATCTGGAATTATTTATGAACGGCAGCCAGTATTCAGTAAATACGCTGATGAGCCAAAACATAATGACCAACTACTTAATAACTTGCTTGTACGTCTTTGGAACGAAATACATAACTGATTTTGCGTATCATGGATCCGACAGTTTGTTGGTAGGTATGTGGTGGTATGTGGCATTAGATGTCTACGCGCAGGTCATTTAATTCGCGTAAGAAACGGGCCCCTGATTTGCGAACGCAGTGATGGCGCCCGACAGCGACCCAGATGGGTTCCATAGGATTTACATAAGGCGATTCTGGTCACCGAGATATAAACGTGTGTTCACTATAATGCTCCTCAAACTACTGTAGCACTGTTCTGGCTCCGAGAAACAGACAATTATACTGCTGAAATATGACATCGTCGTCGGGGAAGACATCAAGCATGATGGATGCGGGTGGTTCGTAGCTGTCAGCGTGTTTTCTATTAATACACAAGTCTCATGCACACGCAGGAGAATATCTCCCGGCCGGCCGAAGTGTCCGTGCGGTTAAAGGCGCTGCAGTCTGGAATCGCAAGACCGCTACGGTCGCAGGTTCGAATCCTGCCTCGGGCATGGATGTTTGTGATGTTCTTAGGTTAGTTAGGTTTAACTAGTTCTAAGTTCTAGGGGACTAATGACCTCAGCAGTTGAGTCCCATAGTGCTCAGAGCCATTTTTTAGAATATCTCCCCTAACATAGTATTGTTCCCGCCAGTCTGTGTCTGTGGCGCGCTGGACGTTTGGAGACGTCGTTCACGTCGATGACTGCGTATGTGGAGACGACCATCGACCTCGTGAATCAAAAACGTGGTTCACCCGAAGAGCGACACGTTTCCGTTGATCAGTGGTCGAATCCCAATGGTCTCACGCCTACTGTAATCGTAACTGAAGATGTTCTTGGGTCAACATCTGAACACGTAGGGATGGACTGCTGCGGAGATCTAGGTTCACAATGTACAATGAACGGTGTGCTCTGAAACACTTGTGCGTGCACTAGTATTGTGCTCTTTCGGCAGATATGCAACAGATCACCAGCTATCCTACTTTACAGAGCAGACAAGCCTCCTAAACCCACATTCCGTGATGAATCGTGGACGTCCAACCACTTAGCACCTACTGGTAGTTTCACTGTCCTTCAACCACTTTCCGTAGACGCTCATGCCAGTAGCACGTGAACACTCGACCAACTTCGCCGTAATAATAATCTGACCTTTGTCAAAGTCGCTTATTTCAGTGGATTTCCACATTTGCGGCCCACATCGTCGCAAGTGTGATTCCCCGTCCGTGTCTTCTCCGTTTACATACTTTTCTTACCGTGTCACGTGCCCGCAAAGCTACCAGGCGGCATCCAACGTCGCGGTGGACAGTGGTTATAATGTTTTGGCTGATCAGTATAAATCCATATTAAATTCAGAGATATTGCGGCAGACTTCAAGTGCGTTGTCACCATGGCCGGTCTTTCCGCGTAATAGAACAACCAGAGAGGAGGGTCAACAAACTTTGCTCAAGACTATCGAATCGATAAGGTATTCTAACGACATGTTACCGTTTCTTCTCTACTACACAGTTTAATCTGCACAACACATAATAAGAGTTAAGTGAGACACGAGCCTCAAAGATACGTTTGAGATATTATCTTATCTCTAGTCATACAACTGAATAGAGAGGATGGGAGAAACAATGCGGTGATTTAGCCTCGAGTGAGTGCTGGCGTTGATACTGTTGTAGGTGTAGATGGAGGATAAGAGACGAGACGAGAACGCGTGCCTTTTTGCAATCTGCGAGCAATTAACTGAGAGCGGCTCGGAGTCTGCGACAAAAAGTGCTTCCCTGCCGCCGTGACATCACGCGCCTAAAAACGCCCGCGCGCCGAGCCGGGGGCAAATACTGCCGAGCTTATGAATGGGGCACATGCCGGCCCCCTGCCACGCCAGATAAACGATTATCTCGCCAAAGCCACAACTCCATTGCGCCGGGGATCCGTGCCTCGTGCACTTTCCTCGCCGCCGAAACTCGACTTTTCCAACTCCGCGCAGACTTCGTTGGTGTAGCCGGCGCAGAAGGGACACCGCAAGGGCTTCGCCACAAGTTAGCAGCGGCAACAAAGTTACAGAGCTGTACCCGTTCACCGCGGTTCGATAAGAGACGAGAAAATAACACCCGCTTACAAGAAAGAGAAGTGGCACGGGGAACGCGATTCTCGCTGGCTGCCGTAATAACAACGTCATGCTCGAATCAAACAGACATTTGTGTTCATACTACTATTAATCTGGAAGCGAAATAAGAGTACAAAGCTTAGTGCATAAATTTCCGGAGACGTGAGAAGTTTATTTCTGTATCTACATCCACACTCCGCAAGCCATCTTACGGTGATAAGGAGCAAAAAGGTCATATTGATATACGGCTGGAAATGTGTGATGTCTGTGCTACAGGGCATTTATTAATTAATCGTGCCTGAATAGCACAATGCAATTGACGACATACCGTCAAGATACCACCTTTAGACAAGGTATTCGAAGTGGCCTCACGGGAGTCTAACCATGTGTGACTACGTAGCAGCGACTGATGTACACTTTCAAATGTGGCATGTCGCAAGTACATCTACATCTACATTTATACTCCGCAAGCCACCCAACGGTGTGTGGTGGAGGGCACTTTACGTGCTACTGTCATTACCTCCCTTTCCTGTTCCAATCGCGTATGGTTCGCGGGAAGAACGACTGCCGGAAAGCCTCCGGGCGCGCTCGAATCTCTCTAATTTTACATTCGTGATCTCCTCGGGAGGTATAAGTAGGGGGAAGCAATACATTCGATACCTCATCCAGAAACGCACCCTCTCGAAACCTGGACAGCAAGCTACACCGCGATGCAGAGCGCCTCTCTTGCAGAGTCTGCCACTTGAATTTGCTAAACATCTCCGTAACGCTATCACGCTTACCAAATAACCCTGTGATGAAACGCGCCGCTCTTCTTTGGATCGTCTCTATCTCCTCTGTCAATCCGACCTGGTTCGGATCCCGCACTGATGAGCAATACTCAAGTATAGGTCGAACGAGTGTTTTGTAGGCCACTTCCTTTGTTGATGGACTACATTTTCTAAGGACTCTCCCAAAGAATCTCAACCTGGCACCCGCCTTACCAACAATTAATTTTGTATCATCGTTCCACTGCAAATCGTTCTGTACGCATACTCCCAGATATTTTACAGAAGTAACTGCTACCAGTGTTTGTTCTGCTTTCATATAATCATACAATAAAGGTTCTTTCTTTCTATGCATTCGCAATACATTACATTTGTCTATATTAAGGGTCAGATGCCACTCCCTGCACCAAGTGCCTATCCGCTGCAGATCTTCCTGCATTTCGCTGCAATTTTCTAATGCTGCAACTTCTCTGTATACTACAGCATCGGAACCGCGCGACCGCTACGGTCGCAGGTTCGAATCCTGCCTCGGGCATGGATGTGTGTGATGTCCTTAGGTTAGTTAGGTTTAAGTAGTTCTAAGTTCTAGGGGACTGATGACCACAGATGTTAAGTCCCATAGTGCTCAGAGCCATTTGAACCAACTACAGCATCATCCGCGAAAAGCCGCATGGAACTTCCGGCACTATCTACTAGGTCATTTATATATATTGTGAAAAGCAAGTAATGGCGTCACAGGCAGCCTGAGTGCTTGTTCCAGTGTCTGCATGTTCAGGATGGGCTCCGCATACACAACTTGTTAAAGGTGTTCTCACAGTTAGAGATCTAAAGGGTTGAGGTCCGGCGACCGAGAGGGTTGTGCATAGTTTGGTGACAGGGAAGTGCACCCGTTTACTTGCCATTACCTGCCGGATAAATTCTGGCGGTATAAAACTTTTCCCAGTCAGGATTCCAACTGGCTACCTCCGGATCGAGCGCCATTCCACTATCGTGCGTTAGCTACATCGTACACAGAAGCGGATTTCTGTCTGCTGAAACTGCAAAATTTACAGAATCTAATATGGAAAGACAAATAGTTGTAGCACCAGTTCGCTCGGGGAAGCGGAAGAGACAACATCAGCGCGCTACGGTGTACACACTTCCTAACCGGTTAGTGCTCGTGGAGTGTACACAGTGATAGTTCGTTCCGGTATTTGTTTTACTTCCACAGCCTCCGCTGCAATCACCACCATGGACGGTAGCGATTGCAGCCTCCTGCTTCACAAACTTCACAAAACCAGCCTCACAGAGTCACAATGGATGTTGAAGCACTTCATGTACCCGTCAGTCAAGTCATTAGCGACGCAATCATCGCGTCTCACAACGCAGACACATACCAGATTTGCAGCAGAAAGGCCAACGGCACCGCACAGTGCAGGAAGAACAAGACAACCAACGGGACAAAATGGAGAAGGTGCCACTTGTCTACGATACCCAAGATGGAAACAACACCCACCAACATGTAAGTTGCACTGCTAACTTCTACGCAACTACCGACAAAGGTGCTTTCATCTTATTTGTTGAAAGTAGAGATAGAAACATTGGTAGGCTCTATCTTATGGCACTAGGAAAACCCATTAGGTTGGACTGCGAGTCATTATTCAAGCATCCTCGAATAAGCAGTATTACGGCGGCAGGGAAAATCCGTATTAGAATTGAGACAGGACTAACTGCCAAAGCCTTAGTTCAACGCTCTTTCTTAGAAAAAGCAAATTTGGAGGCCTTCATTCCGAAGTTCGTCACTTCTAAACAAGACATCATCAATGATGCTCCCTTACGGAGGACCATTTCCTAATTGAAATGATGTGTTGCTGCGAAGTTAATGCCATAAGGAGATTTAATAAAACTATAATTCTGAATTGGCAAACGGTAACAAAGCCATCTCCAGTTTGTGTTGTGACATTTAGATCACAGCGGATCTCACAGTTTATTTATATTCATTGAGTTTGCTGTCCAGTGGACGTGTACTGTTCAAGATCACACAGAAGTGATGTCTCTGGGAGGGCCAATCAACGAACCTGCCCGATGTATGTAAAATACAAGGAAATTAATAAAATTATGTCTCTCAATAATATTATCTTCCGAGAAGCAGCTGCTTTGTTTGAAAAGATGCCATATGCGAATGCAGTTACTTTTCCCCAAACATTACGAGACAGGGTACAGAATTCGCGCTTCCAGCTCAATGGAATTATCAGCACCGCCTTAATTTCGTTCATCCTATTAGCACCGCCATCTACAGTCCGGACCAACTAACTCATGTCATGACGACAGTGCTGCAGATGTAAGGAACGGTGGCTCCAGTGGATTCACCGCCGATACCACCGCCCCCTCCTCTAATACAGTATGCTCAACTATCCGACCAGCAAATCGTAAATTCTGTAGAACAGACAGGACCCCACCAAAGCGTGGTCTAGTGGGACCAATTTTATCAGCTGGAACTCTGCCTTCCTCTTACGCCACTGGGTCCCAGCCCCTACTCACCATAGTTTCTACAGGCGCAACCAACAGAGCGATGGTATGAACTACCTCGTTAACAACATTTAAAGTATTATTGTGGCTATGGTGAATGAGGTATCGCACCAATAGGCTACTAACGGTACCAACTCCAGTACTACAAACAGATTTGATCGGGATTCCAATCCAAAGTATGTTGACTCAACTCCTTACACCCCAAAATGGCTCATAAAACCATTCAATTGAACTCAAGATCGCTCAAGGCAAATGAAGAAAAACTGCGACATTTTCTGCTCGAAGCTCTTGTAGACATTTGTGCCAACGCAGAAATATGGTTAAAACCGAATGAAGCATTCGCACTCCTGGGCTACTCTGTCGTTAGAGAAGATACAGATAAAGGCTTCGGCAGTGCAGCGTTGTTCATAAAACAAGATGTCCACTTTTACGTTGACCCTGAAGTTAACGACCAGGCCTATGCAAGCTGGATCCACACTCCACTATCACTACAGCCAAGCTGATTGCCATTTTGGAAGCTCTGATGTCCACACAGGCGACCACGGCAGACACAAGTCATCATCTCTGACAGTATGTTAGCCCTACAACTGATTAGAAACCATCATAATAGTTGTACCAAGCCCACAGTTGCAGCAATTATCGACATTGTGTTTCGGATGCAGAGGAACTGTCGCAACATCGTGGTGGTATGGATGAAAGGCCACTCTGGGAAACCTGTAAATGAACAATCAGATTGCGTTCTACTTGAAGCTGTTAAATATGATAAACTCTTGCACAGAGGTGATGCCCATGCTGAGAAAGCGATTTACCTCGGACTGACAAGCGGAATAGTCGAGGACGTCTAAAATCAAAAGCAGTCACTATGTACTAATCCATCCCAGGATTCCAAGAGTACAATGGTATAATTAGGTACAAACATCAAGGCGCTTTACGACAGTTATAGCACAGCAGAATTTATATCATTGAAAGTTCAACAAACACCTCTATCAGCCCAGCCTCAGTGCCACCTCTGTAAGTGATTGCGGGGAGGAAGGCGATCCAAACCATGTATTCCTACAACGTCTTCGAACACGTATCACAAAGTAATGTTTGGGCACTTGGTCTTCAGCTCCCAGGGAGCCTCCAAGCCTTGTTAGCATCCAACGATATGGTAACGTATAAGCCACTGTATGAGTTCATCAACAGTGTCAACATCAAGATATAGGGTGCTAATGACCATAGCAGTTTTGCGCCCCCCCCCCCCCAAAAAAAATAAATCAAGATATAGTTCCCTGTGCCGTTAGTTTAATGCTAACAGTTGTTCAGAAGCCTGAATCCATGGAGCAGGACAAGATTGTGGAATGAAGTGTACCTAAAAAATAACTTAGCTTTAGTTCTTGAATTTTCATTCGGTGTCGCTTATTTTAAGAAACCGTAAGATGTTGGTTGTCATACTGTAGACTGCAGACGTTCTGTGTCTTACTAGCATATAAGTAAGTTCGCAGTCTAGCTACGCTCGTTTGTTTCCGGTTGCTCCTTAGAATGGCTGCATTCCAAAGCGTCGATGATTTTCACCCAGGAGCACAACCGATTTTTGACAACGTACCTGTGAAACTGGTCGTAGTAGGCCGTCTGCAGAAACAGTGCCTCCTCCCCCCCCCCTCCTCCACAATGCCGTCATTCGCCACCGCCACATAAAAAAATTTAAAAAAATCGCAAGGTAGTGGACTGATTGCTTGCGCTCGCGGAAGCAAAATAGAATTCATGTTTTCCTCTGTTACTGCACATTTATTCCGTCAAGTAATGTTTGAATTAATTGTCTGCTTTTACAGAAAACAAGCAGAAAGCTTTTAAATTTTTCTGTCGGAAGTTTTAAATGCTTTAAATTTTGACACGCGCGGTAGCGCTGTGCCTGGCAGAACAAGCCAGGACTCATTGTTTACGAAACATGTATACCAACATATTCCTGTTTTTACACACCATCAGTTTATTTGAGAAAACTCTTTCGACGTACAACATTTTCTTAAACTCAATATAAACAACCTTTCTGTTTCAGAAGAAAAGCAGCACTTGAAAACACGCTCAGAATCAGGAACAATGTTTTGGTTAAGTTTCACGGAAAATATTCGTAATACTCTGCACCGTCGTCTGAATCTGTTCTCTGCACTGTTAACCATACACGTGCCTATCGCGATGGGTACACGGAACTATCAGTCTAATTCAAAATTCAGGCATAATGTAAGAGAAAAGAAATATTGCCAGGACACCTGCGTATCTGCCGTATTTTCGTCGGTGTGATTTTCGCGCAGTGTGTACGTATGAGGTAGTACTGTTATTTTTAGAGTTATCTGCGAAGACAAGTTCTCAGCATGTAAAGAGCAGAAGTTGAGGTAAGACTGAAACCTTAAGTGTGCAACCCACAGTGGTGCTCGTGGAGCACTTCTACATACACTCCTGGAAATTGAAATAAGAACACCGTGAATTCATTGTCCCAGGAAGGGGAAACTTTATTGACACATTCCTGGGGTCAGATACATCACATGATCACACTGACAGAACCACAGGCACATAGACACAGGCAACAGAGCATGCACAATGTCGGCACTAGTACAGTGTATATCCACCTTTCGCAGCAATGCAGGCTGCTATTCTCCCATGGAGACGATCGTAGAGATGCTGGATGTAGTCCTGTGGAACGGCTTGCCATGCCATTTCCACCTGGCGCCTCAGTTGGACCAGCGTTCGTGCTGGACGTGCAGACCGCGTGAGACGACGCTTCATCCAGTCCCAAACATGCTCAATGGGGGACAGATCCGGAGATCTTGCTGGCCAGGGTAGTTGACTTACACCTTCTAGAGCACGTTGGGTGGCACGGGATACATGCGGACGTGCATTGTCCTGTTGGAACAGCAAGTTCCCTTGCCGGTCTAGGAATGGTAGAACGATGGGTTCGATGACGGTTTGGATGTACCGTGCACTATTCAGTGTCCCCTCGACGATCACCAGTGGTGTACGGCCAGTGTAGGAGATCGCTTCCCACACCATGATGCCGGGTGTTGGCCCTGTGTGCCTCGGTCGTATGCAGTCCTGATTGTGGCGCTCACCTGCACGGCGCCAAACACGCATACGACCATCATTGGCACCAAGGCAGAAGCGACTCTCATCGCTGAAGACGACACGTCTCCATTCGTCCCTCCATTCACGTCTGTCGCGACACCACTGGAGGCGGGCTGCACGATGTTGGGGCGTGAGCGGAAGACGGCCTAACGGTGTGCGGGACCGTAGCCCAGCTTCATGGAGACGGTTGCGAATGGTCCTCGCCGATACCCCAGGAGCAACAGTGTCCCTAATTTGCTGGGAAGTGGCGGTGCGGTCCCCTACGACACTGCGTAGGATCCTACGGTCTTGGCGTGCATCCGTGCGTCGCTGCGGTCCGGTCCCAGGTCGACGGGCACGTGCACCTTCCGCCGACCACTGGCGACAACATGGATGTACTGTGGAGACCTCACGCCCCACGTGTTGAGCAATTCGGCGGTACGTCCACCCGGCCTCCCGCATGCCCACTATACGCCCTCGCTCAAAGTCCGTCAACTGCACATACGGTTCACGTCCACGCTGTCGCGGCATGCTACCAGTGTTAAAGACTGCGATGGAGCTCCGTATGCCACGGCAAACTGGCTGACACTGACGACGGCGGTGCACAAATGCTGCGCAGCTAGCGCCATTCGACGGCCAACACCGCGGTTCCTGGTGTGTCCGCTGTGCCGTGCGTGTGATCATTGCTTGTACAGCCCTCTCGCAGTGTCCGGAGCAAGTATGGTGGGTCTGACACACCGGTGTCAATGTGTTCTTTTTTCCATTTCCAGGAGTGTAGATCTCACGCTGCCAGGTAAGAAATAATTAACCTTCATGAACCGTGTAGGGGGTGCCTGAACTATTCTTGTTTAAAACGTTCGTTTCTGAGCTGGTAACAATCTTACAGGGATACGAATTATCCTAAAAATTCTTTGTACGAGTGTATTGTAAACAACCTCTGTCATAAATAAACTATACCCTCGGAGATTTCGTCTATTAATTCGCTACAGGATATCTGTTTTCCATTTTTGTCTTTGTGGGCATACCGTGGGCGTCACTTTTAGGTCAAGAAGTTGAAGACAAAACACTGAATCCGCGGCCTATTATATATTTAGGAGTAATAATTCCGTTCTCAAAAACTACTAATGTGATGTTTAGCTGGCATCATCAGTATATGCGCTTATATTTTGGTCACTTAACGTGCGGAACAATTATTGTAGAACGTCGTTTTCTATGAATAAGAACAGCATACGGAAGATGTTCTTAACGTTTCGATTCTCTGGCCCCCATATCATCGATATTCAACGCAAGTAGCTGTTTTAAAAGCACACTTCTCTCGTGAATTCTGATTTTATAATCGTTTCTGCCGACAATAGTCATGGAATGACACACTAACTCTTATCTGTCCAAATATCTCCAATTCAGTCACATCCGTAATGATATATTGCATGCATAGTAGTCAGCCCGGGCGTTGCATAGCTACGTGAATTGAAAAGGATTTTCACGTCATACAAACTACAATATCACGATTACCGATTTCTATAACTAGCGTGCGAAGGTACCGTAAATAACCATCTGTAAAGTTACAAACGTCTGAAAAGAGCATAATCAGAAACAACCGCTATCTGTAGATACTGTCCTGTAAATAAATATTTTCCTTAAGTTACCCCGTGTTGACATCTTTCCATCACACGCCAGCATGAATAAATAACCTCATCACACATGCAGACATCAAATGGATCTCAATAACCAAGACAGAATGCCGTATGTTTACAGAAAATGCAAGATACATGTTACTGACTCTTCAGAAATCAACTGATTTTAATTCAGTGCTGAATCATCAGGATTACTAATCAACATTTCCACCAATGGAACAGCAGCCAAGATCTAGATGTAGAAGGAATACGTATGAAGTGGCAGGTATCTTGAAATTAACAGATAAACTACGATTTATATGTGAATCTCTTTCGTGCGTGCAGTTCTCGCCTACTACGTTACAATAGTCTCCAGCGCCTATCTTGAAAGAGAATATGGACAGAATAATAATGAATACCGGAGAACAAAAGACATTATTCCAAGGCTATTACACAACCATATTTATAATGTGAACTGCTTCTGAAAACAATTCGAAACATGGTATTACGTGGACAGTTAGAAAATATCTAGTGTTCCAAGAACGATCATATCAGAGGCGTAATAATTTTTCTTGGGTTGCTATAGTTGTCGTTGTCGTTAGTCAGAAGACTGCTTTGATGCAGCTCCCTATTCTAGTTTATCCTGTGCAAGCCTCTTCATCTCTGTATATCCACTGTAACCTACAGCAACTTGAACATGCTCACTGCAGTCAATTCTTGGCACCCCTCTGCAATTTTTAATTTCAGCACATCCGTCCATTACCATACTGACGTTTACCTTATGCCTCAAGGTGTGTCTTCTCAACTAATCTACATCTACACCTACATCTACATGACTACTCTCTCTCTCTCTCTCTCTCTCTCTCTCTCTCTCTCTCTCTCTCTCTCTCCTAATTCGCAACAGTACAAAACTAGCTGCCTTTCTTCGAATTTTTTCGAAGTCCTCAGTCAACCCTATCCGATGCGGATCCCACACTGCGCAGCAATACTCCAAAAGACGACGTAGTGTAGGCAGTCTACCTAGTAGACCTGTTGCATTTTCTAAGTGTTATGTCAGTAAAACGCAGTCTTTGGTTTGCCTTCCCCCCAACATTTTCTATGTGGTCGTTCCAATTTAAGTTATTTGTAATTGTGATCCCTAAGTATTCAGCTGAATACACAGCCTTTAGATCTGTGTTATTTAGCATATAACCGAAATTTGGTGGATTGTTTACAGTACTCATGAGGATAACTTCGCACTTCTCATTATTTAGAGTCAGTTGCCACGTTTCGCACCACATAGATATCGTGTCTAAGCCAATTTGCAATCCATTATTTTAGTAAAGTAGTGCCATAAACTTACTTCTCCCCGATTCGATTCAGTACCTCTTCATTAGTTATCCGATCTAACCATCTAAACTTCAGCACTCTTCTGTAGCACCTCATTTCAAAACCTTCTATTCTCTTCTTATTTAACTGTTGATCTATTTCACTTCGTTGTGGCCGAGCAGTTCTAGGCGCTACAGTCCGGAACCGCGCTGCTGCTACGGTCGCAGGTTCCAATCCTGCCTCGGGCATGGATGTGTGTGATGTCCTTAGGTTAGTTAGGTTTAAGTAGTTCTAAATCTAGGGGACTGATGACCTCAGATGTTAAGTCCCATAGTGCTTAGAGCCATTTGAACCATTTTTATTTCACTTCCGTACAATGCTACACTCCAGTTTCCATGGTTATCATGAGTAAAAGGAAGATATAGAATGTTATGGTCATTAGAGATAAAACACAAATTCGGATTCGGGGATTCAGGGATTTTCTCTGCCTCGTGATGACTGGGTGTTGTGTGCTGTCCTTAGGTTAGTTAGGTTTAAGTAATTCTAAGTTCTAGGGGACTGATGACCATAGATGTTAAGTCCCATAGTGCTCAGAGCCATTTGAACCAAGTTCGGATTAGACAAGGATGGAACAAGACATCTGTCGTGGTCTCTTCAAAGGAATCACCTGGCATTTACCTTACGCGATTTTAAGAAACTTCGATCCCCTTCCCCACAAACGCGAGTTGAGCGTCACCATCTTATGCAGTGGCACTTCGAGTTTTTACACAAGGAGCACTGATTGGTGAAAATGTTGAACGGGTGAAGACGTATATACGGAGAAGTGTACGAGAACGTGCAACGAAACAGAGGGATACGCGAACGACCGCAGCTGCTGCGATTCTCAGCAAAGACGCCGTAGTACCAGGATGTAGGTGCTCTGGTAATCCGAGAGTCACTCGACGGAGGCAGCAGTGTCAACGTACCGGTCATGTCTATGCAGCATCTCGCCTCTTCTCAGTCGCTACCGGCCTCAGCACATCGAGGGCGCCGCTGGATTCCGGTATTGCATGTCTCCTGAGCTACGCGATGCCGCCAGAGGGGCGTTGGACGAGAATTTAACTTCAGCACGGCGTCGAGTGTCGCCTTTTGCGCATCTTGCCGCCGTCCCTT
Source organism: Schistocerca piceifrons (assembly GCF_021461385.2). Classification (NCBI taxonomy): domain Eukaryota; kingdom Metazoa; phylum Arthropoda; class Insecta; order Orthoptera; family Acrididae; genus Schistocerca; species Schistocerca piceifrons. The sequence goes on from NC_060149.1 coordinate 271,196,847, forward strand.
TGTGCTCACGGCGCGCTGCTTCCAATATTCACAGCTCAATATGAGAGCTCACTGCCGTAGCCCGACAACTGCGATGAACAACCCGCGGACGATTCGCAAAATATTTTTTACATTATCTTCTTGTAGCAATGGTATTCTCATTACTGTCTTAGGGAATGAAGGAAGGAGACAGATGGATCAGAGTTTGCCGCACTGCCGACGTCGAAGTCGTTAGCAATGCAAGATGAGGTGGACCGGACACGGAGGGGAAGAAAATGGACAAGGTTCACATTGAATGAGACATGGAAATGGGTGACAATATTCGAACTAATGACCGGCAACTAACTTTCAGGATGAGGGCGCTTCCACTGAGGTTCAGTGCTTTTTATGAGGGGGCAGGTAACGACAGGTAACCAGTCACAAACAGATTTTTGTGATCATTGTTTGGGCTCAGGCGTGGAATAAAAATGCGGTATAATGCATTGTAGATGTGCAACGGTCTCCGCGAACCGCAGAATATCGCGCGTAATACGTAGAACGAAGAAGAGATCTTACAAAAACTGTTTGTAATCCAATATCAAGGAGAAATGCAAAGGTGCTGAGCGCGCTGGTGTTGTTCAAAAGACTGATCTACGTTGTTTTAGTCTAGTGAAGAACCGCTGGCTACCATTGGAGGAAGTTTGTTTCTCCAAGGGGCTTGACTTGGACCTGTTCAAGAACGTCGAACAAAATCTAGCGTATTCTGGGACTGTGTTTAGCGTGCAGCAATATTTGCTCAATACTTTGCAAGTAGCGAAATGATTCAGAACTATTCCACTTTCCTGTAGGCACCTACAGGATTCGTATATTTAGTAAATGCTTTTCATACTCAAAATTTTGTTCATGGCTGCACGTTCAGAGACCGTGAATAGTTACAATTGGAAGAAAACAGCCCTCGGTCACTATTTTTAACGAATTAACCGATATTCAACACTGCTAGGAATGTCTTCCTCAGAATCGCAACCTGTAACCGCGTAAGTAACGAGCAGCCCTTAGTGGCTCGCCATCACAATTTTTATCTTAAATATCTTTGCGACTAATGCCCTTTTGGCATATTTATTATTTTATAAATGACATATAAGTATTGCCAGTCTTTCACGATGATTCTGTACTTATACTCTGTATCATACGTTTTTAGTCATAATTCTGTGACCATGTTATAGACCATTCTTTGATTTAAATTCTGCGGAAGACACTCCTAGCAGTGTTGAAACCAGGTTAATTCATTAAAAATAGTGACCGAGGGCTATTTTCTTTCAATTTTAGCTTTTCACACTGTTGACTGCAAAACACTATCTGAAATTCTGAAGTTATGAGCAGTAAAATACAAGGAGTTGCAGGTTATCTACAACTTCAAAAGAAATCATACAGCAGTTATGAGAATAAAGGGACATGAAAGAGATTTGGTAGAAGAGACGGAAGTGTCACAGGTTCTTAACCTATTCCCCATGTTACTCAATCTGTACGTGGAGCGAAAAGTAAAGGAAACCAAAGAGAAGTTTGGAGACGAAATTTAAGTTAAGGGACAAGAAATAACAACTTTAAGGTTCGCCAATGACAAAGCAATAATATCACAGACGATGCGGACATAGAAGATTACTTGAACGGGATGGAGAGTCTTTTGAAAAGAAGTTATAATATAAATGCAAATAAGTGAAACAAGGGTAATGTAGTGTTGTGAATGAAATCGTGTGGTGCTGAGGGCATTATATTAGGAAGTGGCACGATGAAAAAGCAACCATGTTTTGATATTTGGCGAGCAACATAATTGACGATAGCAAAAGTACGAGGACTGTTCGGAAAGTAAGGTCCGATCGATCGGTCGCGAAATGGAAACCACAGTGAGAACCAAAAATTTTTTTATTCGCAACAGATAGCCACACCTTCCAACTACTTCTCTGAATAGTCGCTGCTCCGAATTACACATTCGTCGTATCGTTGTACAAACTTTCCATTACCCTCGTCACAGAAAGCAGCCGCCTGTGCTTTCCGCCAATTCTCTACGCTGGTCTGCCTTTAGTTGTTTATGCCAAAATGTTGTCTTCGCAGCCAGCGGTTCATGTGAGCAGAGATGAACATCGGCGGGAGCCAATTAAGGGCTGTATTGTGGGTGATCAAACACTTCCCAGCGAAAGACTTGCAGGAACGTCTTCATTGCCCCTGCAGAATGGGGCTGAGAATTGTCTTGAAGAAAGAAACGCATGACATTTATGTTGTGTGGGCTGCATAGCTTCAGGCGAAATCTCTCACCAGATCCACATACCTGGCAGGAGACACTGTTGTCTTAGGAATTTCTACGTGATCACTTTGCGCTCTGAACTGAAACGAGCGACGTGAAGCGGTCGACAGGCACACTAAAGACACTGCCCAACACATCTGTGCAAAGTTCCATCGGATTTTCACAGCGGTTTCCATTTCGTGCCAAATCGGGCCTTACTTTCCGAATATGCCTCGTATAAAGGATATACAATTTAGACTGGCAGTGGCAGGAATAGTTTTCCTGCACATGAAAAATTTGTTAAACTATAACACTATATAAGTCACTGTTTAACATTGTTACCACAAATCTCGGAAAGTACTAGACAGACTTACTTCAACAATTTCTCACGATAAACTAATTAACTTCCAGGCGGACATAGGCTGCGAGAAAGAAAATTCTGTGCTGTGCTATGGAAATGTGTTTCGGTTTCTTTCCCACAGTCAGTTTCAACTACGATGGCACGGCATGTAAACCATTAGACAATATTTTTCCCATATGTATCTTCTTTCTCCTTATAAATAATTTACAATAAAAATTGTATACACAACAACGTGCTGTTCTGTTTTGTTCTCGTCCGCAGCTCGTGGTCGTGCGGTAGCGTTCTCGCTTCCCACGCCCGGGTTCCCGGGTTCGATTCCCGGCGGGGTCAGGGATTTTCTCTGCCTCGTGATGACTGGGTGTCGTGTGATGTCCTTAGGTTGGTTAGGTTTAAGTAGTTCTAAGTTATAGGGGACAGATGACCATAGATGTTAAGTCCCATAGTGCTCAGAGCCATTTGAACCATTTTTTTTTTTTTTGTTGTTCTTCGTCGTCCGTTTTACAGAAAACGGGAAAGTGATATTTATGGACTATAGGCTCAGTAACTACTACTGAATCCGAATTGTCCGAAACGTTGTAATCTTTCCTATTCGCAGACCAAAACTATGCAAAATGCAGTCACTGAAGTTACTATCTTCACAGATCCAGAAGCTAGAAAGGTCGCTCTCACACCCTGTTTACCAATGGTCCCAACCGATTTACCCATTTATTTTACGCGATTTCAATTTACAAACAAGGTTTCATTTGCAACACCAATAAACAAGGATCGAAGTAGGAGAGAGGGGTGAGACAACTGGTGGGGAAGGAGGAATTGGACAGAGAGGGGGGAGGTGGTGGTGGTTAGTGTTTAACGTCCCGTCGACAACGAGGTCATTAGAGACGGAGCGCAAGCTCGGGTTAGGGAAGGATTGGGAAGGAAATCGGCCGTGCCCTTTCAAAGGAACCATCTCGGCATTCGCCTGAAACGATTTAGGGAAATCACGGAAAACCTAAATCAGGATGGCCGGAGACGGGATTGAACCATCGTCCTCCCGAATGCGAGTCCAGTGTGCTAACCACTGCGCCACCTCGCTCGGTAGAGGGGGGAGGAGAAGATAGACAGAGAGAGGGAGAGCAGATGATGCAGAGAGAGAAGGAGGAAGGAGGAGGACATGGACAAAGAGAGGGGGAGGAGTAGTTTAGGATGTGTGTCCAATTCGCATGAATATTTAGCTACTGTGAAGAAATCCCGGATTCGCTAGTATATAATATATAGATTTAAGTGTTAGTTTGTCTTTTCTGAAAGTATACGTGTGGAGTGTACATACATAGAAGTGAAACGTGGACAGTGAACAATTCACACAAGAAGACATTTGTAGTTTTGGAAATCTGGTTGTACAAAAGAATGCTGATGGGTAATTTGAATAACTAATGAAAAGTTTTGGCTTGGGAGCCACTTTGTGGAAGCACAGGTCAGTGGAGGAACGCACCTTTTAAAATGATTACACACATTAGTTACGTTAGCATTCCAGAAAAGGTATAAACTGTTTTATAAGAAATTCTGACTGTCTTGGAGGGCTGCACAAAAACCATTATCTGGTCACTGTTTGCCCACACCTGCCATAACGCAAGATGAATTTTTTTTCGACAAGTAGTGTGATGTCTGCGACATATGGGTCATGTGATCGATTCTCGGCCTACGCTAATTTTTGAACAAAGGTGCATGTCCTAAGAGAATTTCCGTGAAGTGTAAAATACATAAAGATGGAGAAAAAAAATTAGCAGTAGTCGAGATTGGTAATCGCTGGTTCGAATCTCTTCTCGGTCTTTATTTTTTCCTTACTTTTCCGTTCATTTCGAATACCTATGTCATTTACATATAAAATTCATCAAATATATGCTGACACATGTCTAATTGTCATATTTATGAAAAATGCGTGGTTCCTTGTTCCTAATTACATACCGCACAGAAAAATCCAGGTTTCAAAATGTTCAGATGTGTGTGAAATCTTATGGGACTTAACTGCTAAGGTTATCAGTCCCTAAGCTTACACACTAGTTAACCTAAATTATCCTAAGGACAAACACACAAACTCATGCCCGAGGGAGGACTCGAACCCCCAGTTTTCATTCCAAATATAAATTTGTAAGAGATTGTAAATAAAGGTCGTTCGAATTTAAAAAATTACAAATCAAAAATTTTTTCATCCTTATCTATTTTATTCTTCACGGAAACACTCAAGGAACATGCACTCCTCTTTTTGTTTTAATTTACGACAGCCAAAGCTCGAAGCCAGTTCATCCATATAGCAGCTGAGCAGTCTTCCATAGAGCCGTCCCTAGAATAAGTGAACTTGTTTTAGGTTATTAAAGAGGCTCGGAAAATTTCAAAGTTGATTTTCTCTTGAGTTTTTGGGGGTTGCATCGAATGGGTTTTGGAGATTGATATTTTAGTTCTGAACTTCACGTACCACAAATATAAAAAAAATACAAGAATCCGAGTGCCATACGGTCTCCTCGTTAGACGTGGCGTTCAATTCGAACATATCTTGATTTTCTTCGAAGAAGACGTAGTTAATCACGGATCATCTTTGTTTAGCCCTGTCGCAGTGCGGCGGAGAATTGGTCTCCTTCACGAATAAGGAAGAATCGGCGTCATGTGGGAAGACGTCGTCTCACTGGCGCAGTACGCCTTGGCATGTTATGAGATGACACAAAAGACTACGCCGCTTCTGCGTGCAAGTGTTTCACAAGACAAGTTGAGTGTACGATTCGCATTAAGTTTGATTTATGGTCGCTGGCGCACGATCAGGAGAGGAGGCTGAAGGACAGATAAGACTGCACGGTGGCACTGTTTCAAAGAAGCAGCTCGTCTTTACTCGTGCCGCAGTCCTGCAACCGTGTTTACTGTTCCCTCATTTACAAATTCTACACGGTGGCCGCGTCGAGCAGCAAGCGGCTGCTCAGACGGTTGTTACGAAACTAGGAATTATGAGGCCCAGCGATAACACAGCTGGCGGTGATTTAACGCTGATTACGGTGCAGTCTTCACAATACAGCTGCAAGATGCACGCACACACTGGAGGCGAGGTGTTCTCTGCTGACGAAATGAAGCTCTCAGGAAGCGGCACAGACTTCGTTCACAAAGATGTGAATTAAATTTATGCTGATAGTGGCAGCCCTGTCATGTGTATACAATGCTTAGCCGCAGTCTCTTCTCAACAGCCCTACCACTCCTAGACGGTCAATACCGCGGTTCGATCGCGTCCGCATTGTTACTTTGTGCCAGGAACGGCTCTCAACAAGGGAAGTGTCCAGGCGTCTCAGAGTGAACCAAAGCAATGTTGTTCGGACATGGAAGAGATACAGAGAGACAGAAACTGTCGATGACACGCCTCGTTCAGGCCGTCCAGGGGCTACTACTGCAGTAGATGACCACTACCTACGGATTATGGCCCGGAGGAACCTGTCAGCAACGCCAACATGTTGAATAATGCTTTTCGTGCAGCCACAGGACGTCGTGTTACGACTCAAACTGTGCGCAATGGGCTGCATGATGTGCAACTTCACTCTCGACGTACATGGCGAGGTCCATCTTTGCAACCATGACACCATGCAGCGCGGTACAGATGGGCCAAACAATATGCCGAATGAAGCGCTCAGGATTGGCATCACGTTCTCCTCACCGATGAGTGCCGCATATGCCTTAAACCAGACAATCGTCGGAGACGTGTTTGGAGGCAACTCGGTCAGGCTGATCGCCTTAGACACACTGTCCAGCGAGTGCAGCAAGGTGGAGGTTCCCTGATGTTTTGGGGTGGCATCACGTGGGCCAGGCTGAACGCCTTAGACACACTGTCCAGCGAGTGCAGCAAGGTGGAGGTTCCCTGATGTTTTGGGGTGGCATCACCGTGGGGCCGACGTACGCCGTTGGTGGTCATGGAGGTGCCGTAACGGCAGTACGGTACGTGAATGCCATCCTCCGACCGATAGTGCAACCATATCGGCAGCATATTGGCGAGGTATTCGTCTTCATGGACGACAATTCGCGCCCCCATCGTGCACAGCTTGTGAATGACTTCCTTCAGGATAACGACATCGCTCGCCTAGAGTGGCCAGCATGTTCTCCAGACATGAACCCTATCAACAAGTCTGGGGTAGGTTGAAAAGGGCTGTTTATGGACGACGTGACCCACCACCTACTCTGAGGGATCTACGCCGAATCGCCGTTGAAGAGTGGGACAATCTGGACCAACAGTGCCTCGATGAACTTGTGGTGGCATGCCACGGCGAATACAGGCACGCATCAATTCAAGAGGACGTGCTTTCGGGTATTAGATGTACTGGTGTGTACAGCAATCTGGATCACCACCTCTGAAGGTCTCGCTGTATAGTGGTACAACATGCAATGTGTGGTTTTCATGAGTAATAAAAGGGCGGATATGATGTTTATGTTGATCTCTATTCCAATTTTTTGTACAGGTTCTGGAACTCTCGGAACCGAGGTGATGCTGAACTTTTTTTGATGTGTGCACGTAAAGACAATCGTTAGAATTTCTAAAAACCCGTCGACATTTCCAGTTCAGGTTAAATGCGCACTGTGGATGATTCACGCTTGGTTATCAGTTAATTATCTTCAAGAAGTTGCAGGACTATAGCGAGTCAAGGCGGAATTGACACTCCGAGTAACAGCTTCAGTGATAATGGTACAGCGATCCGTCTCGGCTCATTATTTGTTCGATAAATTTTATTTATAACTGTTGTTCACTTTGTTTTTTCCCCTTCAATATCTTCCCCTACAAGATTGAACAGCCGACTCACCCAGCTAGGAGGGAGGGGGATATGCAGGTTAACGTGAATTAAGACCATCATTTGACATATTTTTCACACATAAACAGTCACACTACGAGCCAATAAAATTTAAAAACTTTTTACCTCAAGAAACTCGTTATTCAACCATCCCTACCCTCGTTTATGGTATTCCCAACCTTGAGTTCCGTCGACAATGATGTGGATTTCCGTATTTCTTTATAACACGGAATTCTATCGTAGCTAAAGAGCCGCTCGTCAGGCCGTGAAGGCCCAAGGGATGTCTACTGGCCGCCGTGTCGTCCTTTGTCTTGTGGCGTCATACGGATACGGCATGGAGGGTCATGTGATCAGCTCTCCGCTCTCCCGGCCTTTTGCAGACTTTCGAGAACGTGGGGCCGCTGCTACTCAGTTAAGTGGCTCCTCAATTGGCATCACGCGGTTGACTGCACCCCGTACCAGTCCTCTCACCAAAGAAGAAAAATCCTTGGCCGTACGCGGAATCGAACCCGGGTCCTCCATATGCCAGCCATCTGCGCTGACTACTCAATGACTGAGGCGGACTAATTCTACCATGAGGCGGATTAATTCTCCTCTAATTATCTTCGTCATTATTCACAGAGCCCTTGATGGGTGCCAGACTCAGAATGTGTGTGGTTCGTGACAGGTCTGTATACACAGTTGCACGCATTAGCTGCAATGCATAGCTGTAGATATTTCCAACAATTAAGTATACAGCCTTCGTAGGAGCTACGTTAAAACCAAGCACGAGGTCCCATCCAGATCCTTATTGCAGCAACGGGTTACAGATAATGATTTTCATTACTTCCGGCACACCTTCCTCGTCTCCGAAATCGAACGTGGCAGCGTTTAGAAACTGGCTTCACAGTATGACATCAACACAGGTGAACGTGCTGCACCAGTGTACAGTAATGTTCTTTATTCCAAGCAAGATGAAATATGCATCGCGACCTTTCGCCCGCATAATGGGCTGCATGGATCTGTGCACTTCACTCCAGCCATTACACGGCAGAAGAGGGCCATTATCAGAAACGCCTCAATATGGTGTAGTTTTGACCTGACGTTGCATCGTCGTGCAGGAAAGAAACAAAGAAAGTACAAAATGAATTCAGTGTATCACGAGATGTTGAGAGACATTTGCAACGACAAGAGAGTTAGTTTACGTACGAGAATCCAATTTCCTGTGAATTACTGCCGCTTCTACATTTTCGGCATCATATTTCGGTTCTCTTATTCCTTTGTTAATGTTTTCTAAATATTTGAAACTCCATGACTTACTTCAACGTTTCGAGCTCTGTTATTCACAATTTTTTTTCTTCCAGTTTTCAGATGCTAGATCATTAATTCTCCGTAACTTTAAAATTGTCATCTTCAGCGCTGTCAATTAATTTCGTTCCACATCCATCCCTTTCATTTTCAGCATTATCCTTCTGAATTTCATCTCCTTGCGATGTCTCTGAAATGTAATGCCATCTTAAACTGATATATGTTTACGTTTCATGCTGTCCTGTCTTCTGTGGATTAGACAGTACCCCGACAGATATTCACCTTGTGTTCTAGTTGCCTTTTCTTATTCCATTTTTATTTCCCTGCATCACAAATTTGCATCATTATCTGTGATTGTGTGCCATTTTCGTGCAGATTTGCTTCTTTTCTTTATTTGTTGTCCAGTAAGTTTTTCCTCGTATTATAAACATACGCTTTCAAAAGGTTTCATTTTAAAATGAGTATTTGTTACCACAAAACTACTCTGTTTTATGAAAGCCTCCTTTCTTTGCCATTTTCATAGCTGCGTTATTTCATGCGCCGGTAGTACGTTAGTGTCCTTAATAAGAATGAATTACATACAAACGGTATTGTTCTCCCTGTGTTCGTTTTAACTGATCGTCAGTTTGACGCAGTATAAGTTTCTCATAACACCTATACAGCTTACAAATTACTCCGAGAAACGTGTGTTTATCATTACGCCATTTTCGAGAAAATTTTGGCTATAATTCGATTTCCCATTTTCACTGTTGTTGCTACTTTTCATTCCATGGATGTGGCATGCATCACAATAGTCTGGCACAGCTGTCCAGTTCATATTTACGTACGCGTATTGGAAACCATGTAGGTTTTCCCATGAATAATGCTTGCTCTTCGATGAAAACTTCGCCAGAAGAAACGGAGAGGTTATTAACTACCTAATTTTCAAATGGGATTCTCTTCTATACAGTGCGAACACGAAAGCCAATGACAAAATTTCGGAGGATGCTCAGAGATATTTTGTTACACAGGATCGCTGGCCTCCGGCGGCTCGTGGCGAGTAAGAATTTAATTATGATTTATTCACTTTGTAACCAGAGTTACCGATGTTTCCATGAAATTGCCTTCACGACAGCGGAAAAGGTACAACATAAAACACAGATTAATGCAACAACCCTCAGACAAAAGATGTACTTTTTATCACAACTTTTTCGGTCTGTTCCGCACGTGTACAGTTCAGTAAGTAAAAAATGCAGAACTGTTCCCTTACAGGAATTATCGCCAGTAAACCATTCCATGTTGCTGTGTATCACTGTTAACGTAGCACTGCTTCTGCCGGAAAAATGGGTTTATTTTCTGGTCCTTGCCGTAGGCGTTTCGTGAGAACATCGGGATAAAATTATAACAAGTGTTTCGTATTAATGTGTAATTTAATTACCAATCTGTTTAATAAAGTGGTTACACAGTGTAGTATAATGGTTACAGAATAGATTAAGCAAAAGTCTGAACTGTTGCTGGCCGCTGCTTGCCTTATGGGCCGCTACGTTAATGGCTTTGCGCCATTTTTACATTTCATTTTCGAAGCTGCCATAGCAGTCGCATTGGCTCGGGATTGGACTTTCGAGGCTTTTTGGATTCCTTTCGACGCGAGCTTTCCTTGGCTTATGGTTTCTGTATTTCCGTGCATATTAGAAGTCATACGAGAGGACATCTTTCATTGTTTAGTAATTTTCAGTGTATATCGATCTTCATTTATTTTCCGGCGAATACATCTGTTGTCTCACTTTCGGTCCTAACAGTCCGTAAGCTCTTCACGCTAACACTCGGATCAACATCCTAGCTAAACACGTTTGAACGATAAACCAGTTTACAAATTTTCACAATGCTTATTCGTAACAATTGCGCGCACGTCCCTACACTGGTACGATGATGTCACTGGCAAAACAAATACTCCGCGACAAACATGCAAACATGGTCTATCCGCTGCGAGCTCAACCATTGCTTACTGATTAGTAGCCTGTTAGTTCTTAGCGATTCAGATCTGACGGTATTTTGTAAGACCAGAAAGTTCGACCGAGGAGCGAATAGCTGGTTTTCATGTCAAACCAAACCTGAGACAGAAACGAGCAGCAATGGATTAGAGACATAAAACTACCGTAGGCTACCGTAGACAATTGTAAGTAAGCGTAGACTACGGTAGATTTCCTAGTAGCTTTAGTCAGTTAAGATCGTAACTGTGGTATCTGTACGTTAGGTGTGTTGCATACCTATCGGGCGTTACCACATTTCGATCGCTTTGTTTGCATTTGCGATCTGTGTCTTACTAGATTCCCCTAGAAACCAGAAATGGTGCACCACCTAGAAACTGAGTGAGGATATAAAAAGGCTCACATAACCTACAGAACATTTCTGTTCTAATAGCTTCCCTACTGTCTGTTGCTTAAAAATGAACAACATTTATGGCAAAATTGAAATGGTCGCTCTTTAATTCAGGTTTTGTTCGAAAATAGTTGATTCGTAACGTGAAGCAGAGGGATGTTGTAGCAAAAATAAAAAAAAAACAGATTTATCATGTAGCGCTAAAATACGCAGTTTCCTCAAAAAAGGTAAAATTAAATAAAAGAAATGCAGAACAAAATCATATCAAACATCGCTTCGGTACTTCGTCGAGCTTATATAAAACATATTTCTCTTATTGCTGAACTACTTCCGTACTTTTCATTTATAACATGAAACTATTTTCTTTGATCATGCAAGATAAAAACTATAATTATTTAGATTTTTTTGTATTTATGTATGTAAACTATACTTGTACCAGAAGTAATTGTTTTGGTTACACAAAAGTGCAGAAGTTATGCTATCAGCTGATCTGTTTTACTTATAATATGAAATTTATATTTTGTGAGAATATTAAATACGCAACGGACTAACACTGCACAATGTGTAGTTATAATTATATGCAAAACAAACAAAGTCGTCGGATCCCTGCTCCTCTTGCACACATTCAATCAATGCTACCAGTACAACCGGTAATTCTACCATTTACTACGTAATTTATTTACTGCACCAAAACTACAGAACCGGAGTTCTGCAAGAGCGCAACTCTAAACCGGATACAAACACAGACAAGGGTAAGGCAGCAAACGAAATGCAGTTATTGTGTAACGAGCCACTGGTGTTTTCGTGTCAATATGGTCAGACTCTCATCCCGCCTCAGTTTTAAGTCGTTATTGTGGCTGTTTATGATGACGCGTATAGGGCACGTGGCGGCTGTTAACGCAAAAGTGCGCCCGTGCCTGGAGGTGGAGTCAGACTGAAGTCGCAAGGCGAGGCGTTTCCCACGGCTTCCCTAATTTGCTGCGGCGGGCTCGCTCTAGCAGGCACAAAGCAGACGGGCCCAGCCTACAGGCGCGCGACGAATGAAGCCTTCACCGACAGCCTTGGGAACTGAAACGAAAGAGAAAATGTCCTCCGCTGGAACCACACCGTCATCCACGATTTCCGCATCAGGGCTGCCAACAGACAATGGCTCTGGCCCAGGGAGATGAGTGCGGCCCTCGAATGTAAGACCAGCATGCACACGTTTTCAGCAGGTTGGGAGATAAAGAGTCAGCAGCATCTTTGCTGCCAGCAAGTCATTTTTTTGTTTTCCGTTTCTGTTTAATGCTCCATCGTCGGCTACGAGTCGATCGGGCTCATTTTCGGGTAGCTACTTTTACTAGGAATATCACGGATGTTTTTCGTACGTACCAGGCATCAGATGGCGGCGGAATTGTCTGTCTTTATGCATTACGCAATTGTAGAGTTTATTCTTATCTTCTGATATGCTACAGTAACTTACATCTAATCTGACTCTCGCATACACGACGGTAACTACCACTCTCTGCACGAATTTAAAATTGTGTGTGTGCGCCGCATCTGTGAGGAAGTCCGACATGGATATGCATTTTACGGTGCACTAAAGTATGAAGCCGGTTTGGATTATAAAATCGTTCGTTCTTTGTTCGAAAGGCATTTGCAAATTTCTATTAAGCACCTACACATCAAGATTAGCAACCTCACGTCTATAACAGCAAAAGCAAACGTAAGCAAAAACTAAACACAAAACGGACTGGTTGCTGACTTATTCAAGACATACTGCATTTCAAAATTCGTATAGTCTGAGCGCGAACAAAAATAAAAGGGGCTAACATGTTGAAATTACTGGCTGGCCGTTCGTCTTTTTGAATTCTGTAGAAAAGAATGACTTTAAAAAATCAGATAGTTACCGATCTTCCCGACTCTTACTGCAACGTTTCCTTCAAGGAGAGTTCATTCTTTATGGCATATCCTACTCAGTTTGCATCGCTCACATTTAGCTTAAGGTGAATGTGAGTCCGACATCCGTGAGAGACTACTGTGATGCCGTACGACAAAACAGAGTAGTAGCAGTGAGAATGAGAAATTAAACGATTGGTCAAGCTTCCTCGCAAACGGCGTTAATGAGAAACGTTGGTTATGTGGCGCAATTTCTGTGCTGCATAAATAATACGGGGAAAAACGTATACCGCATCTGACTAATGATTAGTTAAAACGAGCAGATGAAGTACGGTACCATTTGTACGCTATTCATTGCATTTAGAAAGATGGAGTGAACAGGCTCCTTGGTAACAGTAGCTCACCACGGCAAAAATGATGCCGGATTTTGGCGGTCTGTCTTCGGAGAGAAGTGAAACAAAATAATAATAGTGATAACAACAATAAAAAAGATCACCTGTATCAGTGTCTTCTCTTATTTTCTATTTTTAAGTGTGTGTGTGTGTGTGTGTGTGTGTGTGTGTGTGTGTGTGTGTGTGTGTGTGTCCAAAACCATTCATTTATTCTGCAGTAAAGTTTCGCCGTTGTTGCTATACACTTAACCCCGCAATACCAAGGGGAGGGAGGCGAGAGATAGCATATACCCACCTTCTGAAAATATTTTAATCTAGTCAGTTATTTTATTTTTTGATTTGTGGGGATCCACAGCCTCCAGATGTTTAATAAAAGCAAGTATGGTCCGTTGTAGGCCGTGATGCGATTTTTATTTTATCGTGCGATTAGCTAATTTCGACTAAGCGTCATTGTCAACCATATTTGCAACATCTGTACTTCAAGTCATTTTCAAGTCGTTCTTAATTACAAGTAAAAAGAAGCCATATTCCCTCATTTTACGAGTCCGCAACTCGTGGTCGTGCGGTAGCGTTCTCGCTTCCCGCGCCCGGGTTCCCGGGTTCGATTCCCGGCGGGGTCAGGGATTTTCTCTGCCTCGTGATGACTGGGTGTTGTGTGATGTCCTTAGGTTAGTTAGGTTTAAGTAGTTCAAGTTCTAGGGGACTGATGACCATAGATGTTAAGTCCCATAGCGCTCAGAGCCCTCATTTTACGAAAGGATCCAAACCACAGTGACACCTTTAAGTGTGGATCCTTTCGTAAAATGACGGAATATTACTACTTTTTTACTTGTAATTACGAATGACTTGAAAATGACATGAAGTACAGCTGTTACAAATGTGCTTGACAATGACACGTAGTAGTAATTAGTTAAGTGCACGATTAAATAAAAAAATTTTGAAAATATTTTTATTGTTATTACTGAAGTCTTTTAGCAGATTCCATAAATATTTAAAACTTTCATATAAGTTTAACCCAAAAATTTAAGTCTTAGTAGCAGGTGTCACTTACCCCGATAAATTTCATATTCAATATTTTCGTGATCAGGATCTTATTTACACATCAATAGCTCTTTAAAAACTATGTTGTAAGTAAAAGTCAATAACAGTTAATGATACTTGCATTTTATAAATGTTTTAGGGTGGGCATAAAGTACTCCCCCCCCCCCCCCCCCTTGGTAGTACATGTAATTGAAAGTGTGCTAAAAGATATTTTCATGTTCTGGATCCTACTAACACATCACCGCCTCTTTAAAAAGTGAGTTGTTGATATAAGTGAACTACAATTAACGAATTTTGTTTAATAAATGAAAAGCACCAGTTTGCTTTTCATTTATTATAATCTTGTTCTACCAAGAACCGACGGAAGATTCTGTTAACATGTATTCAGTTTATTTTAAATTATTTAAAAATGGAGATAAAGAACACCCTCCCTTGATAATGCGCGTTTTCGAAAATGCGTTGGTACTGTTAGGGTTAATGCTGAGCCGTAGAAGTGTGCTTTGTATTTAATAGGGAGAAGCTTGTATCTCGCGTGTGCTTTATAACTTAACAGACGTACTATTTACTAACATAATTCATTATCCAGCAAAATCCTGAACAAAAAAAGGGAACAAATCTAATGGGCTCAACGTTTACTCTTCAGTTTGCGAGAAGATATCACGTCTGTCAATGAAAAGGATCTATCTTTCCATAGTGTCACTAGTGAGCGAGACTAACCTGATCTACTACACAACGCTTGTTTCAGTGTCTAACCCCAAGGCAATGTCGGAATCGTTAGACGACAGAAACAAAAAAAGGAGATGCTGAGTTGATAATTATGTGGGACAGGGATCAAATATGTGCCTGCCCATCTCAAGCAGATATATTGGCATGTATGGAAGAACGCGTGTATACGCAGGCTATTTTCTGTCGATATAGAGCAAAGCGTCGTTTTTTTTATTTTTTTAGGATTCCGCGCCTCAGTAGTTGAAAACGGAACTTTTATGGGATCATTTCTGTCTGTCTGCCCGTCTGTTAGTCCCCTTTTTCTCAGGAAGGGGTAGAGGTATCAAGTTGCAACTTACGTCCCTTGGTGGTGTAAAAACTTAAACCTCTAGGTCAGTGCAATCAAAAGATACGGCCATTTACGCCACATATCTTGATGCTCGCAAACTAACCCATCACAAACTACAGAAGAACTGTCTACGTAATTAAGTTTGTACGGATCCCTCAGCACGCGAGTACTACTCGCAGTTGGCCACTTTTCTTTGTGATAGAACAACATCTTGCGACGATCTGGAGTGAACTGAGATGAAAAACTGTTTATTAAATTTTATAATTACGTTCGCGTAAGTGACCTCATTTCTAGAAGCTGTGTAGGTTCATGTTTCGTTTTTACAACGATATGAATATTCCGACCTATGGGAAGAGGGGTGAAGGGGGATTTACTTCTCACAAAAAACAATATAGATTTTTTGTCACTATTCTAAATAGAACTGGTGACAAAGATGTATTATTCTGCAGTTCTTTAACTGCTTGCTGTTAGTGACGGTAATTTTCGTCGCAGAATTAATTTTATATCAGGCTAAACATCAGGTAAAGACAAAGCGTCTAAATCACGCCTGACGTTTCTGGTATCTATGGGAGCAATACCTCCTCATTAGTTATGTGATCTACCCATCTAATCTTCAGCATTCTTCTGTAGCACCACATTTCGAAAGCTTCTATTCTCTTCTTGTCTAATCTATTTATCGGCACGTTTCACTGCCATACTTGGCTACACTCCATGCAAATACTGTCAGAAATGACTTCCTGACACTTAAATCTAAACTCGATATTAACAAATTTCTCTTCTTCAGAAACGCTTTCCTTGCCATTGCCAGTCTACATTTTATATCCTCTCTACTTCGACCATCATCAGTTGTTTTGCTCCCCAAATAGCAAAACTCCTTTACTACTTTAAGTGTCTCATTTCCTAATCTAATTCTCTCAACATCACCCGACTTAATTCGACTACATTCCATTATCCTCGTTTTGCTTTTGTTGATGTTCATCTTATATCCTTCTTTCAAGACACTGTCCATTCCGTTCAACTGCTCTTCCAAGTCCTTTGCTGTCTCTAACAGAATTACAATGTCATCGGCGAACCTCAGTCTTTATTTCTTCTCCATGGATTATAATACCTACTCCGAATTTTTCTTTTGTTGCCTTTACTGCTTGCTCAATATACAGATTGAATAACATCGGGGAGAGGCTACAACCCTGTCTCACTCCCTTCCCAACCACTGCTTCCCTTTCATGCCCCTTGACTCTTATAACTGCCGTCTGGTTTCTGTACGAATTGTAAATAGCTTTTCGCTCCCTGTATTTTACCCCTGCCATCTTCACTCTGTAAGAGAGTATTCCAGTCCAGTTAAAAGCTTACTCTAAGTCTACAAATGCTATAAACGTAGGTTTGCCTTTCCTTAATCTATTTTCTAAGTTAAGTCGTAGGGTCAGTATTGCCTCACGTGTTCCAACATTTCTACGGAATCAAAACTAATCTCCATAACAAAACAGAAAAGCGAGTGGTTCTAATGAAATCAAAATTCTGTGGAGCACAGACAGCGGACAGGCTGAACAATGCCGCTCGGCTGACCGTCACAAGTAAAAGGGCCGTATCTGACGATTCGAAAGGGCGACTATGGCTCAGTCTTCTCGGCGCTACCTACTCGAGGAGTTTCTAGAGCCAGAAAACAGTGACGGGAAACAATAATTGCAAATGAATGAGGCAGTGCGGCCACTGGGGTTTGGCGCGGCGGCGGCCGGCTCGTGCACGCAGGTCCAGATAAGGAATATTTCCGGCGCTGCGCGGCGCGGCGCGGT
Source organism: Schistocerca piceifrons (assembly GCF_021461385.2). Lineage (NCBI taxonomy): Eukaryota > Metazoa > Arthropoda > Insecta > Orthoptera > Acrididae > Schistocerca > Schistocerca piceifrons. The sequence continues at coordinate 271,214,031 of NC_060149.1, forward strand.
ACTTGTTGTTCACCTTGGTAGGTCACCGCTCCAATGCCCTTGACAGGCTTCCGGGAGAACGCATTGTCTGCGCCGGCGCGGCGTGGCGCGCCAGCCCTCCTCTTCTCTTCTCTTCTCCTCCCTTCTCTCCTCTCCCACCTTCCCACTCCTAGCGTCACGCCGCCTCCCCCCTCGTTCGCTCTTGTCGCCGCTGTCCTCCCACCGTCGCCACCTGCCTCGCTTCGCACGTGCACGTACGCGCTTCCGACGCTGATTTCCTAATGACACATGCAAATCGCAGGACCCAGTAAAAGCATCTGCTTGCCGTATGCGCCATCTATGGCGTCCAATCCGGGCGTATTGTTGCACTTACCACTGTCTGCGCCTGTCTTAAAATGTCGAGCCTCTGTCGCTAAATCGGGTACAAACGGTACGTTCCACTGAGAAGCACAATGCCTCAATCGCTGTATTTCATTTAGAGTAATCGAAGGCGTTCGAAAGCAGTAACTCATACGAACAGTTAATTAATCTTCAGTCGATGTTATGCAGTTACCCTTCAGTCGACGTGAGGCAATTTTCTCAGTTTTCCTCATTTCTTCAGTAGGCTAAAAATACAAATAAACGCACAAATTAGGACGTAAGAGAAATTCCGACATCAGTTGTAATAGGGCGCTTAAAATAAATCGTATTGCGACAAGTGAAAATTTGCGCCGGAGCGAGACTCGAACCCGAATTTTCCGCTTTCCGCGAGCGGTCGCCTTAAATGCTTCGGCTACCGAAGCAAGTTTCCCGACCAACCCAAATTCCCATATACCTAATGTCTCCCGTTCATTATACTCCCAGCTCGCAGCCTCACCTAATTTCCAGTAACTCCATAATCAAACAAAGATTTGAAAGCGCATTGATTTCTCTCTCAATAACTAGGCTTCTACTATACATTTACACATGCAGCAACTGTCTGTATCACTTTATATTATTCTTTAAGAAACAGTTTTTGCTTAACCTGCAAATCTGAACTGTTATGGGTTGGCAGGAGAGCCAACACCGTATTATTAGAGGAAGCCGAAAGGCACGCGTTTTAGCTCACGCAAGCTGGCGTGAGGTCTGGAACAGGACAAGGAAATTAGACTTTAGAAAAACGGACGTAGCTGGTGGAATACTTAACTTTAATCCATTAATGATGAGCGTCGCTCTTGACTGTACATAATTCAGTATCAATAGTAACTGGTAATGGCGCCTTGCTAGGTCGTAGCAAATGACGTAGCTGAAGGCTATGCTAACTATCGTCTCGGCAAATGAGAGCGTATTTTGTCAGTGAACCATCGCTAGCAAAGTCGGTTGTACAACTGGGGCGAGTGCTAGGAAGTCTCTCTAGACCTGCCGTGTGGCGGCGCACGGTCTGCAATCACTGATAGTGGCGACACGCGGGTCCGACGTATACTAACGGACCGTGGCCGATTTAAAGGCTACCACCTAGCAAGTGTGGTGTCTGGCGGTGACACCACATTAACAAAATGGAGTTATGAGGTTTTCATCGTCTACCATACCATTGATATATTTATATATGTAGTCTCTTCTTTCGGTCATGTCCAAAAATATAAATACATGCTCCTTGACGGCAAATAATAATACCTTCGAGCTGGCCGGCGTGGCCGAGCGGTTCTAGGCGTTACAGTCTGGAACCGCGCGACTACTAAGGTCGCAGGTTCGAATCCTGCCTCGGGCATGGATGTGTGTGATGTCCTTAGGTTAGTTAGGTTTACGTAGTTCTGAGTTCTAGGGGACTGATGACCTCAGAAGTCGCATAGTGCTCAGAGCCATTTGAACCATTTTTAATACCTTCGATGCACTCTTCGTTCGACCTCTTGCGGGAATAAAGCGAGACTACTAGCAATGAAGTGTCAGGAGACACTATGTGTTTCGTGTGTGGCATATGGGAATTTGGATTGGGCGGGAAGCGTGCTCGAATAGCTAAAGTAGTTAAGGTGACCGCTCGTGATCAGCGGAAACCCGGCTTCGAGTCCCAGTCCGGCACAAATTTTCCACTTGTCGCCACTGGATTTATTTCAATGCCCAAATTCAGATGATCTCGGAATTTTTCTTTCGCCGTCCATATACGGCTGCAGAATCACGGAAAGAGTCTGTTTTTTTTTCGGACATGTACGAAAAGATATTCTTCAATATTATATTGTGCTTAAAACTGAGATCTGGCTTTATAAACCACCTGCCGTCTATAAACAATACTTGAAAATAAATTTATTAATTGACGATGTATTGCAAAGCACATGTCACAGAACAACCGAAAATTTTAGTGGACCGTGCTCTGAAGTTTCATGCTGCGTACAGACAGGTTAACTGTAACTGAAATTGAATATATCCATCCTAAGCTACAAATATAAAACCAGTGAACTACAAAATATACCAATAACTGACAAGAAAACTACAAGATCAGTGCACCCGTCAATTCCTTATTTCTCAACGTGAAAGTTGGACAGTTGCAAAGGAAATCTGAAAAGTAAGATCGGTAACATTTAAAACAGAATGGTTTTGAAAATCACGTTGACAGGTAAAATACAAAACGAAAGAACACTAAGTACAACAAATGAGGAATGGTATCATACTCCGAAGAAAAACAGGCTGGAATGACATGTTCTAAAGCATCCAGAACGGATTAATTGGCAGTAGTGAGACCTATGAACGCCAACAACTGTACAGCATGACAAACGATGAAATAACTACAGAGATAGGTGATGACATTGGCTGTAGTAAATACACAAAAGGTGGAAGAGCCTGCAGTGGATCAAGAATAACTGGAGGTCAACAACAAACACGACGCAAGATTGGTGACAAAATCAAGGGGAAAAAACATGTGCAAACAAATGAACAGACTAGAACACACACGCACAAAGCACACTATTACTTTGTTCCGATAAAACAAATCTTGCTCGAAAATTGATGGAGAAGGTATAATTCCCAGATATGTTTGTGCAACTGTAGTTTGACAGTTGATTGTGGATACTGAAAAAAAGAGGAGAAAATCAGGTATCTTAGAGGCACAATAAAATGATGATGGATAAAACCAAGGGAACAGCAACAGAAAAGAAGCTTCACAAAGAATAGCAGAAGATTTTACGTTAATTCATCCTCCTACAGTTAGATTTTTGTGAAAGGCACTAAAGGAATAGACTTCAGATGACCGTAAAACGGAGAAAAAAAGGAACAGAAACGTGGCAGGGAACGTATGAAAGCATGCGTTAACTACGAAATCCACATGAACTACAAATACGCATGATGATATCTTACTCCGCCAGGCGGTAAAGATCAACGTGTTGAGCGCTCCACATTCGATCACCATCACTTAATGCTTACTTACTGCAAGGTGGAAAAGGCAACAGCGAATGGCGTACAGTAACTTGAATGGAGGATTATCTGTTCCGCTTTGATACAAACAAAAGTGTGTCTGTTTTTCCTTGACGTGTTTAGAAGAGAGTCTTTTCTCTTTCGTTTGTCCGTTTGTTATAGAACAAGAGGGCTGTCTGGATTACTTGTCGGCTTCTACATGCGGCCGTTTTTGAGTACAAAGAACTATTTTCTGTATCTGAAACCACAAATATATATTATCATAATTGCTGCTTTTTTGCTTAACACCAATTCAAGAGGCACTATAATGTTATTTAGATGAGACACACATTTCTCCTACACGGCGTGCAGTCTTTTCGCAGATAAATGGTTCAAATGGCTCTAAGCACTATGGGACTTAACATCGATGGTCATCAGTCCCCTAGAACTTAGAACTACTTAAACCTAACTAACCTAAGGACATCACATAACACCCAGCCATCACGAGGCAGAGAAAATCCCTGATCCCGCCGGGTATCTTTTCGCAGATAACTTTGATTTTTATACAGAGGTAAATGTGTCATCATTCACAAGACTGATGTTCTGGTTGTACCATTGATTGTCAGCGATCATGGTTCCATAACAGGCGTAACATCACTTCGGATACCGTAAGGATCAGGAAAGGGGTCGGTCTCAGCCAGTTCAAGGAACCATTCTTGCATTGGCTCGGAGTAACTTAACGACAATAACGGATATCCTCTGAATATAAATACAGATAATTGCGATCAGTCACTTACGAAATATTTGTTTATTTCTGTTAACTGGTTTTCGAGCAATTTCAGGCTCAGGTTCAGATGAGGCATTCATAAGTTACGTATGTATTTTGGGTAATGTAGGTTGCTTATTGTAGTATTGTGGGTGTTGACAGTCTGTGTTATCACTGCCTGTCGGCCACAGAATTAAACACTGTTCACTATAAACATCGAGTTATTCTTTATAGGGAATAGTGGGAACAGTGCTTAGTTCTCTGGCCGATAGGCAATGAAAATGAGAGCTGCCAGGTGGATATTAAGCACAATACCACCCATACAGCCGCAAGAAACAACCTCCAATTCCCAGCGTCACGCTACAGACATGAATGCGTAAATTTCTGCTTACCTCATCCGAAGATGAGCATGAAAAATATTGTAAACTAGTTGATGGAAATTAAAATAAATGTTTCATAAGTGACTGGTCGCTGTTATCCGTATATTCAGTTTATACAGTCTCGGTGTTCTACAGTATCTATAACACCGAGGCTTAAACGGATATCTTAAATCAGAATGTTCGGGCTGAGATTCAAACTAAGCTACATCCTGTCCCCCTCTGGTACAAAAAGTTTCAGGAGCCGCTCTGGAACATTTTTTCTGACTCGGTACTTCATTAAATGGAGGACATTGAAAGCCAGATATTCAGAACGTCAGACTGGAAACATGAGCTTCCGAGCTTATGACATTCCGAAGATGATTTCTATTCGTCGGATGTTTTACAGTAGATTTCATCGCCGCTGAATACAGCTGCTGGATGAGGAACGCACTCGTGTACGGTATTATTCGCATTTTAAAGCTCTGAATACGACGAAGCAATGCGACGTGGCAGGATACGTGCTGATGCAAAGATTTCATATCCGGCACGAGCGCTGGCTGCGCCAGATTTCCGCAGCCCGGCGAACACGCCACTGGTTACATTTGGCACATCGACGAGCGCTCGCAGACCGCGGCACAAAGCTGTTTCATGCCTTCTATGAAGCTAAAAATAAGTTCATAGGTCGCTTCAGTATACGAACAGAACACGGCTCCCCAAATCCTCATTACTCAGGATCGGTTACTAGGTAAAACAGTAGGAACAGTTGGTCAACGTTTACAAGTTCGAGTTTTCCGCCAGAATTCGAGGTGTATAATTCCGGTAAAGGTGGGTTGGTTTCTCAGATTTGTTAACTGTGTTTCATCCTTCTTATAAATTTAGATAATGCTTGTTGTGGACTGACAGGACAGCCAGTCCACAGTGACGGGTAACCGAAAGGCACGCGCTTAGACTCACGCAGGCTGGCGTGAGGTCTGAAACAGGATACGTAATGAATGCTATAAAGAAAAGTACGTAGCTGCTGGAATACTTAACTTTAATCCACAATTGGTGAACATTGGTCTTGTTACTGTACATGCTTCATTAGATACATAGCAAAGGATAAATGGCGCCTTGCTAGGTCGTAGCAATTGACTTAGCTGAAGGCTATGCTAACTATCGTCTCGGCAAATGAGAGCGTAATTCTCAGTGAACCTTTCCTAGCAAAGTCGGCTGTACAACTGGGGCGAGTGCCAGTACGTCTCTCTAGACCTGCCGTGTGGTGGCGCTCGGTCTGCTATCACTGACAGTGGCGACACGCGGGTCCGGCGTATACTAATGGACCGCGGCCGATTTAAAGGCTACCACTTAGCAAGTGTGGTGTCTGGCGGTGACACCACAATGCTGAACTCTTTTTGGCGTACAATTATTTCTTTTTCATTCAACTCGCGCAGTTTGTGCGTCGCTCTGAACTCTGGAAGCGGAATTTATGTAATTTGCATAGGTTCTATTGCGTCGAGATCGTGAATGTCATCCCTTCTCGAAACATTAAGATCATTTAAATATTGGACATTCAGTAACTTCATCTCCGAATAACCACTATAACGTACACCAATTTGAAACCACTCACTGTATTCATACATTGATCTCCCTCTACGGTAAACTTCTATTACGAGCTGTTGTGCCAATGTAAAAGCTCGTATACTTGAAATTTGTACCTTTGCTGCTCTAAATGGCAACTATCAGAGCTGGAGGGACAGATATTGCGCTGATACAAAGAAGCAATGCGCAGCAACTGTTGCTCGGGTACGGTTTTCAGATAGCTGAGCAGCAAAGAAGCCACATATGAACATTCAAAGCTGTGAGGTTACATACGTGCACTTTGTGTATCATCAAGTCAGTTTATACGAAAGTTGTTATTCCACACTGAGAATACTTTAGGAAGACAAATTAACAATATACTAGAACGTAATAAAAATAAATTGTATTGGATCATGCCGTTATCTGTTTTAGAAATAAGGAGAAATAAGAAATTTTATAAGTGGAAAATGATGTTTTGTACAAAATTGTTGGGAAAACATTATTTAACGTGACTAAATTGATTTCAATTAGAAAAAAAAGAAATTCAAGTTTCGGAAATCTTTAATAGTTGTCAAACTTTTATTTAGTAAACGAAGGGAAAGTATTAACCTTTGAAAATGCCAAACTTTCTTTAATTTTAAAATTATTAACCTGTTTCCACTGAAAACCATGACTCACGTATGTGAACTGAAACGATGAATGACTTTATCACCGAAGTAGATTCCTTGGATGTCCGTAAGCTTTTGTCAGTGCTCTAACGAAAGCTAGATTACGTAGGGAAAGAAGTCACAAGTTGGATTATATCCAGTTTTGAGTATCCCTTGACATGACAGAGATCGTTAATAATTGAGTCATCGATGTCAGCACCATGTGTATTTACTGTGATCCTCAACGGATGTTGTGTTCACTTGAAAATAGTAATTACCCACTTCAGCTATTCTTCCGATTAATCCGTGTTTGCAAAAAAATGAAATATAGGTGGTTACATACTGAAATTTTTAATTTTGAAATGTTGTTTGATTGTCTTTTTTTTTGGTTCAATGCAGTATCATTTAGGGGAGAGTGTTGTAACTAGAGGATAGTGTACCTAGGAACACATTGTGATTTTTGGTCGGACGTGAGTGTAGTGACTGATTTCAGAATCATATGAATAAACGCGCACTACAGACCACCATTAACAGTTTCAGCCACTTCCTACAGTTTTTGTTGCTGCTGCAGAAGAGGTTGTGTTTTGTACAGCATTTGTATAATTTTCGACTTCCATATATTTAAATGCTGTATAATATATTAAAGCTAAATGGAATATATTATTAATTATTCCTCGGTCATGCACCATCTTGTAACTTGAAACAGAAGGTCTTTTACCATGGAACACAGGATATGAATCTCGTTAACATCTTAACAATTTTACCTGTCTTGAAAGAGGAACTTGTGTCGGTTTCCAATAGCCTAACATCAAACTATAAATTGTAGCTGGTTTTTGATAATAATTCTTCTTAATTTGATTTCACTGGCTTACTATTGGTCTACAGTAGAGTAATAATGTAACAGACAGACGAATAAACACAGTGCGGACCAGGTCCCTTCGATTGCAACGCTTTTAAATTTCAACAGACTATTTGTTCCTAGGTACATGACCATATTGCACTTCCCCTACCATTTGTAACTCTTACATGTCACAACTCTGCCAACCTGCTGTGCGTTTATCATACAGCATATCGTCTGTAACATGTGTTCCGTTTTTTAACGAGATTTACTTTTGCCGTTATCTAACATTTATATTCTGAAATTGAAATGGCTCTAATGTGAAGATTCGGTAAGTATTGAGAGAGCATAATACGTGTTAACACATTCACTGGCCTCGATTTCCTACTATCTGTATTGAAAACAACTGTCAGCGTACAAGCGAAGCAAAACAGTGCTCTACAGTTGTGTGTTATCGTAGCTCTTTGCAAGTGAGATCAGTTTGTAATGTTTGGGGTGACACTATATACGAGAAAACGGGGTCATACAAAATACTACATAGTTTGTTACCGAATTCTTGTACGAAACCTATCCTCCAATTTTCTGGAATTATTTTATATTGGTAATCATTACTTGCCTCATCTAGATTTATACTAGGCCACAAAAAGAAGAATAAAATGAGGAATATACAGGGGATGAGAGAGATTACCGCTATGAAATGGCTTTAACAAGACCACGGTCGATAACGTTATTTTCGTCGCTAAATTAGGGTTAATTTTCCCTGTCCCTCTACCTACATCTACACAAAGGAGAAAAAAGACGCAGTTGATGTCATATCACGTATTCTCGATTTTGTCTGTGTCAGATACTACAATGATTTTGTCATAATTTCAAATTATGCCTCACGACCAGTGATTTTTATTACCAATTATTTTGTCCTCTTCGGCGTAACAGACACCGTTGCAGGTAAGGATTGTTATTTTATTCAAATGCACTGAGAAACATGTGGCATTTGTGTCTGTCAATTTGCTGTGGTACAGTTCCCGTAGAATAAGGGAAACATCCGAGGGAATTAGCCAGTTGGCTCCTTTCATCAAATGTTTGCGTACCAAGAGAATCTGCAGCGCTGCGCTGTACCCCCAAGGCACGGCTAACCCAGAGACGCAACACTGCACAACATCATTTGTGGGCTCCTCGTGTATGCAGGTCGGAATACCGCTTACAATGTATTCAGCTGCAATGCAGTCATTCAACATCGCAGCAATGTTCTGTAACTTAAAGTTATCTATAGAGAACATCGCAGTGTTCTGTTTTGTGTTAATGTAGAATTTACTTAGCCAAGTTTGTAGTTGTATTGCTGATCGTTACCGAATACATTTCAGTGTCTACAGGAAAAACATGCGCTGAGGAGCACGCGAAAATGGCACATATCAAACCCCAAAGCACGCCGTTACAAAGCTTCAAGTGCAATAGAGTATACTGGTGGAAGGGGCTATCTTAAGGTGACTAACAAGCGGAGGAAAAGAAAGACTGAGTTTTTAATACGTCTGCTGCAAGACGCCTTCTGCCACAAGATGTTGTTTTCTTGAAGGCGTTTTAGTGGAATAAATATTTGATAGTTATTAGACGAGAGAGAGAGAGAGAGAGAGAGAGAGAGAGAGAGAGAGAGAGAGAGAGAGAGAGAGAGAGTGAAAAATATCATACGGTATTGAAAAGGCATTTTCGTGAAGCATTTGGTTTCCTGTGTGAGAGTGCTTAGATTAGACTACACGATTACACGTCTCGCTTTGTTTTGACCTTGGAAGTTAGAGACACAATGTGTAATAGGAAAGTTTTGGGTCCAAAACTAAGGTGTTTCGAATTAAAAAAGTTTGAACTAACAAAACATGATATACGAGTGACTACTGTAACTGAGGGCACTTTTCAGACTTTCGTCTCTACCCAGCTCGATAACAGAGGAGTAACATATTTTCTAATTTTCATTTTTAAATGATGGAATTCATTTTTTTATGTTGCGGCACTTTTTTCTGAAATTACAAAATTGCTCTGGAAAACTAAAGTTTTTCCAAATGTAAAAACGTTCCAAGGCATAACATTGTCATGTACCTAGGAATAAACATGCTACTGAATCTTAAAAGTGTTGCAATCGAGAAAATCTTGTCAGTACTGTATTTAGTCGTTTATCTCTTACATTATTTCTCTACTACACACCAACAATCAGTACAGGAAATAGAATTAAGCAGATGTACTATCAAAAAACCAGTTACACGTTAAATAAACTTTGAAACTGAAATATTGGAAACTAACACATATTTCCATTTTGAAGCAGGTAAAAAAATGTTAAGACATCAACGAAACTCATTTAATTTGCAAAAATACTATATTCCATGGTAGAAGTTATTCTTCTGCTTCGAGCTACAAGATGGTGCACGACCGTCTAAGTATGGCTTTACTGACAGCACGTTATATAACTAGTTCAAAATATATATAGAATTTTACTTGCTGTAAAATCCTGTAACTGAAAAATTATCAATATTTTCCAATTAGCTTTAATATATTATACCGCACTTACATGTGTAGAACTCGAAATATTAACAAATGCTGCACAAAACACAACCTCTTGTGCAGCAACAAAAACTGCTAATGGTGTTCTCTTGTGCGCATTCCTTTATGCGATTCTAAAATAAGTCAATAAATTGAAGTACCGACCAAAAACCATCACGTGTTCCTAGGTACACTATCCTCTGGGTACAACACTTTCCCCTACACACATTTTTGTCATTGTTCGTCCATTTGCAAAGGAAAAGTGATTTACACCAGAAACCCAGATATTGTACTAAAATATTAATTATGCCTACAATTTCGGTGTCGCTAAGCTTGTAGCTGGGCAGTAAGGGAGATGTGTTTCTCTGTTAAGCCTCTTGCGTCCATATAGAAAGCTTCATGCAAGATACTTTTTTCTTTACGTTCGGACTGAGATACGGTTGCGTGGACACACATTAAATATACCTTCTGTATCTACATAACGAATGTTTTAATCTCCACGTAGTATCTCACAACAATTGTTTAAAATAGCTACTTTATTGAAGCCACGGCTATTAATAAGTCTGCAATGGCTGTTTTATAATATTCATAAACGATACATCTGAGTGAGTCTGCTTGGGTTATGCAACACGCGTTAGACCACCTTTTAGCCCATTATTTGGTACAGAATGTGCGTCCTCTCAAGCCCATGATTGACTTCTTCAGATACGATATAAAGTCATAAATATTGATATTCACCGAGGGACTGTTTCCTACAAAACAAAAGCGTTAATATCAAAATTGTTCAGCGCGTGGTGGGAGGTAGGACTATAAAAGGTTTATTAACTTATTAACAAAGTAACGTAGCACAAGACCCCATGTTCAAACTGTATTCCAGATGCTATTACAGGGATGAACTATTACTCATTATTTTCAATATAACCCCCACGTCTGTCCATGTATTTGTTCCTCGATACACCAACGCATCGATGACTGCATAAAATAAATCTACGTCACGCATCTGTTACGACGGCGTGTTGAAAGCTGAAAGGAATCGCCTTTAAAGAAACAGTGCCATACTGCAGTAAAACAGTATAACTGCTTGTGGAATACCGTTGTTCCGTGAGAACTACTCTCGAATATAGCAGAGTAAAAAAACCAAATCAGTTTACATACATCAGATACTCCCGAAAGATAGCATTTGAATACATAGCAATTTTCTGCATTTTCAGCAGAACTTCTAATATGCTTTGGTCATAATTTGAGTCTAATATCACAAGAAGGCGAGCATACACTAACAGAAATTGATTAATGTTGTCTGATAATCAGAAGTTCGTCTGTTTCCTGCGAGGTACACATAACACACGCTAATTGTAATTATAACGTCTTATTTTCCCCAAAGGTGAAGAACATTCTACGAATAAGAAACATGCATTATTAAACTGTGTCGAACTTGAACTACGCATGTGTATAAGGATCAGTCAAATGCAAACGAGAGACGAAAAACGTAAACTGTTTATTATTTCAAAAGTAATCACTGTTATTGTTGTGGTCTTCAGTCCAGAGACTGGTTTGATGCAGCTCTCCATGCTACTCTATCCTGTGCAAGCTTTTTCATCTCCCAGTACCTACTGCAACCTACATCCTTCTGAATCTGCTTAGTGTATTCATCTCTTGGTCTCCCTCTACGATTTTTACCCTCCACGCTGCCCTCCAATACAAAATTGGTGATCCCTCGATGCCTCAGAATATGCCCTACCAGCCGATCCCTTCATCTAGTCAAGTTGTGCCACAAATTTCTCGTCTCTCCAATTCTATTCAGTACCTCCTCATTTGTTATGTGATCTACCCATCTAATCTTCAGCATTCTTCTGTAGCACCACATTTCGAAAGCTTCTATTCTCTTCTTCTCTAAACTATTTATCGTCCACGTTTCACTTCCATACATGGCTACACTGCATACAAATACTTTCAAAAACGACTTCCTGACACCTAAATCTATACTCAATGTTAACAAATTTCTCTTCTTTAGAAACGCTTTCCTTGCCATTGCCATTCTACATTTTATATCCTCTCTACTTCGACCATCATCATTTATTTTGCTCCCCAAATAGCAAAACTCCTTTACTACTTTAAGTGTCTCATTTCCTAATCTAATTCCGGCAGCGTCACCCGATTTAATTCGACTACATTCCGTTATCCTCGTTTTGATTTTGTTGGTGTTCATCTTATATCCTTCTTTCAAGACACTGTCCATTCCGTTCAACTGCTCTTCCAAGTCCTTTGCTGTCTCTGACGGAATTACAATGTCATCGGCGAACCTCAAAGTCTTTATTTCTTCTCCATGGATTATAATACCTACTCCGAATTTTTCTTTTGTTTCCTTTACTGCTTGCTCAATATACGGACTGAATAACATGGTGGAGAGGCTACAACCCTGTCTCACTCCCTTCCCAACCGCTGCTTCCCTTTCATGCCCCTCGACTATTATAAATGCCATTTGGTTTCTGTACAAATTGTAAATAGCCTTTCGCTCCCTGTATTTTACCCCTGCCACCTTTAGAATTTGAAAGAGAGTATTCCAGTCAACATTGTCAAAAGTTTTCTCTAAGTCTACAAATGCTAGAAATGTAGGTTTGCATTTCCTTAAAATATTTTCTAAGATAAGTCGTAGGATCAGTATTGCCTCACGTGTTCCAACATTTACACACAACACACAGGTACACATAACACACGCTAATTGTAATTACAGTTTCTCATTTTCCCCAAAGGTGAAGAACATTCTACGAGTAAGAAACATGCATTATTAAACTGTGTAAAACTTGAAATACGCATGTGTATAAGGATCAGTCAAATGAAAATGAGAGACGGAAAACGTAAACTGTTTATTATTTCAAAAGTAATCACTATAACTATCAATGTATTTATCTCACTGATGAACAAGATTTTCAATGTCTTCATGGAAAATATCTGCGGTAGCCTACGGAACCATGATTGTACTCAGGCATGCACTTCTTCGATCGAAGCAAATCGACGGCCACGAATGTCTTTCGTCAGACCTCCCAATATATGGCAATCGTAGGGGGAGAAATCGGGACTGTATCGCGGATGTGTAAGGGATTCCCAGCGAGACTTCTGCAGCGTAGTCGACACATCACTACCATACACGATCCACATGTTGCAAGGCTGTTTTGACAACGCTGCACAAATTTCGCTGGGAAGTTTTTGCACATCCTCCATCCTCGATCTCTCCCCATGCGATTTCCATATTTTTGGACCTCTAAAGAAAGACATTTTTGACCACCGACCTGCTTCGAGCGAAGGCGACCGCAGACATTTTTTCATGAAGGCATTGAACGTCTTGTCCCACAGTGGGATAAATTTATTAACAGTTATGGCGACTACTTTTGATATAATAAACAGTTTTTCTTATTTTTTCCACCTGTCTCAGTTGCCGTTAACTGCATCTTACGTCACGATGAACTTTGTATGCAGCTCCTTATTATAAACATTAAGAAGTTTAGCTGAAAGTTGATTTCGTATTAGGGCTAAATTTCAGACTGTTGGCGATGCCGGTGGAAGCACGGTTCTGGTTCTGACTGAGCAAGAACCGGGAACAAACCGGCCTTGCCCTTACGTAAGGAAACATGCGGGCATCAGGAAGACGTAGATTTGGCAAACATCTCTCAACACAAATCAACATTTCACCACTGGCATTCTGTCGAAACATTCAGAAAAAAAGTCTTACATGTAATAACTGCCAACCTGAAACGAAGCTGCAACGAAAATTGGGAAAGATACGATCCCAGGAGAAGTAATAAAATGTTTGAACCAAGAAGGGCTACGAGAAATACTGAGGTTATGTAACAAAATATAAGACAGCGGTGAATGGCTAGAGGTCTTTCTGACAACACTAATGATCCAAGTATCAAAGGGACCAAGCAATGCAGTGATCACAGGACAATTAGCCTCATTTCACATGCAGCCAAAATTGTTTTAATCGTTAATGAAAGATCGGAAAAGGTAATGGAGGAGAATCCGGATGAAGAGGAATTTGGTTTCAGACGAAATACAGGCACAAGGGATGCAATAGGATTCTTGTGAATTTGAAATAGAGGTTTACTGAAAAGGGAAGCGATCTATATTTGTGTTTAATAGAGCTGGAAAAGACATTTGATAATGTGGCTTGGGATGAGCTTGCAACTATAAAGAGGGAAAAGAGACTGGACTGGAAAACCAGCTGACTTATAAATTAATTATATAATTATATTTAAGTCGAAAAGCTTCAGTGATTGTGAGAGAAGAAAGTCCCAACGGGACAGAACTAGGAAAAGGAGTAAGATAAGGCTGCTGTCTGTCTCCTAGGCCTTTGAATCTATACATACAAAATATGATCGACCACTGTCCACTAGATGACAAAGGATAAAAATTAGAGGGAGAAGGATATAGCATTTGAGGTTTGCAGATGACATGGTCCTTCTAGGAACAAATGAAAGGGAATTACAGTATACCGTGGAAACTACTGAAGTGAAGGGAGATATTTATGGAATGAAAATCAATACAAAGAAAATAAAAGTTATGGCACTAGGAGAAAAGAAACGGGTAAAGGTAATGCTGAATGGAGAAGATTAAATATCTCGGAAGCAGGATAGAAACCAACTGGAAGAGCAGCACATAACTTAAAACCAGACTACCGATGGCGAAAAAAGTATTTTGTAAGAAAAGGTGAGTTTTCTGCAACAACATGGACCAATATTTGAAGAAAAGACCAATAAAATCTTTTGTATGGAGTGGCCTCCGGTAGGGTACTGAAACGTGGACATTGAGGACGAAAAGTAGAACACGGCTGGAGGCTTTTCAGATTTGGACATGGCGGAGGATGGAAAGAATAAGTCATACGGATAGAGTGGAAAATGAAGAGGTACTGGGAAGACTGGAGACCAAAGAAAATTACTGGACCCAATAAAAAGAAGGAAACGAAAGTGAACTGAACGTACAAGAAATAAGGAGAGGCAATCTTAGAGGGGTCTGAAGAAAGAAAGAAGAAGCGAGGGAGGAAGAGATTCCAGATCCTGAATGTTGTGATGGGAGGGGGCACATACAGCAACATTAGGAAGCAAGTAATGGATCGCAGGAGATGTAGAAGCAGGGAACCTGCTAATACAGCAGAAGACTGATGATTATGATGATCTGTAGGTGTATGTCAGTTCCATGCTAACAGATGAAGTACCACGGCCTCCCAGAAGTCGCCTGCTACCAGTATGGCGTTCTTCAATACATAAATATTCCACTGTAACAATAGGGAGGCTGTAATGGCCTGCAATTTAGGATGAACTTCCGGCTGCTAAAAGCAATCCTTGGTGATATTTGTTTTATGGGCATTAGGCCGTTGTCCAAGGTATATTTCTCTCCCTGTCGTTTTATCTGTTAATGCAACAGACAGCATCAGAGACTATAAAATTCAAGATGGCAGTTTCATAGTTAGAGAAGCTCAGTCAACCAAAATGTTCGTACGCATCTATGCAGCGGTCGGTTCGTGACGTTCAAACCGAAGACTGTGATCGAACAAAAACAATTTCAACAAAAAAGAAGAAAGACTGAAAAAAAGAAAAGTTGAGGGCCTTAGCGCTAAATAAAGCATACTGCGCCAACACGTCCCCAGAACAAGCTCCACAGCAGACGTCGAAGCGACTCTGCGATCAAATGCTGCGGCCACAGTGGCGCAGATATCGGTGGATTCCGCAGTCTAACGACGTCCACTGGAAACGTCCCATCTTTTCAAATCAGTTCGTCACAATGTTGTCGATCTCATCGCCCGAACGCACAGACGTCCGACGACAATCGGTGACATTCAAATCAGTTTGTTTTCATCGGTCACATTGGCCAACACAACAAGAAACATGGACTGCGGGAAACTGATATTTTTATTCAAAGATGGGGTTTGTGGCATCCCGAGGATGAAAAATATAATCGGGATGTATTTCGAAATCTATGGACTGAAACTGCGGGTTTATTGCAAACCACAAGTAGGCAAAATCTGTATCGGAAATTTTAGACGTAAATTGTAACTTCAAAAAATTTGGTCTGGCTAGAAGGATGGTGTATCTTACGCTTAAAGCTTCTGTAGTGTATCTCTTTAGGGGCATGGTAGGTGGACATTAGCTGTCTATGAATTATTATTACTGCTTACTGACGTTTTTATGTAAGTAAGATGGTCATTTCGTTACAGGAAGTGGTTTGGACATGTGGTGTATGTTTTCCCCTTTTCAGTGCTTTAGGTGTTCAGAGTATCTTATTCTAAACTTTATGTCTGGTTTTCACATGATTACTAAATGACAATCACTGAAGGCTAAGTGACGTATGTCTGCACAATTTCAAGTAAATTCAGCAAAACAGTGTTTGTAATCTTAACCAACGGTTTTTTTTAAGTGTTAACTTGAAGGTAAAAATGATTTTCTTTTTGTTTGCAAAATCTGTCTCCGGGAGCTAGGCAGCCAGAGATCGAAAACTTAGTCGTGCGTATTGAGTATAACTTTCTGTTTGAGGGCATTTCTCGTAAAGTAAAGAAGGAAAGGGATGAGCGTGAGGTGTGAGACAGTAAGCGGTTGGTGCAGCGAGGTTTCCGGGGCGGCAGAGCGTCTCTGCGCTGCAAGTGCAGCCGCAGCCGGGCCGACCCTGGCGGCAGACATTGACTCTGGCGAGGAATGTAGCCTTGGTTGACCGGAAGACGATGGGGCTAGAGTTGGGAGCGCCAGTTGCTGCTGCAACGCCTTTTTCTCGCCCGCTCGCCCACACGCGCGCCTTCTGTCCAACTTAACAGTTTCCGGATCTCGGAACAGCACTTTCCTGTTCGCGACGCGGCCGTTTTGGAGCGTTCTCCGGCGAATATACTCGGCACTCCGAAGACATCTGGCGGTAGACAGGACTGCGGAATATAGCGGCCACGAGCTGCACTCGCAAATCTCACAGCTTAAATTCGCACTATAAGATAAATCCTCTTCTGGCAAATCTTAGGTTAGGTTAGGTTATCTCTGCGCCGCAGCAAAGTTACTTGTTTTTCGTTGATATATTAAGTTAATGAATCCAAATGACCTAATCCAAGCTACCACATCGCTCAACCACTGTATCATCGTCCTGGCTACGTGAATAATGAATCTATTGTACTAACGATAGCTATTAAGTATTAGCGTCACCTTATTGTCGCCTCTGGTAAATACACTTGTTCGGTGTTCACTCAAATCGCGTTCAGTAAAATTCCTTAAAATGCAATTCTTTATGATGCGAACTGCTGCGAAATATGTGTGACTGTACCCTAAGCATTTATGCGCAATAGTTATTTGATCGTACCTGCGCAAAAATGTCATTAAATTATTTGCGGCTTTAGACTATTCGAATAGATGACCATATTCTTCCTACTGAATTCAATGTTGAGTAAGGATAGCGCTCCGGATCTTAGTTACACATATGCAGCTTTCGGGAACCTGAATGATAATTCCAGGAAGACGAAAGTAGGCAGCTCCTGCAACTAAGCACGCGCGGATAAGAATGATCTGCAGAGTGGTAACTTTAACGTATGTGTCTGTTTCCCTAGGTTAACTAATAAAGTTCATCTTCACTCTGATATCACGACCGCTGTTTCTGTCTTGGGATTATAAAACAGTCGTTGCTGGGTTTATGAACTACTGAACGTTATTTTATTTCCGTGTTGATACTGAGTGCTACTATCACGTTTCTGCCCACCACTTGGCAGCTAAGCCAAATATGGCTTCAGTGCTACGCCTTTAGCCGTCACTTTTCAGGGTTCCCACACGTGTTAGTGACGGTTCACACCCGTATCCTTGAGCCTGCTATGCGCTGCACGTAGAGCAAACTTCCGATGGAACCACTGATAAATTAAATGACTCAACATGAGGGCAGAATAGGTGACGGACAAAATCAAGGGCGTATTGAATGTTCCACAGAAGGCGACGAAGCTGCCAGTACGATCGCTCACTCAGAGCGAAGAAGATATCTGCTAGTATGAGGTTATTTCCAGCACAAAACAAAAGAACACAAAGAGTTTCGGCATACGAAATTGATATACACAAGAATAGAGAACAAGACGTGTACATGGAAACTCTAGGCTGCTGTAGACAGGCGTTGGGGGTTTCGTGAAAATAAATGTAGAAACAGAAAAGTCTTCAATGATACACTGCCTGTAAACAAAAGTGAAGCACCCAAAAGACGTAGCCGGCCGCTGTTGCCGAGCGGTTCTAGGTGCTTCAGTCCGGAACCGCGCGACTGTTACGGTCGCAGGTTCGAATCCTGCCTCGGCCATGGATGTATGTGGTGTCCTTAGGTTTAAGTATTTCTAAGTCTGGGGACTGATGACCTAAGATGTTAAGTCCCATAGTGCTCAGAATCATATGAACCAACCAAAGGCCTTGGTCGAATGACAATGTAACTTCGCAGTCGAACACATCATAGGCATGTATGTAAAGGACTGAAGTTGCACTTCTTTGTCACAGGTAGCATGCCAACCAGAGTGCGTTAGTATTGCAGGTATCTAATGGCGTTACCAGGCCTTATAGGGTATATAAAGGATGTGAACAGCATCAGATGTTGAGTGATCACTGTGCAGGACACGGAGACTACGATATACGCACCTGACAGAGTTGGAAAACGGCCTCATTGAGGGTCTCCATTTAGCCATCTGATCGAATCGTGCAATATCCAGATCTGTGGGGCATTTGGGTATGACAGTGGCCCTATGTTGGACTGCATGGGAGCGTGAGAGCAGGCATACTCGACGTCACGGTTCCGGTCGACCACATTTGACCATCACGACGGTGGATCGGCGTATTATGCACCAAGCACATCGTAACACCTTCACGTCTGCGCCAACCATCCGAGAACAAGTAATCGACTCCCTGCGACGTTCTGTGTCATCCCGCACCACTGGTGAGAGACTAGCAGCAGTCAGAATAGGGAATTACCGTCCCATGCGTAGGCTGCCGTTAACACCACAACGCAATCGGCTGTGTTTGTGATTGTGTTGTGCCCGGGAAGCATGGACTGTTAACGAATAGCGACAAATTGCGTTCAGCGAGGAATCACGGTTCTGCACTACCCAGGGTGGAGATCGTTGACGAGTATGGCGGCAGCCTGGAAAGCGGTCCGATTCTTCCAATGTTTAGGAGAGGCACAGTGATGTTAATCCTGACGTCATGGTATGGAGAGCCATCTGGTTTGACTTCAGGTCACGCCTGGTAGTGACTGAGGGAACTATGACGGCACGACGATGCGTCACGGAAATACTGCGAGTCTGGAACCGCGTAACCACTACGGTCGCAGGTTCGAATCCTGCCTCGGGCATGGATGTGTGTGATGTCCTTAGGTTAGTTAGGTTTAAGTAGTACTAAGTTCTAGGGGACTGATGACCACAGTAGTTAAGTCCCATAGTGCTCAGAGCCATTTGAGCCAAATACTGCGTCCTCAAGTGTTACCTCTCATATGACAGTATCATGGTGCTATCTTTCAAGAGGACTGTACTCGTCCACTCACAGCACTTCTCTTTCTTAACTATAAGCGTGGTCTTGTGGTACTCCCGTAGCCAGCAAGATCCGCAGATACAACATGTAGCTAGAATGTCAACTCCGTCCTAGTATCAGTATCCAGGATATCAAGGACCAGTTACAAGTTGTGAGCAACTTTCCTAACGAGAAGATACTACTGCTTTATAATCGCCTTCCAAACCGAATCAGAAATGCATCCTTGCCAGAAAACCTAACTAACCTAACGACATCACACACATCCATGCCCGAGGCAGGATTCGAACCTGCAGCCGTAGCAGCAGCACGGTTCCAAACTGAAGCGCCTAGAACCACTCGGCCACAGCGGCCGGCCCGGGTGCTTCAATTGTTTTCTCAGGCAGTGTATTTTCAAGACACTAAACATCGAACGTAGTGATAATTACTGTAGGTCGGAGGCATGGAGTGAGATTATATATCCAAACATTAGACTGAAAATGGTGAGCGTGCTCGGAAATATAAGAAATGGGAAGGTATAACGACATTGCAAACTAAATGCAGGACTGATGAAAGGCACCAGGATACAGGACTGGAACTGATTCGTAAAAGCGCCATCAGCCATCCAGAAGGAAAAGAGAGTCTCACAAACAGAAACAACTGTTCAGTGATCAAAGGAAGAAGGAAAATAATGATAAACCGGCACCACCTTTCCATGACACCTCCTCAAATTCCTGTAGAACGTAATAAGATGATAACGAACGTATTACAATTACTTTCATAACTATTTATTAAGTATCGAAGAAGAAGGATCTCGTTTCTGAAGGGAGGTTAGGGTTAAACACATCTGTCTGTATAGACGAAACATAAGTTTAGACAGGGCAAGCGTGGGGAGGAGAACCGACCGTTGCTTTTCAAAGGCATCAACGCGGGATTAATCTGAAGTGTTTTCGGGAATGTCCGAGAAACCTAAATCTGGATGACTGGACAGCTATTTGAATTTGAATCATGTCCCCCCCCCCCCCCCCCCTCTCACCCTGCATGTTGATACAGTGCCCTATTCACTGATAAATTATAACACCCAACGAGAAACATATTGACCATGTAAGGAGCGGTTCGTCATAGTAGTACTGAAAATCTATGAAAGTAATCACAGGAAATAGGCCTGTGAATGTTCAAATCATCTATAACTTGTCGTGCGAATAAATAGCGCGAAAGTATTAGGAAAACTCAGAAAGGAATGCGGTGTTGTCTGCAGCATCAAGTAAACGGATAATTATACGAAGCGGCACAACAGTCCCAATTCTAGTCTTAATAGTAAGAATACTGTCAATAATAAACAGGGTCGGCTCCTTGAACGAGCCCACGGTGATTATCTTCATTATCGCTCTTTAATTCTCCTTCATACATTTCGCAAAAAAAAGAAAACATGTCTGGGTGTGCTTGAAATAGCCTGACGCTTACCAAAGGCAACCTTTAAAAAATGTCAGGTAATTGCCACTCAGCCAAAACTAATAAAGATGAAGACCAGCAAATTCAACCCCTTTCCGGAAGGTATCCAGTTAGCACAAATTAAGAGCTACAAATACACGCGAGTGTTCTCTGAAAGGATAGCTGTGTAAAGCGGAAAACTTCCAACAGAAAGCAGAAAGCCCCATATTATCGCGGGAATTGACATTTCATTGGTGTAGTTACGAAGTCTCTTGGGAAATAAATTTAATAGCAATGCACATACAGCTCTTAGCTGTTCTTGCTTATTTATTGATGCTGTGTGTCTATTTAAATGGAAGTAAGTCTAAAATCCACCCACAGATATAAAGTTGTTTAGACGAACATCTCGGAATACGAAGATGGGGGATAAGCAGAATCTTTTATCTACAGGGCTGGCAATGATTTTGCACGATAACTCAGACTGATATACAACGCTATTTGCCGAGATTCTATTACGCCAGATCAGCAATGGAATATTTCGACAGATGATTGGAGGGGAAAAATTCAGGAGGAAGATTCAGTAAAAGTAGACTGAATATTAGAGATCAGATGTCTATAGGGGACTGACATTGTACGACCCCAATAAAGATTATACGAGGGAAATGAAATTATCAATACTTAATGTGTAAATCATGTGACTAGGAGTTGTAGTAGGAGGCTGATCATATCCAAGAATTTGTGAGCATACTTTATCAATAAATGTCTAGAATTCGGAACTTGGCTTAAAATTTGCATGACTTACTATCAGCACCCCATGACTAATCTATGTTCTTCTTTAACTTATATAATGTGCGAAATTGTTATATCAGGTGGATATAGGAATCCAGTGGAAATTTCGCACACACAATCAAGAGAAATGCATAAAATTCGGGTAACCTGATTGGAGGAGGTGCTACCTGATTTCAGACCTTTATGAGATGCTCCTCACTAGCAAAGAAATAATTTATACGGTTGTTCGCACGTTACACTCCGTTACTAGCCATTATGTCAAAATATGGAGTTACAAATCATCTATCTAACTGTTATTTTTTTTACAATGTAAGTTGAATTAGATATGAATTCGCTCTGAAAAATTCCGATTTTTGCACAACTTGAGGAAAGTCTGTGAAGAACATGCAGGGGTTGGGGAGAAGTATGGGAACATTGCGAGAAATGCGTGCTTGAACATAAATGTA
Source organism: Schistocerca piceifrons (assembly GCF_021461385.2). NCBI lineage: Eukaryota > Metazoa > Arthropoda > Insecta > Orthoptera > Acrididae > Schistocerca > Schistocerca piceifrons. The sequence goes on from NC_060149.1 coordinate 271,236,190, forward strand.
GATGCTAGCCAAGGTGCTGGGTGGCGCTGTTGTATTTGACCACGAACGGCACCTAAGCAGTGTCCTCAATTCGTCGTAAGTGTCAGTCGTGCTCAGAACAGTGTTTGTGTAATGGTGAGTGCATTAAGTCGGACCTCATTACATTCTAACCTGCGCGAATTGTAAGTGTCCGTATGGTGGGGCTTCCGTAACCTAGGTATGTGAAGTGTTTGGTGTTTCAAGAGGCACCGCATCGAAGATTTACACGGCGTACAGGGAAAGCGAAGAAGCTCATCCACTAAGTCACAACGTGTGTGTTAAATGATCCTGACAGACAGTGATTGAAGAGGATTGTGGCGAAAAGTAAGCTGCACAATTCACTGCAGAATTGAATGTCGCACTCGCGAACCCTGTCAGCCGCCCGCTGGGGCCGAACGGTTCTACGCGCTTCAGTTCGGAACCGCGCTGCTGCTGCGGTCCAGGACTGGTTTGGTGAGCATGAGGGTGAATTGTCACATCTCCCCTGATTACCACACTCACGACATCTCAATATTATTGAACCTTTGTGATCTACTTTGGAGAGAAGGGTGCGTGTCCGCTCCGCTATCTACCTCCATCGTTACCTGCCATGCTACAATTTTGCAGGAACTGTGGTATAAGATTCCCTTGAAAACCACACAGGACTTATATTTATCGATTACGAGACGGAAGGAAGCTGTTTTGAACGCCAGTGGTTTTCCTAGACCGTATTAGGTATGGTAATATATCGTGTTTGTGGTGTTTCCAAATTTTTTATTTTTTTTATTTTTATTTTTTTTTCATTATGGGACTTAACTTCTGAGGTCATCAGTCCCCTTGAACTTAGAACTACCTAAACCTAGCTAACCTAAGGACACCACACACATCCATCCCTGAGGCAGGATTCTAACCTGTGACCGTAGCGGTCGCGCGGTTCCAGACTGCAGCGCCTAGAACCGCTCGGCCACTCCGGCCGGCTCCAAATTTTTGTCCGTCCCTTGTATATCCATTAATAAGCTGCTTTATTAACTAGCTGTCGCTTACACAGTCACTTAACTTTCGATCCTAGGCAGAAATGAAGTGTGTGCTTGGGATAATTACGAGAGCTTGAGGACCGTATAAACACACAATGCAATAGGAGACTAATGGCTAACGAAACTACTAACCCATAACGTAAGATATTCGTTAGAATTACTCTGCGCCAATACTGGTCTTTAGATTTTTGTTTCAACAGTTTTGACTACAAGAGGAAAGTCTTAGAATGAATCGAGTGTCCGAGGGTAGGACTTAAAATGAGTCCTACCCTCGGAGTATACTTGTGAATGGTTCGAATAAACGAAGAGACTAAACCATACTTTTAGCTGCGTAACATGCCACAAACACCTGTCAAACCGTGGACGGCAAAGTGAACTCCAAACTTTATCTTTTATTTACTGGGTGGTGATACAGAAACCGGTCCGTTAAAAATGGTTGTCACGTCAATGTTACGAAAAAGTGGCCACGACTCGAAGGAGCGTTTTGGCGCTTTTGGCGAAAGACAAATGAAACTAACCTGTAGCCATAGTAGAATGTTATGTTACTGCTTCTCTCTACGAGCTGCGAAACACTGCCATGGCTATTACTAGCTACGCTGCAACTTACCCCGTCGTAGTTTATGAACCGTCACCACTCACCTGAAACAAAGAGACATATTTTTGATCACAACCAAGTTCGATTGTTCATTATAAAGCTAATTTAGAAATTCTGGAAACTACTCGGTGTTATGCATAATGCAGAAGCACGCGAGGAAAAAAAATTGCTTGGGTAGCACGGTTCTTTGAATCCTTTCCCTCGTGGAACGTGCTCTGCGAACAGAAGTTAACTACTTGGCTGTACATCCGTATGGTGTACCCAGGTGGACAGCACTTCCCAACCAACGACAACAGTTAAAGTTGTATGAAACCGTTACCCCAAAAGGCCTATGACACGCAGTATTTAATGATACTGGTACACACAGTGAGGACACAGGCGTAGTAACTGTGATCATCATGGCATTTGAATGTTTGTGGTATGGCCGTGAGAGGTGAGGCAGTGCTGGAGGGGCTGGATTCTCATTTGGGACTGTCGGGGTTCAAAACCATGCCCAGATGTCCAGTTTTAGGTTTCCAATGAATTTTCTATAACGTTTTAGGAGAATAAAGGGATGGTTTCTTTTAAATGAACACAACATACTTCCTTTCCTGTTCTTCTCTTATCCAAGTTTGGGTTCTTGTTTCTAACGACCTCGTTGTTCATATCTTCTTTTCCCTCATTTTTTTTTTTGATGTGAGGAAACGATTGATGGAAGAGAGACGAGCAGCGGGAAGTATAAGAACTTTGGTAAGTTAATACGATATATGCAGTCACTTAATGTCACTTTTATTTTCAACAAATGTCATGTGGAGTGAAGATTGCATGTGACTACTTAGCTTAGACTGATTATTTTGGACATGGAGAACAGGCTTAACATTCAGCTAAATATTTGTTATATATTGTTTAAAAACTACAATAAATAAGGATTTAACACCTTACAGTCAATATCTGTCACACAAATTTTGTACTTTGACTGATCGGGAAAGTTGTGCGTATTATAAAAACTTGGGAGTGAACGGTGGTGGTTAGTTTTTCTCTATAGTCAACAGGAAATGTTGAAAATCGCTCTTATAACGTTCGCAGAAAACGCTATTACAGAAAAACACAGTAGTTGAACAATTTCAAACACAAATAAACTGCGAGAAACATAACGAGAGACCTTCCTTTAAATGTCGATGTGACTATAACATTTAATACCCATTGGGACCAGTGAAATCTATGAAATATTATAGGACTTCCATGTGAAATAGTTTTGCCGTGTTTCAGAAATTGTAGTACAATTGTTTCGATCAATTCTGGACATAACAGCCTACTACTGAAAGCTACTGTGCGCGTAACGTACGTGCTCCATTACTGAGTACTCCTAATGTCCGGACAGATCGATTCCCTACGATGTTGGATCGGTGAAGCAGACTGTATGTTCTTGATTCGTAAACTATTCAGTATAACTACCACACGATCATTGCAGAAACTGTTTGTTTTAAATTCGAACATTTTATGTTACGTCTAAAAGAAAATTTTCTTAGCAGCTTGTGGCTCTGGAAAGACAGTTCCACAGGTATTCTAACAAAATAGTCTACATCTTGTTTTTAAATAAATCTACCTGAAGATGCAGGTACAATCCTCCAAGTCCAGAGGATGGAAGAATACTTTTGCCGTGTTGACAACTACGTACGAACATAAAGAATGCAACTACTTCTACTAATTATTGTTTAGCAAGTTTATATTATAAAATTACATTTTCATTGTTTCTATAAAACTACTGAAGTAGAGTTCACGAGAAGACAAGGACTGTACCAATCGAGACTCGAATCCAGGATTTGGCTTTTGCGGAAAATGTTCCATCGTGCGCTCTATCTCTGGAAGAACATTTAACGAAAGGCAAATGCCAGATTCATGTTTCAGACGGGTGGACAACTGGATATATCAAAAAGATCAGTTACAGGGAAAAATGTGCTGGAGAATTAGAGTTTCATTTTGGAAGTGTTCTTTATGTTGAGGCTCAATTTCCCTCACATCCTTTCCTCCTTTTGGGTGTTTATCCAAAGAATTCATAGGAAAACTTATTTAGGAGATGACGCCTGTGAGGCAGGCTTACTGATTTTGTTTATATGGTACAGTATTGTCCACAGAAGATAAGATTCACGTTCGAAGCCCGGAGCGGATTACAGATTCAATCTACCAATTGAGTTCATCTTAGTGCACTCCAAACCAGAGTGAAAGTTTTGTTCTTGTTCAGAATGCCTCAGAATTAATGGTTGTTTCAACGTGCAGCTAACGAAGAATTGCTTTATGTAGCCGTCTATCCAGTCTCTATCCTTCTTTCTACGGAAGTAGCGTAAAATACTTCGTTCTAAGATCCCAAAAGTCGTAATATTAGGTCGATGTTTTACCTACTCCCTTTGAGAACAATACAATTAAAAAGGGCGTTTCTATAGTTGTGTCCCCTATATGTTTATTACATGTAGGTATAGTGACACTTTCGTCCTTTGCGGACAGCTATTTGTAGGCAATACCATACGTGTTGGTGTGCCATCAGCTAAGTCTGTGACGCTGCCAGTAATAATGACAACAATAACAGTGCTATGTTGCTGACTCCACGAGCCAGCAGCGGCTGCCAGACGGGATCTCTTCGGCATCCGAGAGAACCGGGACGATTTTGCGCAATAACCGTTCCACTTACGAGAGAGATTTTTAAAAATAGCGGCCGCGTATAGGTAGCCGCGCTGTGAATGCAGTGTCAAAACGAATTCATAAATGATAGTTTACAGGACGAGCGTTGTCAGCGACGTCAACTCGAGATGGCAATTCTGTAGGCAGCTTATCAGGTTTACAAACATCAGGAACGTAATGAGTACACCACAATGAAGTGTCTTATTTCTTGAGAGAGATGAATAACACAGGCAAGGGGACTAGATATACACTATCTGATCAACAGTAGCCAGATACTTCTACACTACTGGCCATTAAAATTGTTACACCACGAAGATGACGTGCTACAGACGCGAAATTTAACCGACAGAAAGAAGATGCTGTGATATGCAAATTATTAGCTTTTCAGAGCATTCACACAAGGTTGGCGCCGGTGGCGACACCTACAACGTGCTGACATGAGGAAAGTTTCCAACCGAATTCTCATACACAAACAGCAGTTGACCAGCGTTGCCTGGTGAAACGTTATTGTGATGCCTCGTGTAAAGAGGAGAAATGTGTACCATCACGTTTCCGACTTTGTTAAAGGTCGGATTGTAGCCTATCGCGATTGCGGTTTACCGTATCGCGACATTGCTGCTCTCGTTGGTCGAGATCCAATGACTGTTAGCAGAATATAAAATCTGTGGGTTCAGGAGGGTAATACGGAACGCCGTGCTGGATCCCAACGGCCTCGTATCACTAGCAGTCGAGATGACAGGCATCTTATCCGCATAGCTGTAACGGATCGTGCAGCCACGTCTCGATCCATGAATCAACAGCTAGGGACGTTTGCAAGACAACAACCATCTGCACGAAAAGTTCGACGATGTTTGCAGCAGAATGGACTATCAGCTCGGAGATCACGGCTGCGGATACCCTTGAAGCTGCATCACAGACAGGAGCGCCTGCGATGGTGTACTCAACGGCGAACCTGGGTGCACGAATGGCAAAACGTCATTTTTTCGGATGAATCCAGGTTTTGTTTAGAGCATCATGATGGTCGCATCCGTGTTTGGCGATATCGCGGTGAACGCACATTGGAAGCGTGTATTCGTCATCGCCGTACTGGCGTATCACTCGGCGTGATGGTATGGGGTGGCATTGGTTACGCGTCTCGGCCACCTCTTGTTCGAATTGACGGCACTTTGAGCAGTGGACGTTACATTTCAGATGTGTTACGACCCGTGGCTCTACCCTTCATTCGATCCCTGCGAAACCCTACATTTCAGCAGGATAATGCACGACCACATGTTGCAGGTCCTGTACGGGCCTTTCTGGGTATAGAAAATGTTCGACTGCTGCCCTGGCCAGGACATTCTCCAGATCTCTCACCAACTGAAAACGTCTGGTCAATGGTGGCCGAGCAACTGGCTCGTCACAATACGCCAGTCACTACTTTTGATGAACTGTGGTATCGTGTTGAAGCTGCATGGGCAGCTGCACCTGTATACGCCATCCAAGCTCTATTTGACTCAATGCCCAGGCGTAGCAAGGCCGTTATTACGGCCAGAGGTGGTTGTTGTGGGTACTGATTTCTCAGGATCTATGCACCTAAATTGCGTGAAAATGTAATCACATGTCAGTTCTAGTATAATACATTTGTCCAATGAATACCCGTTTATCATCAGAATTTCTTCTTGGTGTAGCAACTTTAATGGCCAGTAGTGTATACTAAGTACAATAGAGGAACAGTTCGGAGACGATGACTGTTTGTGTCAGTATGACAACGCCCCATGTCATTGAGCTGTATCTGTGAGGCAATGGTTTGTGGACAATAACATCCCTGAAACAGACTGGCCTGCCCACAGTCCCGACTTGAACCAAATGGAAAACCTTTGGGACGATTTAGAACGTCGACTTCGATCCAGGTCCCAGCGGCCAAGATCTCCACAGCCAGTTGGACACCTCACTGAAAGTGTCCCTAGCGGTGTTCAAGCCGTCGTATAGGCGAAGGGTGGACGCACCCCATATTAATTTCCACTAATATGTGTTCGGATACTTTTGATTAGATCGTGCACATTCACAGTCACTTGATCGTGAGGGACCAGTCGGAATGTAGCGGCCCGTAATAATGATAAACAAGTTCCTCGGAGGAATGTAGAGCATCAACAGATGTCTGTCACTTCTCTTTCCTAAACTGTCCTTGCTCTGTTGCTAGGTTTCTCACTCTACATGATACCTTATGTTTCTTGTCTTACAAATGTTCTTAGGCCTGGTATACTGTTTGTTACAGTGCGTATCTCACTTTAGAGCTTGTATAGTAATGCTATTTTCAATACGGATAATGGGGTATCCAGTGCACATCACTATTCCACTTACAAAAAAGAAAACTGACCTTCGGACAGATGCAAACACTGTGCTCGTCAAGAATTCGAGGACAGGACTCTTCATTTCGCAGGAAACGCGCTTCCGGTTGTGACACCCCAGATACATTCTGTTACATATTGTACAGTGGCTTGCAGAGTATGGGTACAGATATCGGTCTACCCATCACGACCAGACGCAGAACTTCAATTTGCTAGTTTCTCTCCCACATCCCTAAGAATAACTTCAAATTAGAATTAAGAACAGATATATTTGTCAACATGGGGAGTATGCTGTCATCATAATGTCCGCAACTTTGGAAATAGCTCTCTTTCCCTGTTGATGCTACCTCAGATGTCATCTGCAATTTCTTTACACACAAAAAGAAGAAACAAGGAAGCTAAGAGTTTAATGTCCCGTCGACGGAGCACAATCTCGGATTTGGGAAGAATGGGAAACAAACTGACCATGTCCTTTTCAAATAAATCGTCCCGGTATCACCCACAAGCGATTTATGGAAACCGCGCAAAAGCGGACATTGATCTGAATGAAAGTCCAATGTCTTACCACTCTATCACATCGATCGCTCACTTCCTTCACATGTAGCAATTATGTTTTACAGACACTGGAACTCTTCAGCACGCATTTCAAATTTTGCATCACAGGCCTTAATCTTGTTTCCCCAAAAAATACATTCTAAGACTTGTTGATTGACAGGAGTTACCAAAATAATAAATGGTTCAAGTGGCTCTAAGCACTATGGGACTTAACATCTGAGGCCATCAGTCCCTTAGACTTAGGACTAAGTAAACGTTACTAACCTGCGACAGCGGCAGCCGCGTGGTTCCCGACTGAACCGCTCGACCACCGCGGCCGGCACCAAAATAGTAGTATATATTTAAGATACCTTAAATATTATCGATGGCACTTGACTTTAGTTTGATTGTCAGCTGATAATTAATTTCCAGTTCCGGCAATTCGGGAACAGTTAGGTGTCGAAATTAATTCTGCAAGAAAACTACGAGTCCCAACACTTCTAAACCACTGTGCATCGTGATAAGTAATGCTTCTCCTTAAGTTCAGTTTCTGTACAATTGAGTATAAGAAACGTCAGACGCAGAAAGTTCACTTAATCTCTTAATAATTAGCCAACAGACGACAACAACGGCGACGCCTTCCGCCTTCACTTTCTAAATGATATATGAACTTTTTTGATTCATTTAATGAAACTGCGATAAATATTTAAGAGAGTGGATAGTAAATACACATATAGAAATTATGAGGACTGTCAAGGACATACTTTCTCGGAAACATTGTTACTGGGCAACAAGATTGAGTTAGAGAATCTCTACTGTTGCTTCAGATGTCTGTCTAGTTATTACTCACGTGGAACACCAAAATGCGTACCGCAGACATTTGATACCAACATAATAAAATTAAGTTAATACATTTTTTACGATATACAGCGAAACAGGCACATTGCAAATTAGGAAATAAAAAGTATGTGGTATCATTAACGTTTGTTTATGTGTAGAAATAGAAGCAAGTCACATGTAACTCAAAACTATAGCATGATACTTCGTGGATTCCGTAACCGCGCACCATATGCAAGTGGTACAGGTAAACGTAGAAATGAGATTGGTACACGAGGTACGAATCGCCACGTACTGTAAGCCGTGACAAAGTTGCGAAATTCATTCTTATCCCGATGCTCCACCCACAGCTAAACCCATCTGCCAGTTATGAACATCAAAACAAAGAGAACGTTTTAGATCAAAATGATACATTTGAATACTGTGGCTTAATTATGCAGTCCCTGTTTGCTTTTAATCCGCGAAGGGTCACTGTGGAGAGCCTCTAGCAGCAACAGAAACAGAAAAAGGCAACAGTGCATCTACAGTTTCCATATGGTCTACAAACAAAGAGAAACCTATTGTGCTGTAACCTTCGAGTAAGCCAGGATCATGGGAACGGGGCCATTTCCTGTCGACACCGCTAATCAAACTGGAAGAATGTTCTCACCGCAAAGATTTCCGTGCTAATGCGGAAAGAATAAGTACAATGCAAGCAGATATACCGAGAGTTGCTGGTTAAAATTTTCCTTACATACAAAAATTTTAAAAATTTAGCATTTTGAGAATTACCATACTCTTTGCTTTTCGGTTCTTTGTTTGCCGTAAATTTTTGTGTCAACTCTTGGCTAATAATCAGGTTTGTACCACATTACGACACGCTCTACAACCCTAACATACCAGGTTATGTGACATTAGTAGACTCCTCTATGAGTAGACAAAGGTGAGCTCTTCAGCGAAAGGAAGATTATTGCAGATCAAAGTAATTAAATAAAAACAAGACTGCCAACCATCTTACCTCCACATCTTCCTGAAGCCTTTCAAGGAAAATGTGAGTCCAAGATGCCAGGTATACATTGGGCTCTTAAATTTAGTGAGTCGTTAATTATCCTTCAACCAGCGAAAACTGGAAGGAGAAAATTTCTAGTATTGCCTATCGCCTGTTGGCGACTCTTGCAACAAAGTTACGGATTTAAGAAAGAATATGAGGCCACGCCCACTTCCAGATTCTCAGTTTTCGAGGAGCAGCCAATAGGACGGGTGATTTTCTTACAACAGAAAGTATGAGCAGTTGAATCGGTCCGTAGGCTGAGGAAATATCGTCTACATGTCGTTCATAGTGTGTAACAGAACGATATTTAAATAGAACGATAGTAATGAGGATACTGTTGGAAGGTTCAGCTCTGCTCGATGTCCTTGACTCATTCACCAGATTGAAGGAAGAGTAGTGAAGATGTGAACAACGAGGACTTGGGAAATAGTTAAGAAACACTGGAAGTTCCCCGTAAGTTGAGCTGATGGATCGGACTGAACGGAACAAAATCTGATATGCGGGTGAGCTCATGCCAGATGTTATTCATTTTTGTGTTATTCGTTTTGGAGCACTTAATTTTACCTTCGTTGAATGCACCTATTTTTCCCCTGGCTCCATTTGACTTCACACACACCACGTACGTAGGTATGAAATGAGCCAATAGAAACTGATATACAGATCCTAAACAACTGAAGACGTATAGGCCAACACCTATGTTAGCACACTACAGTATCGTTACAATGTTTTTTATTTGTCCTAGTATAAAAATGTAAAGTGGATTATGCAAGATCTTCATAGGACGCAATTAATACGAAGCGACGAAGAATCTTCCCGTATCCTCTGAAGCATTGGTCTGCCGTTCTCGTACTGTGATCTTAGCACAGGGAACGTTTTTACTGAAATCAAATAACGTGTAGCAGCTGAATGTGACGATGGTTATAACAGCCGGCTAGCGGAGGGGTGAAGAGGACTGGGAGTGTGACAGCAGCTAGCTCGTGCCGGCGCAAGCGAGCCCGGTATTTAAAGCGAGTAAAGTGAGAGCAGCGCATTCAGGGGCATTTATAAAATATTCATTCGCCCTGTGCTCTGCTACTGGCTACTGGCTGGCAGCTTTGTGGGAGGGAAGAAAAATTATACTCTGTATGTGGTCAAACTTCGACATTCTCTGACCACTCCTCTGTTACTACTAGGAAATATATGAGAGTACTGTAATGTTTTACTTCTGTTTACCACTGTTGGGAACGCGGAGGTGGGCACTTCGACACTATTCTGGCCAGTGAATGAAGTGATATGGTACGCCTTGTCTCACACAACATCCCAGTTCTACCCTTGCTTGTGCTCCGTTTCATACGACCTAACCGTTGACCGGCGCGAAGTCACAATCCTTTCTATTCACATGTGAAACAACTGTCTGCATACTCTATCTGACCAAAAGTCTCCGGACCCCTATTAGAGGAGATTAATACGGGGACAAGATGACCGGGAGTTCGTGTTTTCCTCATCATTTCATCATCATTCATGAAAGTGGCAGATAGGACTGAGCAAAGGTTGGGAATTTGTAAGGGCGCTGATAACCGCGCAGTTGAGCGCCCACAAACCAAACATCATCATCATCATCATCATCATCATTAATACGGAGAGTGACTACCTTTCACTGCTACGGCGTCTTGAACATCTGGGAAGGCTTTCAATGAGCTGTCTTAATGTCTGTAGAGGAATGGAAGCCCATTCTTCCTCAAGAGCTGAAACCACAGAAAGTTGTCATGTTTGACGCTCGGGTCTGGGACGAAGTCGTCGTTCTGTCTCATCCCAAAGATGTTCCAGTGTGTTCAGATAGGAACTCTAGGGAGACCTATCCATTTCAGGAATGTTATTCTCTACAAACCGTTGCCTCACAGATGCTGCTTTATTACAGAATGCATTCCTTTGTCATGCTGACAGAAATAATCGTCTCCGAATTGTTCCTTCATTGTACCCAGTACACAACGCTGTAAAATGTCTTCAAATCCTTCAACATTTAGCATTCTCTTAAGCTCAATAAGGGGACCACAACATAACGACGAGAAACATCCCCACACCGTAACGTCACCTCCTTTATACATTTAGAATTATATTAATACCTTCAGCTGCTGACGGGCGCTGACATATATCAACGAGGACAGGTGAAAATGTGTGCCCCGACCGGGACTCGAACCCAGGATCTCCTGCTTACATGGGAGACGCTCTATCCATCTGAGCCACCGAGGGCACAGAGACTAATGCGACTGCAGGGACTATCTCGCACACGTCTCCGGCGAGACCCACATTCTCACCTTGTATGTCCACACACTACATTCGTAGTGTCCCACCACAACACACTCATTACTCGAGGAAGACATTCTTACCAAGTCCCGTAAGAGTTCGGGGAATATGTGTGCATCCGCACAGAAGAAGTAGGCCTTGGCCGGTGTTACCAGAACTATATACTTATATGGATATGGTGTCTGTTCTTTCGGACATGTCCGAAAGAACAGACACCATATCCATATAAGTATATCTTCATACTTCGTTGCTTGCACTACATATGATGGCAACGTTCCCCAGGCATTCGCCAAACCCAAACACTTCCATCGGATTGCCACACGGTATAGTGAGATTCACCATTCCAAACCATTCGTTTCCGATTGTCCACTGTCTAGTGCCGTCGCTCTTTACAGCACCTTAAGCGTTGCTTCCTTGTGTAGCATATGAGGAGCTGCTCAACCATCCTTACGTACAGTCATTGTACTACCTGAACTGCTGGCAGCACTTTGGAACTCACGAAGAATTTCTTCCACTGATGTCCGCAGCTCGTGGTCGTGCGGTATCGTTCTCTCTTCCCACGCCCGGGTTCCCGGGTTCGATTCCCGGCGGAGTCAGGGATTTTCTCTGCCTCGTGATGACTGGGTGTTGTGCGATGTCCTTAGGTTAGTTAGGTTTAAGTAGTTCTAAGTTCTAGGGGACTGAGATGTTAAGTCCCATAGTGCTCAGAGCCATTTGAACCATTTTTTTTTCTTCCGCTGATTTTATTTTTGTGTGTGGTTCCTATGGGACCAAACTGCTGAGGTCATCGGTCCCTAGGCTTACACACTACTTAATCTAACTTAACCTAACTTATGCTAAGGGTAACCCACACACCCATGCCCGAGGGCGGACTCGAACCTCCAACGGGGGGGGGGGGGGGGGGGAAGCCGCGCGAACCGTGGCAAGGCGCCCTAGAGCGCGCGGCTACCCCGCACGGCGCTGATTTTGTGCGATTCTTTTACAATCATCCTTCGCAATGCTCGACGGTCCTTTTCCGTCAGTACATGATTGAAGTCTGCCTGGTTTTGGTTAAGTTGTGGTTGTTCCTTCGCATTTCCACTCCGCAATCATATCACCAACAGTCGACTTGAGCAGCTTTAGAAGGGTTGAAATGTCCCTGACGGATTTGTTACTCAAGTGACGTCTAATGATTGGTGCAAGTTCGAAGTGCTGTCGACAAGGGATCTCAGATCGATTCCATATTCCTAGATTTCCAGAAGGCTTTTGATACCGTTCCTCACAAGCGACTGTTAATCAAATTGCGGCGACTGTTAATCAAATTGCGTGCATATGGAGTATCGTCTCAGTTGTGTGACTTGATTCGTGATTTCCTCTCAGAGATGCCACAGTTCGTAGTGATAGATGGTAAATCATCGAGTAGAACAGAAGTGATATCTGGCGTTCCGCAAGGTAGTGTCATAGGCCCTCTGCTGTGCCTGATTTAGATAAATGATCTAGGTGATAATCTCAGCAGCACCCTTAGATTGTTTGCAGATGACGCTGTAATTTACCGTCTAGTTAAATCATCAGACGATCAATTCCAATTACAAAATGATCTAGAAAGAATTTCTGTATGGTGCGAAAAGTGGCAACTGGCACTAAACAAAGAAAAGTGCGAGGTCATCCACATGGGTAATAAAAGAAATCCGATAAATTTAGGGTATACGATAAATCGCACAAATCTAAGGGCTGACAATTCTACTAAATACCTAGGAATTCCAATTACGAGCAACTTAAATTGGAAAGACCACATAGATAATATTGTGGAGCAGGCGAAACAAAGACTGCGCTTTGTTGGCAAAACATTTAGAAGATGCGACAAACCCACTAAAGAGACAGCCTACATTACATTTGTCCGTCCTCTGCTGGAATATTACTGCGCGGTATGGGATCCTTACTAGGTAGGATTGACGGAGGACATCGAAAAAGTGCAAAGAAGGGAAAATAGTTTCGTGTTATCGCGCAATACGGGTGAGAGTGTCACTGATATGATATGCGAGTTGGGATGGCAGTCACTGAAACAAAGGCGGTTTTCTTTGCGGCGAGCTCTATTTACGAAACTTCAATCACCAACTTTCTATTCCGAATGCGAAAATATTTTGTTGACACCCACCTACGTAGGGAGAAATGATCATCATAATAAAATAAGAGAAATCAGAGCTCGAACGGAAAGATTTAGGTGTTCCTTTTTCCCACGCGCCATTCGAAAGTGGAACGGTAGAGAAGTAGTATGAAAATAGTTCGATTAACCCTCTGCCAGGCACCTAAGTGTGAATTGCAGAGTAACGATGTAGATGTAGATGAAGTTACTGAGCTCTCCTGACCACGCACTCTGCTGTCACTGCTTCTCTACTGACAACACAATACACCTTGCCTCAGCTCCGCCGATCGTCATATTTAGTGGTCAATTCCGCTTTACGCAGGGGTTTCCGGATACGTTTGACCAAACAGTGTATACTACATGTCTTCACAGCCTAACTTAAAACCACAGATTGGGCGCGAATTTTAGAATACAGAAATATGAGCAAGTTTACTTCCATCAGATAATTAGGACTAGATTTCCGACTGAGGGGCCTACTATTACAATACAGGTATAAGCTAAGCAAATGTAGTGAAAGTTGTTGTATGATCCGTACTCTTAAGATCACAACATTTATCCTGAATTACGGCAGGAATTTAGTGACGTATTTAATTCGACTGAACAAGTTTAGAGGAAGCTAGAAGACACTGTGATTGTGCCAAAGTGTGTAGAGTAGTGCTGACATTAGTCTTTTCAGTCTTCTGACTGCTTTGTTGCGTCCCGTCACTATTTACTCTAAAACTTTCTTGATCTCAGAGTAGCACGTGCCGGCCGGAGTGGCCGTGCGGTTATAGGCGCTACAGTCTGGAACCGAGCGACCGCTACGGTCGCAGGTTCGAATCCTGCCTCGGGCATGGATGTGTGTGATGTCCTTAGGTTAGTTAGGTTTAAGTAGTTCTAAGTTCTAGGCGACTGATGACCTCAGAAGTTAAGTCGCATAGTGCTCAGAGCCATTTGAACCATTTTTTGAGTAGCACGTCCTCGATCATTTGTTGCGTGTATTTCGACCTGGCGGCCGCTGTGGCCGAGCGGTTCTAGGCGCTTCAGGCTGGAACCGCGCTACTGCAACGGTCGCAGGTTCGAATCCTGTGTGATGTCCTTAGCTTGGTTAGGTTTAAGTAGTTCTAAGTCTAGGGGTCTGATGACCTCAGATGTTAAGTCCCATTGTGCTTAGAGCCATTTGAATTTATTTCGACCTCTGTATTCCCCTACAATTTTTGCCTTATATGGCTCCCTGAAGTCTTAATTCACTCCGTCTTTAGGCCACAAGTGGCCCATCGGGACCATCCGACCGCCGTGTCATCCTCAACGAGGATGCAGATAGGAGGGGCGTGTGGTCACTACACCGCTCTCCCGGTCGTTATGATGGTTTTCTTTGACCGGAGCCACTACTATTCGGTCGAGTAGCTCCTCAATTGGCATCACGAGGCTGAGTGCACCCGAAAAATGGCAACAGTGCATGGCGGCCTGGATGGTCACCAATTTAAGTGCCGGCCACGCCCGACGGCGCTTAACTTCGGTGATCTGACGGGAACCAGTGTATCCACTGCGCCACCTGAAGTCTTAATAGGTGTATTCTTACCCTGTGCTTTCGACACCGCGCGACACAATTAAAGAATCAATTTTTCCAAACTCCATAATTGTCTCGCATTGCGACGCAGAAGTTTGAAATTTAGCTCAAAGGTACCTACTATCTTCCTCTGTAATGCCGCAGAAGCGTGGCGCTCTGCGATTTCACAATCGAGGTCGACAACGCTTCAAACAGCAAGGCGTCGACACGTGCGAAAAAATGCACTGGGCTCCGAAGTTCATGAGACTTGTCATGTGGATTAATGATAACACGTTGGCACTACGTTTCATCACAATTCTGCGCTGCACCACCGCAGCCCTGTCACGCGATAGGACGGTCGTCACACTCCCTGTTACATTTCATCCCTTCTTTTGACGCCTCTGCGGTGGAGATCAGAAGCGCTACGTCCAGCGTTGGAATCAGGCAGTTTTCTTACGGGTGGCAGAGAAAAACATTTCAGACGCACCGCCCCTCAGAATCGACAGAAAAGGTCTCAGAGGGTGGCATAAAGGGCGTCAATGATAACCCCCTTTCCTTGGGGCGTTAATTCCCTTGCATTTCTCAGACGAAAGCGACAGTTCTTACCGTAATAAGCACCTGGACGTCGTTCTTGTCAACCTTTCACACTGCTGACACCACCCAGTTTCTGCCTCCTATTAACTGGCTAATAGCTGATAATTTTTGGGAATGAGTTCATATTGTTAACAACAAACGCCATTAGAGAAAACATATACTGAGAAGTCAGTGATAGAATTCCCAGGATTCTGAACAGTGACTGACAAGAGGTTCGAGAACTTACACCACATATTGATCGAACTGCTGAGTTCTGTGCCAATTATACCCTTTGTGAATGGTAAGAATTAGCCCAGGATATAATGCCGTGTGTCATAAGCAAACAAAAACAGTCAAAGTAGATTAATTTTCTTGTTGGACTATCACTTACTGCAGAAATATCTCTAATGGTAAATATAGCAGAATTCAGTTTTTGACCAAAATCATCACCATGGCCTCTCGATGACAGCTTACCATCTATCTGACACTCTAGATATTTTAACTGTGGAGACTCACTAATAATATGTCCATTCAGTGTAAACAAAATGGCAGTTTTGGTTGAATTGTGTGTTAGAAACTGCGAAACTGAGTTTTACTGTGATTTAACATAATTTTTTATCTAAAAGCCATGAACTTATGTCTTCAGCTGCACTGTTTGATATACTGCTCATGTTGCACTCAAAATCTGCCCTTCGCTATCAAGCTAGCGTTATTATCAAACGGAAAAATCTGTTTGAAACACGAAAGGGTAAATGGACAAATTGCGAAAAAGTGTAGAGAGAGAAAGAGAAAGAGAAAGAGAGAGAGAGAGAGAGAGAGAGAGAGAGAGAGAGAGAGAGAGAGACGAATGTACTGCTCTCAAACAGAAAGTTTTAAACTGAGAAACATAGGCATATTTAGGGAAAATAAGAACGAAAAATGTTGTTACATATTTCTTTAACGTCTTACTGCTACTGAAAATGATAACAGATGATACGCCTGAGTAAATCTTCAACGACGCTTATGAAAAAGAACCGTAGCTTCCATTCAGGGCTCACGAGAACATCATATCGTAGAGAAAGCGAGAATATGAAAGAGGGAATTCAGCCCGTTTCATCCCCACATACACATTCAACGTCGTTTTCATGATCAACTCGCTGATAAAGTGAAGTTGAAAAGCTAGAAAAAACGAACAAGAGTGAAATTTGGGGACAATGTGCAACCTGTTTATCTGTAAACGAACAGGACACCTAAATAAGGTAGAAAAAAGATAAATGAAACAGATACGGGATGTGCAGTGCGGAGAGAATGGAGAGGAAGGACGTAGAAGTAAACGTTGCTGATAGGGCGCAGCGCGCGCAGGGCGATGCGTTTTGGGGGTGTGTGTGGCGCGCTGCTGTTTGGCGAGGGTGAAAGTGCGGCCGCCGCCGCCGCCGCTGCCGCCGCCGGCTCTCGTCTCGTTTCCATGGCGACGGTCGGTGTCTGGCGTCGCGACGTCAAATGCCAAGGTCTGCCAGTGATCCCGTCTGCCCGCGCCCTCTCCCCGCTTCCCCGCCACGCCCATCCCTCCCGTGCGCATGCGCCCTGCGCGCGTTTCCGCCATGGCGTCCATTCAAACGGCGTCGCCGACTTTTTTTCTCCTCCCACCCACTGGACACCCCAGCAACCTATCGCCAACGCCCCTGCATACTGTGCGTACCTCGGAAGCACAAATAAATTAGCAGTTCTTAGTTTTTCGAGAGAAACAATTTTATTAAATGTACTTCTGAATGAAATTACCGCCATTCGACGAAGTCTTTAATTATTCATTTATTTCACACTATCGCGATTTCAGATTTATAGCAAAAGGCGAAAATAAAGTCACTAAATATTCGACATGTCTGAATGACACATCGTCGTCGAAATATGGATCAACGGCTTCACACCTACTTTGAGGTTCACCGATGACATTGTAATTCTGTCAGAAACAGCAAAGAACTTGGAAGAGCAGTTGAATGGAATGGACAGTGTCTTGAAAGGAGGGTATAAGATGAACATCAACAAAAGCAACACGAGGATAGAATGTAGTCGAATTAAGTCGGGTGATGCTGAGGGAATTAGATTAGGAAATGAGACACTTAAAGTAGTAAAGGACTTTTGCTATGGTCGAAGTAGAGAGGATATAAAATGTAGACAGGCAATGGCAAGGAAAGCGTTTCTGAAGAAGAGAAATTTGTTAACATCGAGTATTGATTTAAGCGTTAGGAAGTCGTTTCTGAAAGTATTTGTATGGAGTGTAGCCATGTATGGAAGTGAAACGTGGACAATAAATAGTTTAGACAAGAAGAGAATAGAAGCTTTCCAAATGTGGTGCTACAGAAGAATGCTGAAGATTAGATGGGTAGATCACGTAACTAATGAGGAGGTATTAAATAGATTTGGGGAGTAGAGGAGTTTGTGGCACAACTTGACCAGATGAAGGGATCGGTTGGTAGGACGTGTTCTGAGGCATCGAGGGATCACCGATTTAGTACTGGAGGGCAGCGTGGAGGGCAAAAATAGTAGAGGGAGACCAAGAGATGAATACACTAAGCAGATTCAGAAGGATGTAGGCTGCAGTAGGTACTAAGAGATGAAGAGGCTTGCACAGGATAGAGTAGCATGGAGAGCTGCATCAAACCAGTCTCAGGACTGAAGACCACAACAACAACATGTGGTCATATTAAAAATTCAAATGAAACAATTATCTGCGTCAGTCACTCTTTTTATTTCATCCCACGATGCGTTTCGAGAGTTTACACACTTATCTTCAGCTGGAACAATTATATTATGTTACGTTTTTTTTAGTTAGATGTAGCTAGTTGTTTGTTGTGGTTTCATTTTGCAACAAAAACGTATAGCAGGCACTCGTTAGCATAATATGGCACTTATAAATATTAAAGGGTGATAGAGTTACTTAACAATCTGTTTCAGTGCACAGAGCCCTGTGGTTCGTCATAAATATACATTTTTAACTTTATTTGCCTTACAGAACACGAACCACTAACACAAACAAGCCAAAGATTACAGTGATGTAAAGATACAGTGCCTTGCGTGAGAGATCATTTATTACCAACTTACACTGTGGGCCATACGTGCATATAACAATTATGAAATTTTTTCATTCTTTGCAACGACTTGTTAAAAGTACTACTATTGCAAATACAAGACAGTGAAGACACAAATAAAAATAAAATAAAAACATGAAAAATATAAAACTTGCAGACTTAGTGTCAACATAATAAATTCGTGCTCTTTCTGTGCAGTGCTTTGAGAGCTATCTTCTCTTAAGGTTACTCAAGAAGTAAAAATCTGAAATAGTTATAGTGCACCATGTGGTATATCTGCTAAGTTTTGAAAGAAACTCATTTCTATGGTCTCAGCTTTTTCATTTAGTGTGTTCTGTCCATGTTTTCTATTGCGAATGAAAATTTCCAGTTCTTCATGAAGATTGATTTTGTGGCCGTTGTTCATTTCGTGAAGTATTATTAAATTGTCCTCTCTGTTATAAAAGGAATATCCTGTGTCCTGAATGTTTGTAAGTACGGCAGATTTATTGGGTATGTTGTATGTAAATGCATTAATGTGTTCTACCACGGATAACTGTTTGATTTGAATTTTTATTGTCGCAAGCAGTAGCAGTTCCGTACAACAGCTCAACATGGGCGTCGTTGGGTTATTATCAAGGTCGTAGGGTTAACATATGTTGTCACATACATCAGTTGTTGCATTATAATACCTGATTGTGAGTTAAAGGCAGGTATTACAGGAGGGCCGGCCGCGGTGGTCTAGCGGTTCTAGGCGCGCAGTCCGGAACCGCGCGACTGCTGCGGTCGCAGGTTCGAATCCTGCCTCGGGCATGGTTATGTGTGATGTCCTTAGGTTAGTTAGGTTTAAGTAGTTCTAAGTTCTAGGGGACTGATGACCACAGATGTTAAGTCCCATAGTGCTCAGAGCCATTTGAACCATTATTACAGGAGGCATTACGCACAACAGACAAGTCTTAACGCACTATGCTGTCCTAATGATGGCCAATACGGTGTTTTGGTAGGCATGAACCGTGTCAAAACATATTCAGTTTATCTTCGTACATGATTAATGGCTATCACAGCACTGTATTGGCCATAATTAGCACAACACAGTGCGTTAGAGTGTACTCTGCGTAATGTCAGCTGTAATAGGAGAGAGTGTTGTAGCTTTCGCCTCTACCCAGCCCTGTAATAGAAAATTAATTCACTTTCTTATTCAATTTTGGAACGATAGCATTCGCTTTCTGGGTGCTGCAGTATTTTTTGTGAAATTACAAAAATTACTCCGGAAAACTGAGGTTTTTCCAAATGTGAAAAACTGTTCCAAGGTAAAATATGGTCATGTACGTACGAAAAACAAATTCTATTCAAATTTAGAAGGGTTTCAATAGAGAAACTCTTGTCAATACCGTATTTAACAATCTATGCGTTACATAATTACTCTGATACACACAAATAATCAGTAAGTGAAATCAGATTAAGAAGAAGTACGAGAACGTACTGAAAAGTAAGACCTCTGAATTTTTTTATTCTGTTCTCAATATCGGTTGAGCTATTACATGTCATGCGTATTACTCGGTCGACTTTTCTGCTTCGCTGAAGCAAGTTGCAACCCTCCGACGCCAGAGGGCTCCGAACTGCAACGTATAATGTGGGGATGCGTAAAGTTAACTATGTCAGAAAACTGAAAGGATGGATTTCCAGAGTTCGTCCACACATGGAACATCCTCCCGTTCAGAATGACAACGGCAGACCAATCACACACGAGCGCTGCGACATCTGCAACAATTCAGTGCCTTGGGTTCACTGTCATCGATCTTCTTCGATACAGTCCCGGCTTGGCCCCATCCGGTTTTCATCTGTTTCCAAAACATAAAGATCACCTTCAAGGACTTCGCTTTGATAATGATGAGGAGGTGCAAGTAGAGGTAAGGTTTTGGCTCCGTCAGCGAAGTCAAACATCCTTCGGTGAGGGTATCAACAAACTGGTCTCTTGTTCGGAGAAATGTGTTCATCGACAGGGTGACTAGGTTGAAAAATAAATGTGTAGACATGAAGAATAAAGATACAGAATGTTATAGACGTTTGTTTTATTTAAAAATCTTTAACAATTTTCACATAAGAAATTTGGAGGCATTACTTTTCAGCACGTCGTCGTATTATCAAACACTAATTATAAGTTAAAAACATTTTGAAATAAGAGCTATTGGAAACTAACCAAATTTTCGTTTTAGAGACAGGGAAAACTGTTGAGACATAAAAAATTCATTCATTTGTCAATATTACGTGTTCCACGGTATGAAAACCTCCCGCTTGAAGGTACAAGATAGCGCACGAGTGACGAATTATTCCTTAACTGTTCACACATTACGTAACTAGTTTTAAAAAATGTACAGGATTTTGCTCACCAGAAAACTCTGTAACTGAAAAATTAACAACGTTCTCGAAGTAGCTTTAATATATCACACACGACTGTAAAACGTAGAACTCTTAATAATTATAGTTGCTGCTCAAAACACAACATCATGTCTCAAAATACCAAAAAAGGCAGAAAATGACGCTCTCTAGTGCCCGTTCCTTCGTGTGATTATGAAATAGATCACTAGACTGAAACACGAACTAGGAAACACCGTGTGTTCCTAGGTGCACTAGTCTCCAGATACAACACTTCCCCATATTTTTTTTTTAATTTACATTCAGATCTCATAATGCGGCGACTGGTATGTGTGACCACATACGAATTGTTTTATTTGAACGAAAACATGTCATTCAGAAATGTCGGGTATATAATGACTTTTTTTCACCTTTGAACTTTGGCTTAGAAGCCGAAATAGCGATGGTGTGAAATAAATTCATAATAAAAACTTTACAGTCCAATGGCGACAGTTTAATTCAAAAAGTACATTATGACTGTCATACCGAACAAAGGTAAGATTTGTTAAAATTTGTTAAATAATCGCTTCTCTGTAACTGTCCTCCGGCGCGTTGAGCTCATCCCTACGAAAGGATTGGCGACGTAACACTCTCAGTCGTTGGGTGATCCTGCAAGAGGCGGTCCATACACACCCTTCGGAAAACGAAATGCGTCAGTATGTTAATGAAAAGGAAGGAAGATTAGGGTTTAACGACCTGTCGACGACAAGGCCATTAGAGACGGTGAACAAGCTCGGATGGGGAAGGAAATCGGCAGTGTCCTCTCGAAGGAACCATCCCGTCAGTTGCCGTAAGCGATTTGGGGCTTCTCACCACTGCACCAACTCGAACCGAACAAGCTACATTGAGTCAGAAATGGAATATGGACTCGGAAAAATGTTACTATGTAGAATAAAAGATTAGTGGAAACTTCTCAGTTAATGAGATACTCCCTATTTCCGCCGTAAAAAAATGAAATATCGAACTTTCCGAAACCATCCGCCTGCTTTGACCCATGACGTCATAAAAATCGCAAACAAAAATCACTCATCGACATGTGATATGTGTGATATACGAACCATAATAAAAAGTACAGTTATTCTTATTGCGCCACATTCGTTGGCCTCGCCATTTCATAAACAAACTGTTACCTATCAACCTAACCTAGATCTTGCGCTGCGTTACAGATGTCCGTCACCACGACCTGCAAACCAAAAAACAATATTGAAGCTAAATAACTATTCTCATTATTCTGTTCCATATCTGTCTGCGCACCTATGGCATTACACGGCACATCACTGCATCACGGGTCGTGTGCTGCCTGACACAGTCATGTCGATTAAATATATAGACGTATCACGCAGCGCGATGTGAAATGGAAGCACGTAAGGAGAGTAGTGGGGACTGCTTGAGTGTTTGGGATCGCCACCCTGTCGGATTAAAGGCATATGTCGAAGCAATTCAGAAGCGTGCTGCTTGGCTGGTTACCGGTAGGTTGGATTAACACGGGTTTTACGGGAATGCTTCGTGAACTGAAATTGGAATCCCTGGAGGGTTCAAATGGTTCAAATGGCTCTCAGCACTGTGGGACTTAACATCTGAGGTCATCAGTCATCTAGAACTTAGAACCACTTAAACCTAACTAACCTAAGGACATTACACACATCCATTCCCGAGGCAGGATTCGAACCTGCGACCGTAGCAGTCGCGCGGCTCCAGACTGAAGCGCCTAGATCCGCTCGGACACACATGCCGGCAATCCCTGGAGGGAAGACGACGTTCTCTTCGCGAAACGCTTTTGAGAAAGGCTAGAGAACAGGCAGTTGCAGCTGACTGCAGAACGATTCTACTGCCGCCATCGTACATTTCGTGTAAGGACCACGAAGATAAATGAGAGAAATTAGGCTCGTTCGGAGACATTTAGGCAGTCGTTTTTCCTTCGCTCCAATTGCCAATGGAATAGAAAAGGAAATTAGTAGTAGTGATACAAGGCAACCTGCATCATACACTATACGGCGACTTGCGCAGTATGTGCGTAGATGTAGATGAAAGCCGATGTCCGGTATCGGTAAGTTCAACCCACACAGAAAATTGCAATAATGATGATACTTTGCAACCAAGGACAAGCGTAGTTCTGATAATTTTAGCTATATTTTTGAACATAACCTATTCCTGCTTTTTTACTTCCATGGTTAAAAATTCCTCTTTCTGACTTATTGCATTTATCTTATGTCTTCTATAGAAAGCTTGTTTAGAGGTAGAATGAAAAATCAGAATTTAACGTTTCATCTAAGTTGAAGCTATGAGTGACAGAATGCTACCTCAAATGGCCAAGGAATGGAGCAGCAAGTCGACGCTGGCCCATTTTAAACTGTTTATACTGCGATTCGCCTGAAGTTATTTCGGGAAACCACGTTACATGGACCCGTGTGTCTATGAATGGATATGGTCCTATTCGCTTCATTAACATCAAGCATTTCTGATACCACAAGAAATAGCTCTCTTTCCAGTTTCAATAATTACAAGAGGGTTATCATACTAGAAGAAAAGCAATGTCAATAACAGAATTATGAAGAATCAGTCGACAGGTTTAATCATTAGAGAAAAAGCAATCTTGTAATAATATGGCATATGAATGTGCATCGCCCGGTGATGTCAAGTGAATGATGTCTCCGACGAGTTGATCGTCTGAGAAATATACTTTACTACTGTTTACCAAAACCTTCGCTAACATAAAGAAATCATTAAATGTCTTCGGAATGAAGTCATGCTGTTTTATTTTGCTTCTCATTAGAATAATAAATTACGCACACTCACACAGAAGAAGAA
Organism: Schistocerca piceifrons; assembly: GCF_021461385.2. Classification (NCBI taxonomy): domain Eukaryota; kingdom Metazoa; phylum Arthropoda; class Insecta; order Orthoptera; family Acrididae; genus Schistocerca; species Schistocerca piceifrons. The sequence continues at coordinate 271,259,972 of NC_060149.1, forward strand.
GACTGATCACAGATATAGAATACTCTCTTTTAAACAACTAATATTACTGTCTCTGCAATCGAGGCTTATCAACTTTTTGTAGTCGGCGACAGCGGCGCTTCAGCCTTTTTTTAAAAAAAAAATTAAATGTGAAGCTAGAAGTAAATTTTTACATGTTGTACTCCCATCGAGACCAGACTAAATAACCTTGGTATTCTCTCGAATCAATACCGTGTTTCAGATAATCACACAATCAGCGTCCAAATTTGCATCTGTGAAGTATCATCACAGACAATAAACAATAATGATTCTAAGTCGTATCTTCAGATCTACCGCACGAATAGCCTGTGTCCACTAATGTCTTTACCCACTCGTTAGCTTAACATACTTTACACGTAAGAAGGCTAATTCGTTCGGCACATAGATGGTTGTAAAACTAATTAAACTCTGACATTTTGAACGTCAAGATATACGTAGTCAACCACCTGAGGCACTCTCAACGAAGTATGACCTCTTGGCAGGCGGTGTCGGTGATTTACTGGGCACAGAGAGCTGGCTCAGTGTAGCGAAATCTCTAACGAGACGCGCTACAGTTATCGGAAGGATAGTTGGTTTCCTTGGAAACGGAGTATACGTTGGCGCCCTCGTTACTAGTCGACTTTTGCGCACTGCCTTGCAGGCACTGGGGACCCCAGGCAATTCCGCCGTGCCCTTGTAAGATGTCGGCAACCAATCCAACACACGGCGCCACCTTAAAACCTCAAAGGGAGACGAAAATCTCCTGCTGCTTATAGAAGCAAACATCTCTAACGATGGCCGCACGTTTCGGAACACGTGGAGCATCGATCGTCGGATATAAAGGTATTTTCTAAGCTGAAAACGTAGCGCTGGGAATAATTTCTTTTCATGGTTGGCAGAGTACAGCCACACAGCAGCTGTCACGTGGCTATTAGCGTCCTGCTTTAAGACATGGCTACGTATTCCAAGCGAATGTTTTCTTGAACTAACAGTAACATGAGCGCCCAGTAAAACGCCCGATGATAAATGAGTAGACAATGGTCAGGAAACAAGTATTGCACATTAGATACGCAAGCTGAAGACGATAATATGCCAATAAATCTCCGAAGGAATGTATAAAGTACGAAAATCTCTGGAAGATTCGTGTCCCACCGTCATTTCAGATTGTAACTAAAAGGCGGAATCATATATTTATAGTATAATCTATTCACGGGCGCGTTAAGAAACTAGAGGTAAAGATGTGGAAGATTGTCATTCTCCTGAGTTCAGCACGTCACTCATCATGGAGGCATGCTGACTCAGTTTTTCAGGACTGAGGAGCATAGGCGTATAAATGCGGGCATGCAGCATGCAATTTCCTTCCTGATCACTACTTCTCCGGCGCAAAGGCACAGTAGCACCTTCACAGTCCGGGAGCCTCCAACGGCTGTCCTTCGTGTGTTCGGCGATGTAAAACGTAACTGTGTATTATAGTGCGAGTTACATGAAACAGAGTGTGTATAAATCGAGGAACATTGTACAATAGGAACCAACTGAATGGGGCTCGTATTCGGAAGGATGGAGTTGCTCTGTCCGGCCATCCTGATTTGGGTTTTTCGTGGTTTTCCTGAATCACTAAGGAAAGTGCCGGGAATAGTTTCTTAATGAAGGCCACAGCCGACCATCTGTCCTGTTCTCTGAAAGCATCTTATGTATATTGTGTGTTTATATTTGAGCTATTGATCTCTACAGTATTATCTTGACAATTCCTATATCACTGAGATGAAATTAATGATCAACATATTTTATAAAAATGTATGTATATATGTAATATACCTCCTTTTAAGCCACTACATCGATTTCAACCAAACTTGGTAGACATACCACTTACTATCTGGAAAGAACCAAAATGAGAGTAAGAACAACCTACCTCTCAAAGGGATGGGGTGGGGGAGAAAAAGAATCGCAGCTCACGACGATCGAATTGCCGAACTATATTCATCCAGTATTTGAGAATGAAAGCACTTAGTGACTTGCGACACCTCTCCTCCTCCCCTCCCCCCTCTTCACAAAAATGAAAGGAAGAAAGTCTACAACATTTGATACATTTTCGCTGTTCATGCAGTAAAAGTGCTGTATCACGCATGGCCTTTTAATTCACTACTTCTTTACTACTAACTCTATTTACAATTACAACTCATATTGCAGACAGTATTCACACATACCGCTGAACGTATTGGCAAGAATGTAGCATTCAATGACACACAATTTAGCAGATATGACGTCATAAACACAGAGATGCGTGGAAACCTCCCGCATCATGCATGACGTTTTAATTTATTACTTCTTTACTGCTAAATTTTTTTCGCAAAACTTTTCGCAGACAGTACCCACATATACCGTTGGATGTACCTGCAAAGTTGTATCACTGTATGATACATAGTTCAGGAGATTTTCACTGCGAAATTCGCTAGTGATACAGGTGCACTATGTGTAGAAATATGTGTAAAATATGTTAAATATGCTTGACTTGTGCGTACGTGGACACAACCACGGTAAAAACTCTTCCTAAACCCCTGGATCGATTTTAGCTTGGTAGAAATACTGTTTACTCTCTGGAAAGAAGTACTATGGGAGTAAGAAACTGCAACCGCCTATTGGGGTGGAAGTGATAGCGTTTGGAGAGTAGAGGAAGGAGAAAATGGACAGACAAAAAAATAATGGTTCAAATGGCTCTGAGCACTATGGGACTTAACATCTGAGGTCATCTAACTAACCTAAGGACACCACACACATCCATGCCCGAGGCAGGATTCGAACCTGTGACCGTAGCGGTCGCGCGGTTCCGGACTGAAGCGCCTAGAACCGCTCGGCCACAGCGGCCGGTAATCACTTGTGAAAAATTATACCACAGCTTTAATTATACTGTAAGAAAGTTTCGGTACGTTGCCCTACTTGCTTTCAATTCAGTGAGTGCATAGTGTAATTTCATGACCTAGCACATCCTCTGGTCTCCCACCGAGGGAAAATAACATTGTTTCCTCTTTGTGACACTGCCGCATACTGAAGCACAGTAAATTTTCCTAAAACGGATATAGAGCAGTTTGCTTTCAGTTCCGAAAATAATTGTGCCAAAATTTCGCCTTCGTCAGAACACCTGCAATACAAGGCGCGTGTGGAAAGTTTGGCGAAAGGTCTTAGAAAACAGAGAAAACAAGCGTTACAAACAAAACAACTTTACTGGCCTTCGGAGTAATCACCATTAGCTACAACGCACTTCTGATATCGGTAGAAAAGCTGTTGGAAACAATCAGCAAACACTTCTGGAATCACTCGAAGCACCATGGTCACGCGTTGTTGTATAACCACAACGTCTGCATGCTTAAATTCTTCTCTCAACGCAACGTAACTGTTTCTAAGCACCCTCATAATTCTCCATATTTAGCACCATCAGACTTATTTTTGTTTTTCCGCCTTTTCTTAAAACGCTTTCGCTTCGCAGACGTTGCGCTTGAGCACGGTACTTCGAGTGATTTCACAAGAAGCGTTTGCTGACAATTTACAACATGAGAAGTGTATTGTGGCTAAAGATAATTACTTTGGAGGCCAGTAAAGGTATTTTGTTTTTAACTCATGTTTCCTTTATTTTCTGAGACCATTCATCGAACTTTTCAGACACACCTTGTAGAATCCGTTAGGAACAACATAAAAACAAGTCATTGCCACGTAAATCTTTTCGCAGTTGAAGTTCATTCAAATAGATGTTACGCAGGGTTTAAAGTGTGACGTAGTGTGTGTGAACGCAGTGCTTGGGAAGGCAAGAGGTGTGCAGTCCCACGGGTTTGGTAGCTCCGCGGAGGAACTGTGGGCGCCAGCCAAGGACACAACCGACTTGCGATTTGCAATAAGTAAGCTGCTCCCAGGGTTCCATTTTGATAGCTGTCAAGCATGTGCGTTACACAGCCAAAATGGATAGTGTAACACCATGAAGCACCATCTGTAGAGGTGTTCAACACATAACGAGCACTAAATGATTAAACTTCCATTTCTTTCGGAACTGATGTCCATTAGCAACATTTCCCTTACGCCAATCGACCTTTCTCGAAGTCCTAAAGATGGCGATAGGTGGAGGTGCACGTGTTCTGGAAAAATGCTTAAAAGTTCCATTACATTTAGACACACACACACACACACACACACACACACACACACACACACACACACACACACCAAGTATACATTACGTACTCTCACCATTCTTCGTCTGTAGGAACGGTTTTTTTCTGTACTTAAGATAAGCTCGTAAAAGGATAAAATTTTAATCAACAAATTCAACGGGGTCGAAGTATTAATCGCGTATCACTTTCAATTTCCGTCAGTTTACTTCAACATTCTGAATTTAAATAGCTTCTGAGAGTGTAATGAGATAGTGCCTGAAACCACAACAGGAAATATACGTGGTCACTGTAATGCGGTCACTGGCGCCTAAAAACTTAATGACAACTACAGTATCGTCGTCTGTAGCTGCGACTCGCAACTATCGTGCTTTGGCGGCAGTTCTTTGCACGCTGGCGCTCTTTAACTGTCTGCCAGGCTGATACCTACACCTTCGTGACAGTTTGCTGATAGATGATCTAAAAAAAACTTGAAACTGAAAACTGAGTACCATTGCGAAACGACAGACGAGATGGCTCTACGTTGTGAAGACAAATTCCACCGAGAAAATTTCAGAAGTTTTTCAGGGTTATTTTCAGAGTATTTTGATACAAGGGACCCGTGGTTTCCGGTGGCTCGTTACAGCGTAATTTCTATGAAATTCCTTTCAGAACAGTAAAAATGTAAATGCCGTATGGAATTGTTGGCTGTGATACACCACGGACCGAGCGGGATGGCGCAGTGGTTAGCACACTGGACTCAGATTCGGGAGGTCGACGGTTCAAACCCGCGTCTGGCCATCCTGATTTAGGTTTTCCCTGATTTACCTAAATCGCTTCAGGCAAATGCTCGGATGGTTCCTTCGAAAGGGCACGGCCAACTTCCTTTCCCATCCTTCCCAAATCCGATGGGACCGTGACCTCGCTGTTTGGTCCTCTCCCCCAAATCGTCCGTCCATCCATACAGCATGGGGTGGGTTCGGCGTCTGTTGGAAAGGTTGTTCAACTGCGCACGTGAGGCTCTTCCTTGCGTATGTGTGAGAGTTGTGTCATATGCATATTCGTAGAGTTTAGGTGAGTGTAATGAATGTGTGTATGGTATGGTTTTATGTTTGTGTTGTATGATGATGATGATGATGATGTGATGTGGGAAGGAAGAATGTGAAACTCGCTGCCGGTACATAGCCAACGCCTCTCGGATAGCGCCAACGGGACTGCCGTGCTTAACGTTTCCATCCGACGGACGAATTATTATTAACAGTACCACACAACCTTTCTTCTTGAGACACTGCAGAGAGGTTCGGACTTTAACCCAGGACATTGGCGCAAAGACTGGTGATGAAGAGGCCAAACACTGACAGAGAAAATTTCATCCACCAGCAGCATTCGAACCAGCCCACCTCCGAGTCGAGTGCCATCCCACAGGCGTGCATTAGTGAAAAAGTAACATGTAATAATCAAAACATAGAAAACAATTTATGAAATCAGGGGTAAAATTTTCATAGCGTTTTACCATCAGATGCGTATTAGCCCTTGCCCTGAGTTTGTTTTACAAACTCGTACTGTCTACCCACCAGCTTATAACAAATCAACTGATTTACATCCAGATACCAAACGGGATGTAGTTACCATGTGTCCTAAATGAATACTAAGAGGCGGCCGGAGTGGCCGTGCGGTTCTAGGCGCTACAATCTGGAGCCGAGCGACCGTGTCGGTCGCAGGTTCGAATCCTGCCTGGGGCATGGATGTGTGTGATGTCCTTAGGTTAGTTGGGTTTAATTAGTTCTAAGTTCTAGGCAACTGATGACCTCAGAAGATAAGTCGCATAGCGCTCAGAGCCATTTGAACAATTTTTGAATACTAAGATTTCGAAAATACTATTTCGTTCGTGCATGTAACCATAGTATTTAAATTCGTATGTCTACAAGATACATGATCTATCTGACGAAGCACCTCGCATCTGAATTATCAGTTTTATCATATCTGACCTTTTGCACAATTTTAATTTCTAATAATGACCTTTACATCTGTGAACGTTCGTAGTAAACTACTTTGCATAAGCTAAGAAGACTTCCATCAGTTAACTGAATCCAAATAAGAGGCCCAAACAGGCTGACTGCGATGTAATAAAGGCTATTGGACTTTCTGTAATAACGTTGGTTCTGACAAGAGACGTGACGTTTCAGATGTAGTGGACATTCCGTTTCAAAGCAAAACCAGGCAGCAAACGGCGCTGCGGTCGGCGAACTATTCCCCGCACGCTTTGACATGCAGGTAAACAAGCTACGCCATTCCTCCGACAAGGTTTCTGCGTGTGACGTTTAATTCCAGCAGCAATTGCAGTCGTCTACATCTCACCCTTGCTGGCGTCACGGAGAGCAGGTTGGCTGCATTCCAACACGTACCAAAGAATATAAACAAACGTTTTCGGCACGCTTCATCCGCAAATGAAGCGGCAAGGACCGCTAAAAACAGAGACGCTACAAGTGTCTTACGCCATGCGTTTCGCCTTCACCTGTGGAGTGCAGCCAGCTCGTAGAGATCATTCAACCGACTGGAAGTGTAATAAAGGAGATACTGAGTTCGTACCATACTAAAACATTAGTCTAATAACAAGAAAGATGATCTTTCAGCCCCGATCTGCCTTCATTAAATTTCTTTAAATCAATCCAGACTGCTCCTCTTCCTCGTCATTGTTAAATCTGAACGAACATTTAACTTACATTGTTAGCAGTACCTTAATCTTACTTTTATTTATCTTTGCTTCGAATGAGCAATGCTAACAGTGTAAAACAACGCAAACTAACCGTGCATGGTAGTATTGTTACCAGTAATCCCCCAAATCCCGATTGTTTAAAAAATCGAACTCCCGTGTATAGAATAGCTTCAAATGTGTGATTACTTTACAAATGAGCTAATGTCTTAACTATTTGATGTTAAGCGTGTGTAAGCTAGAAAACGTTTAGAAAAAGTTTGACATTATATTGAAAGTTTGTTGTAAGTCGCTAATTGCTTTCATTATCAAACACTGGATGACTATAGTTTGGGTAATCTGCGCGCTGAGAGTTACACTGCCTCAAGAGACATGCACAGTGTTTAACTGAAATACCTGCCTTACTATGTTAAACCTTTAACATAAGATTATACCTATTAATGAGTAGACTGACAGCATTTTAAATTATCAATTGAATCAATAATTATATGAAATATTGAAAATTTTTGTTGCCACTGGAAGCCGTGAGATAGTCAATCCCGGATTAAATGGCTCTGAGCACTATGGGACTAAACATCTATGGGCATCAGTCCCCTAGAACTTAGAACTACTTAAACCTAACTAACCTAAGGACATCACACACATCCATGCCCGAGGCAGGATTCGAACCTGCGACCGTAGCGGTCACGCGGTTCCAGACTGAAGCGCCTAGAACCGTACGGCCACACCGGCCGGCAGGAGGGATATACCTCAACTCCACAAGCCTCTGTATAGTGCATGGCGGAGGGTATATCGTACCAATATTACTGATTTTCTTTCCTATTCCATTCGCGTATTGTGCTAGGGAAAATCTACGATTGTCAGTATGCTTCCGTACACGCTCTATTATCTCTTATCGCATTATCAGGATCCTTGCACGCGATATGCGTTGGCGGGAGCACAATGGTTTCATAGTCTTCTTCAAATAAATGTTCTCTAAACGTACGCAACAGTGCACAGAAGTACCAAAACTGCAGAAATACATATAACGACGCTTCACACGATTTAGAAGTATATTTGACATCACATTGTCAGGCTGGAGGAATGCACTAGGAAACGATGTCAACTAGAATCTTGTTAAGAAGTTATATCAAATATATGGGACGATCAAACAGTATCTGTTGGAAGGCCACATTAATAGGCATCGGAGTAGCGCTGGGTTGCATACACGATGCAGCAACGCCCTCTAACGGAAACTTTTTGATCCTCTCTTATAGAAAGTGTTGCATAGAGAGATGTGAATCGACCATACAGCGATCTGGTTCAAATGGCTCTGAGCACTATGGGACTTAACATCTGAGGTCATCAGTCCCCTAGAACTTAGAACTACTTAAACTTAACTAACCTAAGGACATCACACACATCCATGCCCGAGGCAGAATTCGAACCTGCGACCGTAGCGTACAGCGATCTCTACCCAGAGAAATACAATAAAAAAAGAACCTTGTGGACGTCGAGGAGGTATGATTTCCCAGCGCACTAAAATTCACAACGACTGTCCGACAAGGCAGTTCATTGTCACATTCGAGCTGCAGATCCCAGACGAAGGAAGGTTACAGTTTAACAACCCTTTTGACGACGATGTCGTTAGAGCCTTAGCTCATCTGAAGAAAAATGAGAGAAGGAGGCGGTCATTATACGCTTAAGTAGCGGTCTCAGTATTTTCGAGAAGCGATTTTATGAAACCGCAGAAAAACTTTCTCAAGAAATGAATGTAACATGTTAAGCGCTATGACTCTTCATTGATTCGACGTGAACATAGGTAGGCACTGTAATTAGAGACTGAGGAATAAAAGGGAGCTCCTCCTAGACGAGTATAATAGGAACATTTCTATTTACGAGAAAGCTGTTGAAACGTTCCTTTCGTCTGTGCCTCGGAGTTTCCGTAAGTTGCATGAAATCACACTCACGTTGGCGACCAGCTTGCACTCACACTTGGCGACGTGCGGTTGGCGAGACGAATTACGCAAAGTACTGCTCCTCGGATTTAATTGGAAACGTTAACTGGCTGTTCCAGATTAACTGTCAGCACGGCTACATAACCGAATCAATATACACTACTGGCCATTAAAATTGCTACACCACGAAGATGACGTGCTACAGACGCGAAATTTAACGGACAAGAAGAAGATGCTGTGATATCCAAATGATTACCTTTTCAGAGTATTCACACAAGGTTGGCGCCAGTTGCGACACCTACAACGTGCTGACATGAGGAAAGTTTCCAACCGATTTCTCACACACAAACAGCAGTTGACCGGCATTGCTTGGTGAAACGTTGTTATGATGCCTCGTGTAAGGAGGAGAAATGCGTACCATCACGTTTCCGACTTTGATAAAGGTCGGCTTGTAGCCTATCGCGATTGCGGTTTATCGCATCGCGACATTGCTGCTCGCGTTGGTCGAGATCCAATGACTGTTAGCAGAATATGGAATCTGTGGGTTCAGGAGGGTAATACAGAACGCCGTGCTGGAGCCCAACGACCTCGAATCACTAGCAGTCGAGATGACAGGCATCTTATCCCCATGGTTGTAACGGATCGTGCGCGCCACGTCTCGATCCCTGAGTCGACAGATGGGGACGTTTGCAAGACAACAACCATCTGCACGAACAGTTCGACGACGTTTGCAGCAGCATGGATTATCAGCTCGGAGACCATGGCTGCGGTTACCCTTGACGCTGCGTCACAGACAGGAGCGCCTGCGATGATGTACTCAATGATGAACCTGGGTGCACAAATGGCAACACGTCATTTTTTTCGGATGAATCCAGGTTCTGTTTACAGCATAATGATGGTCGCATCCGTATTAGGCGCTTTCGGTGAACGCACATTGGAATCGTGTATTCATCATCGCCATACTGGCGTATCACCCGGCGTGATGATATGGGGTGCCAATGGTTACACGTCTCGGTCACCTTTTGTTCGCATTGACGACACTTTGAACAGTGGACGTTACATTTCAGATATGTTACGACCCGTGGCTCTACCCTTCATTCGATCCCTGCGAAACCCTACATTTCAGCAGGATAATGCACGACCACATGTTGCAGGTCTTGTACGGGCCTTTTTGGATACAAAAAATGTTCGACTGCTGCCCTGGCCAGCACATTCTCCGGGTCTCTCACCAACTGAAAACGTCTGGTCAATGGTGGCCGAGCAACTGGCTCGTCACAATACGCCAGTCACTACTGTTGATGAACTGTGGTATCGTGTTGAAGCTGCATGGGCAGCTGTACCTTTACAAGCCATCCAAGCTCTGTTTAACTCAATGCCCAGGTGTATCAAGGCCGTTATTACGGCCAGAGGTGGTTGTTCTGGTACTGATTTCTCAGGATCTATGCACCCAAACTGCGTGAAAATGTAATCACATGTCAGTTCTAGTATAATATATTTGTCCAATGAATACCCGTTTATCATCTGCATTTCTTCTTGGTCTAGCAATTTTAATGGCCAGTAGTGTAATTAGCTCCCACATAACGCATTCATAATTACACAAAACACTGTTCTGACCACGACTGATACTTTCGACACCCTGAGAACATTGCACAAGTACCGTTCGTGGTCAAATACAACAATGCAACCATGCAACGTGCCACCTTGGCTAACTTATGTATGTTCAAGTATGCTTTTCTCGCGGTATTTTTGTGCACTCCCTGCAGGTTTTCCATACGGGAAAGGTAATCTCGTTGGTCACGCCTATATCACTAACTGTAGAATTCCGTGAGATAACTACGTTAAAACACAAACTCTGCGCCAAAGGGCCAACGACTAGCCACTTCAACCCCACGAGAGCTGCCGGTTGCCGCCACGACTTCGCGTACGCTAAACCGCTTCACGAAAGTATTTAACACTCAGGCGTGGCCGGCCGCTGCGACCGAGCGGTTCAGGCGCTTCAGTCCGGAACCACGCTGCTGCTACGGTCGCAGGTTCGAATCCTGCCTCGGGCATGGATGTGTGTGATGTCCTTAGGTTAGTTAGGTTTAAGTAGTTCTGAGTCTAGGGAACTGATGACCTCATTTGAACCACTGAGGCGTTTCGGCTCAATGGTCCAATGGGAGAATTTTTATTGGTCATTCCCTATTCGAGCTAATACCGCTTCTGTAAGCTGCTGCCTCCTACTAGGACTATTAGAACTTTTCCCTGCTTGTGTTGGAAAACCGAGGCCGTCACAGGAATTACTCGCCATTGAGGCAAGCCTAGTTTTCCCCGTCTAGTATCCATTTATGAGGATTGAGGAAAAACCCCTCCCCACTGTAGCCGAAAACTGGCTGATGCGACTACGAAAGCGAACAGGGCTAGCACACGTAGGCGGCTAGGAAATGATATGTTACACTGTGAGTTCTGTCAGCTCTTTCTGTGAGCGTGCACGTGGATGTACACTTGGGACGGAGCAGCGACAACGTTTCTTAATGAAGGGAGACGCCGGCGCGGTGGCGAGCGTGCGTTACTGGGGCGTGACGCGACACATATTGCGGGGAAAGCGAGAGCTGGTCAGCGTGTCAAGGCGGTCTGCTGTCTGCCCGGCTCGTGCGCACTTCCTCCACACGGGGAAGAGGCCGGCTCACGTCGAGAGCAATCTTCTCTTCTCAACACCGTCGCTTTTCATTAGGGGATCTACGCTTCCGTTGAGAACAATCGGTTTCTTTCTACCGAACCGATATTTAATATTCTGCATATCCCATCGAAGCCACTGATTTCACTCGTCAGTACAGCAAAAGCCTGTCTGTTTAACGCCGGCCGGAGTGGCCGAGCGGTTCTACAGTCCCAGGTTCGAAAGCTGCCTCGGGCATGGATGTGTGTGATATCCTTAGTTAGGTTTAAGTATTTCTAAGTCTAGGGGACTGATAACCTCAGATGTTAAGTACCACAGTGCTCAGAGCCATTTTTGTCTGTTTAACAGACGACGCAAAGGAGACTTTCCTGAATGTCCTTTGTCACTGTAGCGTCTTGTGCTGTATTGCGGCAAAAGCTGTGCGTAGAGTCGTCCATATCACCATAACGGCGTCGCGTGACTGTCTACTTTTTTGTGACTAAAGCGGTCCAGACCGCTTAATATGCAGAGGCTGGACAAAAATATGGAAACATCCTGCAGATTGCGCTGTTGTATTTGAGCACGAACGGTGCCTGTGCAATGTCTTCAATACGTTGCAAGCGTTAGTCGTCGTCAGAACAGTGTTATATCTTTTGTATCCAGCCTAAAAGGGCGGCGCGTGGGTCTGCTCCTGAAAACTGAAGGGTACGCCGAATGTAGGAAGCTAGGTAGGAGCAGGTGAGGTAGAACACTTGGCACTGCAGTTAGGTTATAACTCTTTTACTTAACTTTGCGTACAGATGAGCACTTAGGTGCGAAACCGTTAATCCATCAAATCTAACAGCGGATAGAGGTTACAAAGGCAAAATCTGTAGTGGCTCGCCCACTATGAAATAGAACAATGTTGCTTGGTCGTCTCCTCGGAATCAACTGGGCTGAATCTGGAGTGGCGCTCGTATAGCTGCACAGCGCCGGCTAGAGGGCGCTGTCGTCGGTGTCGGTGTCGTAGTGCCAACCTAGCAGAGCACACCTACGCTGTGGAATCGTATCCATCGATACCACAATATGTAGTTGCGCCTGCATTACGTCGGAGCTCAGTGCATTCGAACGTGGGCATATCTTTGGTGCTCGTATTCTGGGTGCTTCAGTAACCAAGGTAGTCGAAGTGTTTGGTGTTTCAAGAGGCACCGCATCTAAGATTTATACCGCATACAGGGAAAGTGGGAAAACATCATCCGCTAAGTCACAACGCGGACGAAAGAACGTGTAGAGTTGTCGTGAGAGACGGTCAATGAAGAAGATTGTAACGAAAAATAAGGGTACGGCGGATACAAAAGTCACAACGGAACTGAAAATCGCACTAGCGAACCCTGGCAACACCAAAACAACACGAAAGGAGGTCTATAAGCAGGGAATTGCCAGACGAGGTGGAATTCCAAAACCACTAATCAGTGATGCAAATGTCCATAACTGGAAAATATGGCGCAGATACAATGAAACCTGGGATGTGGAGCAGTGGAAGAAAGTCATTTATTGGATGGGTCTGTTTTCACGCAACTTCCAACTTCTGGCCGAGTTTACGTCTCAAGCATGGAACATGGGGGCGTTCGGTAATGATTTGGCCAGCCATGTCGTTGTATTCCATGGGCCGCCTTGTTACTCTGCAACGTCGCATTACTGCCAAGGTTTATGTGATCAGTTGGGCTGATCAGGACGATTCTATGGTACAGTGTTCGTCCCCCAATGATGATGCTGTGTTCCAAGACGACAAGCCCCTGCTCACGCCGCAGTCAGCAGATATCAATAGTATTGGGCCTTTGTGGCGTTCTTTTCAGAGAAGGGTGCGCTAACGCTGTTCATCCCCATCACCGTTAACTACACTTGGCAGTATCTTGCAGGAAGAATGGTATAATATCCCCTTAAAACCCATGAAGTACCTGTATTTATCCATTCCGAGACGACTGGAAATTATTTTTAATGCTAACAGGTTTTCTACACCGTATAAGACATAGTAATGTGTTGTGTTTTTGGTGAGATATTTTTATGCACCTCCTGTGTTTCATTATTTATGACGACGTTTAGGCCACTGCTACATCAGATCAAAAGTTAGAGCAACGGCCAGTTTCAGTTTTTATTGAAATGTTAGCATCCGAAACATCGTTATAAATAAATATACAATGTGTTTGACTACCATATGTGCAAACGATAGGGCGAGTAGAGGGCAATGAAACAAGCAAATAATCCTAACAAACATACACTGCTGGCCACCGTAAATGCAACACCCTGAAGGAAGCATCCGAATCAAGTGAAATTTACACCATGAGTTTGCAGCGATGAGATATGCAACTGATTAGAATTTCAGCGCAGACGCACATCACGCGCGCCTGTGGCGCCACCTCATAGCGCCATTTAAGGCTTGGCGATTTCGACGAGTGTACGTTCGGCACGTGTGTTTACCTTGTGGTTGTTTCACAAGACGATCAGTTATGCCTCGTAGACAACAGCGAACATCTTTTGATCAAGTATCCGAGTTCGACAGAGGAAGGATAGTGGCTTACCGAGATTGTGGATTATCATACAGAGAAATCGCTAGTCGTGTTGGACGAAACCAAACAACTGTAGTGCGGATATGTGACCGTTGGATGCAGGAGGGTACGACGGACCGACGTGGTCGATCGCATTCACCTCGGTGCACCACTGCACGTGCTGATAGGCAAATTGTGCGCATGGCAGTGACGGATCGCTCAGTGACATGCCGAACCATAGCACAGCACATTGCGTCTGTAACGCACCATCCAGTGTCTGCGCGTACCATTCGACGCCGTTTACAGCAGAGTGGTCTGTCCGCAAGACGTCCATTGCTTCGTCTACCATTGACGCAGAACCACAGACGTCTCCGTCGCCAATGGTGTGATGACAGACGGATGTGGACGGCAGAATGGAATGACGTTGTCTTTACTGACGAGGCACGCTTCTGTCTGCAGCACCACGATGGTCGGATTCGAGTGTGGAGACACCGTGGAGAGAGGATGCTGGACAGCTGCATTATGCACCGCCACACTGGTCTTGCACCGAGTATTATGGTATGGGGCGGTATTGGATATTACTCTCGCACGCCTCTAGTACGCATTGCCGGTACTTTAAATAGCCGGCGCTACATATACGAGGTGCTGGAGCCAGTTATCCTTCCGTACCTTCAGGGCTCGGCCACAGCCATATTTCAACAGGATAATGCGCGACCACACGTGGCACGCATTGTCCAAAGGTTCTTCGTCAATAACCAGATTGAATTGCTTCCCTGGCCGGCTCGCTCTCCGGATCTTTCGCCGATAGAAAACATGTGGTCCATGGTTGCTCAACGAATGACCCAGATTACATCCCCAGCTGCCACACCAGATGATCTTTGGCAACGTGTGGAAGCTGCTTGGGCTGCTGTACCCCAGGAACACATCCAACGTCTCTTTGACTCAATGCTGAGACGTGTCGCAGCGGTGATCTCCAACAATGGCGGCTACTCTGGCTACTGATTCTGGCAGGAACCACATGTCACAGACGTCTGTAAACGTAATCATTTGATATTTGGTCAACATGTTATCTACAAAATAAATTTTGTTGTGCTACCTCTTGTCTTTCTTGGTGTTGCATTTACGGTGGCCAGCAGTGTAGATCCGGAAATCAGAGGCTTCCTCGATATGACTTATTACTTCTGTGTGCATGAACATCTTATAACAGAGTCCCCGCGGACCCAAACTACAGATATGCAATTGATATTACACGTGTTCTACATGGCCACTGCTCAAGTGAAGGCAGGGTTCAGAATGCCTCCTGGTAGATGCCCCTACACGTTCCAAAATCACCTTTCATGTTCAAAATGCATTGATAGCTAACCACACTGCGTTACCCGGAGTTCATCGGCACTATTAACATGGATAAATACCCTCACACAAAAAAATACAACGGGTTTAAGTTGACAGGACCTGGGAGGCCAAGGTACTGGTGAGCCACAACTGATACATTTGTTGTTGAAACGCTATTTACTAGTACTTATGTATCCCGAATGGTGACAAAATCAAACGAGGACAGGTCATCACTTTGTAATTTACGTATCACTCTCGGAGTTTCGAAATAAAGACAAGCACTAACAGTGTTGTACCACTGGCATGGCTGCACTTCTGCATACGTCATATTGGGAAAACCATTGGCTTCCAGACCTATGTTTCTTAGGAACATTTGCCTGTTTTATTGTCCTATACTCGCCACTTTTGTTTGTACCTATATGTTAAAATACCCTCTATTAAGCGATCAAAACTGCTTTATTCCAAAAAATCCACAACGATCGCTGAGTCACCCAGGAAATTTATTTCCTTTATTAATATTGATCATCTAATGTCTCCACGGAGACGTGGAAGTGACTGACGCTACACGTGGCAGTGTAGTCATCCTGATGAAGGCTGAGTTAAGGAGCCGAAACACTGGTAATTTTATTACATATGATGTGGTCACGCAACCAGGAAACTTTAACTGAAATAAACATAAATAGTTGAGATGTGAAGCTGCTCGCAGTACCAGAGTGAAACGGGCAATTAAAGTTTAAATAAATATTGTAAGTGACCCAGGTGGTGTTCGTTTATGATACAGTAACTGTTATCACATTCTACAGGCTAAGTTTAGTGACAGAGAGGGACTCCTGTTATCTTTGCTAGTAACATCACAAGGCATCAACTGTATCAGGCACGTTGGTCAATAAGCATTTAATGACTATTTGACAAAACTGAATGAATACGCAAGACAAATGTGCGGAAACCAAGATGCAGGACGTGTCTCAATGTGAGAATTTTACGACAGTTTAGTGGTAGAGGTGGCTTTCAGTGTAGTACTGTTGTGAGAGTCTTAGAGAGAGGTTTGAATAACAGGACAAATCGAAAAATCGAAGAAAGGAATGAATGATTCAAAAGACGCTTTTTCACCCTCAGCTGTTGTCTGTTGCACGGAAATGATTATGAAACGAAACAGTAAACCACACGAAGGAGACGATTCCTCATGACAAAAAATAAAGCGTGCTATGAGCATAGTACTTCCTTCTTAACAGATTTCATGCGGAAGGAACGGAAAGGTAGGAGAATGACGAGGGCGAGAAGAAATTACTGAACAAAGTTTTCAAATCCAGTATTTCAAATTTGGGTAAACTAATTTTTTCTGTAAACATAAATACTTTAAATCAACAACCAAAGGGACAATCGCGACATGTTTCTTTATTTGGCATCCGCAGCATATGTCACAGTAGGGTATTATGCAGAAAATTGGTAGACAGTATGCTGCTTCATATTTTATTTTTATACATGAGCTTATTTCAGCTTTATTGCCTTCATCAGCACATCTACAAACAATTGCATTTATTTATATTTTACGTAATGTATAATTTATAAAGGTTCTTTTACATTGGATGTTGTACTCCTGTCCTACTGTAGACGGACATATATCAACTTTGAGAAAACTGTTACTGCTGTCAGTAGTTGTTGGATGAAACACTTTTTCAGTATCGTTTTAAAGTTCTTCGATGATTTGATATTGCACGTGTATTACAATACGTTTTTTATTATTTTGATAGTCGTAGAAATTCAAGTTTGACAACTAGTTGTTTAATCAAAGGTATTTATGTTGTTGCTGGTCGTGTACCTGTGGAATTATTATTGATGAGTTTGAAATCTCTGGTGTTTTGGTTACCCTTTATCCCAATACAAAATTTCAATAATTTTTTTGAACTATGTGCACTTGAAATCGGTTTGTTCATTTACTATATCGTGGGGATTACTCTTAGGATGTATGTACATACCAAATTCCTCCAAAATGGCTTGGCCTTTTGAGCTTTTGTGAAGTAATTGTAGTGCGTTTTCAGTGTTGTCATTTCTGTATTTCTCATTTTTGAGTAAACAGCTGGCTGCCAAACTTGAATTTCTACAACTATCGAAATAATAACAAACATATTATATATACGTGCAGCATCAACTCATCGAACAACTTTAAAAGGTTACTGAAAAAATATATCATCCTAGAACTACGGACAGCAGTAACAGTTTACTCAAAGTTGACATACGGCCATCCACAACGTCAGGACGCAGTACAATATCCACCGTAAGAAACCTTTATAAATTAAATACCATGTAAAATATAGATAAATGCGACTGTTTGCAGATATACTGATTAAGGCAATAAAGCCGAAATAAGCTTGTATACAAAAATAAAATATCAAGCAGAACACTGTCAACAAATTCTCTGCATAATCGGGATATGCTTTACAGGAATCTAAAATACGTGTACCGTATTATTAAGAATACTACACAAGCAGTATGTGTGCTCATTGAATGTGACTTGAATTATGGTTCAAAAGGCAGAGATGCGTCACTGGCGGATCCTGCTGCTGGGTCGATAACTGAAGAACTCGATTGCCACTCTGGTCAAGGTTCCCCGCGATAGAGGCGCGGGCGAGAACTCCGCGTGCGTCTCCAAAGAACCGCAGTGCCTACATCACCGTGTGTTTGTCGCGTCGTTATAGATCGGACTACAGGCGCCTGAACGTTACAGGACACATTAGGCAGAAGGTGTACCGCTACTAACTAAATAATGTTTTTTTTCAGTAGACGTATGTATGACACATTATGGGGTGAAAGCAATGTTCGGCAATATCACATCTGAATGATTTATGTTTCAGATACGATCGTATTTCATCTAGGCCACATTAATTCAATAAGTATAATATGAGTACTTATGTGCCAAACATATAACTAAACTAATTATTCGAAATTAGTGGGGAGAGACAGCTCTTCAGACTGATCAACAAACTGCGTGAAGCATAATTCATGTTCAAGATGCCATCAGAACTCATTAGCTGTACTAGACGCCAAACCGGTCATTTTTCAAGGGGATTCTCTGTCTGAAAATTTATAGTTTAGGCCTGGAGGGGCGTCGGAATCTGTGTATCCAACTTACTTACTGCTAATGGGTTGCGTAAATAATTAAGATACCGAACACAATCTGAAGACACACGATATGATCAAAAGGATCCGGACACCTACTAATGGACTTAAATATGGCCTGTGTCCACCCTTCGCCTTTATAACAACTTTAGCTCTGCTGCACACACTTTCAGTGACGTTTCATAACGTATGTGGGTGAATAGTAGCGCGTTCTTCCTCCAGAGCGGAGAGAAGGCAGCGATGTTGGACGCTGGTGTCTGGAGCAAAGTCGACGTTCTGACTCATACCAAAGCTATTTTATTGGGTACAGGTCGCGACTCTGGGTAGGCCAGTCCATTTCAGGAATGTTGTTGTCCACAAACCACTGTCTGTTTTATGACAGGGTGCATTAGCATGAAGATACAAATAATTATCGCCTCCGAGCTGTTCCTCTACCGTACACAGTACACAATAGTCTAGAATGTGTTCATATAATTCATTATTTATCCTTTTCTTAAGCACAGTATTGGGACCACATGCTAACCACGAAAAATATCCCTATACCGTAATTCACTGTTGGAACTGCACGTGATGACAAGTACCATTCTCGAACATTCACCAAACCTAAACCCTTTCACCGGATTGCTACAGGATATAGCGTGATTTATCACTCAAAATCTCTTGTTTCAAGTTATCCACTGTCCAGCGGTGTCGCTTATCACTGACTACAGAAATCTGTGTCTTATGAGGAACTGCTCGACAACTGCACTCTATTTCTTTTAACTCCCTACGCACAGTCACTGCGCTAGCTGTACTATTGGCAGCGCTTTGAAACTCAGGAGTTATTCCTTCCGGGGGCTTCATGTGCTTATTTACAACTCTTCGCAATGCTCGACGGCTCATGCCGTCACTACATGATACTGCCCACCTCCTTTTATACTAGCCGGTCCGCCTTTAATGGTATCTAGTGATCAATTCAACATTATGTGGGGGCATCTGTAGAGGTGTGCTCATATAGTGTACACTGACGACACAGTTCTCAAACTTGAACACTCTACAGCGCCGAACTGTTAATTTCCAGATAGGGGTTCCCTCTTGAAAAAATGAGCGGTTCACCGTTTCACTAAACACACTAGGCGCTGCGAATGCTATTTTATACATGCTGTATAGCAATGGTGACCACGTCACTGGGATACTAAGCAGTATGTCGATCTTACATTGTTGTATCAAGTAAAATGTTTGTAAACACGTTTTACCACTTCATACTTTTACCTTAGTCGAGAGCTTTCTCAATAAATTGATAGGGACCAACAGCATGACATTTTACCCGACCCACGGCACCACTTAATGCTGTTTCTATCCATTCGCCGATATCGCATTAGCGATCATGTTTCCCTTCAAAATCGATCGAAGACACAGATACTCCTACCGGCGACTTTCCTAGCACCAGTCACGGAAACGAAACATTTAAGGTATTTACTAAAGCTCAAAACTTGGCTTCTTTTTGTAAAGCAAAAAAATTATGATCTCAAATAATTCACCTTATACTGGCGAACGAATCACTTTGAAACAAGAACCTCTGTCACTGTTTTCTGTGACAGTGCGATTCACTCTGACTCAATGACGCATTGCTGGAACGTCTAGTTAGTCACCTGCCCCTTATTTTCCTGGTCATTATACATCCCGTGAAGACGTGCAAAACGCAAAACAAACAAGTTTTCCGCACAGCTCCGCTACTGTCGGACGAGTGTTGGTGCTCGTGCTGTTCTGAAGCGGAATGTCGCACGCGAGAGGGTTGGGAAAGCACTGCGGTCTGCGAAGTGGTATCTGCTGCTGCGTGCATTGTGTGGCAGACAGCCACTGACAGCGCGCTGCGTCCGTCGTAGCGGGTTGCATAACACCCAGGAAAGCGGCGGCGGTCACTCCACAACCTGCAGTGCTATCCTGCGTGACCCTTCCCCTTATGCAGGGCAGTCGTTTGATGTAACGTCAGTGGAATAATTAGACGTCAGTGAAACGTAATGTCGCTAACTGATCATTTTAAATTTGCGAGATATGAATGAATCACGGTGCACCATCAAATGCTCACACAGCTGGGCTCTCCACGTAACGTTGTCAGTGCACTATGAATTTGGTGAACTTTTTTCTCTGCTTCGGAGTACCACAGTGACTACCAGTGATCAAAAGGATATGTACTTACTGTTGGTGGCAAATCTGGCAAACAGCTGTTGTCGGCTTCTACTTGTTGTCTACGTCTATGGTATCAGATGATATACTGCCACTGGCCTTACGAGTGTGAATTTGTAACTGTTGGGCAGTCTGAAAACTCGGTACGGATACGGTAGGAATGGAAGGCTTACTGTAAGCTGCCGTTTACTCCACTTTACGTTTTCAAGTTACACTACCCCAACTCCAAGATTTCCATCTTATCATCATATACTGTGAGCTTCTCCATTCGTGCGGCACCTTAGCTTTGACATCTCGGCTGATTCAAGTATTGTGTGTCATCCCGGAATCAAATAATTGATGCAGCCTCATAAAAACCAGTTGCCTAAGATACCGGTACATTTGTCCTAAATCGACTGTGTATTTGTTAAAGGAGACCTCGCAGGATTCGTCTGAAGTGATGTAGAGAAACCATTTAACCGACAGCTGATTATTTCAAGAATTGTCGTCAGTCCAATATTTCGTGTTCTCAGACGACACCAAACAACGGTTCAAAATGGTTCAAATGGCTCTGAGCACTATGGGACTTAACTTCTGAGGTCATCAGTCCCCTAGAACTTAGAAATACTTAAACCTAACTAACCTAAGGACATCACACACATCCATGCCCGAGGCAGGATTCGAGCCTGCGACCGTAGCGGTCGCGCGGTTCCAGACTGTAGCGCCTAGAACTGTTCGGCCACCTCGGCCGGCACCAAACAACGGTATTCTATTCGATGTGTAGCAGAGAACACTTCTGCAAAGTTAGTAATCAGTTGTCAATTGGTCTGTAACTCAAATCGCAATGCTCCTTCCTTTCCCATCACGTTAGAATTCTCCTATCCTATTGCCACCAGATCCGTCAAAAAGAGTTATTAATAACAATAGAAATTATCATATGAAATTGTATTCGACGGAATGCTGGGACTCAAGAAATGGTACTCAAGTACTGCTAGGCCCTGGTGGGACTTTTCCCTGCAGCACCGGGAATGGAACCTGTGTCCTCCGCACGGCAGCGAGACACGCTGACCACTCAACTACAGAGGCGGATTCTTTTTTCTTATCAACATTCAAACTAGCGACTCATGGTCGGATAAGCGATTAGTCTGCTTCCATACAGCACTATTCACTAACCACACATCAATGAAACTATCATCAGCTGCTATGCTGCTGTCCCCATGTAACGTTGTTAAGAAAGTGAAATGTTCAAATGTGTGTGAAACCTTATGGGACTTAACTGCTAAGGTCATCAGTCCCTAAGCTTACACACTACTTAACCTAAATCATCCTAAGGACAAACATACACACCCATGCCCGAGGGAGGACTCGAACCTCCGCCGGGACCAGCCGCACAGTCCATGACTGCAGCGCCTTAGACCGCTCGGCTAAACCCGCGCGGCTAAGAAAGTGAGAATTGAGAACAAATTGAATGATGCAAGAAAATGTTCTACCTTTTCATCTCTGAACAATAATTTGCATAGTCAGTACCGCCGTCCCTCACAGTCATGTACACTGGTTCTTGTGTAAATATTGCTTCATTCCACTCTGACATTTGTTCGTTATAAAATTTTGGAACATCATTTTTTTAATGGACTGTTATGTTTATACTTGGCACAGTTGCAAACTACGAAAGTTGATTTGCTTTCAGGGATACCGTTATCACGGACGCAATGTGTCTCGTAATACGACGTCTTTTCCTGTTCCTAGTTAATCTCCCAAACTTATCTCTCTTGGGAAAAAAATGAAGAATTTACGAGCTAGATCGTGGCTGTCAGTGTTCTTTAAATTTCTGCACTGCGAACACGCAAACAAACAGTTCCACCAAGCCTCGATAGCACTCTTAACTGAGCCCTGGTAGGTAAATGACTACGGCTCGTATATTTGCTGTCAGGTCGAAATTGCAGTCGCTGAGAAATGGTACGTGTTTTCCTGTTTCCGACATTCTGAAACACACCAGACCTTAGGCAAAAATATTGAAACATCTAGCTAATGCCTAAATTGATTCTCGAAATATTCTTACATGCCTTGTCTTTTTGCAACAATGTTCCCATTTATAGCACATTTTGCAGCAAATTTTCTGGTCTGTGTATACCAACGACTAACCAGCCTTGTGACAGCACGTCCCGCCCTGTGAACTGACAAGACAACTACACCGACAGACGCATTCCACTGCAATCTAACTACAACGTTATCTCTCTTTTTTCACGTTTTACGTGTGTGCATAGCGCGTAAGTTATGAGGTCTTCGCTTACCATATATCACAGGAAGTTTCTTGCCGCCGGATGTCTTTTCTAACGGCGTGTGACACACACTATCAGATCAAAAGTATCCGGACACCTATTAGTGGACATTAATTTGTGTGTGTCCAACCTTCGCCGTTATAAAGCGTAGAGCTTTGCTGGGGACACTTTCAATAATGTGTCTGAAAGTCTGTGGAGGAATGGCAGCCCATTATTCCTCAAGATCCAAAACCAGAGAGGGCAGTGATGTCTGACGCTGGCGTCTGGAATGAAGTCGACGTTCTCTCATTCATTAGGTTCAGGTTTGGACTCTGGGTAGGCCAGTCCATTTCAGAAACGTTATTGTCCACAAACCATTCACTCATAGATACTGCTTTATGAAGAGATGCATTGTCAGGCTGACACAAATAATCACTGTCTGTGAACTGTACCTCTACTGTACACAGTACGCAGTGCTGTCAAATGTGTTTTAATACTTCCACATTTGGCGTTTTCTTAAGCACAAAATCGCTAAAATCACCCTCAGATCGTAGCAGCAACTCCTTCGAATTTTTGAAAGGGATGCGGATGAAAGAAATTTCAGAAGGTGTGGCAGGATATTCTGAGAGTAATCACAAAGTTCTAATTATCATTTAAAAAATAATGTTACGAAATTAACTTTTTGTTTCTTTGTAGATATACCAGGATAGTGAGAATGCGATAAAAGAGATCAGGGCGTGGACAGAAGCATAATGACAGTCTTTCTTTTTCCCTAGTTGAGTACAGGAACGGAATGGGAAAGAAAATCAATAATATTGGTACGATATTCCCTCCACTATGCACTGTACAATGGCTAGTGGAGTATGCAAGATGTCCCTCCTAAGAGTCAACAGGCAAACTTTTTCTGGTGTTTCGGCAGATATTTGGAGTCTTGATTTTACAACGTGTTGCCGAGTCATCCCAAACAAATAATGCTCATCACGTCTCCCATGCGACTCCCAGCGTCAACGGTAATCGGAGGTTTGTTTCCCATTACAAAAAAAATTATTTTCAAAGCGAAATTTTCTGTGCCCATTCGATAGAGAGCTCCCAAATTTGTCAATATTTATTAACCATGATTGCAAAACACGAAGAATAACCGATACTCCAACAGCAGTCCTTGCGTAACTTGTCTCGTGTGCTACCCTGCACCGTGTTGTCTACCACCGCCATGCAGCAACGCTACACAGTAGCTGCTGGAGTACTGGTTATGCTTCTTGTTCTACTGTCTCTGTTAAGACATGTCGCTAAACCGAATACCCTACTACACTAATTTGGAACGTTCTATCGAATGTACTCCAAAAATTCCTCTTTAAGAATAAATTGATTTTAACCGGGAAACAAACCGACGTTTTCAGTTGAAACTTGAAACTGGTAGGCGCATGAAACATCTTATGAACAGTATTTGCTTGGGCCGATTCGATCTACACATTGCAAAAACGAAACTGCAAATATCTGCCGAAACTCCAGAGAAAATGCACCTAACGACTCTGACGAGAGACACACTGTATATCGGAAACCCTGGTACAGAATACCGTAGCACATCGCTAGAGGAGGCACAAGAAAATAGCGCAGTCGGTTAATAAAGTAAAATATCAAATGGTTCAAATGGCTCTGAGCACTATGGGACTTAACTTCTGAGGTCATCAGTCCCCTAGAACTTAGAACTACTTAAATCTAACTAACCTAATGATATCACACACATCCATGCCCGAGGCAGGATTCGAACCTGCGACCGTAGTGGTCGCTCGGCTCCAGACTAGCGCCTAGAACCGCACGGCCACTCCGGCCGGCAAAGTAATTGTGCTGTGGTTCGCGTCCTGCGTTTGAAGCGGAACAACGCTGCAGAAATCCGTGCTTAGTTGGTGGAGGTGTTCGTGACAATGCACACAGTGGTTAAGGCGAATACACTTTTTTTTTAACTGATACGGTGTTGCGCTAATAAGAAGTTTTTTTTAGGTCCGATCGGTCGCGAAATGGAAATCACAGTAAAAATAAAAAATGTTTTATTTACAATATTTAGCTACACCTTCCAGCTACTTCGCCACATAGTCACCGCTCCGACGTAAGACACTTGTGGAAGTGTGGTATCGACTTTCCAATATCCTCGTCATTGAGGGCAGCCGACTGTGCTGCTTTCAGCCGATTCTCTGCTCTGGTCTGCAGCTCGTTGCCTGTGCCAAAATGCTGTCCTCTTAGCCAGCGTGTCGTGTGAGCAAAGAGACGAAATTCAGATGGAGCCAAATTCCGGCTGTATGGTGGGGAATGAAACACTTCCCATCGAACAAGCTGCAGGAACGTCTTTGTTGCAGTTTCAGTGTGCGGCCGGGCATTGTCATGAAGATGATAAAATTTCTGTTCACTTGATCTGAACTGCCCTACGTAGACATTGACGAGCCACGCTGTGTGAGGCTGCATCGATGGTCGTGCCACGCTCCAAGAGTTCCACCAGCAAAACTCCTTTTCGGTCTCAGAACACAGTAGCCATACACTTCATAATGGAGAACGTTCGCTTGTACTTCTTTACTTCACTCGGGGTCTGAGAATGCATCCGCTGTTAGGATGGCCCTTTTGCTTCCTCATTTGCGAAATGGGCCATGTCTCGTCCCCTGTGACAATTTTGTTCATAAAAATCTTCTTCTTAATCACGCTATCCCTGAGGAAACGTTAAGGCGGCGCCAATTCGCTGTGTTCTGTCATAGCTGGCAGCATCTTGGGGACCCAACTCGCACAGAATGTGCGGTACTGAAGTTCGTTCACTCAGCGATGGTACAGAGAGCTCACCTTGAAAGTTCGACAAATGAATAACTCCACATAGAAACTGTGAACCGGCGAATTTCTCGAATCGTCTGATCGACTCGCTTAACAAGATCAGCGGTTGCCACTCGCTTCTTTCTCTGAGCGCCTGCACTATGAACGTCTGTACGTTCTGCCTCAGTGATTCTGCACCATTGCAGCATTTTGCTGTCACTCATGAATGTTTCCCGCACACATTAGTCATTCGTCGATGAATTTAGGCTGCATTGCACATCTGAGCATGAAGAAATCAAATGACAGCACGCACTTTACACTTGGCGGGAAACTATTGTTCTAGGCATCTTTTACGTGCTCCCGCGCACCCAGAACTGCCAAGTGCAACGTGACGCGATCGCCGGGCGTACTGGAGGCACTGCGCAAAGCCTCACCGGATTCTCGCTGTAGTTTAAACTTCACGACCGATCGGACCTCGTAGATTATGCTCCTAAGGGGCAAACCGCTACAAGAGGATACTACCGAAATCTCCCGACGGGTTTACATGAGGCTGTAGAAGGGTTTTTTTCTGCGCCACGACAACGTCCCAGTTCCTTCTGATACATTCACACATGCTGCCTCATTGGACTATCAAATTTCGTCTCAACCCCCTATTCTCCGGACAGGGTACCTAGGATGAATAAACCATTGCTTAGAATAAATTACTTTTATTTCTGTCTGTAATAACAATATTGTTAGGTCATTAGCCTACCGGTTTCGGTCAGCGAAGATCATCTTCAGACCTGCAGCAAAACATGGAAAAAACCAAATACAACAAGTGGAATGTCTACATCTTGAAACAATAAAATAGGCCAGAAGGAAAAGTGTTACTGACATACATGTGGAAAACATGCGCTTAAAATATGACGAGGCATACTTGTTTTACAGTATGTGCTAATATGTTGCAGTCATAGTGGCATCGCCAAGAGAGACACACAAAATTAGCATAGCATCGTCGCAAATATTTAAAATACGGTATATACCACGTGACAGTGACGGCGGAATCATCTTGTTCATAGAGCTACTGTTCATCACAAAATTCACTACAGTAGTTTGTGTCGTAACCTCGTTAGGTGTCGCTACTGTAAGCCTCCACATATTCGTCACTTATACAACTGTACAAAATGCAATTAAAAGAAGAATACAGTAGTTAAAGTATATGGTGGGCTTACCAGGTGTATGTGTTATTACAGTGATAAAATTCAATAAACAGAAACACAACTAGAAAAGTTAAATTTGAATGTTAATAAGAAATGGTTAAATTGCAGTGTGTAATTCAGAGACACTCTTGTGACAATTTAGATAAAAATATAATGACAATCATAAGCAGAAGCTTACAGAGCTAACAGAATAATGGAAAAATGATGAAATAAGTAGAGAAAAAAACCAAATGGATGAAACAATAGATTTTAGTAAGCAGTAGGGCCCTCTGTTAGCGTGGCCGCCAAAAGGCGAGAAGTGGTCGGAGGTACTTAGCGCTTGTACTCAGTGCCTACTTTGTTTCATTTGACAACCTTCTGCTTTAATCATCTTACACCTGTCATGTATATTTGGTCTTTGTCTTTACCTGTTATAGAGTGGACTTCATATTTGCTTTTACTGTCTTACGGTGGGCGTATTATACCTCTGTTGACTTGCCCCTTCTCAGTTTTATAATACATTTCTTAAACTAGGTAATCTTATTAATTCTTTCTTGGAACGGCGTGTGCTGGGCACTAAAGGCCCTCTGGCTGTTAAGTACCTCTGAGTACTTCTCGCCTATGCGACATTCTGGCGGCCAAGCAAAGAGAGGGCGTTGTTTATTTACTACAGTCTGTTGTTTTATCCATTTAGGTTCTTTCCCTTCTTATGTTTTCATTTAGTATTTTTCTGTTAGCTCCGTAAACTTATTATTATGTTTGTCAGTATATTTTTATCTAAATTGTCACAAGAGCGTCTCTGAATTACATATCGTCATTTAACCATTTCTTTTTAACAATTTAAATTTAACTTTTCAAGTTGTGTTTTTAATTTATTGCGTTTTATCACTGTAATAGCTTATCCACCTGGTAAGCTCGTCATAGGCTTGATCTATTGTATTCTTCTTTTTATTACGTTCTGTACAGTTATATATACCGAGCGTGGTGGCGCAGTGGCTAGCACACTGGACTCGCATTCGGGAGGACGACGGTTCAATCCCGCGTCTTGCCATCTTGATTTAGGTTTTCCGTGATTTCCCTAAATCGCTCCAGGTACATGCCGGGACGGTTCCTTTAAAAGGGTACGGCCGACTTCTTTCCCTAATCCAATGAGATCAAAAAAATGGTTCAAATGGCTCTCAGCACTATGGGACTTAACATCTATGGTCATCAGTCCCCTAGAACTTAGAACTACTTAAACCTAACTAACCTAAGGACATCACACAACACCCAGTCATCACGAGGCAGAGAAAATCCCTGACCCCGCCGGGAATCGAACCCGGGAACCCGGGCGTGGGAAGCGAGAACGCTACCGCACGACCACGAGCTGCGGACCCAATGAGATCAATGACCTCGCTATTTGGTCTCCTCCCCCAAACAACCCCCCCCCCCCCCCCCCCCCCGCCAGTTATATAATTGACGAATATGTGGAAGTTTACGGTAGCGACATCTAACGAGCTAACGACAAAAACATTTTGCGCCTATTGCTCTGCATTTTGCCTTGAACAGTAGCGCTGTCAACAAGATGATTCCGCCGACACTGTGGCCTAGTATATAACATATTTTGAGTATGTGCGACGATGCTATGCTGATTCTGTATCTTTTCACGATGTCACTATGGCTGCATTATATTAGAACATCTTTTAAAACAGGTATGCCTCGTTACATTTTAAGCACATGTTTTCCACGTGTATGTCAGTAATGATTTTCATTCTGGCCCATTTTATTGTTTTAAGATGTAGACAGACCATTTGTTGATTTTTTTTCTGGAGATTGTCATCCCCGTTGACCGAAACCGGTCGTCTAAGGACCTAACAATACTGTGATCATAGACGGAATTAAAGAAACTGATTCTACACTTTTTGGATCACTGTTCCGTTCGCTACCATGGCGCTGGTTGTGAAACGACAGCGGGTGACTCATTTCCGTAACGTCGACGACGTCATTTTCGAGGCGGAGCTTTTCCTGAACTGTCAAATTGCAGACTTCTAAAACCAAGCTCTGCGCCAAGTCATCCATCGCTGGGAAAAATGTCGCACTGAAGAGTGAATATGCAGAGTAGGACTAACACCATCATCAAGTTTCGTGATCAAAGCTCGATTTTTTTGCGGAGATAATTAAAACTTTGTGACTACTCCTCGTACCGTAACGGAAGGGACTACACCGGATACTTCACTTCAGAGGTTTCACACAGAGGAGGAAAGGTGGAGGATTGCACGGCAACGCGTGGTAGCGGCATGACGTAGGCAGAGAGGAGAACGTAGGAAAAGGAAGTACTGCAGCTGGGTCTGTATCCGGGACGCGCGCCAAGATGTGACGCGCGGCGTTATGCACTGCTAATCAGTGCTAACTGTGACACTGAAGACGGCACTGGGGCCGCGAACTTGCCGGGCTAAGTGTCAACACGCTCCTCTGTACCGAGCTGCTCTGGGAGATTTCCACCACGCCGAAAACAGGAATCGCTACGTGTTGAGGCAACACCTTCGTGAAAACGTGGAGAGGCGTAACTTAAAATAATAACGCAAGTTCGAAACACACTGTTTAATTTTTTAATGCTCAAACAATTAAGGTCGGCTATTTTTGCTTTTCGAATAAATATCAGGCTCGGAAACAAACGAATCAACCTCCTAACATATTTTACATATTTCCACGTAATAACATCTTATGGAAGAGTTTTTTGGGGTAAATCATCACTTAGAAAGAACTGACTGCACAAAAGCGAGCAGTCAGAGTAATATGTCGTGTTCACCCGCAGGCAACCTATGTGTAACTGTGCGAGGAGTTACTCATTTTAACTGCCCCTTCGCAAATGAAATTCATTGTAAATAAATCATCATAATTTGAGAAAAATAGTGATTCCACATCTACAACATTCGAAGACAAAATGACCATTTATTGCCGGCCGATGTGGCCGAGCGGTTCTAGGCGCTTCAGTCTGGAACCGCGCGACCGCTACGGTCGCAAGTTCGAATCCTGCCTCGGGCATGGATGTGTGTGATGTCCTTAGGTAAGTTAGGTTTAAGTAGTTCTAGGGGACTGATGACCTCAGATGTTAAGTCCCATAGTGTTCAGAGTCATTTGAATCATTTTGACCATTCATTACGCATTATAAGGCTGTCAGTGGCTCGAAAAGGAATTTAATACACGTCAACAAATATCTTTGTCTAATAACATAAAATGTCTGACAGGTATCTAAGCAAGTTTTAAATTTAACCTAAAAACATTTCTTTTGGTCAACTCTTCTATTCCAAAGACGCATTTTTATTTAAAAACTTGTAGTAAAAAAAAAAAAAAAAACTAGCTTTTAACTGTGATCGCATGAGCAAAACTGATAATAGGTTGATTAATGTTAGAGCTAATCAACTATACATATCTTGTTAACTGATTCGTTTCACATTTCGATAAAAGATTGTTCAAAAACCTATGGGACATGCAACTAATTTTGTGCAACTATTTATTTTTAGTTTATTTTCCAGGGATACAAGACAACAGAGGAAGAGCAGAGTACTTCCATATTTAGATACACTAAACAGCACGCAACTTCAAGAACGCAAATGGGAGGACAAGTTTCAGTGCTAATGATAACTTACAGTCGTCAAAGCTGAGGCATATCAAAAACCACACATTTACTAAATTAGCTGCGAAAACTATCAAAACTTTTACATTCGCCAAACTGGAAGGACGTTTAGCACTAGTTTTAAAGAACATACAACGATGTGTGATAGAAACTCCTCCATCTTGGTAGTAAACAAAGGGGTTAGATGCAGTCAAAACACAAAGCACCCAGCATTAATCACTTGATACAGATTCTACACAAAATACATAAAGGTCAATTAATAGATGTATTGGAAAAAGCAGAAATTTATAGCCATCTTAGACACCATTCCCATAGGGTCTTTAATGAACAGAAAGAGTTGTGACTGTGACACACAACCAACGTAGACGAAATATAGACCATTATGAAGATCCCCTAATGTTAAGAAGTTTTAATAAGCATATGAAAAACATTATTACATATTTCATTATTTTATTGAAACTGGTATATTATGAATTGGAATAGTAACTCCACTAGACACAGTCCGATATGCACGCTATTAAAAAAGAACGAAAATAAACTAAAAATTAACATTTGCAGGTAGCATGGGATCGTTTACATTCTTAGCAAGTGTACACCCAGGTTCAGAGAAAATCACTATCCCTTTGTTGATATTTTTATTTTGCAAAATGTTTCCAGTGCAATCAGTATATTTAGTTGACACACTCACAATCAGCACGTTTAGAGTATGGAGACAGCTGCGGTGTAGTCACTTATTAATTAATCACAGGATCAACCAAAATGTCAAAGTGTAATTTATTTTCAATTGTAAATAAAACCGATGTAATCTGTTGTGATTTTTTATCAACTAACCTATCTCCGTGATAATGATAAACTAATTTTCTCAGAAATTTTATCAGGAATTTCTGTATGCAAAGCTTGCCCAGCCAGACTTTATTAGCAGAATTACAGATTTCAAAGAGCTGTCCTCATATGAACAGCCGTATAGTGTGAGTTGCAGTATAACGGTAGAGCGGTAAGGGCCTTAACTTTTGGTCCTTGTTTATTGTGTACGAGATATAAAATGTAACTGGATGCTATTGTGGGCAAATCTGTGAGCATGAATATTACTCGTTGGCTTCTCCACACTACATGTAAGATCAGTGTTCAACTGCGAGTAAGTTACAGCTACGAATATGGAAATCAATCTGATTAGAGGTTCCAAAGAAGAAGGCTTCCTATCCGACGGTGCTTCAGCAGTACTAGATCACTGGAGACGGAGAAGCTGCTCGGATTGGGGGAAGAAATAGGCTGCAGTGTTTTACACAGAAGAATGGAAAAGCACGGAAAATGTCTTAACGAGTGCGCCACCTCGTTCGGTAACAACATTTGAGCCGTAGTTGGGTCGGATGACTTACTTCATCTTTCCGTCTCTATTATGAGAAGCATCAGACGTAGAGCATATGTGTTCTACTGAAGAACAGTGTCCAAGTTGGTTGTTTTTTTATTGCGTTTTTCGTAGTGAAGTTCATATTAACATTCAAACAAAAAGTACTTTTCACGCCTGCGGAATTCCTGCTCGTTTAACTGTTAATGCTCACAGAGCGTTGGAATTATAGTTCTGTAACTGTAGGACGTACGCATCTGGATATGGACTATCTCCTGATTTTCACAGTGACCTATAATTTGTTTACAAAGAGAAGTGTCTGGAGTTTCGCCGAAATTGTTGTGCAAGATTGTAACATAATCGTTTATTCTGTAAGTTACATTTGTGTTAATGGGAGTTGAGGCTACAGTGTCTCCGGTCTCACCGGAAAACATTTTGAGTATTTCATGAAACAGTTCCATTCTCTTTCTTTTTCCTTAAAATTTTGCGTAATTTGGCCAGGGGCAGGCCACTGGTTCAGATTGGCATAAATACGAGGATAAATTGGCAGATGCTCCGTTAGACAATCTATTGCAGCATGCAGATATACTGATCTGGGAAGACCACGGAACCTTAAAACTTGATAGTTGCACAGGGATGTGATCGTCACTGCTCTAGTACATGTCTGCCGTATGTAATTGTGGAAGATGTAAGAATTGAAACTTCCCTGGCAGATTAAAACTGTGTGCCCGACCGAGACTCGAACTCGGGACATTTGCCTTTCGCGGGGAAGTGCTCTACCATCTGAGCTACCGGAGCACGACTCACGCCCGTTCCTCACAGCTTTACTTCTGCCAGTACCTCGTCTCCTACCTTCCAAACTTTACAGAAGCTCTCCTGCGAACCTTGCAGAACTAGCACTCCTGAAAGAAAGGCTATTGCGGAGACATGGCTTAGGCCACAGCTTGGGGGATGTTTCCAGAATGGGATTTTCACTCTGCAGCGGAGTGTGCGCTGATATGAAACTTTCCCGGCAGATTAAAACTGTATGCCCGATCGAGACTCGAACTCGGGACCTTTGCCTTTCGCGGGCAAGGATAAATTGGCAGATGCTCCGTTAGACAATCTATTGCAGCATGCAGATATAGTGATCTGGGAAAGACCACGGGAGTAAAACTTAAAACTTGATAGTTGCACAGGGATATGATCGTCACTGCTCTAGTACATGTCTGCCGTATGTAATCGTGGATGACGTGAGAATCGCTTACGAATCACAGCAAGGCTGACTGGAATGGAGCTAGTCGTTTTATCTGAGTTAGCGTTCTAAGCCGTGTGAGACGCGCCCAGACGCGTCCAGGAAAAATCGCGCGGCTATTCCTGCCGGGTGAGGTCACGCGAAAGGAGTACTTCCGTTCACGTTTGGCAAGGTTCAGAGAGAGTACTGGCCCTGGCCTTGCTAAACGAGCAACACTCAACTTGCAGACACACAATAGTGATATAGGTGTGTTAAGAAGGTTACATGACTATCACGAGGTCCTTATGAGTGTTGCAAGAAAGTACCATTACATACAACATTGCGGTACGGAAACGAATATAAATCAGTTTGATACAAGCTCCTACTTTAGTATTTGTGTTCCAAGTGTCTCAGGATCTTCGGTCGAAGGACGTTCAGTGGTTTTTCAGACGTATAGTCAAAGAATCGCACTCCACTGCTGATCGACCAAAAGAAACGGAATAGTCTCTTGATTACCGTGAGTGAAATGCGCACAACCGGACGCGGAAACTGCAAGCGTTGCAGAAAATTGTCTTACAGACATCGTTCGATTCGTCGTGCGGTTAGGACAGATATGGAAGCTATTGAGAACTGGTTACTCTTGGTCGACCCATTAATGGCCTATGACGAACAGTTCCAGTGTCTCGCAACCATCCCCAAAGTCTTTAGCCGGCCGCTGTGGCCGAGAGGTTCTGGGAGCTTCAGTCCAGAACCGCCGCCGGCTGGAGTGGCCGAGCGGTTCTAGGCGCTACAGTCTGGGACCACGCGACCGCTACGGTCGCAGGTTCGAATCCTGCCTCGGGCATGGAAGTATGTGATGTCCTTACGTTAGTTAGGTTTAATTAGTTCTAAGTTCTAGGGGACTGATGACCTCAGAAGTTAAGTCCCATAGTGCTCAGAGCCAGCCAGAACCGCGCTGCTGCTACGGTCGTAGGTTCGAATCCTGCCTCGTGCATGGATGTGTGTTATGTCCTTAGGTTAGTTGGGTTTAAGTAGTTCTAAGTCTAGGGGACTGATGACATCAGATGTCAAGTCCCATAGTTCTTAGAGCCATTTGAACCCAAAGTCTTTAAGCGACGCTGAAAGCTGTTGACACTGCTGTCTATGTCTGACTTGTGTTAATGTGTCCAAGCATTCTACCATGCAAATTATTTTCGAAACGATGTCTTTGTGGCATTACTAAATATCTAGGGATTACAATTACGGACAAATTACATTGGAACCATCACATATAGAATGTTCACATGAAGCCGAACAAAAGACTGTGTTTTGCTGGCAGAACACTTAGAAGATGCAAAAAAGATAAAAAATCTAGTGAGGAGGGTGCCTGTTCTCCGCTTGTCCCTCGTTTTCGGGAGTATTGCTGCGTGGTATGGGCATCTACCAATTACGACTGACGGAGGGCAATGAAAAAGAGCAAAGAAGGGGAGCTAGTTTTGTAGCATCACCCAAAAGGGAAGAAAGATCACGGATGTGGTAAGCGAGTTTGGGTTAATATCACGCCTTTTTCTAGCGGCGAGAACTTGTCACGAAATTTCAGTCACCCAACTTTCTCCTCCGAATGCGAAAATATTTTGCCTTCCTCCTACATAATAGCAAATGACCGTCGTAATCATTTTTCCCACGAGCTGTTCGAGAGTGGAACTGTCGTCCAATAGTACGAAAGTGGTTTTACGAATCTCTACCAAACAGTTAAGTATGAAGTGCAGAGTAGCTATGTAGATACGTTGCGACGTCATCAAGATATAACACAACGGGAATGGTCGTTCTACAATTAAATAGCATAAGTGAACGCGTAATCAACTGGTGATTCCATCTCGTTATTTAGTTAACAGTTGTTAATTCTACGTCTCCAGATCCGTTATACGTCTGTTACAAGCACTGAAAAGACTCCTATGTTGTTGCAGCATCGTGCGTTTGATGTCATGAGATTGCACTTCCAGAGTGTGCGCAAGTTGAAATATGCGACACTGACGTATTTTCAGAGAACATTCGTCTATACAGCGTCCTACTCCGTGGCACGTGCGAAACAATTTCAGCTCAGTGACTGATACGACACAGTTCAAAGCTTATTCACATCAAAGTATGGTCCTCTAAATGTTCAAAGCTGGTATCACTCACACATTGTTTCACCAGCGACCCATAGATTTGCGTTCATTTCACATTCTTTACTCAATACGAATCACTGTCTTCTGTAGTTCGCACCGATACTGTGCACTTATAATTTTAAATGATTTATCCGTGTCCTCAGACACCAGCCACGCCGTCACCTTAACAATCAGCGATCCACTCGTCACTGCCCTTCCACACGACTGTTCAGTTTCGATAGTCGAAAGCTTACCTTCTTATAGCAAAGAATATAAAAATACCTTGTAACAGATTTTATAAAACTGAAACACTTTTTCGTGCTGCAATCTAAATTTATTTATGTTCTCGAAGCGTTTCGCCTTTTACATTAAGGAATATTCAATGGATTTAATCTGGAATAATACATATTTGTTTTATATGTCATGCTTACAGAACTGAAAACAGTTCACGTCATAATTTTTACATTAATAAATTATTGTTTTCAGTCATTAGTTTTTTCCGAACTAAATCTCCGTTTCCTCTCGTTATATGCAAGGTGAACCAATCTCAAGCAATGAACTTTCATAGGTGGTAGTATAGACCAAAGGAAGGAAAAAGAAATCGCGTAAACGTGCGCTTTAAAATGCGTACCTTAAGAACTGTGAACACTTGTTCAGTACAAGAGATGTTTTACAGTAGGGACAATGAACAAGTGCTCATGGTTGTTAAGGTATGCAATTTAGAGCCCATGTTTTCTAGATTTTTTTCGTTGTTTTTGTCCATACTGGCTCCTATGAAACTTTTTCGGTGGATACTGCAGCAAGAAAAAGGCGTTTTAATTCAAGGAAGAATATTTATATACTTGCTATGGATAACGGTCACATCAACAAATTTGTGTATTAAAATATATGTATGGATCTATTATTTGAATGTATTGACATTTACTACTAACTATAATGAATAAAGCAAAATAATAAAGGGAGAATAATACAGCTATACCTTTATAAAGACATTGGTGACAACGAAAGTGCAGGACTGATTTATTACGGGCGTAAAGCGCTGCTTTTCATTATTCTGCGAAACATACATATTCGAAGCAATGAGTACTACTTTCCTATACCGCTAGCACAATTACAGTTGTTGGAAAGCTCTGATGGACATTCACAGTGATTTCATACTGTCTTCGTAGTTTCCTCTTTACCAACACTGTGCTTAAGTTTTGGACAGTAGTATATCAAGGTTCGCTTTCTGTGATCAAAGAGCACGAGGTAAAAAAGTAAAAGGAATAGATATTAGCCACGATCCAATATTCTATGAGATGGCTTGTCATCTCATAGAATATTGCACTCCATTTTCATGGGTGATCACGGGCGATACTACAATACCGAAGTAGTGTCCCCAATGTTTCCTCGGCGTAGAGCATTGAGCGTGCGTGTGTTGTGGGGGCGTCTGTGATGAAAGCTTCCACAGTGTAGCGGTGTGTTATGTTGATGTTGTTACAGGTAATTACGAAGATGAAAGGGAGGGAGATGAAACACTACGGCGCCACATAGCCTGCAGCTCTCGAATAGAACAGAGGTTTGGAGGTCATCCCCGGAGACTTGTACTTAATCTGGTTATCAGGAATTGTATACCATCCCGCCGGGTAAGTACTAGAGATGAAAGTGTCTTCCACACTGAGGACTCGAACCGCCTACGTCCAAGTGGAACACACCCTCATTACCGCGTATTAAGACACCTCGGCTCCAGAGACCGGAGAGCAAATGCGTCTTCAGAGGACTTTCAACGACTTATGTCGACTGAGCCCAAAGACACTTTATTTTATTTATTTATCACAGTCCTTGAGACTGCGACGTAAAGTTACTTGGTCAAAGGACGAGTCAGTACACAGGGTAGGTTTGCTAAATGAGGACAAATTACTGAAAACGGTACCTCATTGGATAAGGAGCAAAAATTGTCAGTTGGACATATGTCCGGAAATGTGTTCACAGGGAAGCAGACCCACTTGTAGGTGGAGAAAAAACTCTTTGTCAATGATTGAAAGCACACATGAGAACACACTAGACAGCTGGAAATGTTCTGTCTGTACAAGCGTTTAACTCCACATTCAAGAAACGGTCGCCAATATTCTCCGCCCACACACTGAGGCCGAACCGGTGCTGACGGTTCGCTGCGACAGCACCATGAGGATTCTCCGTAGCCAACTGCTATATATGTTGTTAAGAATGACCATACTGACCCACGTAAAAGCAGCCAAATCCGCAAATAGGATGGATGGCATAAACCCCGGCACTGAAGTAGTCTGTGCGACGAACAAGCTGTTGAAAATTCGAAATATTGTGAATAGTGAGTACATTTACATACAATGCTTACGGGAGTAGCGTTGATAAATGAATATTTGAGTTTCTTCTGAATGAATCAATTCTGTCGACAACAAATCCCATGATGGAGGACTTCGCGGGGTTAACAGAGAGAGAATTCCGATATGCACCCTAAGTGAACAACGGCGCATATGAAGTTTGCGCACTGACACCTCAGATCTGCGTGGCCGCCTTTCTGCGGCCTGCGAACTTCCTTGACGGGTATAGGCAGTAGTTCTAAAATACTGTTCCATAGGAGATAATACAGTGATAATGCCGTCACATTTCGGTGTCCGAGACAGCAGATATTATTCTCGCAGTGACGATAGGATCGTTCAGTTTCTGAACAATATCTTGAATGTGGTAGGTCTAAGATTGTTTTTCATCTACCCTAAGTCCAATGAATGTAAAGCTGTCGTGTTCAAGGACTCTGACCATCTTGGGGCAGCAAAATTTAGCTTTTACAAGAGATCCGTGTCAGAAAATAGGTTTTGTTGCAGTTCAGCTTTACTACACCGTCCGTTCAAAAAGTTCCGAGGCTGATTTTATTCCTGGCGTATAAGTGACGTCAGCGCAGTAACGACGGTGGTAGCTCGAACCAACAACTAATAAACAACAAGTGTGCATTCGACCAGTCGGTTGTGAGCATGCAGCGTTAAGTAATAGACGTGCGGCCGAAGTGTGTCAGTACTGTTGTATCACAAATCGCAGTGGAGCAACATCTCTAAATCAAATGTTTAAGACATTCTCCAGAATTTTCGAACAAGATGCAAGTGTGTTCGAAGTCTGACCCGCACACAGTGACTCCCGCGCAAAAGCGACGCCTGGATGCCTGCGGCGACTTGATTGGAACACAAAACGCGGGCAATTCTTTTCTGGAAAAATCATCACAGGTGACGAGACCTGGTGTTATCAATACGAACCTACCACAAGATGACAAAGCGCAGAAATTCATATGAAGGATCAACGCTTTGACGACATAGCCGACATTCAGACCAAAGAGACGCGCGAATTGAACAAAATCCCGAATAAGGATTTTTCCAACAGTTTCACATGTTTATATGAACGATTTGTTCAAAAGTGGTTCACATGGCTCTGAGCACTATGGGACTTAACATCTGAGGTCATCAGTCCCCTAGAACTTAGAACTACTTAAACCTACCTAACCTAAGGACATCACACACATCCATGCCCAAGGCAGGATTCGAACTTGCGACCGTAGCGGTGGCGCAGTTCCAGACTGTAGCGCCTAGAACCGCTCGGCCACCCCGGCCGGCGAACGATTCGCGCTTTGACCTCTTGGGGGGGGGGGGCGTGCTTTGACCTCTAGAGGGGGGGGGGGAAGGGGTGGGACGACACCATATAAAACACCTGAAGCATTAAAACCACCATATTAACTTTTCTTTGATTTTTATGAATCCAGGCTTGAAACTTTTTTGGATGTTTTCTGAAAGTGCTGATGTTACCGACTACCTTATTAGCTGGATCACATACATTATATTTTACTTTTTCTCTGTGACACTTGTGTCAACAAAAGCAATGGATCATGTACAGGACAGTTTCACCTGCCACATTACACGAATCCAGCCGAATTCAAATCATTTTTTTGCTGATACTGTAAGTACTCTGTTGTGCCAAAAGCAGTCAGCAAGGACTGTTACACTCCGTTGATGGGAACGAATTTCTAATAGTCTGATATACGAGTAGATTAAGCAAGTCTTTGTAGCTTCGTAACTAAGCATCGTACGCCGCTACTAAGATATCTGCGAGAATGGGTAGGATTGTGCGTCTGCTCGTCTGCAGACGATATTTTTATGGACGTGGGGGTTTATTGCACGGTTACCATGTTGTGTCTCGGCGGCCCCTGGCCGTTTCGTGGTGTGCGTGTGGCGGTCTGTACCAGAATCCAGAATGGGACCGCGCCACAAGCCGCCGTCCTTGGCAGCGGACTGCGCTCCACTTTTCCTAGTCCTGCGGCCCACTCCCCGATCCGATCCGAGCCGAGGAAAGTCTTTTCACACAACTATTTTTGTAGTCCCAGCACGTCAGTCCTAACTGGGGGGGGGGGGGCGTACCAAGAGGTACGGGCAGTTCATTCGCGAGTCGTCAAAGATGTCAATGTCGAATGAATGTCGCAGTTCTTACGTAAAATTTGCAGAATCTTCCATTTCACTTCGAACATCTGGTGACAGAAGGATCTCCAGAAGTTGTCTCTACCGGAATGGTACCGAACAGAATCCTGTATGTCCTGCCTATAGTTTGGCAACGTTCATAATGATTCACAACATTGAATATCCGAGAAGTTCCCACTTGCTAGCGCATCAAATGGTTCAAATGGCTCTGAGCACTATGGGACTTAACATCTATGGTCATCAGTCCCCTAGAACTTAGAACTACTTAAACCTAACTAACCTAAGGACATCACACACATCCATGCCCGAGGCAGGATTCGAACCTGCGACCGTAGCAGTAGCGCGGTTGCTAGCGCATCAAATGAGCATTTCAACAAACGAGCTGCATATACCATGTAGATGCATGGTCAATTGGTAGGTGCAGTTGGTTTACTGTCCAAAAATATTTTACGGTTACGTTCTTCCTTCTACGGAAATTTCGACGTAGTCTCTCCGTAGAACAAGTTGAATATTGCGTTGCACTAAAGTCTCTCTAGGTCTCAGTCATTTTTCTTTCTTTTTGTCTTAACAGGTGTATGAGAGGACTAAGAAGGCTTTTTAAATAAAGTCAGCACATCATGGCGACCTCAAGCTGCGAAATCTTGTCGCTGATAAACAAATTACGTTACTACTTACATTTTTTCCTCTCACTCTTGCTTGGGAATTCAGGTATTTCCGCTGCGACAGACTAGAGAGTCGATGTCTGTGCCTCAGGTCTCGAATGATCTACTTGCCCTGCTGCGCAAATTGATCCATGCCGGCAACATGTTACGGGGTACAAGGACGCGATTTCTTATTGGAACAAACTTCTTCTCGTTCTGTCAGAACAATTCGCTTCTCAATCATCCTATCGACTTAATGTACAGAGAGAGAGAGAGAGAGAGAGAGAGAGAGAGAGAGAGAGAGACTTCTGCATATAAAAACTAAGTTCTAACAACCGAGAGCTGACAGGTCGGTCGTAATCACTAAGGTAGCTCAAATACGTCGCCTTTTAGTCTCGCCATCAGCATCAGTGAGATTTTAATTTGTGTCGTGTTGTCTGCTGGCGGCTATGTGCAGTGTTGACCACGTCAGTGCATAAAGAAAAAGCAGTTTAACGTTCCACTGACGTCGAGATCAATAGGAACGAACAAAATAACCGTATGAATCTGTCATTGTGTCGATGTCTGGTGTTGACTACTACAACAACGTCTAGCATCTCTGACCACCTGTGAGAGTAAAGTTCTGGTGACCGTTCCATTGCAAATTTTTTTTCGTTCCGCACATTCTGTCCTGTCCGAATAAGCGTCATTTCACGTGTTGTTGATCTGGATAACAGCTGGTGGAACTGCGTAATGTTGCAGATGAAGCTAGATAGCCCAGTTAGAAAGAATTTACAGTTTAATACGGGTCATATAAAAATTCAAGCCATAAACAGTAAAATCTCTCAGTTATTGAAAACACTGCGATCAAGATAGTTCGCTAAATATTTAGGTAGCATTTGGACTATCTACTATTAGCAAAAAAGTAGTCAAAACGAGCTAAATGAATTCTTATAGTAATGTGTTTAGCAGGGTTTTTTCCCTCCTTGTTGTGCAACCAGCTACCGAAACTGAGGTGACATGTAACGACTGGCTGCTTCTTCAACTACAAACCTTGTAGTAATCGACAGCTGATTGATATAATTAGAGAAGAGGAAATATGTATTATACAAGGTTTTGCAGTAAGTTTCTCATTTATGCTCACTATGTTTCTCGAGAGACGATTAATTTCCACCGCAGGTTGCATTTTGTCTCTTCGTAAACTCAACCGCACTTCCTTCTTCGATAAAAAATTTACTCCCGCACGTTTAATGCAGGTCAAAACGCGGCAGAACTGTGTTAACAGCGAAAAAGCGTCTGTTTCAGTTTTTCAAATTATTTTATCAGACCGGCACGTCACCCCTGGTAACATGACTCAGTGTGTCCAGTTCCTCTGTTCTCAACACGAAACTGCACTAGACGCTATCAGTTGGGCGGCTTCGATACCGCACGAGCTGAGAGTAGGCGTAACTTCAGAAGTGCGGCTAACCTCAATTCAAAACGGCACTTTGCGCAAGCAACGACCGCAATTCCAAACGACCTTGGGCACACCTGTCGCAGCGACTGGATATGGAAGGAAGAGGCCTCGCTGATAGCAAAACCGCCGCGCCGCTAACCATCCCAGCACAATCGACTGCTCTACTAACGCGGGTGCAGTAACCAGCACGTCGCATTAGTGTTCAGTCCACAATCATTGGGAATGCTTTCACCTTCACTAATGCAGGTTAGCGTATTTCGGAGTTTACGGGAAGCGGAAATCCATCGCTCATTTCAACACTGTTCGTTATTGTTTCTATTTGATAAAACAAAACTATTCTCGGCACAATATATTAGGGAAAAATGTGTCTGTGGTACAGAATAGACGCTTCTAATTGTAGAAACTCAAAGTATCATATTCAACTGTAGCCTTGTATTCTGCAAGTACGTGAATGTACGGATGGTTCTGAAGCAGGTGTCTGTTCGTCAGATTGTGAGCTGTCTAATACAGACGGAGGGAAATGTTTCTTGTAATCTCTTTCTGCCTATCGGGACGTCTTCTTTGAAGCTTCGACTACAATAGTTTATGGAGATTATTGCTTTAAATGGGAGAAATATTTGACCTTGCCAGGGGACAACGGGAAGCGTATGTCTAAGGCGAATAAAGTATTTACGGTACGTTCAGAGTTAACGATGTCACTCTGTACTTATATTCAAAACAAGGAAAAAATTTATGTGCACAATGTGTATGTGTGTGTGTGTGTGTGTGTGTGTGTTTGTGTGCGCGCGCGCGCGTTGAGAGTTGGAATTAAAGATGTCGATTTCTGGTACAGCTTAGTACTCCAGGGGTAAACAAAATCTTATATTATTTTCGGTTCTCCCGTAAATTACATTGTGAATAAGAGCAAACTTCCAATTTTAAGAACGGTGATGTTATTCGGAGATGAAGCGTGCAATTCAACGAGTTACTCACTACGTCCCATAAAGTGAATCCAACAGTCTGGTGCAAACAACCAGCACGCAGTCAACAGGAATGGTGATTGTGTAGTGTAACGTTCTGCCGATTACTCGGAAGGGCCGGCCGCGGTGGTCTCGCGGTTCGAGGCGCGCAGTCCGGAACCGTGCGACTGCTACGGTCGCAGGTTCGAATCCTGCCTCGGGCATGGATGTGTGTGATGTCCTTAGGTTAGTTAGGTTTAAGTAGTTCTAAGTTCTAGGGGACTAATGACCACAGCAGTTGAGTCCCATAGTGCTCAGAGCCATTTGAACCATTTTTACTCGGAAGGTGCTCTGTACAGATCATAAAACTAACGACATGAGTTCTAGTAAGTGCACAAAATAGTACGAACCGTAGCGAGTATATATTTACATAATTAATTGTGCAATGGAGAACTGCCGGTTGCGCTGACGCTTCTCTGAAATAGCAGTGTCTCTGCAGAGATGTCACCGCTAGAGCTATATTTCTGCCTAACCATTAATTCAGACATGAAGACTGCGGGCCATTATCAGTGTTACTTGTCGGATATACTGAAAAGCAGAGGCGAGGTCCCCTCTTCTTTCCTCAGCGTGGATTGTCAAGCGTATGTCTATAACGTGTGGATATTTACAATGAATGATTGTGCAGTGTAGTGTTCTGATCGTGTTGTTACTGCTGATTATGGAAACAAAAGAAATCAACGGAGGAAGTGAAATCCGATGCTCCGAGAGCCCACTCCTCTCGAATGACATTTCTACCCTTTTAATGCATACTCAGCAGCCCACTGTGAAGCGCATAACAGAGGGTAATATCATTGTAGCACACGTTTCGTGCCATTCTAATACCTTAAATTCCGCTGTGCATGCTATAATTGGTCGAATCTTGTCTGCGAATACCCTATGGGAGCAGTACGTATTTCTAGATTCGTTCCTTTATACAGTAGCATCGCTCGCTCTGACTCCGTGGAACACTGTGGTGAATCGGGGGTTTATTCCGGGGCACTGACGCACAGCCTGGTAATTAGGAACTGTACGAATCCTTATCAAATAGGCATGACCACAGGCATCGAACGAATTCCGAGGCGCGCTGCTATAGCTGGAGTCGCGAACAATAGCGATAGAGTTTAAGCTTGTTCTGCGCATCTACGTCACACATTCTCCGATAGCCATTGAGAATTCAGCAGTGTTCCGAACGCTCTGCTGTGAATGACGCAGCCAATGCGAGCAATAACCCTCGCAATACTAGAGTATTTTTAGTAACGTCCATTACCGAAAGAGGAGGTGGGGTACCTTATGCCCACTCTAAAAAATTTAAAAAGTAAAATTTGTTAACTGTTGTTGACATATTAACAACATACTTTTTAAAAAGGTATTGATGTGCAAGTAGAGTCCATAATTTGAAAATATCCTTTGGTGCACTCTTAGCGATACCAACACACTTTCAGTAATACGTACTACCAAGGGTAAGGGGGAGACGGCTGTCTTTTGTGACCACTATAAAATT
The DNA here is from genome assembly GCF_021461385.2 of Schistocerca piceifrons. Taxonomy (NCBI): domain Eukaryota; kingdom Metazoa; phylum Arthropoda; class Insecta; order Orthoptera; family Acrididae; genus Schistocerca; species Schistocerca piceifrons. The sequence goes on from NC_060149.1 coordinate 271,304,058, forward strand.
AAAAAAAATATAAATTTCGTGAATTATTGTTGACTTTTACTCACAACGTACTTTTTAAACAAATATTCATGTGTAAGTAGGGTCCTGAACCTGAAATTATTTAATATGACGTTCATCGTCTCATTTACTATTGGGACTTAAATTTATGGTTTAAGTTTCACTGATAAATTTAAAACATTTATGGAATGTTGTAGAAGACTTCGTAATAATCAATAATTCCTTTTTCAGAATTTTAAAATATAACGTACCCGACTAGTTACAATATTTTCAAAAGGTGGGCACAAAGATCCTCACCCCACACCTCACTCCTGGTACTACGAGGTTTAAACGTGATCGTAGCGAGTTATTTAGTGAATTTGTATTCCATTTGTTGCGAGTTGTTATCGTCGATGGTGGTGGTAAACGACAAATTCAAAATAAGCAAGCGAGAGACACAGTCTGCAGGATTCTTCGAGCGCAAAGCACGTGTAATGCGTATACAGCAACCGTCGCTTGGAATCGGCAACAATGCAATCCCCATCAGAGCCTCGACCGCCGTAGTTCGTGAATCGGACTAGAGGTCAGTATCGCCCACACGAGAGCGTAACAGAAATTCATGGAGAACTTATGTACTTAAAATGTAATCCTTAGAACAAATACGTGGTTCTCGGGAATCACTGTTGAGTAAATTTTGGGACCTGTGTTCAAAGAAGCTGTGCGACCATTACGCAGTTACCATTGTATACGTCATGTAGGGATAGTGAGAATACGATAAGAGTTTCTGGCATAAAGAAAGTCATTTTTCTTCATTCAGTACGCTAAAAGAACAGGAGACAAAATCTATAATAATGGTGCGATGTGCCCTCCGCCATGCACTGTGTAGTGGCTTACGGTTTATGTACAGGGTGCCCGATTTATCTTGACCAACTCAAATAACTTTTTGTTCGGAAGCAAAATAAAAAAAATGAATCAACCCAATTTTGCGTAGCTGCCAGTGGGACGTTAAGACATTAAGCTGCAGTTTGCCTTGCTTGAAACTTTGTTCGTTCCAAGGATACGAACAGTAATATGTCTTTTTCAAACAGCACTCTATAAATTTTGATTCGGTGATCCACTTCCTCTCCTCAACACCTGTTCGAAAACGCACCACAGTGTACCATTCACGTAAACATAACGTTATTAAAAAACTTGACACAAAACTGACATTGGCTCTTCTGTACTAGCACTGTTTCACTTGTTGAAACGGACAGCAGACACATGGAAACATAAGGCAAATGCTGATTGGAAATTCAGTCTTCAGTTGAAAGTTAATGTGAATACAATAATAAAAAAGTTAAGTCTTACGGCATGATTGGCTAGTAGAGCCACAGGGGTAGATTCAGATGCCTAGTTGGAAAGGTTTCCCTATCCTTCACGCACATTGTCGCCTTTCCTTCGCGAAGTGTGGGATTCGTGCGTTAAGTGTATCTGATAAGTGTAAGTGACTGTAATTGTGTGTGTGTGTGTGCGTGTGTGTGTGTGTGTGTGTGTGTGTGTGTGTGTGTGTGTGGTGTCATGTTTTCCTTAAATAGTGATGAGAGAAGGGAGAGGGTGTAACCCGGTGCTGGCACATCGCCCACTCCTCTCGAATAGCACCAACAGAACCAATGCGGCCACCGAGCTTAACGTTCCCATCCGACGGACGGATCACCATCATTAGTGTCACATGGTCTTACTCCATGAGACACTGCGGAGAGGTTTGGAATTTAATCCAAGCAACTGACGCAAAGTCTGGTGACCAGGAACTTTACACCACCATCCCTCGCCCCTTGCCGGGAAAGCAAACGGAAAATTGCCATCAGCACGTCACCCACCCAAGCGGCTACCCAGCCAAGTACTGGCCACGCCCGGCATTGCGTAATTTCGATGATCTGACGGGAACTAGTGTATTCAATGAGGCAAGGCCGTCGGCGGGTTGTGAATACAATGTATACCAGCGAAGAAAAGGTATAAATGTAATAATGTTTTCTAGTTAACATTATAGGTACATATAGACTGCAGAGTATTACACTGCATTAAAGATACCGTTTTTGTTTCTTATTAAATTCCTTCTCTTCATTGGGGTTCATTAAACTCAAATAAACCTTCAGCTGAAGATGGTGTGCATTTTACTTGTGCTTACATTTGTTTACTGTCAATTACAACAAGTGAAAGAATTCCCTTACCACAGGCTGTTGCACTGTGTACTAGTAAAGAAGAGCCAAAGTCAGTTTCGTGATAATTTTTAATAACGTCATGATTGCATGAATGGTGCAATCTGATACGTTTTTGAACAGGTCTTGACGAGAGAAAGTGGATCACCGAATAAAAAAATACACGGTGTCATTTTCTATAAAAGTACTGTGTTCATATCTTCATAACAAATACGGATACAAGAAAGTAATCTTGCTATTTAATGTCTTAATGTCACCCTGGTAACTAAACATTATTTACTTCACACAGCTTTTCAGTTTTGCTCCATACAAAAGATTATTTGCGGTGATTAAGGCAAACAGGAGGTCATGTATGTAGACGCAGATCTACATCTGCATCTGTATCTATACTTTGCAAGCCACTGTGCAGTGTGTGGTGGAGGGTACTCTGTACCACTACTAGGCAGTTCCTTTCCTGTTCCACTCGCAAATAGAGCGAGGAAAAATTGACTGTCTATATGCCTCCATATTAGCCCTAATTTCTCGTATCTTACCTTCATAGTCCTTACGCGAAATGTACATTGGCGGCAGTAGAGCCGTTCAGTAGCCAGCTTAAAATGCCTGTTTTCTACATTTTCTCCATTGTCTTCCTCAGAAAGAACGTCACCTTCACTCCAGGGATTCCCACTTGAGTTCCCGGAGCATCTCCGTAATACTTGCCTGTTGATCAAGCCAAATCTAGCAGTCCCGCTCTGAACTGCTTCGATGTCTTACTTTAATCCGACCTGGTGCGGATCCCAAACACTCGAGCAGTACTCAAGAACAGGTCGCACTAGCGTTCCATATGCGGTCTCCCTTACAGATGAACCACACTCTCAAAAAAATTTCTCAATAAATGGAAGTCAACAATTCGCCTTCCCTACGACAATACTCATATGCTCGTTTTATTTCATATCGTTTTGCAACGTTACGCCCAGATATTTAAACGACGGGGTTGTGTCAAGCAGTACACTACTAATGCTGTATTCGAACATTACGTGATGTGTTGGCAGAAGAGCCAACACCGTGTTGCTAGAGGAGGCCGAAATGCACGCGTTTAAGGTCACGTAAACTGGCGTTAGGTCTGGAACAGGACAATGTAATTAATATAGCCAATAAGGTACGTAGTTGATGTAATACTTAACTTTAATCCATAATTGGAGAACATCGCTCTTGTTGATACATTAATAACAATCTCAATATAAACTGGTAATGGCGCATTGCTAGGTCGTAGCAAATGACGTAGCTGAAGGCTATGCTAACTATCGTCTCGGCAAATGAGAGCGTAATTTGTCAGTGAACCATTCCTAGCAACGTCGGCTGTACAACTGGGGCGAGTGCTAGGACGTCTCTCTAGACCTGCCGTGTGGCGGCGCTCGTTCTGCAATCACTGACAGTGGCGACACGCGGGTCCGACGTATACTAATGGACCGCGGCCGATTTAAAAGCTACCACCTAGCAAGTGTGGTGTCTGGCGGTGACACCACATTACGGGTTTGTTTTTCCTACAAATCCTCATTAACTTAAATTCTTCTACACTTAGAGGTAGCTGCCATTCATCACTTCAACCAGAAATTTTGTCTAAGTCATCTTGCATATCCATACAATCGCTCAACTACGACACCTTCCCGTACACCACAGAATCATCAGCAAACAACCATAAACTGCTGCCCACCATCTCCGACAGATAATTTACGTATCTAGAAAATAACAACGGTTCTATCATACATTCCTGGAGCACTCCTGACGATACCCTTGTGTCTGATGAACTCTCGCCATCGAGGACAGCGTACGGGTAGACCACACCGCCTTTATTTGTCAGTCTAATGTTTGTGATTAAAATTTCATCTCCCACCAAAATTAAAACTGGCTAACAACAGCGAGCGTTAGCGATCTCGACTTTGTGTAGCAGACGACCACTTTTACAACTCTCGAAATGTGTCACAGACGCCTCTAAAGAAGATGTGGCAACTCTTTCTCACACAAATAATGCAACATTTCCGAGGACCAGTCGGTGGATAGCGAGGCACGTGTCATAGCAGCAGTCAGGAGGAGCAACGGAACGATGTCTGGAATGTTTTTTCTTGCTATCCACCTGTCAGAATACAAAAGAAAGCTGTGGACTCGCTAAGGAGAGCCCCAGGTTGCATCTGCATTATAAACGCAGTGGCAGAGCGGTAGGTGTGACAGGTGTTGCGGGTGTGCGGCTGAGGCTGGTATCACAGGGCCGTCAAGAAACGGAAATGAAACTGTTGTCGGCGCGGCTTTCACATCCCAGTTGGCAGGAGAGAGTGGCTTCCTGTGCGTGCGACTGGCGCCAGCGGAGGCGGCCGCCTTTTACACAAGTGTGTCGCCACAGATTATGGCTGCCAGAATCCACAGTGTTTTCGGCCGCGAATAACGTAAACATATCATAATACAACGGAGTGGAGAGCAGCGGAGAATGTGTCTACCTTTTTTCGGATCTTCTTGCGTCTTTACACCCTTACATGCGTGCATGGAGTGTGTTCGTCAGCATATTCCAGTCTCCATATTCCCAGATTTCCGGAAAGCGTTTGACACAGTGCAGTATGGTAGACTGTTAACGAAGGTCCGAGCATACGGAATAGGTTCTCTTATATTTGAATGGCTCGAAGACTTCTTAAATACGAAGGCTGACTGAAAAGAAGAGCCTCTACCTTCGTAGCTCTTCAACAGTTGGCAGCATTGGTATGCGGCAGGTACTGGCTTGTTCCGTAGCCTCTTGTATACATCTCCAGTTCGCGGGAAGCTGTAGAATTGAACGGTTGTGTTGTTACAGTGTAAAGTATGGAACCCTGCGCAGACGGTCGGTCAATGCGATTAAAGCAACGTGCAGTCATTGAATTCTTGACAGCAGAAGGTGTCACCCCAAAGGATATTCATCAGAGAATGAAAGCATTTTATGGTGATTGTGTTGATGTGAGTGCTGTGCGTCTTCATTATCGTAACGCGAGAGGGGTTCCTGGCAAATTTCAAGTCTGTGCGCTTTCATTTCAGGAGTCAGCATCCGGGGTACCTATCGCGCACAGATCTTCCGATAGCCAAGCGAAGCTATAATGTGACCCACACGTTCTTGTGAAATGTGTTTGCGCTTGCAATTGCTCTCTGAGTGATAGGTCCTGAATCGTTCTGACAACATTTTGCTTCTGAAACTCGGTGGTTGCTGTCACAGGACGTCCAACTCTTTGTTTGTCACGCAGGCCGCCTCAACATCTTTAAACTTACTTGCCCAACGACACACAGTACTCACGTAAACACAATGACCATAAACTGCTTTCATTCTCTGATGAATATTCCTTTGGGGTGACACCTTCTGCTGTCAAGAATTCAATGACTGCACGTTGCTTAAATCGCATTGAGCGACCGTCTGCGCAGGGTTCCATACTTTACACTGTAACAACACAACCATTCAATGCTAAGGCTTCCCGCCAACTGGAGCTGCAGAGAAGAGGCTACGGAACAAGCCTATACCTGCCGTATACAAATGCTACCAACTGTTGAAGAGTTATGAGGGTGGAGGCATTACTCTGTGTGTGTGTGTGTGTGTGTGTGTGTGTGTGTGTGTGTGTGTGTGTGTGTGTGTGTAGAAAGTGAAGTGTTATGAAACAATGTGTGTATAATGTGTGCAGTAGTGAGATATGAGTGAACAGTGTGGCATTGCATTATTTGTAAAAAAAAGTACTGTATACCAGGAGTAAATCTTATGTTTGTCTCTAACTAAAAGTCTGTAAATATACGTGTAAACGAATTAGCTTATTTTAAATTTATCTAAATTTGTAAATACTTTGACATGTCCTATATCCTTGTAAAAAGAGATCTACGGATGAATAAAGCTACTACTGCTACTACTACTACTTTTCAGCCAACCCTCGTATCTATGCAGGGTATTCATATTAGGGAATGCAATGCGTTATTACATTTGACTGAGTTATCATTCAGTGTCTTTTAATCAGTAGTTTTTCAGGTGAATCATGCCACCTTTCATCTAGAATCTGTATGAGAATATGCTCGGAAAAGGAGGAATGAAGTTAAGAGTTTTACGTTGCGTCGAAGCCGACACCATTTAAGACAGAGCATAATACGACTTGGAGGAAGATGGGAAAGGAAAATGACAGGTAAAACCTAAAACAGATGATCAAACGGGGGTTCAAACCTCTGCCCTCTCGAATACGAGAATGCAGTGTCTTACCGCTGCGCAACTTCGGTAACCAATTGACACCTTCATATTTTATACATACATTGCTTATGCAATACGTAGCTCTTGTCAAAGCCATGCCCGTAATTCAGTAAATTCCTCTACCGAATAGGACGCCATTAAGATCTACAGCAGTGAGAAAAGAGAGAAATACAGTTTGCTCACTGCTGTGATTTGAAAAAAAATTAATTCACAAAAATATTGACAGATATTAAGTCCGGCCTAATCAAGCACTTCTTGAGAGACACAAATACGTGCTGCAGGAAATGATCCAGTGTGGAAAAGTGAGTTATGATGGAAACTAACTTCCTTGAGGGGAAACAAATGAGCAGTTACATCTGCCATAGACAGAACGATGGTTCATTATGAAGTTAGATTTTATTTGAAAATCGAATAAAACTTTAAAACAGTTTATATGGGAGTGGTTTATGACACTCTTAGAACAGTGGATTCGACATAAATGCTGCTCAGTTGGAGAGTCTAGAATATTATCATCGACCCTCGCAGAAAGGTCACGCTCCCTAGAATAATAGATAGGCATCACTGGCTGATTTGATCCCGTTGACGTCCAAGTCTTAATGTATAAGGGGCGATCAATAAGGTTACGTCTGAGGGCGTTGCTGCAGGGTATACGCAACGTAGCTCAATTCTGATTCGGGTATATAAGCACCAACATGTGGGCAAGGGATTAAAGTGCCATTCGCGTCTTTCCGACGTGCCTGTGGGTAACGCGGAAACATGAACTATGGTGACATTATTACCAAATAAAACAGACTAATGTGGTGTCATCCTTTTCTTGACGGCCGAAGGACAAACATCGGTAAACATCCATTGGAGACTGAAGAATGTGTATGGGACAGCACGTGTGCCGGAAAACACCGTTTTGGGACGGTGCGCCAAGTTCCAATATGTGCTGCTGCTTCATGATAACGCACGTCCCCATATCGCAAATGTCGTAACGCAGATGTACGCAGACTCGAGTTGGAGAGAGTCGAGCACTCGCCCTAGAGTTCTAATCTCTCCCCTTGCCTTTATCACGTCTTCGATCCCTTATAAAAGAACTTGAAGAGTCGACGGTTCCTGTCGGACAAGGATGTACAGCAGGCTGTTACGGATCTCTTCACGCAGCAGGACACAGTGTTTCACCAAATGGGTCTTTTCAAACTGGTGCTTCGTTGAGATGATTGTCTCAATGCTCACTGGTAACTGGACTGTACGGCCTTCGAAGAGAAATTTTTAATCATCCCTTATACAGGGTGCAACGGGTATAAGTGCAGATATTTCTACTGGTGACTGAAGACAGTGTGCTGAACAACGTTACATCAGCATTTACTTAATTTCAAGACTAATAATTATAGCTATTACGGTTAGTATGTTTTTGATTGATTGGTACCTCCAAGTACACTACTGGCCATTAAAATTGCTACACCAAGAAGAAATGCAGATGATAAACGGGTATTCATTGGACAAATATACTAGAAATGACATGTGATGACATTTTCAAGCAATTTGGGTGCATAAATCCTGAGAAATCACTACCCAGAACAACCACCTCTGGCCGTAATAACGGCCTTGATATGCCTGGGCATTGAATCAAACAGAGCTTGGATGGCGTGTACAGATACAGCTGCCCATGCAGCTTCAACACGATACCACAGTTCATCAAGAGTAGTGACTGGCGTATTGTGACGAGCCAATTGCTAGGCCACCAATGACCAGACGTTTTCAATTGGCGATCGATCTGAAGAATGTGCTGGCCAGGGCAGCAGTCGAACATTTTCTGTATTCAGAAAGGCCCGTAGAGGACCTGCAACATGCGGTCGTGCATTATCCTGCTGAAATGTAGGGTTTCGGAGGGATCGAATGAAGGGTAGGGCCACGGGTCGTAATACATCTCAAATGTAACGTCCACTGTTCAAAGTGCCGTCAATGCGAACAAGAGGTGACCGAGACGTGTAACCAATGGCACCCCATACCATCATGCCGGGTGATACGCCAGTATGGCGATGACGAATATACGCTTCCAATGTGCGTTCACCGCAGTGTCGCCAAACATGGATGCGACCATCATGATGCTGTAAACAGAACCTGGATTCATGTGAAACAAATGATGTTTTATCATTTGTGCACCCAGGTTCATCGTTGAGTACACCATCGCAGGCGCTCCTGTCTGTGGTGCAGCGTCAAGGGTAACCGCAGTCATGGTCTCCGAGCTGATAGTCCATGCTGCTGCAAACGTCGTCGAACTGTTCGTGCAGATGGTTGTTGTCTTGCAAACGTCCCTAGCTGTTGATTCAGGGATCGAGACGTGGCTGCACGATCCGTTACAGCCATGCGGATAAGATGCCTGTCATCTCGACTGCTAGTGATACAAGGTCGTTAGGATCCAGCACGGCGTTCCGTATTTCTCTCCTGAAGCCACTAATTCCATAATCTGCTAACAGTCATTGGATCTCGACCAACGCGAGCAGCAATGTCGCGATACGATAGGCTACATTTCGGCCTTTATCAAAGTCGGAAACGTGATGGTACGCATTTCTCCTCCTTACACGAGGCATCACAACAACGTTTCACCAGGCAACGCCGGTCAACTGCTGTTTGTGTATGAGAAATCGGTTGGAAACTTTCCTCATGTCAGCACGTTGTAGGTGTCGCCACCGGCGCCAACCTTGTGTGAATGCTCTGAAAAGCTAATAATTTGCATATCACAGCATCTTCTCCCTGTCGGTTGAATTTCGCGTCTGTAGCACGTCATCTTCGTGGTGTAGCAATTTTAATGGCCAGTAGTGTACATGTGGCAAGAGGAAGTCGTTAATGCTTATTTTCCCCTGGGCAGCAGGTCAGCTGTTGAAGTGTGGACACATGGACGCAAAACGGTTAGTCTACACTGACAGGCGTAGTCCATTTAGCGGAGTAGTTACAGCCACACAGAAAGCAGGAGGTCGTATAGTTTGTGATGAATTTGTGTGAAGACTGACGCAGAGAATAAACAACCAACACAATAATGTACATTAGGGTAGTGCATATATAAACCCTGTATATTACCATAACCATATACCCAGAGCAAACTGTTTACGAAAGCAGCGAGGATCTCAACCTCATTTCTCCCGTAACATTTCGAACATACAGAACAGGAGCTGTACCTAGAACACTGCGGTGCAGAGATTGTAGCCAGCTCGACGCCTGATGCGGTCTCTGACCTTGTAAAATAAATTAATCTGCTGACCTGTGTCACAAGGATGCGATTATACAGCACAGATAAGAATTTAACTTGCTAAGCACTCGAACAGCAGTATCACTTGATCTGTAAGTCTCCTGGACTGAAGTGTGTCGACAAGACGTCTGTGCCGCCCGCTGGTACTAAAAGCGGGTTACTATTCGTGGACCAATGTTTCAAAAAGTTGGGTTTAGTGACCTGGCGACGCCACTGGAGAAGCAGTAGGAGTTGATGTGACTTACAGTGTGATTTAGCACTCTGACGACAAATTTTAGAAGACTGTTCTAATGTACACTCCTGGAAATTGAAATAAGAACACCGTGAATTCATTGTCCCAGGAAGGGGAAACTTTATTGACACATTCCTGTGGTCAGATACATCACATGATCACACTGACAGAACCACAGGCACATAGACACAGGCAACAGAGCATGCACAATGTCGGCACTAGTACAGTGTATATCCACCTTTCGCAGCAATGCAGGCTGCTATTCTCCCATGGAGACGATCGTAGAGATGCTGGATGTAGTCCTGTGGAACGGCTTGCCATGCCATTTCCACCTGGCGCCTCAGTTGGACCAGCGTTCGTGCTGGACGTGCAGACCGCGTGAGACGACGCTTCATCCAGTCCCAAACATGCTCAATGGGGGACAGATCCGGAGATCTTGCTGGCCAGGGTAGTTGACTTACACCTTCTAGAGCACGTTGGGTGGCGGACGTGCATTGTCCTGTTGGAACAGCAAGTTCCCTTGCCGGTTTAGGAATGGTAGAACGATGGGTTCGATGACGGTTTGGATGTACCGTGCACTATTCAGTGTCCCCTCGACGATCACCAGTGGTGTACGGCCAGTGTAGGAGATCGCTCCCCACACCATGATGCCGGGTGTTGGCCCTGTGTGCCTCGGTCGTATGCAGTCCTGATTGTGGCGCTCACCTGCACGGCGCCAAACACGCATACGACCATCATTGGCACCAAGGCAGAAGCGACTCTCATCGCTGAAGACGACACGTCTCCATTCGTCCCTCCATTCACGCTTGTCGCGACACCACTGGAGGCGGGCTGCACGATGTTGGGGCGTGAGCGGAAGACGGCCTAACGGTGTGCGGGACCGTAGCCCAGCTTCATGGAGACGGTTGCTAATGGTCCTCGCCGATACCCCAGGAGCAACAGTGTCCCTAATTTGCTGGGAAGTGCCGGTGCAGTCCCCTACGGCACTGCGTAGGATCCTACGGTCTTGGCGTGCATCCGTGCGTCGCTGCGGTCCGGTCCCAGGTCGACGGGCACGTGCACCTTCCGCCGACCACTGGCAACAACATCGATGTACTGTGGAGACCTCACGCCGCACGTGTTGAGGAATTCGGCGGTACGTCCACCCGGCCTCCCGCATGCCCACTATACGCCCTCGCTCGAAGTCCGTCAACTGCACATACGGTTCACGTCCACGCTGTCGCGGCATGCTACCAGTGTTAAAGACTGCGATGGAGCTCCGTATGCCACGGCAAACTGGCTGACACTGACGGCGGCGGTGCACAAATGCTGCGCAGCTAGCGCCATTCGATGGCCAACACCGCGGTTCCTGGTGTGTCCGCTGTGCCGTGCGTGTGATCATTGCTTGTACAGCCCTCTCGCAGTGTCCAGAGCAAGTATGGTGGGTCTGACACACCGGTGTCAATGTGTTCTTTTTTCCATTTCCAGGAGTGTATTTTCTGATTATTTTGATACAACGGAGTCGTCGTCTTCGGTGTGTCGTTACAGAATAATTGCATTTCGATTGATTTCTTACCACCATTTATCCTCGTATCTCTGTTGGAATGAAAATATCTACACAATAGTGGAAATGTAGAAGGTATAGGCTGTGTGACTTGTTTGGAAACAAACTTGTTCCGTTCACTCAATGTATCTTCTGTAGGTAACAGTAATGCGCACTTTACTCTTCGCCCTCAAGGTTTCAGTCAGTACTGCTCGGTTCTGAAGCATGGATAGGATTGCTGGTAAAAGAGTTGGCCGATATTCCCTGCGTGTATGAGTTCACAGAATGCAGTGGGAAAGTGGCACGAAAACTCTACACCTAGGTGTTTCCGCAGCGACGGTAACCACATGACAATATTTCTGTATCTACAGGATGTTTAACAATTAATATTACACACTTCTAGAGGTTGCAGAGGGGAGTTAGTAGATCAGGTTTTACATAGGATCCCATGTCCGGAAACGTCATAGGCGCCGGCGCCTGTAAATGTATATGTACACAGGGTGATTTCCTGATGATCTTACAAACGTTCGGAGATGATGGAGAAGGATAAATGTATCAATTTGAGGTAAGAGTCCCTGTACTGGAAACGAGCGAGTTGAAACTTATAAGCGAAAATCATTTTGTTACTTCTGATAGTGGAACATATGTACAGGTACTGTTGTTGGCTAAGAATGTAGGGCAGGCAACTTTCAGAGGTGGTAATATGGTATAAAACAAGAAAAAATGTCTGGTAAACGTGGACTCTAAACTGCATACTTTAGAAGCTATGAACACTTTTTGACTCGAGGAGATGTGTTTCACACTAGCGAATATTGACAAGTGTTCATATACCCTCAGGTATGCATTTTAGAGCCGATGTTTACCTTTTTTCTTGTCATGGTTCATACTACCACCTATGAAGGTTGTAGACCCTACATTATTAGCAACAACAGTACCGGTGAATATATTCTACTGTCAGAAGTATGGAATGATTTTCGCTCGCAGCCTTCGACTCGTTCATTTCCGAACGAGGGACATTTATCTGTCTCCATCATCCTTGTAAGTTTGTAACACCTCCACGGAATCACTCTGTATATACATACATTTACAGCCGCCGGCGCCTATGATTTTGGCGCCTTTAGCGTCGTTGGCAGACGTTTCCGGACATGGGTTCCTACGTAAAACTTAGTAGATTAAGTCCACTCTACAACCTCCAGAAGGTTGTAACATGAATTGTGAAACACCCTGTATGAGCAGGCGTATACGAGAAACCGAATTCTTCTGTGTTGAAATCGAAGACGCAGGCCGTTAGCGGTATGTGAGCACACCCGATCTGGAAGAGAATGCGTTACACACGATTAGTGATAATCGTGCCAACAGCAGTAGGCGGCTTGTACGAGCTCTGAACAAAATCCAAGAATGTTTTAAGGATTCCTGCATTACTCAGAATTTTGCGTTGTACGATTTGGTGATCGCATTTTATAGGCCTTTCCGCTTTTGTGAAGGTATTTTCACAGAAACAAAGGTAATTAGCGTGACAAACCCAATAAACTGCAATTCGGTTATTACTCTGGAACGAGCCAAATGAGACCGCGGGCCCCTTACTCCAAAGTACTCAAAAAATGTCCCTGAATAACCTGAAATTTTTGTGGTGGGATTCGGGTTCACCCTATAGAAACTGTGTACCTTTTTTTTTTTAAGCAAAGGTGGCACACTGATGCTACCAGTAACATCTGTTTTCAGCTCGGAGATGTAGAAGCAGAGATCGAGCAGTCTCGTTAGGCGTCCAAAGATATGAGACGGTACGGTCTATCTCTTCACGGACGTGCGTCGCAGCAGACGGACGCCAACGAAAGCGAAATGAGCTGAATGAAGGCGTGAGCGTGGAGCCAATAATGCAGGAACGAGGTCGCCTTATTAGCCAACCGGATGGGACCCATTCTTATAAACCACCCTTCACGGCCAGAGTAGCATTTTAATGCGAAGTTTGTCGCAGCATTGTTACGATAACAGCGGCACTCCTTTTAGGTCTATAACTTTGCTTCCGCCGTTTTGCAATAGATGGCAGTAGTGGTTAGTGGTGGTGCAGGTGGTAGGTCGTAAATATCATACAATAAGCTTAGGCAATTGTAAATATAATGCCATCAACATATTAGTCGATTTGTGATTGCATCATATTGCTGAATACGTCAACTTGCGATCCCAGTTCTCTTCGTTTGCAGGAAGTTTTAATTTTCTACTTTAAGATGAAGAAATCTGCCACTGAGGCTCATAAAACGCTGTGTAACATCCATGGTAAGGTACCTATTACTCAAAGTACGTGCAGAGAATGGTTTCAGCGCTTCAAGAATGATGATTTTGATGTCCAAGACCGGCATGGCGATGAAGAGAGAAGGTTTTCGCAGATACTGAAACCAATGGAAACAATCACAGGGGACCGTTATCGAAAGCAATTGAAGCGTCTGAGGCGAGAACTGAAAGACAAATGGCCATAATACAGCGATAGACATGAAAAGGTGATTTTGCAGAATGACAATGCTCGATCCTACGTCAAACCCGTCAAAACATACTTGGAAACACTGAAACGGGAAGTCCTACCACACCCGCCGTATTCTCCAGACATTGCTCTCACTGACTACCACCTTTTTCTTAACCAATGGCACAGGCCTGGCCGACCAGTACCTCCGGTCTCACGAGCAAGTGCGAAATTGGATCGATTAATGGATCTCCTCGAACGACGCTCAGTTCTTCCGCTACGGAATTCCTGCGCTGCCCAAAAGATAGGAGAAAGTAGTGGCCAGCGATGACCAATACCTTGAATCGTAAATTTTTTGTAAGTTTTTCACAACAAAGCCTGAACTTCGTGAAAACAAAACCGCTGGAGGAAAAGTTGTAGACCTAATACTAAGCTACAAAAACGCGGTTTTGATTTTTTATGAATTTTCATCTACAGATGATCATCTCGATGCTGAAAACCGCTGTCGGTTTACAGTGAATGGGATATGGCTGATCTTTGCACAATGGAGGGCGTTAACCGGACGCATGAATAGACTAAGGTATCTAATAGCTATCATCTGTCGAAGATCAGACATAATAATTAGAGCATAGTGCACCGCGCATGGGCTCTACTAACGGAACACAATTTTTAATTTAGACAAAAAGGTTAAAAAATGAAGGTACTTCATAGCCATTTGGACGAGAAAGGTGACTGATACGATAGTACTCAGGTGACTGGGATGATATGTGCGTATGTGAGACCTCAGGTATCTACAGGGCACTAAGAGAATATTTTGACGGAACTTTAATGAGTAAGGTATCTTGAGAAAGACCTCACGATATTTTGGGTAAATAAATTCTCGCACACACTAGGAACACATGCACCAGAGTGAATAAGCAGACTTTAGCCGGGCAAGTCTAACTGAAGGAAAATCATTTACAGGAGTATCCGACTTGATGGAGCGACGAACCGATGTCTATGATAATAACGGTGGTAGTGCTGATTATGATTGTACCGCTAACGATGATGATGACGAAGAACCTGATCGGGATGACGAAACGAAGAGGTAAATTCGTGTGTTTCTGATTTCGAAGGAGGGAAGGAAGGAAATTTAGGGTTCAATATCCCAACGATGACGAGTTCATTAGAGATTGAGCAGAGGCTCGGTTTGGGGAAGGATGGGTTAGGAAATGGGTCGTGTCCTTTCAAGGGAACCATCCCGGCTTTCGTATTAAGCGATTTAGCGAAACCAATGAAAAGCTAAATCTGGATGGCAAGACGGGGCTAAGAATCGTCTTCTGATTCAGAATGCAACAGCCCACGTCTGTACAATGTAACGCATCAGGACAGGAAAGCGGTTTCTACAAATATTTGCACCAGTAACATTTATGACAAGGTATATCGCCTATTGTGGTCCCTTCGAGATCGGACTGCACACAAGAGTCTCCAGCGCTACTTGTAGCGGAAAAATCGTCCTCAGATGCTTGTCTAAACGAAAAGCAATCAGGTCTGAGGAAACAGCGAATACGATACCTCAGCGAATTAGGATATAGTACAGAGGACATATTTTACACTAACTACCATTGCAGATACCCCACCCTGACGAAAATCCAAAATTTAAAGAAAAATGTAGGAGCGAGGAGAAAAGGTTCTATGCTTCTGCGTTCGCTCACGTGTTCGTTTCCTGATTAGCCAACCGGCGTGCGCATAGGTCAATTACTGCCGAACCGTGCATTTGAAATTGCAAAAGAGTCGGGCGATGCTGGCGCACAATCAGTGGCACCGCTGTGAACAGTACGTTAATCAATGGCTGTTGAGAGCTGGGATACAATTTTCACTTGTTCTCTTCGGACCAAATTACGCGCTTTCATTTTTCGTAATTTATCGATAGTAATATTTTAAAGATGAACGTTTCGTTACAATTAACTTTTCGTAAACTTATCCTAACAAGTTTTACCAGTTTCTAAGAGATGAGCTGTTACTTGAAACTTCGGTTTGCAAATCATTTCCGGAGAGTGAAACTATTTTACGAACGCTCTCCTGTCGCTTTAACTTTCCATTAGCAGGAGTGGATCCAAATCACCGTCTGGTCGGCATAATTTTCTCAGACTTCTCTAAAACTCTCCAG
This sequence comes from Schistocerca piceifrons, assembly GCF_021461385.2. NCBI lineage: Eukaryota > Metazoa > Arthropoda > Insecta > Orthoptera > Acrididae > Schistocerca > Schistocerca piceifrons. The sequence continues at coordinate 271,320,035 of NC_060149.1, forward strand.
ACGAATGCTCCCCTTATCTATCCTCCTCACGTGGGACCGGCACTTCGCCTTTAAAAATATCGGTGTCCACCAAACGATTACGTCAAAGCTCCTTTTTTTCCTTTCTAGTTTGGCCTTATTGAGTCCATAGTTAAGCGTGACATTATTAATAAAAGAGTTCAAGGTTGGAGCCAAAGTCAATCCTAACATTTCAGATTTCAGACGTTTAACGTGAAATTTCCCTATACCAGTGCTTTCTTCATGTGAGGTATGTCAGGTCGTATCCGCTGTTTTTTTTTTTTTTTTTTTTTTTTTTTTTTTTTTTTTTTTTTTTTTTTTTTTTTTTACAGCTGGTTGGGTGCGATGCCCCACCTCGGAGGAAGGTGGGTGGATACCGCCTAGCAAAGTACTTAACAGCATTTATTCTTAATAATTGTAATTACCTCAACTTCAATGTGCAACTAGATCAGCAGTGCCACTACAAGTGATGATGGACACAATTCTTATTCTTGTTTCACTCTTTCGCTTCTAACAGCCTAACAGTTTTTCGCCTTCAGCTCGCGAATCAGTCTTTGGCAGCTTACTATAGTCTGCATGCTCTCCAGAATTCTTGTACAGTGAATTCGTTGCAACAGCTGGTGGCAAGAAAAAAAAGATGGGAGAGATTGTCAACTTGGCTCATTACAAGCTGCATTCAAAAAGAAACGAGCCGGAGTCCGTAAACTGAAAACTGCTGACGGGATCTTAATGCTAGTGGAAGAAGGTATGAGTCGTAAAAGTGCGCTAATGCCCCATACTGGCCGCTAGAAGGACACGGGTGCATACCCGTGCGTCGACTGTCCACTGCGCTCATTGACGATGAAAACATAAATGGATGCTTCCAAACAAGAGCAAAGGTGTGACGTTCGCTTCCTTACAGCGGAACGTATATTCAACGAAGAATCGCATAAGTGTTCGGAGAGCACTGCATGTCCTTTGCAGTTCCGACGCTGAATCCGAATTCTGGGCCAATGGCTGCCTTGTAATTCGCTGGTCTTAAGCAATGAGAGCATCCACCTCCAATGGTATCGATAATGCGGTGTGGCTTTCCATATCTTATGTCATCGGTCAATGATATCTGTCCTTCCTTGAGTCATTTGTGCCACGCCTTGACCCTTGCCACGGACTTGCGGTGCTCTTGATACACTTTTGCCATTCTTTCATACATTTCCACACACCGCTCTCCTTGCGCTGTCAGGAAGCGCCGTACACCACTTTGCTCTTCTTTTGAAGCCTTCATTTCCCTGTTTTCAGAGCGACAGTGTGGCTATGCGGCTCTCCTCCTAGCGGCGAGATTCGGGCCTCAGTGCTGTTAGAGGGACCACACCTTCTTCCGTAGGCAATGGCATTAGGTCGCGTCAGCGGTACAGCCTCTGGATCGCTTCTTTTTGAATGACTTACATTTCTGGTGCACGTTCGTCGTTTGCATATCAGCAACGCGACACGTTTCCTAAGCACTTTCGCTCGCTGTCAAGCTTTGGGATCAGGACGAAGTAGTCAGTAGTGCGCGGACACTCTGGAGCACGGGAGCAGTGTGCCGAGGAACGTTAACCGAAAATTGTGCGCTGCCGACGCGGAGGGCCGCCCATGTAAACGCAGCCATGTGCTCCGCACGTGTGCCACCCGCGCCGCCGGGCAGCGTCACGCCCGGCCACGGAACTTAAGCTCCTCTTTGTACGCCACTTCAATCTGCGTGTCGCCCACGTGACCAAGCAAACATAACCTGACACTGACATTCCAGGCAACACGTGGCTTCAGGGGAAAAAGTGCGGCAATGGAAGACGAAGGAAGAGGGCGGGACGTATCGGATGAAGACAGGATCCTCACATGATACTACCAATTTTTTGCATTCAAAACTGTGGTGTCTGCAGATGACAATGTAACTTACATCTGTATCTACATATATACTCTGATTTAGTTGAAGGAGGAGAGGGGGAAACGAACAGAACGGGGAGGAATTATTGACATCAGCGACCCCAACACCTCGTGAGGCACCAGAAGAATCAAGTATATCAATGCGTGGTGTCTGTTCTTTCGGACAAGTCCTATCATGACGGAGGATACGTCGTAGCATTGTTATTGATTTTCTTTCCCTATTCCATTTGTGGTTTGAGCGAGGGAAAAATTCATTTCTGTTTATGCTCTAATATCTCTTTATCTTATAGAAGTGATCCTTACACAGGATACACGATGGTGTCAGCAGATTGGAGGCACAGTCTTCTTCAAACAGACCTGCTTGTATAGCGTAGCACGCAGCCCTCTAGCTTTTCAGACAGGAAAGTGAGCGGCGGACTAACGACCGTGGCTGACTCACCGGCCAGCCTAAGTGTGGTTTTTAGGTGGTTTTCCACGTTCGTTTAGGCAAATACTGGTCTGCTCCCCAATTTCAGCCTCACAAGTTAAGACACGACCACACGCAGAACAAAGTTTACAGAGTTCATACACAGGTGGCACACATGGATTCCCTCCCTTAGGTAACTGACGAATGCAGAGATAGGAAAGTCATCAGGTCGCAAAGTTGAATAAAATGGTTCAAATGGCTCTGAGCACTAAACATCTGAGGTCATCAGTCCCCTAGAACTTAGAACTACTTGAACCTAACTAACCGAAGGACATCACACACATCCATGCCCGAGGCAGGATTCGAACCTGCGACCGTAGCAGTTGCGCGGTTTCGGACTGAAGCGCCTAGAACCGCTCGGCCACAGCGGACGGAAAAATTGAATACAATAGATATGTCAAATCTTGAATACAGTGGACAATGTACTGGACGATATTCACTCGAAGAAGTAGTCTTCTTAAGTGAAAGTGCAATGCTTCATTTTGATGAACGTTGCCATTTCATTTTCATGTTAAAGTTTTAAATGTCCATTATTTATCTTTAAATACCCTGCCAGACTTATTATTTTCTTTTTAAACTTGAAACGAAGAAAACCACTCTATATTTCTAATCATCTCTACACTGTATTTTACATCCGTCTAAAATTCTGTATCCATAAAAATGTTTTGTCATTTCTTCATCTATTTTTGTAAATGTTCTAGGCTGAAGAGCGGGATATTGTACCGCTGGCAGCCCATCTAGAGCCCATATGGGGCGAGGGGGATTAGATAACAATAAAGAAAGAAATGCATTTCTATTTAAGTTGTGTCAGAGACAGCAAAGGACTTGGGAGAGCAGTTGAATGGAATGGATGTTGTTGTTGTTGTTGTTGTGGTCTTCAGTCCTGAGACTGGTTTGATGCAGCTCTCCATGCTACTCTATCCTGTGTAAGCTTTTTCATCTCCCAGTACCTACTGCAACCTACATCCTTCTGAATCTGCTTAGTGTATTCATCTCTTGGTCTCCCCCTACGATTTTTACCCTCCACGCTGCCCTCCAATACTAAATTGGTGATCCCTTGATGCCTCAGAACATGTCCTACCAACCGATCCCTTCTTCTGGTCAAGTTGTGCCACAAACTTCTCTTCTCCCCAATCCTATTCAATACTTCCTCATTAGTTATGTGATCTACCCATCTAATCTTCAGCATTCTTCTGTAGCACCACATTTCGAAAGCTTCTATTCTCTTCTTGTCCAAACTATTTATCGTCCATGTTTCACTTCCATACATGGCTACACTCCATACGAATACTTTCAGAAATGACTTCCTGACACTTAAATCAATACTGGATGTTAATAAATTTCTCTTCCTCAGAAACGCTTTCCTTGCCATTGCCAGCCTACATTTTATATCCTCTCTACTTCGACCATCATCAGTTATTTTGCTCCCCAAATAGCAAAACTCCTTTACTACTTTAAGTGCCTCATTTCGTAATCTAATTCCCTCAGCATCACCCGACTTAATTATACTACATTCCATTATCCTTGTTTTGCTTTTGTTGATGTTCATCTTATATCCTCCTTTCAAGACACTGTCCATTCCATTCAACTGTTCTTCCAAGTCCTTTGCTGTCTCTGACAGAATTACAATGTCATCGGCGAACCTCAAAGTTTTTATTTCTTCTCCATGGATTTTAATACCTACTCCGAATTTTTCTTTTGTTTCCTTTACTGCTTGCTCAATATACAGATTGAACAACATCGGGGACAGGCTACAACCCTGTCTTACTCCCTTCCCAACCACTGCTTCCCTTTCATGTCCCTCGACTCTTATAACTGCCATCTGGTTTCTGTACAAGTTGTAAATAGCCTTTCGCTCCCTGTATTTTACCCCTGTCACCTTTAGAATTTGAAAGAGAGTATTCCAGTCAACATTGTCAAAAGCTTTCTCTAAGTCTACAAATACTAGAAACGTAGGTTTGCCTTTCCTTAATCTTTCTTCTAAGATAAGTCGTAAGGTCAGTATTGCCTCACGTGTTCCAGTGTTTCTACGGAATCCAAACTGATTTTCCCCGAGGTTGGCTTCTACTAGTTTTTCCATTCGTCTGTAAAGAATTCGTGTTAGTATTTTGCAGCTGTGACTTATTAAGCTGATAGTTCGGTAATTTTCACATCTGTCAACACCTGCTTTCTTTGGGATTGGAATTATTATATTCTTCTTGAAGTCTGAGGGTATTTTGCCTGTTTCATACATCTTGCTCACCAGATGGTAGAGTTTTGTCAGGACTGGCTCTCCCACGGCCGTCAGTAGTTCCAATGGAATATTGTCTACTCCGGGGGCCTTGTTTCGACTCAGGTCTTTCAGTGCTCTGTCAAACTCTTCACGCAGTATCGTATCTCCCATTTCATCTACATCTACATCCTCTTCCATTTCCATAATATTGTCCTCAAGTACATCGCCCTTGTATAGACCCTCTATATACTCCTTCCACCTTTCTGCTTTCCCTTCTTTGCTTAGAACTGGGTTTCCATCTGAGCTCTTGATATTCATACAAGTCGTTCTCTTATCTCCAAAGGTCTCTTTAATTTTCCTGTAGGCGGTATCTATCTTACCCCTAGTGAGATAGGCCTCTACATCCTTACATTTGTCCTCTAGCCATCCCTGCTTAGCCATTTTGCACTTCCTGTCGATCTCATTTTTGAGACGTTTGTATTCCTTTTTGCCTGTTTCACTTACTGCATTTTTATATTTTCTCCTTTCATCAATTAAATTCAATATTTCTTCTGTTACCCAAGGATTTCTACTAGCCCTCGTCGTTTTACCTACTTGATCCTCTGCTGCCTTCACTCAAAAATGGTTCAAATGGCTCTGAGCACTATGGGACTCAACTGCTGAGGTCATTAGTCCCCTAGAACTTAGAACTAGTTAAACCTAACTAACCTAAGGACATCACAAACATCCATGCCCGAGGCAGGATTCGAACCTGCGACCGTAGCGGTCTTGCGGTTCCAGACTGCAGCGCCTTTAACCGCACGGCCACTTCGGCCGGCCGCTGCCTTCACTACTTCATCCCTCAAAGCTACCCATTCTTCTTCTACTGTATTTATTTCCCCCATTCCTGTCAATTGCTCCCTTATGCTCTCCCTGAATCTCTGTACAACCTCTGGTTCTTTTAGTTTATCCAGGTCCCATCTCCTTAAATTCCCACCTTTTTGCAGTTTCTTCAGTTTTAATCTACAGGTCATAACCAATAGATTGTGGTCAGAGTCCACATCTGCCCCTGGAAATGTCTTACAATTTAAAACCTGGTTCCTAAATCTCTGTCTTACCATTATATAATCTATCTGATACCTTTTAGTATCTCCAGGGTTCTTCCACGTATACAACCTTCTTTCATGATTCTTAAACCAAGTGTTAGTTATGATTATGTTGTGCTCTGTGCAAAATTCTACCAGGCGGCTTCCTCTTTCATTTCTGTCCCCCAATCCATATTCACCTACTATGTTTCCTTCTCTCCCTTTTCCTACACTCGAATTCCAGTCACCCATGACTATTAAATTTTCGTCTCCCTTCACAATCTGAATAATTTCTTTTATTTCATCATACATTTCTTCAATTTCTTCGTCATCTGCAGAGCTAGTTGGCATATAAACTTGTACTACTGTAGTAGGTGTGGGCTTCGTATCTATCTTGGCCAATGGAATGGATAGGGTCGTGAAAAGACGTTATAAGTTGAACATAAACTAAAGTAAGTTATCTATGGCTATGTTGACGTGATTAGATTAGAAAATGAGACAGTAAATGTATTAGATTCCTTTCGTTTATTTGGACAGCAAATCAGTCTATGGTGGCGAAGTAGATAGAATAAAAAAATGATATCTGAAAATATCAAACAACAAATTTCAGAAAAGATAAATTTATTAACTTCGAATATAAATTTAAGTGTTAGGAAGTTTTTTCTGAAGGTACTTATCTGGACTGTAGACTTACTGTCTTGAGGTAGGGGCGATGGCGATTGTAGAGGAAGACCAAGGCTTGTTGGGTCAAGTAGGTATAGGCTGCAATAGTTATCCAGAGATAGAGACCTGCATACGATACACTTGGGTGGAGAACTGCATCAAATACTGGTTGCTGCTCGATTGTGTGGGGCCAAAGTTGAATCAACAGAAGACATAGGAAATATGGCGTGAATGGCCAAAAGTTTATTTGATTGCGGGTAAAAATGCTGAAAAATAAGAACCAGCACGCGCTCGAATAAAGACGCCTACCATCTCGCGAAAAGTTAATCAGACAGTATCCTGCTGCGTTATAAGTACTTTTCCTGTGGAGGCCGTAGTGATAAGATTAGACTAATAGTGTTAAGACGGTTTAGATGGCTGAAGAAATGATGGATTGTTGGGAAAGAAGGAAGGAAAATTAGGCTTTAACGTCCCGTCGACATCGGGGTCATTGGAGACGAGGATTGTTGGGAAGGGGAGAGAACGGTATGTTGCATGACCAATAAAGCTGGCGACACAGATGGCGGCGATTACTAATGATCATCAACATTTTATATCATCTCCCTTCCAGTTTCATACTCTGCGTATAAGAAAAGTATGACTAGGACTGTGAAAATACTGTATTTTTCTAATTTCCTTTAAAAACTCCTAGAAGGTGCCAGGTATACGAATTCGCGTCTGGAAACACGATTCCTATGTTACAGGTACAAACATTTGAAGTAATGAGTTTAACTCGCTTCCTGGAAGAATGATACCTAATGTGGTAACACTGTCCAATGCTAACCGCTGTTATAGTTCTGGAATGGGATGCTGAGTATTAGAAGTAGTGTCAAGTGAGTATTGTGACACATGAACAGCGCATGGGTACGAAGTTCTAGAACTTTTAAATGAGGGTATAGACTCTCCCCGTATAGCAAATATTCGACCATGTAAGAAAATTAACGTTACAGGAGACTGGGCTACCGTAACACAATTCGGCTTCTACTTTCAATATATTTTTCACAGTGCCATCATTTGCACATTACATCGTACATGAATTTTGCGAAGGAGTCTATAGAAACCGTCCGAGGAGTTGCGGCTTCCGCGAGTTTCCTTGGATTTATATTAAAATTCACGAGCTCTTTATAACTATTTCGACGATTTAGCTCCAGTGCTTAATGTACCAAGTGTAGTGTTGCTCCAAATGTTTCGGCGCCTAACTAATGACGAGAGTGCAAAGAAACGTAAGAGCGGAAGATGACGTGTGTTAATCATTACATCTGAGCGGCCGGTTTAGAACGGGAGAGTCTGCAGCAGGCTGCAGCGCGCCAGGTCGTTTCCTGATGACGACATTTCGCTGAAACGTCGACGACGCCGTATTGGGAACTCGGTCACGGTGTGGCAAATCCTTTCCCCGCACTGGCAGAGGCTGGGTTTCCGCCTCACTTTCAAGCCGCCACGCACTGCTTCGTACCGCGGCCGCCATAACACAGCGGGCACGCACAAACTCACTTCGAAACACACGGGCGTCCATGCAGCGTATATCCATACATATTGTAAAAGTGGATGAATGTGTGTATGTTCCACATCTCCTCCTAAATCACTAGATCAATTTCAACCAAACTTAGTACACGTATCACATACTGTCTGTAAAGAACCACTGCGAGATTCGAAACCACCTGAGGCCAAAGCAGTGGGGGTGAGGCTGAAAAAGATGTGTAGCTAACGACGTGCAAATAGCCAGTCTATATTTATCCTGTATTTGAGAATGAGAGCGCTTAGTGACTGGCAAACATCTGTATACATAATATTAAACCTTTACCAGAGTTTTTTTGCCGACACCCCCACAAAATGCTGAAAGGAAAAAAGTTTATCGCTTACTACATTTCCGCTGCTAATACAGTAAAACTGCTGTATCAAGAAAGACCTTTTAATTTATTACTTCTTTACTACCAACTATATTTTCAACACATTTTGTAGACAGTATTCACATATATCACTGAATGTACTTGCAAAAATATATAATTGTACGACACACAATTCAGGAGATATGACACCACGAAAACTGAAATGTGTGAAAAACTGCCGAAACATTCGTGACGTTTAAATTTATTATATCTTTACTATTAACGCTAGCCGCAGACAGTATACATATACACCACTGGAAGTACCTGCAAAATTATGTCACTGTATGACAGTTCAGGATATACGCCGTCATAAACATTCAGCTGCGTGAAAATGAAAGAGTAGGTCGAAATTTGCTAGATACAAAGGTGAAATGTGTCATATATGTGAAATATATGTGAAATATATGTGACAAGAGCATAAGCGGGCAAAGGGCACGGGTAAAGAGCTTTTACTAAACCCTCGGTCGATTTCAGCCATGCTTGGTATACACATATTTCTTACTACATGGAAAGAAATACTGTGGGGGTAAGAACCAGCAACCTCCTACTGGGGTGGGGGTGATAACGTGGAGAGAAAAGGGAGGAGGAGGAAGAGATGGACAGACAGAGAATGAGTACCCAGCTAGCTGAGTATACTCAGAAACTGCCCGGGAACAGTAAGTCCGAGGTATAAATTAACGATTGACCTTCAGTCTTCGCACAGTCTGCTCGAGAAATATGCAACCGCTATCTGTCCAAAGACTTACCATGCTGCCAAAACACCTGCCTCACCTCCTAATTCGAACAGAGTAGTTAGTTGGTGCCCGTCAACAGTAAGAACGCCGATAGAACGCTACAACTGTCCAGTGAAGGGTAAAACATAGTCTTAAGCGACCCTCACACACTCATTATTATTGATCTAATAATATTTTATCAATATATTGTGCTGAAGTGCGAGGCCAAGAATGGTACAATAATACCACGCAATACTTAAATTCGGGAAACGTCTGTTAGAGCTCTGCCTCCATCGCGAACACATCGACGCTTGACAATGTGGAACTCGCTTGTATTGCGATTGGGTTGCTTGCCTTGCAAAACGCAAGCAGAAATTATGCAGGACGGGCGAAACAAGTGTGAAAAGTTTCCAGTGAACATTTCAATGGACAGGGATTCATTCACGGCAGCATAGATTCGTATACAACAACAACAACACTGGCAAGAGCATTGCCCTCCACCGTGTCAAAGTTTCGCGGTCACATTGATGCCTCCTGGTTTCAACAAATCACGTAAAGCGAGGACGACATTACACCGAATACGCACTGGCCATGGCAGAAGTGCCGACGCCCTGGAAAAAAGGCTTAAGATACCATCACTAGAATGTGACTGAGAAGCCGAAAAGGATACAACCCGACATATAGTGGAAGATCGCTCGAATCGAGCCTATAAGGAACCTTCACCGATTTCCTTGCAGCAGCAGATGATGCGGTTGGGACGATCCAGCGCTTGAGTGTTAATTTGTAGGTATTTGGTACATAGTATGTACATGTGCCTACGACCTATGTTTACTGTACTGTTATATGAATATATATGTATCACGATGTACGCCATATGATAAGTAAATAAACAACTAATTAAATAAGTGAACTGTGTAATTTATATTGTACATGTACTGTTTTATATGTACTTTTCTACTGCAACAACTGTTGCAAGCGAAATAAAAGAATTATCTCATGGTTTCTTTCGGACATGTCAGAAAGAATAGGCACAACACACACATACACACACACACACACACACACACACACACACATACAAATGAGCGCTCACATAGTAGGGGAGAGAGGGGAGGGGAGTAAACATAAGTCAACGCTGAATGAGGTCTCAGACACAAGAGAGGTGCAAAAACACTTGTATCTTCAACGGTGTAAGTTAGTAGATGCACAGGCCAGAGTAGATGTACGGCTGTTAAGTTAGGAGATTCACAGACAAGAGTAGATGCTGTCGAACAATAATTTTCGCTATAGTTAACCCGAATGCCAACGGCGTTGCCGCATTGGCAACACTGGTTCCCGTCAGTTCACCCAAGTTAAGCGCTGTCGGGAGTAGCTAGCACTTGGATGGGTCACCATTAGGGTCTGCCGAGTGCTGTTGGCAAGCGGGGTGCACTCAGCGCTTGTGAGGCCAATTGAAGACTTACTTGACTGAGAAGTAGCGACACTGGTCACAAAAACTGACAACGGCCGGGAGAGCAGTGTGCTGACCACATGCCCCTCCGTATCCGCATCTGGTGACGCTTAAGGTTGAGGATGACACGGCGGCCGGTCGGTACCGTTGGGCCTTCAACGCCTGTCAGGACGGTGTTTGTTCAATCAGAGATAAGTTCAACTCTTGATGTAATGAACTGATCACGTCTCATTTTACAATATTAACTGTATGTGTTCAATGAAAGCTAATCATATCCGTTGCTTGACGAGTGTCAGACACGTTTGGACTTAGTACAAGGTCGCAACGCAAGCGTTACTCATGATACGTAATCTTAGTTTGCCGCAAAGTGACAGCAGACGTTATTTGCCGTCATAACCACTTACTCTGAACTAGCCAAGACGCAGATGCCAGTGCAATAGCTGTTTTTGTACTTCCACGTTCAACGCCTACAGTATCTTCATAGCAGAAATGAAGTTGCTTAACATTTAACGAAGAGGTCGGTGTCACAAATTGTTAACAGCTGTTTCAGCGCTGCCAGTAGCTGCATCGGTATGTTTTGTCTTAATGGATGCGCAGTTAAGTCACTTTGCCCAACTGTAATTTACCAACTGTTTTGGCGGCAGGAGGGTAAGAGACGCTACCGAATCTAATGAGAGAGGGCAAGGAGCGGAGAAACGATGTTCTCTTTCTTTCAATAATCTGCAGTCAGCACTCTGCGAGTAATATTTCTCAAAATAACATGTGTCATTTGAGATAAATGTGGACAAAATACATCGTAGAGTTTGATGATCTTAAAAATAAGTACGAATACAGCTGTGGAAAGAAGTATGAAATTTAACGTGGTGTTCAACCAACAAGTCTTCGGTCTTCCATACACGTAAAGCAAGTGCTGAGAGGTACCAAGGGCGTCGCTTGGCATTCACTACAGAAATGTGTGGCCGATTAGGTGTCGCTCGACGACTGCATCCCACTCTTTGTAGCTCTCTGCAACATCTGGACTACTGGTAGCATTCTGCAACTCACGAGTGATTCCTTCTCCTAATTTTATGAAATTTTTTACAACCACCCTCCACACTGCTTGTCGGGCCCTATCTGCCGGTACATGAGGTTTGCTTGACCCTTTGTTTAGTTGTGGTTGTTTCTTCGTGTTTCCACTTCACAATCACGTCACCAACAGTCGCCCTAGGCAACTTTAGAAGGGTTTAAGTGTCCCTCATAGATCTGTTACTCAGGTAACATCCAAAACGTTGTCCACGTTTTAAGTCACTGAGGTCTCCTGATCTAGCCACTGCTGTTACTGCTTCTCTACTGACAACACAATTCTCCCCGCCTCCTTTTCTACTAGCGGGTCCGCCTCTAAGTAGTCATTTCAGAAAATACATAGTGATGTCCGGATACATTTGATCAGACAGAACAGACAGTCGATTTTCCCACTCTACATTTGAAAGTGGACCAGGACATGGTATCCTCCGCAAGAACGGTATGATGGCTTGCGGAGTATGTGCATAGATGTAGATATCTGGAGGAAGCCTTTACCAAGTAACGAATATTAAATAGGTAATACACTGAAGCGCCAAAGAAACTGCTACAGGCGTGCGTATACAAATACAGAGAAATGTAAACAGGCAGAATATGGCGCTGCGGCAGTCAACGCCTGTATAAGATAACCGGCTACTGCTGCTACAATAGCAGTTTATTAAGATTTAAGTGATTTTGAGCGTGGTGTTATAGTCGGCGCACGAGTGATGGGACACAGCATCCCCAAGGTAGCGATGAAGTGGAGTTTTTGCCATACGACCATTTCACGAGTGTACAGTGAATATCAGGAATCCGGTAAAACATCAACTCTCCGAAATCGCTGTGGCCCGAAAAAGATCCTGCAAGAACGGGACCAACGACGACTGAAGAGAATCGTTCAACGCGACAGAAGTGCAACCCTGCAGATTTAAATGCTGGGCCATCAACAAGTGTCAGCGTACGAACCATTCAACGAAACATCATCGATATAGGCTTTCTTAGCCGATGGCCCACTCCTGTACCCTTGATGACTGCCGGGGCCCGTCAACACCGACATTGGATTGTTGATGACTGGAAACATGTTGCCTGGTCGGACGAGTCTCGTCTGAAATTATATCGAGCGGATGGACATGTACGCGTATGGAGACAACCTCATGGGACCCTGCATGTCAGCAGGGGACTGTTCAAGCTGGTGCATGCTCTGTAATGCTGTGGGACGCGTGCAGCAGGAGTGATATGGGACCCCTGATAGGTCTAGATACGATTCTGACAAATGTCACGTACGTAAGCATCCTATCTGATCACCTGCATCCATTCATGTCTATTGTACATTCCGACAGACTTGGCAAATTCCATCAGGACAATGCGACACCCCACACGTCCAGAATTGTTACATAGCGGCTCCAGGAACACACTTCTCAATTTAAACACTCCCGCTGGCCACCAAATCTCCCAGACGTGAACATTATTGAGCATATCTGGAATGCCTTGCAACGAGCTGTTCAGAAGAGATCTCCACCCCCTCGTACTCTACGGATTTATGAACAGCCCTGCAGGTTTCATGGTGCCAGTTCCCTCCAGAGCTACTTCAGGCATTAGTCGAGTCCATGCTCACTGGGGCCCTACACGATATTAGGCAAGTGTACCAGTTTCTTTGGCTCTTCAGTGTAAATTATCGCGTATAAATAAAGAATGGCTTACCCACTGAAGCTAACCGTTCGCCAACAACTTTGTTAAGACAAATTACTCAAAACAAATATGTAAGTGACTACCGTACATGCCAAGTAGAGTAATTTTATGGCTCGAGGAAGTCAGGAGACACAGCTTCTTCGCTGTCCAAGTCGTATGCATTGCCGAGTTGTGCCGTGTAGCAACTACTGAAGTCAATGCAGTGGCGAGTGACGCAAACAGAGTAATGAAAACGCAAATAGCTTTCCTTACGGGAAGCTACTATGCCCTTTGTCCGCCAGTGTCGTACGGCAAGAAATAATAGCTACTGATGCGGCACGTTACGGCGAGAAACAGACATGGAATGCTCCACTCAGCTTCTTCTGGCGCTTTCCCAACAGGTGGGCACCGGGACGCATATGTCAAATAAGTATGCTTCGAAAGTGGCTCATTATGTTCCGTCGCCTTAACCGCTGTTGCATCTCTGTCCCCAGATATGTTCCGCGCACACCTACTCGACGCGTCGGTCGTTGTCCCTTCTCACCTAACTACCGACTTCTTGTTGCAGCCGAACTACTTTCCGACTCGGTTTACACTTTCTGAAACCGACCGTGAGATAACGGCAGCGCGCCTGTGTTTACTTTTACACAATCCTGTCTCGTGCGCCGCCGTCACGAGAGTCCCCCCCCACCATGTTGTAGAAAATCTATATGTCAGCTATTTGTTTTTATTACCAATGTATGTAACGTGTCGTAAAGGCCAAGGTGATTTCCGACATAAATTGACGGCAAATGTTTACACGCACTACGCCTATTGTAAGATGACGAATTCCTTGAAAGTTCAGTTTATTTGTTATAGAAGGACGTTGGAGAAATTTGCATCAAATTGTTTGAAGTAGATAAAAAAAATATAAGAGCGTAATTGTGACTATTTCTCTGAATATTTAAGCAGTACTCCTTGCAATTTGGTTGCATAGTTGTTTTACGTTTTTCTGCGCCCTAGTTTTATGCCATTTCAGTTTCTTTGATGTATTACATGAACATGAGTTTGTTCATATTCTAAGCGAAAAGAGAAAACAGGGGTAAAATGAAACGAAGATACACCACTTCGGAGTTAGATTGGTTGGTTGGTGGATTTGGGGGAGGGGACCAAGCAGCTAGGTCATCGGGCCTATCGGATTAACGATGGATGGGTGGGGGGGGGGGGGGGATGGGGAAGGAAATCGGCCATGCCCTTTGAAAGGAACCATCCCGGAATTTGCCTGAAGCGATTTAGGGAAATCACAGAAAATCTAAATCAGGATGGCCAAGCGCGTGTTTGAACCGTCATCCTCCCGAATGCGACTCCAGTGTGCTAACCACTGCGCCACCTTGCTCGTTCGGAGTTTAAAACAACAGTACTTCTGTCCGGTATTAGTCAACTGAACCGAATATTTTCACCTTCATTTATTGTGTACTGGAATCAAGAAATAGGAAATTGCTACCACTGCGAATACTTTGTGACTTACCTAAGATTTCTGACTGCGTGAGCTGTGATATTTTTCGTATATATATTTGTCATTATTGATTTAGATAGAACACGTCTTTTCATTCTCAACAAAGTGAAATCTTCAGATGTAAAAGTAACTTTGAAAGACTATTACTTTTCAAAATATGTACAAATAACGTAGTGCATAATGTGAGAAATTCCATGAGGCTTTTCGCAGACGGTGCTGTGTTATTATCGTGTGATTACAGGATTGCAGAACAATTTCTGAAAGCAGTTACATCCATAAAATATCTTGGAATAGCAGTACGGGACGATTTAAAGTGGAACAGCCACTTTAAACTACTCGCAGTAAAGCATATGCCACACAGATTCATTGGAAGGATCCTCAGGAAACGTAGTCGAGTCACGAAGGAAGTAGCTTACAAAATTCTCGTTCGACCAATACTTGAATATTGCTCGTCAGTCTGGGATCCGTAGCAGATAAGATTGACAGAGGAAACAGAGAAGATCCCAAGAAGAGCAGGTTCATTTAGTAAGAAAGAAAGCATCACGAAGATGCTCAACCAGCTTCAGTGGCAGGCGCTGCAAGAGAGGCGTTACGCACCACAATGTGATCTACTGTTAAGTTACGAGAGCGTACGTTCTAGAAAAATTAATCGATATAATGCTTCCTCCAATGTACATCTCGCGAAAAGCTCTAGAAGGTACAATTATACAGATTCGAGCCCATGCGGAGGCTTACAAGCAATCGCTCTTCCCGCAAAGCATTCGCGAGTGGAACAAGAAAAGGGGAAATGGCTGTGGTACACAAAGTACCCTCCGCCGTACAACGTGAGGTGGCTTACGGGGTGTAGATGTAGAGTCGGGATCACAGTAACGGCGCACCTAAAATCTACATACATGCATGTGTTGGGGGTCTGACTCACAGGACCACGGAGGTGTCAATTTCAGTTTCATTAAATTCAGATCTGAAGTTTCATCGGAAATTACATACTGCTTACGTGGATGTATGCCTGGCCCGACTGACTGTTTTCTTAGCAGAAGGTAGACGTAGTGCTCCGCCTGTCTGTGAAAATAATTTTCTTTGAAATGACAACCTTGTCGCATGTTTCAGTGCAGCAAAAATGAATCGGAACCTGGAGGCCAGCTCAAGATTTATATAAACGACTCGAGGAACAGACCGAGAATCATACGAAACTGTTCCACGAAACCTTAGCTGGCAGAATTAGAATTGCTGTCATCGCATTAAGTCCGTTTTTCTTTGTAAATTGAGAGTTCAAGGACGCTTGTTTCTTATCGTCTTTCAAACGCTGCGTCACTAACAGTTTTTATTTTTTCTAAAACATCCTGGATGTGATTTTAGGCTGCTTCACGCATTCCATCATATGCATACCGGGCTAGTACCCCAATCCCGCCTCAGATACACGATTCGAAAACATTTAGCAAACTTTCGTACACTTTCACGCACAGTTGCGGTACACCCAATCCGTCCCAGGGGGTAACGAGGTGGCCACAGGAAGGCCACCCCTTAAATTAACCATGCAAAATCAGTTCACAATCACACCGACCCTGCGCATAAGCGAGACAAAGGCTCAAGAAAAACTACAAAATAAGAAGATGGAAAACCTAGCTCTGGATGGTCGGATGGGGATTTCAACCGCCGTTCTTCCCAATACGGATCCAGTGTCTCACCCGCTGGTGTCATTTGAGAAGAGGAAGATTTGTGTGGAAACTAAAGTGTCCTATCTCCATAGCAACGATTAGCCCTTATTACTTGTAAGTTAGCTGTATGTCCTGTTTCTCTGTGCATTACGTAAGCTTTGCTCCGTGTTGCCTTCATTCTTAGCGAAGTGTGTAGCTGATGTACTACTAGATATGCTCGATCGACGAAGCATTTCTATTTAGCCAGGAAGGCTTCTTGGTCACAAAGTACTAAGACACCTTGAGGTACTGTAAATTTCAATGTGAGATTTAAAAGTAGAGGTTTATGCAAGAACTGTAGAGTTTTTACCAGAATTGTCAGTCTCAGATGACAGAGATAGACTGAGGAGATTCTTACTCGAGACTGTTCCGTCAACAACAGCCTCGCTGTCAGCACATCATTTAGCTAAAACACGAAGAAAATGCTCGAGTGTATAATTTGGACATTGAGACAATACAGGAACTGAGTCCGCGACAGAGAAAAGACGCGAAAAACGCAAACCAGTATAACCACAAACTCTACAAAATTTTATACTAGTAAGAGTATTCTTAGAGTAAGTGTAAGACATTCAGATATTTGGTCAAAGAGTGAGTACGCCTCAAAACCAAACGAACTATGTCAGGGTTTGTTAATAGAAAGATTAATTTTGGCAGTCTCAACGGCTGGATGTGGGAAGTTACAGAACGTGAGTTGGGTTCATTGTTACACCGTAGGACCCACAGTAACTGGTTGGGTGAACTGATACACAGGAGAAATACCATTTCAGTAGGACGGTGCCTGGTGAAGTACAACTTTCGGGTTGATGTCTGCCGCGCGGGATTAGCCTAACGGTCTCAGGCGCTGCAGTCATGGACTGTGCGGCTGGTCCCAGCGGAGGTTCGAGTCCTCCCTCGGGCTTGGGTGTGTGTGTGTGTGTGTTTGTCCTTAAGACAATTTGGGTTAAGTAGTGTGTAAGCTTAGGGACTGATGACCTTAGCAGTTAAGTCCCATACAATTTCACGCACATTTGAAAATTTTGTGGTTGATGATTGCTTTACGCACTACCCAGGCAATTATACTTTTGTGACTGTTCTTTTCCGTTTCTATTTTTCCTATTTCCTCTCGCTACACCGCCTGCGTTATGACAGAAGTAATGGTGCATCTGTAGAGAATTTTATGAGCGACGCAATAGTCGAAACACTAGAGGAACAAAACGTACCAGATTCACGAATGTAAACACGTCGTAAATCACTCGTCTTTTAGGTAATTCTGCTACAAAGAAATCTTACTGAAGTCGGTAGTAACACACAAACTTTTTTTTCTTATGCTGCACGCAGCTGGAGAGGATGTGTTGGCTACAATTTCCGGGCTGGTAAACAGACACTTTGGCTGGTACGCACCGAATAAAAAGAGAGAAACGAAAAAGACAGGCGCGCGCTAAATTTAACAAGGATAGACGACTATCAGCCGGTGACCAAAATACTAATGAACCTGGCACGCGAACTACACGGGAAGAGGTCATGTTCGTCACAACTTAAACTACCTGACTAGCGGCCCTGTCGAGGGTCAAAACATTGTTTCTTTGTCCGTGGCTCCCATCTAGAGAGTACAGCGGGCCTGTCTACTTCACTTCGGAACAGTGGAGAAACATACAGATAAATAAGGAGAAACCCGTTTCATGGGCTGCAGAGTGACTATTCTTATATGGATCTCATTCCGTTTCCGTTCAGTACATTCCGTAAATATCGCGCCTCCTCTCCAGCCGAATTTGTTACTCTATTACTGCGACTCACAAATGAAAGTTTCAACAGTTTTTATTCAAGTGAAGGCGCTGATTTCATTTTTGACCAGACCAAAGGTACATGTTGATGTTTCGGCACCCACAGAACACAGTAATGTTGGAAATTATTGGTGTAAATGCAGCCCTGGAAATTTCTCTCTTGTGTAAGACGGTAAATACCCCGTCTACGCTAAAGCCACTAGTTACAGCACAGAGCTCCTGCTGAAGTCTGTCAAAGAGAAAAGTTTGGATTTTACATCTCGTGAATGTCGGGGTCATTAGAGAAGACCTGTCTTACGAGAATAGGGAAACTGATCTTACGTGGATGGATTTATGGAATCAAGTGGTAGTAGTCCGAAATGAGCACGTAAAGAAAGGAACAGATCTCTCACTATTCCTTGACCTAACTTTGAAATACTGTCCTCTGAAACGCGGATCCTCAGCTTACTACAGTTAACTAGTGCTGTGCATCCTACCCTAGCGCCTTCAGTTTATGTGACACGTGAAACTCTCATTCGAAACACCGCCCAAGAGGACCATGAATATAATATCGAGGATTTTTTGCAACCCTTGTTCACTTAAATACGAGCAGCCCTTAGCGGCTCGCCATCTTATTTGCAACTATTCATGACGTCTCCTTTCCGGCTTAGATTTTTTAAAATGTGACTTGTAAGTACTGCATCTCTCTCCAGTCAGTACGAACTTTAATTTTATTAATGTATTATATACCTAATATGTTTTCGAATAGTTAATTTAATTCTGAAGACGACGTTCATAGTAGCGGCCAATTTTAACTTAATATTTGTGACCAAGGGCTTATTTGTTCTAAAATATCGAGGATATTTGCAGTGCGTCCTTTTCTCTTTTTTCCGCAAAGACATATTTGTGAAAGGAAAGACAAGCGAAAGAAAGAAGTTGGGACACTAAAGGCGTGTAATTTCAAGACAGACGCACACGTATACATGCGTTTCAATGTGACCAAAGAGGAAACGTGAAACGGGAGGTGGCGTCGTGTCAAACAGGTTCTGAATGTGTCCCTGAGGAATGGCATTCCAGATAGCTTCTATCCGAGTCCAAAGTTCAGTTGTATTGGCTGCTGGACGGGCGGGCCACGTGCCATTCGCTGAAATGCTATACATGTTCGACGGGTGATATTTCAGGTGAGCGGACAGACCAGGGCAAGAAAGGTAGCGGTCGTGCAGAGGGGTCTAGAAAATGCCCTCCAACATGTACATGAGCACTACAACATTTGGAAAAAGTGCCGGAAATACGTTGAAAGAAGGATGCTATTGAATGCTTCTCTGTATTGAGTGCCAGTAATTAGAAACAGTCGGTATAATCCATGAGACTTAGTGGCCTCTTAAACCATCACGCTCCTACTTCGTCCGTCATGAGGCTGCACTGTACTCTATATGAGACGGTATTTAACTCTATAAAATCTCACATACAATAGCCGTCAATGTAGTCCAGACTGAAACAAGACTTGAGACAAATGACGATTTTTGGCTTATCGGACATCACTGTCTGACTGAGAACGTCGATAGGTAGAGTTAAAAATACCCTTGGAAGGGAACATGTCCGTGTACGCAATCCATGAGCCACTCCCTGCAGCAGGGCGACAGGAGAGTGGCACACCAACAGAAGAGCCTGGATGCTGTGCTGACACCCGATTCTAAGTTCTGAGGTCCGTTCAGCATACTGAAGACACCCCTAATATTTCATAAATAGTTCAAGGTCTCGGAATAAAAAAAAAATTTACAGCGAGTGAGGGCGCGCAAAGGGGTGAATACATTACTGTATGATTAATATTCCTGATCTTTTTAACTGCCGAAATAATGTAGCAACTATGGCCTTATTTTTAAAGGATAATATAATTTTTTAACAATATTCGGTAACTCATTTAAGGAGAGTATAACGTCAAAAAATATCAATGATAGGGATATAACTAAATCGTTTTGTAAAGTAACTGACAATGTCATAAATTCCATGCCGAAGTACAACGGGATGAATCAAAGAAAAATTTGGAGAAGGAATTAAAGTTGAGGAAGAAGAAATAAATACTACGAGGTTTGTCGATGACATTGTAACTCTGTCAAAGACAGCAAAGGACTTGGGAGAGGAGTTGAACGTAATGGACAGTGTTTTGAAAAAAGAATATGAGACGAACGTAAACAAAAGCAAAACAAGGATAGCGGAATGTTGTCTAACAAAATCAGGCGATTCCGAGGGAATTAGGTTAGGAAATGAGACATTTAAGATAGTAGATGAGTTCTGCTCTTTGGGCAATAAAATAACTAATGAGGGCAGAAATACAGAGAATACGAAATGTAGACTAGCAATGGCAAGAAAAGTGTTTCTGAGGAAGAAAAAGTTGTTAACATCGAATATAAATTTAAATGTTTTCTGTAGGTATTTGTCTCGAGTGTAGTCTTTTTCTGAAATGAAATGTGGACGATAAAAAGTTCAGACAAGAAGAGAATAGAAACTTTGGAAATGTGGTGCTACAGGAGAATGCTGAAGATTAGATGGGTAGGCATGTAAGTAATGAGGAGGTACTGAATAGAACTGGAGAGGAACATCTGTGGCATAACTTGACTAAAAGAACGAAACGGTTGATAGGTCACATTCTGGGGCATCAAGGAATCATCAGTTTAGTACTAGAAGGAAGTTCTGTCGGTAAAAATTGTAGAGGGAGACTAGGAGACGAATACAATAAGTCGGCGAGAGAATTAGTTTAGGAAATGAGACATTAAAGATAGTAGATGAGTTTTGCTATTTGGGCAATACAATAGCTAATGAGGGCAGAAGCACAGAGAATCGAAATGTAGACTAGCAATGGCAAGAAAACTTTTTCTGAAGAAGAAAAAATTGTTAACATCGAATATAAATTTAAATGTTTTCTGAAGGTATACGTCTCGAGTGTAGTCTTTTTCTGAAATGAAATGTGAATGTAGGTTGCAGTAGTTATTCGAAGCTGAAGAGGCTTGCATAGGGTAATGTAGCATGGAGAGCTGCCTCAAGTCAGTCTTCGATCTGAAGACGACAACAACAACAATAACAACATATTATTTGCACGCTTCCTTCGTGGAGAGGCATTCGGAACACTATAATAAATGGCACGGGTTAATTACGCATAGAAGACGTCGTTCAAGCAACAGCGAACGATAAATGGGTCTCAGAAGCTGTGCTAACGTTGGTCTAGACCACGGAATAGCTGCGTCCGAAACTGGATCTGGTGAGCGCCAATCAAACAGGGAGTGCTCGAAAGGGAAACCAGAATGCGAGGGCCGCATGCAATCCTTTTTTTGTTCGTGGACACGGTTTACTCACCACGGTCACTCCATTTACTTCTCGATACACTTAGAGGTAACAAAGAGCGACGCATTCCAGTGTTATACAGAGAGATTAAAAAAGAAAGCGATTACGGAGGATGAGCAGTCTTACGGAAGAGGGGGCAGGCGGCGCGCTGGGGATCGATCTGGGATTGGGGTGTCGCGCCGCAGGGAGGCGTGCCTGCGTCACGCTCACGTCCTTGCGTAAGCGCGCTAAACTCGCGTTTCCCTCTTGTAGACCGTTACACAACCCGTCAGTTTCACGGTCCCCCTCTCGCAGCACGGGCCCCCGCAACCGCGTCACCTTCCCTCCTCCGGCACTCGTTTCCTTTGAAAGAGGTATAAATACGAATATCCGGCACGAGCCAGGCCGGATTCATTCTGTCGGCGATGGCAGCCCCTTCGACAGTGAAATCACTGTAGGCAAAAGCTTTACTAAGACGTGACGGGGTTCGGTGGTGGCCTTGCATAAGGACGTTCACACAGACGAGCGGACGTTCTGGCTTGCGCGTTCCGCAGTCGCGGTGGGGACGGCTGCTTCCCGCCACGTACTCCGCTCGTCTGTAGTTCCAGGTAAATTTTTTCTAGACAGACTCGATGCTATAGGCGGAACTCGCTTTTACTCTAAACTGCCATTCTGCAACGAACTTAACGACTGACCTTCCATGTTAGATACACAGGATTGAGAAAAACAACCTGATAATAAGGTCAAAGCAGTGTAGGGGACGTCGATCGAGCAATATTTTCCAGATAACCGTAGGTCGAAGACGCACCGTTGTGCAGCTATAGCCAGAAAACGGCAGCCAATCAGTGAGCAGCGCCCTGAAGTGCTTACACTTAAACTAACTTGCATCTCTTATGCTAAACACAGCAGTTACTCATTAAATTAGCTCAAGATAATGATTTTAGCTGAGTAGTCAAAGCTACGCAACCTATAAATTCCTATCCGTGCCTTGTTACGTTAGACGCGACTTTCCTGTGACGTTTACTGGGTAAAGTTTGACGTTTAAATCATCTACGCTAAAGATATCGTAACGTTAATAATATCTTAGAGAAATCGCATAGCTAGACTTACACAAATGCATACGCTTACCGGCTAAACCACCGTATGTTACGACCAGCTACGCTGAATGTACCGTGATGTCATTAACTCCTTAAAGATAATGTGAAACCCTGCTCGCTCTGTTCGTCCTCGAGACCCAGACAGCAGTGGATACAAGAGCACAGACAAATGCTGTGTGCCTTGACTTCCGGAAGACGTTCAACACCGATTTACACTTCCGCCTAATGAACAAAATACGAGCTTCCGGAACATTTACTTTTTATTTACCTAAGAAATTACAATTTTAATGTCACAAATAACATTAAAATTATTTGAATTATGTAGTGTCAATGTGAGCAAATGATACTATGAGCTAGTAAAGTTAATACTGATAGTAGTTCTACTACTGTGGCAGATATAAAAAGGATTTATAGGTGTACAAAAAAATGGTTCAAATGGCTCTGAGCGCTATGGGACTTACCATCTGAGGTCATCAGTCCCCTAGAACTTAGAACTACTTAAACCTAACCAACCTAAGGACATCACACACATCCATGCCCGAGGCATGATTCGAGCCTGCGACCGTAGCGGTCGTGCGATTCCAGGTTGTAGCGCCTAGAACCGCTCGGCCACTCCGGCCGGTAATAGGTGTACAAAACACATGTCTTATGATGTAGTGAATTGTGGGGAAAGGAAATTTAAGTAGACTGCACCAACTAAGAATACTGGGAAATGAGGAAGATTTGATTGGAAAGAAGGATGTACAAGGTTAACCAGTGTGTACATGGACAGTCGTAATCATTATTGTTGCTTTAGTAAACATGTCATATATCACATAGACCAGCTGTGTGACTGCACTGAAGAGTTTCTAGCGAAAAGAACACAGCATATCATTCTGGACGGACAGAGGTATTCAGACGTAAAAGTAACTTCGGTTGTGTCCCAAGGGGGTTTTGCAGAAGCATGACTTTTTACATTACATATAAATGACGTATTCGATAACGTCGGAACTTCCATGAGGCTTTTCGCGAATAGTGCTATTGTATACAGAGACGTCGCAGAGCAGGAGGAATGTAACGAAATGCAGGAAGATCTGCTGAGAATCGACGCTTGGTGCAAGGAGTGCTTACTGACCCTCAGCATAAGCAAATGTAGCGTATTGCGTATACATACACTGAAAGACCTGTTACGTTATGATTACACGACTGGAGAACAATAACTAGAAGCAGTTACTTCCATGAAATATCTAGGACTATGCGTACGAAGCGATTTGAAGTGAAACGATCACATAAAATTAAACGTGGGTAAGGCAGATGCCAGACTGAGATCCACTGGAAGAATTCTCAGAAAATGCAGTCCATCAACAAATTAGATAGATTACAAAACCATCCTTCGGCAAATATTTGAATACTGCTCATCAGTCTGGGATCCGTACCAGGTAGGACAGAGAGAAAATAGACAACAGCCAAAGTTTCATTTAGTAAGCCCGGAAGCGTCACAGATATGCTCAGCCAACTGCATTACCAAACACCGCAAGAGAGGCCTCTTCATAACGGTGTGGTTTGCTGTTAAAATTCCGAGAGCGTACGTTTCTGGACGGGTCAACCAATATAATGATTCCTCCTTCTTATATTTCGCGAAAAGACCAAGAAGATAAAATCTGGGATTCGAGCCCACATGGAGGATTGTCAGCAATCGTTGTTCCAGCGAATCACAGACCGTAGGTTGGCATGCCGAGTATAGATGTAGGTGTATGAAGAAGGGTACTGCTAAACACACCCAAACACGCTCGCTTACCGGACAAACTTCCACGTGCTCGTCGCTGATTGGCTGTCGTTTTATGACCGTAGCTGGACTTCCGACTTATGTTTATCTGAAAAATTTTGCTTAATTCGACGTTATCTATCCTGCTCTGGCCTTACTATCCGATTTCTCCACCTTGTACACCCATTCTCATTCACAACTCCTGTCATTTGTATAGACACTTAAGATCATCTTCGATTTTTGGACTGCCTAATTGCGCATCTGTAGTTTCTACTTGTTACTTCTTGAATTTTAAGATGCGAGATTGTTGCTTGTTGGACAATGGTCCGAAAATCAGTCGTGGTCGTATTGGTCAGTGAACTGCAGTGTCACTCAGGAAACATAGATGGTGTCCCAGTAGAAGTGGTCAGTATTCAGGCATATGACAGGAACTTTCATTTGAAGCAAAATACTTTTTATGGACATCGGCGCTATTCCGAATGTTTTCCAAGATAAAAAACATTTAATGTACATTATTACGAGGGATATTCGGAAAGTAAGTTCCGATCGGTCAAGAAATGGAAACCACTGTGGAAATCTAACAAATCTTTGCACATATGTGTTCGACAGTGTCTCTAGTATCCCCGTCGGTTGCATCACTTCACTCTTTTCAGTTCTGAGCGCATGGTGAGCACATAAAGATGCGTAGAAAATAATGTCTCCCGCCAAGTATAAGGTCCTGGTGAGAGATTTCACCTGATGTTATGCAACCCACATTACAGAACTGTCATACGGTTCCTACTTCGGGACAATTTTCGGTCGCAATCTCAGGGGCAATGGAAATGCTCCTGCAGCGTTTTCGATGTGAAGTGTTTGATCACAGCCGGTAATTGGCTCCGTCTGTGTTTCATCTCTGCTCACATTAACTACTGGCTATGAAGACAACATTCTCGCACAGACAACGAGCTATAGATGAGCGTAGAGAATTGGCGGGAAGCACAGGCAGCTGCCTTCTATGACGAGGGCATTGGAAAGTTGATACAACGGTGCGACAGATGTCCTAGTTGGAGCGGCGACTATGTGGAGAAGTAGCTGGAAGGTAGAGCCAACTGTCGCAAATAAAACATTTCTGATTTTCAATGTAGTTTCCATCTCGCGACTGATCAGAACTTACTTCCTGGACAAGCCTTGTAGTTATGGAGCAGATGGCTTTACAGAATGCTG
The DNA here is from genome assembly GCF_021461385.2 of Schistocerca piceifrons. Taxonomy (NCBI): domain Eukaryota; kingdom Metazoa; phylum Arthropoda; class Insecta; order Orthoptera; family Acrididae; genus Schistocerca; species Schistocerca piceifrons. The sequence goes on from NC_060149.1 coordinate 271,345,417, forward strand.
AATAATTCAAAAAATATTGTCACGACAATTTTGACTGGAGAAATCCAAAGGAAATCCACTACTATTCCTATGACAGAAAGACATTCCCCGGCAAACGGGTTGAAAATAACGAGGTAGGTTGGGATAGAATAAAATGTCAAAGAGGTTGGGTGGGTAAGACACATACTTGTATGCCGCTAGCCCAAAAACAAATGTACAATACATGTGTTCTGTGTCGGAAACCACTCGGAAGAGGGTATATGTCCATATGAAGACTTTTACTTCGAATTTTCATTCTTGACATATCCTCCTGGAAAAGCCTGTATAGTCAGTATAGGTTTACGTGGGAAGGCTTGGAACGGCTATTAGCAAACATACACTACATCAATAGAAGACCGCGACCAATCGATCTGTAGACGTGAAGGTCCTGGACTCATTGACGAATGAGGCTCAAGTCCCTGTTCGGTCATTCTAATTTAGTTGTACTAAAAGTCGCCTAAGGGAAATATCGGTAAGGTTCGTTTGAAAAGACTGCGGCTTTAAACCGCATTCTGCGTTCATTTTTTTTTCTTAAAAGTTTCGAGCGTACCTACTGGACTCATTCTGCATGCATATGCATCGGAGGCTACATACTTGTAGGCACAATGCGTCAGCACTATAGATAGATTTGTTTACTGTCAGAAATAGTAAGCAAAAAGGAATGTGTGAGTTCTTACGGGAAACGACTGCTGGGCTCCAACAAGTTTAAGCAGCCTACCACGGTTTCCCAGTTGCTCCATGAGCCGAGGTCTGGTGTTATCGATGCCACCACACCAATAGGCCTAAGAAACTGAAAGGCTGAAACCACTGAACTGTAAAGTTTTGTTTTTATTTGAATTCACTGACTTTCGGGCCGTGCCCATTCAGCCATCTTCAATGGCGGAATGTCAATTATGACGATACGAACGTAACGACGACACAACACTCGGTCCCCGAGAGGAGAAAATCTCCCACGCGGAACTGTGAAGTTCATTGTGCGGACAAATCGTCACACTTCCGCGTCATCTACTGCAGGAAATTTCGGTTGCATCTCTGACTCAGAGGTCAGTGGCAGGAGCATCCGTTGCGAAGCCATACGACTCGGTTTTCATGGCCGTGCTACTGCCCAGAAGCCACTAATCACAGGAACGAACGCGTGACGTCACTTAGAGCGGTGTAATCAACGCCAGTAGTGGTCTGCGGAACAGTGGAATAAGATTTTATGGAGTACGTGATGTAGCATTCAAGTGGGTAAGTGTGGACCTTGTGCAGAGATAATTTGACAATCCGGGGTTGTTTCTCCTGTTTCAGATTCGGACCATTAGTTTGGATGACAAGATGAAATACGTGTTTATGTTAAAATTTTAGACAACAGCGTGCTTCCCGCCCTGCGAGAACAGTCTGAAAGCATGACCATGATAAGGCTCCTGCCTATAAAGGACGCACATTGTACAGTAGTTCCGTAGTAATCAAGAGGATTTCATGGAGCGACCTGTCCATTATGCAACCTGGACATCCATCTAAAGCCTTTGGGATGTGAGATTTAAAACTTTGCCGGCGTATAGACTTTCCCGTGAAATTTCGGAGAAATTGCCGGAAGCCAGTATTTTCGCCATTATATCCCTGGAGATGGCCAGAAGAATCTGTGTCGAAACATCGTGACATGAAGTTACCGATCTCCGGCAGTTCGCCCGAAATTTCATGAAATAACCTTCCGGATGACCTAGAGCACCAGTTGCGTGGCAAATCAACAAGTCCAAAATTACAACCACTGTTCATCGCACTTCAGGGAAGGGGAAGTAAATTAAACCCGCAGGACACCAGATCGTACAGGTTCTCCGAACACCAGACATAGTAACAGTGTCTTTGGTACGCAGAACAATTCGTATCCGGAGACGTAAGTACGTAGAGAGGTTGGACAACAATACGGAAACACCAAAAACACAACACATTACCTTGGCTAATACCGTGTAAGAAACCCGTGGTATTCAAAACAGCTTTCAGTCATCTCGAAATGGATAAATACGGGTCCCGTATAGTTTTCAAGGCATCTTATCCCATTATTCCAGAAAAATAGAGGGAAGTCTAGGTAATGATGATGGAAATAGATACTGGTCACGTACCCTTCTTCCCAAAGTAGACAACAAAGGCTCAGTAATACTGAGATAACAATGACTGTAGTGGCCAGGGGCGATGCGAAAGTACATTCTCGAGCTCACAAAACCAGTCTTGGACGATGTGAGCTGAATGTCAGCACTGATGACCTCGCTGTTGAGGACCGTCCCCTGTACAATTTTTCTATCGCTCTCCTGTTCGGTTATAGGCAATAAAACAAAGAACACGTTAGGCGACACCGTCTCTGGTTGGCCGCTTGAATTTGTGCTCGCAACGGCATGGTTTGGCTAACTTCAGTGCTAATTATCTCGGAAACGGTGCAAAGAAACGAATTTTTTCCTTAACAATTATTTCTCAGCAGAACGCACCCTGCAACACGCTTACAAGCTTTTCAGAGCGTTTCACCCTGTATACAAACTACATAGCAGACAACACCGGAAGTTCCACGAGGCTTTTCGCGAATGATGCTGTTGTATTCAGGAAGGCGCAACGCTAGAAAATTGTGGCGCAGTACAGAAACTCAGGTTCGTCGCTTGATGCAGGGAATGTCAACTGACCCTCAACATACTCATATGTAACGTACTGTGAATACAAAGACAGAAATACCCATTATTCTTTGATCACATGGTTGCAGAACAATCGCTGGTTGCAATTACGTCCATAAAATATCTAGAAGTATGCTTACGTAACGATTTGAAGTGGAGTGACCTCATAAAATTAATCGCAGGTAACGAAAATTCCGGAGTCAGATTCATTAGAAGAATTCTCAGAAAATGCAGTCCGTTTACAGAGGAGGTAGCTTAAAAAACTCTCGTTCGACCAATACTTGACTATTGCTCGTCATTATGGGATTAGTAAAAGATAGGACGGAAAGAGGAAGTACAGACGATCCAAAAAAGAGCAGCGCGTTTCGTTACAGGTTCATTTAGTAATCACGAAAGACTCAGGGACATGATCAACCAACTCAAGTGGCAGACGCTGCAAGGGAGGGAATCTGCATCACTCTGTGGTTTACTGTTAAAGTTCCTTGGGCGTACGGGCCTAGATGAGTCGACCAATATATTTCATCCTCAAATGTACAAGGGTGAGTCACATGAAAACCTTAAATATTTTTTAAAGTATTATTTATTGTGCAGAAGTGGTAAAAAGCTGAATCACTTTTCAACATAATCTCCCCCATGCTCAATGCAAGTCCTCCAGCGCTTAAAAAGTGCACGAATTCTTTAGAAAAAATTCTTTTGATAGTCCACACAACCATTCATGCACCGCGTGGCGTACCTCTTCATCAGAACGGAACTTCTTTCCTCCCATTGCGTCTTTGAGTGGTCCAGACATTCGGAAATTACTTGGGGCAAGGTCTGGTGAGTATGGTAGATGAGGAAGACACTCAAAATGCAGGTCTGTGATTGTTGCAACTGTTGTACGGGCAGTGTGGGGTCTTGCATTGTCATGTTGCAAAAGAACACTCACTGACAGCAATCCACGTCGCTTTGATCTGATTGCAGGCCGCAGATGATTTTTTAGGAAATCTGTGTATGATACACTGGTGACAGTGGTCCTTCTAGGCATGTAATGCTCCAAAATGACGCCTTTTTCGTGCCAAAACAGAGTCAGCATAACCTTCCCTGCTGATGGTTCTGTTCGAAACTTCTTTGGTTTTGGTGATGAGGAATGGCGCCATTCCTTGCTAGCTCTCTTCGTTTTCGGTTGGTGGAAGTCAACCCAGGTTTCGCCCCCAGTAACGATTCTTGCAAGGAAGCCATCAGCTTCTCGTTCAAAGCACCGAAGAAGTTCTTCACATGCATCAACATGTCGTTCTCCAATTTCAGGAGTGAGCTGCGGCGGCACCCATCTTGCAGACACTTTGTGAAACTGGAGCACATCTTGCACAATGTGGTGTGCTGACCGATGACTAATCTGTAAACATGCTGCAATGTGATTCAGTGTTACTTGGCGGTTTTCCTTCACTATGGCTTCAACTGTTGCAATGTTCTGTGCAGTCACAACTCATTGTGCCGCACTTGGACGAGGAGCATCTTCCACTGAAATCACACCATTTGCGAACTTCCTACACCATTCGCAGACTTTCTGCAGTGACAAACATGCATCACCGTACTGAACCTTTATTCCTCGATGAATTTCAATAGGTTTCACACCTTCAGTACGCAAAAACCGAATAACAGAAAGCTGTTCTTCCCTGGTGCAAGTCGCAAGTGGGGCGGCCATCTTTATACTGATACTGCGACGGTATGTGTGCATCTGCACTATGCTGCCACCTACAGGCCATTCTGCACTCTGTTTGTAGCATGCTTACCAACTTACAGGATAACGGCGCGAAATTTCGATTTGTTATTACAAATTTAAGGTTTTCATTTGACTCACTGTGGTGTGCGTACCGTAAGACCTTCGGTACACATACCATCAGATTATTTGACTTGTCGCTCTAACGAAGTAGGCGAGTGTCAGCAATATGTCTCATGGTCTTATCGTGGCGTGTTTATCTTCTGCCGTTAGGTCAGACGATAGAAATGCCACTTGCACGCTTAGAGTAGCAGATTGACGGTGATCAACTTTAAACAGAACTTGATTAATTTTCACACACATTTATTAAAATAATAAAAATCGTAGACATTACGTAACTTGATTCTGGATGGTGTTTACAACTGACAATCTGAAGTACCTTTGGTCTTGGTGCGTTAATCTTATTCTCACATGTCTCTGATACTTGACAAAGTGTCCATACATTTCTCTTCATGGCTATGTACAGGAATATGGTAATCTTATTAGGTGCAGACTGAAACTTGACTATAGACTGGTACAGACTAATGCAGACTGACTAATCGGAGGTCTGTACACTCGTTATAATACCTCACGCGTTCAGGTATCACTGCCCGAGTGTGATCTGCGAGGAGAAAAGGTTCTACGTTAGCAGCAATCTCATTGGCTGCGTTACATATTAATACGTGGATCAGCGGAAGCAGAATTTGGTCCGTCTCTAAGGCAGCGCCATCTCGTAGTGCGGAGACGGACGAACGCTGCGCCTGCGCTGTTGTGCTTAGTGGGGCGCGCTCTAGTGGGAAAGTTGCGTACGCGCTGACTACGCGGAACTATGTACACAACACTCACCCTCGTATATGCTGCGAAAAGACCATGAAGGTAAAATTAAAGAGATTCCAGGCCACAAGGAGGTTTATCTGCAATCATTCTTCCCGCGAAACTTAGTGGACTGGAACAGGAAAAGGTGGAAGGGGGGGGAGTGCCAGTGGTGCACAAAGCACCCTCCACTACAAATCGCAAGGCGGTTTGCGGAGTATAGATGTAGACGTAGAAGGTGGCATTCGGAGGCTCTTTGCTTCCGTGCCACAACGAACAGAATATCCGTGCCTGTGGGATCACACTTCGTACAGATATTGATGATGGTCAAAGCTTCTGAATAGAACGAAAGTTTACTCATTTCATACTCGTTTCGTGATGAATATACCCACGCAGTTTGACATATATCGGAATGGTGCTCCATGGTGCAACACTTTCCATTTCGGTGAGGGTGGTGCCCCTCGGGTATGTGAGGAATCGCCCCGCGGTGTTGCAGCCATGTGCCAGCTGTGTGTTGGGCAGCGGCGTGCGCTGGTCAGCTGTGCGGGGGCAAGCCGAGCCCCCGTGCTCCACTGCCCTTACCGAACGCCTTAAAAATAGCGCCGCTTCCTTGGCTCTGCCCGCCGCGCCAGGAAAACCTGCCCGCACGACAAACAAGTGGAAGGCGAACGCGAATGCTGTAACGGCGGCGCGCGCCCGCGCACAAATTCTCCTTGGAGCCAAACCGTTGACGTCACTTCTGCCAGAGAAAACGCCAGAGGCTTGCCGCACACTGAGGACTAGCCCATCAGCCTTCTGGTGAGAAGCACTCTACGGCAGTCACTGCGATTTCCTTATTCCGAGTTAGCCGTAGATCGAATGCAAAACCAGTTCACTCGGGACTGTAATGATCAAACAGCTGTCACCATACAGAATCTGAATACAAAGAATCCTAAGAAATTATTATTCTATTATACAACTTGACGAAAGAAATTTGCGACTTTTGCTGCACTGGGGACTGAAATAACTCGACGACGACAGCTGAAAATTTTTGCCGCATCGGGATTCGAACCCAGATTTCCTACTTTACGCGATCAGTCGCCTTAACCCTTTCGTGGGCAAAATTATTGAGCAGTTTTTTTTAATGAATGGAGAGCAGATAGTAGTTAACAGATAGGTATATTTATCATACAGAATATCAAATTTGCTCCAACTGTGAATGTGAGGTCACGCAACAAGGTGGGAAGTATTCTTCCCACTGCCCTTCCTTGGAGTTAAATGACAAAAACAACTTTTTCAATATATGTCATATTTATTTGATAAATTTACTTCTCTTGTTACAATGATTGTTCACAATTATTTGCCATGAAATTTTCTGAAACTTGGGTCTATGCAAAGTGGTATTTGACAATATGTACAAACACAGCGAGTGCTCTTTTCCGCAGCTTTGGTACTACAATGACGGCACGTATAGTAGGTTTCTCCTAAAATGGGTTGATGCTCCCCTACAGCCACATGACGAAAATCTTCAGGTACTTAACCCCGTTTTGCCAGAAACACAAATTTTTGTCCACGCCTTTTTTGGGATGAGAAGCCAGCTATCAATTGTCTGGCTAGATGGATCCTGTATGTGAGCTGATCATTCTGTCCACTTTCTCCTTTACTTATTTTCCACAGGATAAAACTGTTCACTGCAGCAACGTCCACCAGGACATAAAAGATTCTGTGCCACCATTTTACAGAACGTCTGCCAATAGCATACCTTTCTCGTAATTGGTCAAACTTATCGACACCACCCATTATTTTGTTGTATTCTGCCACAACTTCAGGACAAGAAATCTCTGTACTAGTACCATCCTTGTTTTTCCTTTTCACTGTGGCTGTTTCTCATGGGTCATGAATTGAGGACAGGAAAGTGACTGGACGGTTATCCATCCATTTTACTGCAGAAATGGCTCCTCTTGTTTCAAACTGGAATTCTCCTCGTTCCAATTTTACGTTTTCCTTCATAAATTTGGGTAAATCAAAAGTATTTACCTTATACTATACCTTTGAGGGAAAAATCACAAAATGTCACGCAACCAGCACTGAAAGGCTCCTCTACAGAGCAACACTCAGCTATACAATGCCTCTGCGCGAAGGTAGAGCAAAAACGGAGGGAACTTCCGACTGGAAGTACTACCCTATACTGTTCACTAGGTGGTATTACCGTACAGAGGTGGGAACTGTGAATCCCACGGGACTATGAGCGAGTTCATTGTAGTGGGAAGCATGTTTCCCACGGCTCACGAAAGCGTTAACCGCTTTGGCTGCCCGAGCACTTCTCCCGTCCGACCCAAAACCCTGTATGCCGCACACTACAGAGCAGTGTCCCCTGGCCATTATTCCTATGTACACAGGATGCTCAAAAATTCCTATTACTTGTAGACGGGACTGCGTAGATATTCTGAATTGGAACCCATGTCCGGAAACGTACCGTTTCCGTACTAAAGCCGTTTGAATACATGTTGGTAACGCGACCACTTTTACAAGTAATTTATTACGCGTGACCAAGTACATCACAAGTTTTAAGATTCCACTCACTAATAACCAAAGAAACACGCCCAACTTCTCGTGTACTCGTTGATGGTTCTCTTTAACGTGATGCAGTATGGCTTCTTCCAATTCGGGTGTGTTGGAGCACCACAGTCACGCTTGCTGACGGTGAAGGTACCACTTTCTCGAAGACGTTGCTGTGACGGAAACGGTATGCGATATAGTCGGGCGTTGTGGACAGCGATCTTGCTAAAGGCCACGAACAGCTCTTCCATTTCCGTGAGCTTCTCTATACAGAAAGATATGTTGGTGTATTCTGCAAAAGTGTACTCAACCACGTTGCTCTAACACTTACAGACATGTGAAGTAGGTTCGAACCAGGTCAGAGAGGAAGGACAGACGTCAAATGACAACAGCTGATTCGACGTAAGCACCACACACCATGACTACTCTGTTGCATACCTATCCAGCAAACATATTTTCAAACGGCTGTAGCACAGAAACGGTATGTTTCCCGACATGGGTTCCAATTCAGAATATTATCTACTTAGTCCCTCTATAATTTCTAGAAGTCTGTAGGGGGAATTCTAGAGTACCCTATATGTAATACTCGCAGAAACGTAACAGAGACTCAATGAAACAATAGAAAAATACCGACAAATGAGTTCGTTTTTTGAGCCGTCTGTGACACCCTTGTGTTGACTAGAAATACTTTCTGATGGTATATGTCTGGAATGTAGCCGTGTACGGAAATTAAAACTGGACGAAAAACAATTGAAACGAGAAGGGAATTGAAACTTTTGAAATGTGATACAGAAGAAAGTTGAAGATTAGTTGCGTAGATTGAATAAATAATGAGAAGTACTGAATCGAATAGGGGAGCAAAAAAACTTACGATACAACTTGAGTAGAAGAAGAGATTGAATACTAAGACACATATTAAGGCATCAAGGAATCGTCAGTTTGCAAATGGATGGATGTGGGGGAGTATAACTTTTAGAGGGAGATGCAAGTTCTACTACAGTAAGCAGGTTCAAATGGCTGTACGCTTCCGTAGTTGAAGAGCCTTGCCCAACATAGTGTAAAAAGCTGCGTCAAAGCAGCCTTCGAACTGAAAACCACAACAACCTTCCCATTCCACCTGACTCGGATTTGCAGCCGTATATCATGGATAAAAGTTTTATGGAGACCGTGGTCATCTCCTTCGCGCAATCGTCAATAGCAACATTTTCTCTAACACAGCGTATATTCGATCCACCACAAAATATTTTCCTCGTAGCAATATATTCAGTCACCTCTTTTAATATACAGCGAAACACGGCCACACTGGTGTTGTTAACTACAATGCATATTTTTTTCCCTTTACATGAACGATGAACTAGATTTCAATAGAATTACCATCGTGTCCTCTCAAACTGTCATCCTTCCCGACCATTTTGATTTTGGTTTTCTGTAGATTTCTTGAATGGTGAAGTCGAGTTGCACGATGTGCCACCTGTAAGTTCAAGATGAATCCTTTCGCCCTCCTTCTCCGTTGTTAGTACCTTCGATATGGAGAGGACGTTAAAGTCTAATCATCACACCTGCTGCCAGTTAGAACTGTCGCTGATTGCATTCTCGTTTGGTAGCACAGAAATCAATAAAAATTTGATTTTTGTGGAGGAACAACGCATCACGGCAGATACAGTAAATACTATTTGGAATTAATCGAAACGATTTATTTAGGGAACACAGTTTGATAAACTCATAGCTGCGTAAACTATGAGTATTTAGCAACAATCACTCTCGACACAAAAAAAAAAATCCATTGTGTAGAAATAGATTGTTGTTTAGAACAGATAGAAGAAGCTTGTTTGGTTGCTTGTCTGTTAGGCGCATCTTTTCCTGGCGGCACAGACCAAGATGCATAAGAGACCCGAGTTATGTTTCATAACGCAAATAATCGTGAGATAACCTCTCACCTCCTACAGAGTATGATATTCCTTATAGAAACTGTCCTGGTCGTCAGAGATATCTGGTTTAAACAAATTTGTTCTGTTACTTTTCGACGTCATTTAATTCGATATAAACTTCATGTCGATTTACATTTAATGGATTTATATCTTATCATGACACTACTCTCTTTTCATGTCTCCGAATGCGGAATTTTGTCTTCTTGTACACTACTACTAACAACATCGTTATAATGAGACTGCAACACACGCAGGATACAGGCTGTACTTCGATAAGCCCTCTTTACAGACACTTTTTGTTCAGAAATCTTTATACGTCTTCTCATTTAAATATGAGAAAAACTGTTTTAGATGCCATTAGAATGAAAACTAGAAAATAAGCAGGCTTTAATAAAGGCAAACAAATAATGAACGAGTAATTTTGAATTTGGAGCGCATGTTTCACGTTCAGTGCATGATCACTTCTAGTATACGTTTGCAACGGTAACAGAGAGACATTTTCTTGTTTTACGAAATGAAGGAACCGAAAATGGAAAAAAGTCGGGAGAAATCGTTGGTTTGCTAGAAAAACCATCATTACTTGAACTACACAACTATATTTTTTTCGCTGAATGTATTGTACCCACGGGGAAAGTAATTAACTACGAAAAAGAAAGACGTCAATTTTCAGCTTCGAAAGAGAAGTTTGAAGTACCGGTACCGAACGATAGTGTCAACACCTTTCTTTATATGGCAATGTCAATCCACGCATGAGCTCTGCGACATATGCAACAATTCGGCGCCTTGCCTTGGGCTAACTGTCATCGATAATCCCCGATACAGTCTCGACTTGGTCCCATCCGATTTACACCCGTTTCCAAAAGTTAAAGAACAACTTCGAGGACTTCACTTTTGATAGTGATGAAGCAGTGCAAGCAGAGGTGGTGATGTGTTTGCGTCAACAAATTCAAACGTTCTACAGTGACGATATCAACGAACTGTTCTCCCTTTGGAGAAATGTGTTCGTCGCCAGGGTGACTATATTGAGAAATCAATACGTAGACATGAAGAATAAAAATGTAGAAAGTTAATAACGTTTGTTTTATTTAAAAAGATTTAAGGGTTTTCAGATAAAAGTATTCGGTGGCATTACTTTTCAGCACGCCTTCGCATTAAAGTGAAAACACACATGGCGTGGTCAACGTCCTAAAATTTTTAATACATAAGAACAAAAGTGCTTACAATTCAGCAGTAATGTCATGCCGTCGACTGAATGAATGTAATTTCTCGCGTACCACTGTGAGTGTGGCAGTAGCCGCTCATCGTACTAGAATAACTCATTCTTTGCGTCTCATTCGAATTAAAAAATACGGCGTACATTTCTAATGAGGGTTAACACTATTACTGACACTCTCATATTTCTTCACGACAGAGATCTTTTAATACATCAGTTTATCCTCCTCGTAGCATGAATGTCTGTTGACAATCTACGTTAGTTTCGAAACACATCCAGTGTCCTAAAGCCTAATGGATTAGTAAACGAAAACTTCATCGAAAAAGGGTAGTTCCAACGTGTGAAATGTGGTACATACCAGATAAACAAAAATATTGACAACGTAAGTGACTGGTTTTAGGTTTCGTAACAACTCTACTCTTGCATACCAGCATGGCCTCAGATAAGTTGAGGTTGAAGCTACCACACTGTAAGTGACGCAATGGCACATCGGGGCTCAGCACGTTTTTAGCCTACTGTAAGCTGATTACGGGCGACTGACGCAGGACGTGGTCCGACGGCCGTGCTTCTCTATTTCATGATCAACCGTGCGCCTGCTCTGCAAACGAGAAACAGAATCCTCCCGCCGGGCAGCTCGCCTGTTGACTCTGCGGCCGCATAAGGGAGCAGCCGGATCCCTGATGGGGAAGACACGCTTCCGCCTCACGGATGAGCATCTTAACTTGACACGGAAAAGGGAGAGAGGAAAGTAATTACCCACAATTTTACAGTGAGCAGTTTCATGCTGCGGAAGATAATGACAGCAACAGAGTAGTTACGAACAATTGGATAATTTCATAAGGCTATAATTTCTCGAAAACTGAACCCACATAAATAACCTTACCACCATCTCTAAAATAGAGATTTGATGTTGTTACATAGGCTGAGACACGCTTGATGTTAGCTCCATGCGTCCAGGCGACACCGCCTTATCACCGAGTTTCCTCAGCCACATATAGTGTGACGTTCTTCGTGGATGTTGAATGTTCTCATTGTTGATATTGCCAATGAAAGTGACAAAATCTGGCAAGAATAAAACGCGCAGACGCGCGCTCGAACACAATTCGAAACGACAGTTTCTGCCTGCTTTGAAAGTGTCGGACAGGGGAGCTCTTTCTCACCCCCCATAACATTTCCACATTCTTACGCACGCTCGCACGCACACGTACATACACACAGGTCTGTCGAGTAGGGTGTTCATGGATAAAAGGGGACATCTGCGGTTGATGTGCGAGCAAGCTATCGACAAAGCAGATTCCGATAAAACGAGGATTCCGTATGTTAAAATGGCGCACACCTTCTTGTTGTAAAACAGACGTCTTTTTCTGTTCCTTCGCCGTAAGTTGCGGTGAGTGTTCCAACATGTCCGAATACGCGCGTCCATAACAGTTCTCTAGGTAAAGAACTATGGGCCGGCCGCAGTGGCCGAGCGGTTCTAGGCGCTACAGTCTGGAACCGCGCGACCGCTACGGTCGCAGGTTCGAATCCTGCCTCGGGCATGGATGTGTGTGATGTCCTTAGATTTAAGTAGTTCTAAGTTCTAGGGGACTGATGACCTCAGAAGTTAAGTCCCATAGTGCTCAGAGCCATTTGAACCAAAGAAATATGGGTGACTCACATGTCGGAAGAAAACACAATAACTATTAGACTGTCACGAACAAAATCAAAAATCCTTTTTTTAGGGTATCGTAGTAAAATGATGTATTTATATTAAAAGCTGGTGAAAGTACAGTCTTATGAAATCGACGAATAATTTGTAACCGCCGTGCTTGAAGCGCCAACAAGCAATTCGAAACGACAGCTGCTCTCTTCTTTGATAGTTTCGGACGTGGGAGTTCTTTCTCGTGGAAGCATAAGAAAATATGTTCAGCAAATAAATTTTGTCCCAAATCATTTCCACAATTTTACGCAAAAGATTATGAAAGAATTATGTCTACCATCGACACCAAGAACATTAGAGACGGAGCACACCCCAGATGGAGGACAGTGACGGGTGGAAATCAACGGTAATATTGTTGAAAGAAATGCCTTTTCATTCGTCTGCAGTGATTCTGGGAAACCGGGGAAAACCTAAAACTGGATGGCACGGGGAAGATTCAGGCCCGCTCCTTCTAAATACTAATGCAGTGTCTTAACTAACCAGTCGTCTTGTTCGGTTAGTAATCTTCCTGCTATGTTGATATTCCCTGATCTCTGCGATGAAATCTGTAACAGAGCAGCCGATTCTCTGATCGAAAAACGTGGTTTTCTTAAATGAGATATCAAAAATTGCTATCGTCCACTTGTGAGCGTAAAATTACCAGAATACAGAGCCCGCGTGTTCTGGTAACGCACACAACCTCGCTGGATGCCTTGCTGAAAATGGAACAGTTTCCGATCTGAAGTGCACGACTTCCTGTGTCCTCGTCCATTGTCTTACTTCCCCGTTAGAGAGGGCTCTTGGTTTATGCTGAAGCGAAGGACGAGATGTGTATTTTAGTACACGTACACAGTTTGTGCTCCACCGGCCCAGATTGCAGCTAACTGGCGGCTTCCTCACTACTCCCAAACGAATGACGCGATGTGAAAGCGCAGTCGGACGCGTTGTTCAAGCTAACCGAGCAGTCACAAAGTTATCTAATATTCTAAATAACCGGCCCCATTTCCTGTTCTCTGCCTATCGCTGAAGTCCGTTTGTGTGTAGTTTCCCTGTCGTACCAAACACGGAGTCTTATTCGTAATTTAACACTACTGACGATATTGTACTAATGTTAGAAAAAAGACAAGAATCTTACGCAAGAACTGTACCTAGCAGCTGAGCCTTGATGTAGGCGCCAGTTACAGAACTAGAAGGTTTAGGCAATCTATCTTATCTGATTAGTTTCTAGTGTCCCCTTTTTTGTATTGCTTGACAAAAATATCTAAAAATACGTTTATTATTTGTGAATACAAGTGTTCGTAACGAAGTTTGTGTATGCATATAGCTGGAAAATATATTGGCATCTCGAGGTACAGGAATTTTTCCTTTTTCTCACTTCAGAGTCATAATCATGTCTTCAGTCTGGAACCGCGTGACCGCTATGGTCGCAGGTTCGAATCATGCCTTTGGCATGGATGTGTGTGATGTCCTTAGGGTAGTTAGGTTTAAGTAGTTCCAAGTTCTAGGGGACTGATGACCACAGATGTTAAGTCCCATAGTGCTCAGAGCCATTTGCGCCATAAACATGTCAAATGCAAATTCTCTTTCAGGATGTCGATTTTTATTGGACTCCGAGGTACCCAGGAGCATTTATCACAGAGATAAGAAAAAATTACTACCTGAGTGGTCTAGCGTTGAAAATATCCCTACCAAGTTAAAAGAGGTGCGTCCTTCCGAAGGCGTCAGGTGCTTTACCAGAAAATTCGAGCTTTTTGGGGTGTATTTGGTAAACTTGCACAGATACATTATTATGAAAATTCAGTTATTTGAAGGAATGATAATCCTGGTGCTATACATGAAAAATAGCTACATAGCAAGATTATAAGAGTTTGGCAGATAGAAACAGCATGACTTCTCAGGTTAGTCAAGGCCTTCCTTTCTCAGTACAAAATGGGGATTTGTATGTCACTGCGAGGTGTCCATTCGTGGCAGGGGGAGGTTAATCGCCCGGGCACTTGGCCGTAATTTTATAAAATTTCTACGCTCATACCACATTTTTGTGCATGATGTGTTCTTAACATGGACAGAATGTACAGTTCAGAATAATTTTACACGCTTCGTCACTGGTCACATTATATCTGTAAATAGTTATGACCGAAACTCATCTATCCTCGGCCGGGTCAATAGCTTCTTGTGTAGGTCAGACAGAAGACGAACTATGTTTTCCGGGTATGTAATCTGTTGTTTGTGGCAATATTTCCCTCCGAGAACTCCCGGCCTCAACTGCTACTATGCTTAAGGGAAGTAAAAAATGGCTCTGAGCACTATGGGACTTAACATCTGAGGTTATAAGTCCCCTAGAACTTAGAACTAATTAAACCTAACTAACATATCCATGCCCGAGGCAGGATTCGAACCTGCGACCGTAGCGGTTGCGCGGTTCCGGACTGAAGCGCCTAGAACCGCTCGGCCACTTCGGCCGGCAAGGGAAGTAACACTAAGTTCCCAAACAACCATGGCGGGTCAGAACCGAACCGAATTATGTGTCAAAAAACGAGTAGCGTCGGACGCAGTGGCTAGTCTGGTTGTGGCTTTTCGCCACTTATTCATCAACGGGGACGTTGAGCAGATTCCGCAACACTCCAGATGTACATATACAGCAAAACAATGACATGTTTGATTGATATCCAGAGCCTGTTTTTGCGTGGAAGTCCTGATTTTAATTATTGGGTAAGTATGTTGGTACACTATCCACAGCATGGGCTGTTCCGTCACATATTGATATCAAACTAAGGCCTAAGAAGAAATATAGCACCTTTCGAAGAACAAAAATCTATGACTTGCTTGAGGACTTTTCTTTTCAACATAAAAACAAGTATTCTTATGTTGTCCTCAACAAGTTGAACAATGTATTTTTCGCAGACGACAGAATCGTATAAGGTATTATCTATAAAGAGAAATAATTACGTCAAGCTTTTCCTTACCATCGACAAAAAATACCTGCTTAGAATATGAAAAGACTTAATCAGCCGTGACCTACATCAGATAACTAGTAAAATCCTTTTTGTTTATGGTGATCAGACTGCGATGCAAGAATCCGAATTGTATAAAGATGTCGCTTTAGAATTTAATAATTAAAGCTGTCTTTGAAAATAAAAACAGTGACTGTTGTAAGTAAACACTCAAACTGAATAAAAATAGAAATCAGTAACAAAATATATGAGAAACTGTCCCACTTCTCTTATCTTGACACAGTTTCCTCACTTAATAAGAGACGATAACACCCAGGTAAAGATTTGCGAATTTTGATAAGTGTGAGGTGCGCTAGAACGAACACTACGCGATACGATCAGAAAAAACACAAACACAAAAATTCAGTACTGTAATTTCTCGGTCGCTCTGGGAGATTCATCCTGTTTAGATTATCAGTCAACAACAGCAGCCGAAGCGACGTAATTTAGGTCAGCAAAGGAGAACGCGGAATTAAACGAATTTGCCCTCAAAATACACGGAGCACACCTGTAATATTTATCTAGGCTAAAACACACAGTAACGCGGTGTTAACAAGCAACTATGCTCTCAGCTTCTGTCTTTCCGTCCTTAAATCATCAGTCACGAGTACTCGGATGTTTTCAAAACAGCGGTCATTTGTATACAAAATCATTAGGTTACTTTAAAATTAAATAACGTGCTCAACTGAGAGATTGTTTTACGGAGGAAATTACAGTGTATTAGAAAACTTAGTTCAGTGCATTAAACATAAGGGTAAAATATCTTTTTTTGACTCAAATATTGGAGTTCTCATTTCTTCCCCTGGTAAACTTTATTATCACTCTCATTCCATCCCATCTTATCGATTACCTCACTTCCGCAACCTACTGAGTTACTCTGTTACCTACTGAGTTACTCTGTTAGTTGAAGAATGTAGAGATATTTCTCAGCCCCCTCTTACCGCTCCAATAGGAATCCTAAAGACAAGGTTAGACTAATTACAATACGCACAGTGGCTTTTAAGCAGTGACTCCTCCCGCGCTCCATTCGCGAATGAAACAGAAAGAAACCTTGCCATGCACTTCACAGGGATTTGCAGAGAATATATGTAGATTTTTGTTTCGCTTCTTTCTCATGCCTTCTTTGTGCCCACCGTTACCACAGATCAGAACCCAGATCTATATTCCTTACCGCAGTACTATTATTACTAGTATTATCCATCTTTTATAACTCGTACTAATAATTTTATCATCCGATTTTATCTCATTGCCACTTTCATCATTTGTGTTGCCAAAACCTAGATTGATATTTCATGTTAGCTGATTTTTGCAGAATGCAAGCTTGGATGTTAAGCGAGGGTCTCATTGTCCTAATATTACCAAGTAAAGTAATCCACAAATAAATAAAATAAGAGCTGAATTACTCTCATGAGTCTGCATGAGGCTGAGGAGTCCCAGCTTCGTAAAGTTGCATGGCATCGTTACATGTGATCTCTAACAGAGGTTCGGCTACATAATTCTGAGAAGTGTTGTTTACTCTCGATCTTTTCTTTGCGAAGTATGGGTGTTGTGTCGTATGTGTAACGGTGAAGGTGACTGTGACAAGTGCGTGTCGGGTGTATAGTAATGTCTGCACTTTTGGTGACAATAAGTGGGGAGAAAGAGGGTGAAACACGGTGCTGGGAAATCGCTCAGTCCTCTCGAATAGCACCGAAGGGCCTGCCAAAGTCAAAAGTCCTCGTCTGGAAAGTGGATCCTCCACTCATGCCCCTGCTCGATGAGAAACTGCTTTGTTGTTTAATATGGTTATCGAATTGAACCAGCTACCGGGACGTGGAGCATCACAAAGTAAAGTGCAGTCACTAAGGCAGACATCATAGTTAGAGATGCGCTATACCTAAACAACGGTTCGGCAGTTTTGGTACGTAGCAAATTGTAAGATCACCGGCAGAATTGGTAGGGAAAGAAACATAAATGAATGTGTAATAGAAAAAATGAGAGACGACTACTTCTCTTTTTTGTTTTGTTTCTTTGGTTGTTTGTTTTGCACGTAGTTAGAACCACACGTCATTCAGTATTAATCCAATTCTAAGTAGTAAAAATTAGTTCATCGCGTAATTTTTGCGCTTTTGTGCAATCAAATCAATTACTTTTGATGTAAGTACAATTTACATGCACACACACACACACACACACACACACACACACACACACACACACACATATATATATATATATATATATATATATATATATATATATATATATATATATATTCTTCATCATGATCAAAGGTACCTCTCATTACGGAGAAATGCGAAAGTTGTTCATGTTTTATGTAAGTTCCACAAAGCATGGAAGCAATATTTGATATATTTTTGTTTTGCACTTTTATTTTACCTTTTTGTTGACTAAATTGCGTTTTCTATCGCTATATGATAAATTTGTATCGTTTTCATTATTTTTACAACAACATCCCTCTGTTTCAAGTAACAAATCAACAACTTTCGAATAAAACCTGAATTAAACATTGACATATTCAGTTTTGGCAAGTACTGTTTATGCTGAAGTAAAAGACAGAAGGATAATTACGCGTAACAAAAATTTTACACATGCTACCTGACTCATTATGTATCCTCACTCAGTTTCTAGACGGTTCACCACTTCCGATTTTTAAGGGAATCCAGTTAGACATCGATCGCATACCTAAAGAACGCTATTGTTCTGAGTCAACGCCCGACGGGTATGCAACACACTTAACGTACAGGTAACACAGGTACAACTTTAACTGACAAAAGCAACTAGGAAAACTATCGTCGCCTACGTTTACTTATGGGAGTCTACGAGAGCCAATGGCAGTTTTACAACTCTAATCACAGTATATATCAGCAATGGTAACAATATGCTAGAAAATAATAGTTTCTCTGTGTTTACTTTAGGTAGCAAGCCACTCTCTCTGGTTCAGCGTCTCATTCGCTGACTACACTTTCCATTTACTGCAAACTGAAGACTGAATACGCGAAATTCGATTAAGTTTGTCCATCCTAAGGACAAACACACACACCCTTGCCCGAGGGAGGACTCGAACCTCCGCCAGGCCCTGCCGCACAAATCATGCGCAGTTATTATTATTATTATTATCCCTTGATGATTAGACTGCGTTGCAGAAATCCGAATTGTATAGTAGTATTATTTAGTAATACACAGACTATTATTTAGATTACTTTGAGAGTTGGCTTAGGCTACAGTGTAACTAAGGCAAATTCTACTTCGTTTTTTGCCGTTTATAAAGGGATCGGTTTTGTGTATAGGTTTTCGCACTTTCCGACGGCATCTCCCCCCCCCCCCCCCCCTCCATCACCGCCACAACCCTACGGGACAGAGTTTGTGTACTCTTATCTGATTGCATCTAGAGTAAATCTCATATTCAAGTGTAAAAACGTTTTCTAAATGTTTGCGTAGTGTGTATCTGAAGTGGAAAGTGGAACCAGCCCAGTATTTACCTAGGTTGATGTGGAGAACTGCCTAAAAACCAGGTTGGCTGGCTCAACAGCCATCGTCGTTAACCCGAGAGGTGATTCGAGCGGGGAATGGCTCTCCTCCACGACTCCCGGAAGCGTCGCGTTAATGTGCTCGGCCATGCAGGCGTGTCTCAAACTTATATGCATTGTCTAATACAGAAGTTATGTAATATACAGTGCTACGATTGCGAAAAACGTGTAATAAAATTTTTGCTTCAATATAATTGGCCTAATGCTATTTTGTTTTGACGAATGATTACTCAAATAAGATAAATTAGCGAAAAAATATTAAATACAGTATTTTAGAGCCCCGTGAAGAGTCCGTAGCGGATAATACAGGGTGATCAAAAAGTCAGTATAAACTTGAAAACTGAATAAATCACGGAATAATGTAGATAGAGAGGTACAAATTGACACACATGCTTGGAATGACATGGGGTTTTATTAGAACCGAAAACAATACAAACGTTCAAAAAATGTCCGACAGATGGCGCCTCATCTGATCAGAATAGCAATAATTAGCATAACAAAGTAAGACAAAGCAGAAATGATGTTCTTTACAGGAAATGCTCAATATGTCCACCATCATTCCTCAACAATAGCTGTAGTCGAGGTATAATGTTGTGAACAGCACTGTAAAGCATGTCCGGAGTTATGGTGAGGCATTGGCGTCAGATGTTGTCTTTCAGCATCCCTAGAGATGTGGGTCGATCACGATACATTTGCGACTTCAGGTAACCCCAAAGCCAATAATCGCACGGACTGAGGTCTGGGGACCTGGGAGGCCAAGCATGACGAAAGTGGCGGCTGAGCACACGATCACCACCAAACGACGCGCGCAAGAGATCTTTCACGCCTCTAGCAATTTTTTTTTTGTTCTAATAAAACCCCATGTCATTCCAAGCATGCGTGTCAATTTTTACCTCTCTGTCTACGTTATTCCGTGGTTTATTAAGTTTTCAAATTTATACTGACTTTTTGATCACCCGGTATTTTTTTAACTCTCAAACACGGTAAATCCCTCACTGTGCAGGATGGCTGGCAGCCATCCCTAACTGTAGGTAACAAGGCAACATCTTTGATAGGACGTCTTATTCGCTACCCACACTTCTCAGTTGTTGTAAAATGAAGATCGAATGGGCAAAATTCGAGCCCAAAGGGAGGCTTTTGGTTCTCCATTTTTCACTCGTACTTTAGTGGAGCGCACTGAAAGAGACGGAATATTGCAAAAGTCGCCACACGTTCTCCGCCGCCCACTTCAACGACAGTACGGTAATTATTATTATTATTTTTTTAATTTTCGAGAAGCTGCATCGGCAGTTGGTGCGTATGCGGAGCGCCGGGGGCCGCTAAGGCGGGGGGCGGCACCAGGGATGGCGAAATAACGGTGGCGGGGTAGCGGGCAGCGACAATGGCGGCCGGTGGGCGCTGCAGTGCAGTGCGGCGGCGGCGGCGTCGGCGCGTGCGCGCGACCTTGCCTCGGGCGTCGAACCCGGTGCCTGGCAACCGGCCCAAGGCCGCCGCCGCCGCCGCTGCCGCCGCCACCGAGCCTCGCGCAGCGCGGTAAATATAGCGAGCCAACTGTTGCGCCGCTCCACGAAGCGCAGGCCTGCGCACACGGAAGAAAACGCACACCGCCGCTTTCCTCCTGGCCACCCACCCTCCCGTATCCTACAGCGGGGCCGCCTCCCCGTCAAGTGAATCTAATCGAGAGCGAGCTAAAACAACGTGTCATCTGTAATCTCAATTTACCGTTCCTTCCCCGGTCTTTTTATCCGCGATTTCTGCAATTGTTCAGTAGATATCTTTAGTCTGCCATTCTGCAGAAAGAAAAGAAACTTACCTACTTCACGGGCCTGCTTGTGAAAAGAAAGGATTTGTAAAGGAAGAAAACGCCCGAGAAAACAAGCCAAGTGCAGCAAGCCCCGGATTATGTAAAGCTAGCTTCAGGAGTGGTGTGATACGTTCGTTAATGTTTACAATACATATGCATGATCTAGTGGCTGTTGGCAGACAATGCAGTTGTCTACAGGGGGCAGCAAATTCGGCAGTCCGAGGCGAAATAAAGGGAGACCCGCAGACGATCGATGATTGGTGTAGGCAATAGCAGCTGACCCTGAACGTAAATAAAGGTAACGCATTGCGCATAAACAGGGGAAGATATCCACTATAGTTCTATCACGCTATTGGTTACAAATACAATTAAATATCTACGAGTAACTGAGCTAAAGTGAAATGACCACATAAAACAAATTGTAGGAAAAAGATATGCCACGCTGAGATTAATTAGGGGAATCTTACGGAAACGTAACTCATCCAAGTAAAAAGTGTCTTTCGAAACACTTCTTCTGCCGATGTTTGAGTAAATCTCGTCACTATCGGACCCTCACCGCGTTCATTTAGTAAAAGAGATTGCGAAGATCCAACAAAGAACGGCACGTTGCTTCGCGAGATCGTTTCGTCGGTGGGAAAGCGTCACGAAGATGCTCAGCAAACTCCAGAGGCAGACACTACAAGAGGGGCGTTGTGCATCACGGACGGATGTACTACCGAAATTTCGAGAGTAGCTTCTCCAAGAAGAGTCGGGCAGCATATTGCTTCCTCCCACACACGTCTCGCGAAATAACCACAACGAGAAAATAAGAGACGCGCATACGGAGGTTTACCAACATTTATTCTTCCCACGCGCTATTCGCGAATGGAACAGTGGAGTCTGGCGTTGCGGGAGGCAGCGCAATGGAAGCAGCCTGAGCTGTCTGAGAAACGAAACCGACATTCGTCTGAAACGATGTCGGGAGACCCACAAAATCCGCTCGGTCGGACGGAAATCTGATGGCCGTTTCTCCGGAATATTAAATTTATCTTCTTGACCCACTGCGCGGGGACAGATTGCACTACCGAAATATCGTATGAAATGCCAAAAAAAAAAAAAAAAGAAATGTTTAAATGTGTGTGAAATCTGCTAAGGTCATCAGTCCCTAAGCTTACACACTACGTAACCTAAATTATCCTAAGGACAAACACACACACACACACACACACACACACACACACGCCCGAGGTAGGACTCGAACCCCCGCCGGATTCAGCTGCATAAATGCCAAAAGAAATTGGCGCGGTTAAAGGGTACGTGCCTAGTGATGGAGAAAATGTGGAGTAAGGAAATTTCGAGAGAGTGTTTTCGCCAATGGGCGGAAAAATATTGCTCGATCGTAAGAAAATCGCGTTCCAAATCGTGCGATAACAATGCAAATACACACACAAAAAAAGAGAGTTGCTCCGGCTTTTTGTGGTCCGCATTTAGTGACGTCGGCTTCTTTCATTTTCTCACTTATAGAATACATCGTACAAATTTACTACTTTTGATATCGACAGCACGAGTTCTCAAGTCGTAGAAACAGTAAATTACATTCTTTCCGCAGTTAAGAATAAATTTCAAATCTTTCTTTAGTGTTGGACGGTACGCAGAAGCATATAGGGAGCCGCGCGGGATTAGCCGACCGGTCTCAGGCGCTGCAGTCATGGACTGTGCGGCTGGTCCCGGCGGAGGTTCGAATCCTCCCTCGGGCATGGGTGTGTGTGTTTGTCCTTAGGATAATTTAGGTTAAGTAGTGTGTAAGCTTAGGGACTGATGACCTTAGCAGTTAAGTCCCATAAGATTTCAACACATTTGAACTTTTTTTTTTTTTTTTTTTTTTTTTTTTTTTGAGAAGCATATAGGGAAGATTTCTGAAGATCAAATTCTTCTGGGATAAAAACAACAAGATGAGCGTAGACATAAATAAATACAGCGGCGCCACTGTTTGCGACAATCTCTCTTCTCTGCAGGTTCCCAAAACCTGGCTGTTGCTTAAAAGTTACATTTAGGATTTTAAATAGTTTTCCACATATGTTACGAGTACTTTGTTCGTGTGACAGCAGGGAGCTCAGATCGGAAAGCTCCCCATGATTACTGCATTAGTTTAAAAAAAATGCTTTTATTTTAAAATTTGCAGAGGAGCTGTTTACACGGTTGAGAATTGTCAAGTGCCTGTTGCACGGAGAGGGTTTTCTGCCCTTAGCGCCAATTAGTTCCACGAAATTTCTGGAGATTTGGTCAGTGTGACAAGAGCGCGGGAACAGGTGGCGCCAAGAAAAGCCTGCGGAATGGCTCGGTACTGGCGAACAGAGAAGGCGCGGCACAGCGTACGTGGAACCGCAGAGCAGCTAAATAAAACGTCGCCAGGGGAGGGGTGCGGCGAGTAAAAATACTGGCCCGCAGAACCCCAAGCTGACGGCCGCGCCAGATTGTGCGCAGTTCGTCCAGCGAGAGCGACCTTCACCTTCTGAGACGGCGGCAGCGGCAGCGGCGCTGTGCCCCTTCGGCTGCGCTAGGCTAGTAGCATCCCACGTCAGTTCGCGCGCCCCACCACCGCACCAACTTTTTCTCGCACCGGCTCCAAGACTCGGTTAGTCGGTTAGGGGAGGGAGACCTTGCCAAGAAAAGCATCGCCGCTGTGGAATGGGATTTAGCTCTACAGCTGCACAACTAGGCACCAAAGTCTCATCAGGCACGGTGCTCAGTAAAAGACAAACTGGGGGAAGTAGTTGGCAGTGGGCTTGTTGGAGTAAGCTGTTTGTATTGCTGATAACTGTTACGTGGCATTACGCCTTCTACTGGAAAGACTTGCAGGAGCAACGGATACTGTAAAAGAAGCAGTGGAAACTATAAATCGAGAATGGCCTCTCTTTCGTCCGTTGCGAGTCGAACCTCTTTTTGTGGGTTCGCGATGGTAAGTATACGTCTAAAGGTGTCGCCTGCAAAGAATTAACGCTAATGATTGGAAGAAGGGCCGCGAACAAGAGCTGCACCACCTACGCTGTTAGTATGGAATACTGAAACAAGAGTTTCAACAAGCGATGAGACGCTCTGGACAACAACTTCGCTGACTGTTCTAAATCTAGTTCGTAAAACTTTTATCGACTGTGAAATTTCAACAACTAAGGGTTTAAGGGAACTTTGCACCTTTTAACGTCGTCCGAGAGCGTTTGAACAAAGTAATGTAATGATACGAATGCGTTTTACAGTTTTCTATACATGGTCTCTCTCCTAAAAGTGGTCAAGCGCATTTTCTCTCGTGGTTCAGCAGATATTTCCAATATCGTTCTTGCACTGTCTAGCTGGAGTCAGCCCAAACAAATAGTGCTCATCAAGTCTTTCACGCAACTCCCAGTGTCGACAGAAAGTACCGGTTTGTTCCCCGTTACAAACAAAATGGTTAAAGTGGAATTTTGCGTGTCCAATTTACTCAACAAGGTATCGCAAGAATTACGTCGTTTCCCTTCCAACGATTCCTATTTAAGTTCTCCGAGTATTTCTGTTACACTTCAGTGTGGGCTATACCTACCTGTTATGATCAACATCTACATTTAAATAAATATTCCGCAATGGTGCATGGCTTACCTAGTACCACTACTAGCTACTTCCTTTCCTGTTCTACACGAAAATAGAGCGTTTTAAAATCGACTGTCTACATGCCTCAATACGAACCCTAATTTCTTATCTTTGTGGTCCTTACGCGAAATGTACGTTGGTGGCAGAAGAATCGTTCTGCAGTCAGCTTCAAATGCTGGCTCTCTAAATTTTATAAACAGTGTTTTGCGAAAAGAACGTTGTCTTCCCTCCAGAGATTCCCATTTGAGTTAATGAAACATGTCCGTAATATCCGCGTGATGATCGAACCTACCGTAAATAAATCTAGCAGGCCGCCTCTGAATCGCTCCTATATCTTTCATCTACGCGACTTAGTGGGGATCTCAAACACTCTAGCAGTACTCAACAATGGGTCACGCTAGTGTTCTACACGCCGTCTCGTTTGCAGATCGACCACACTTCCTAAAATGCTTCCAATAAACGGAAGTCGACCATTCTCCTTCTCTAATACCGTCCTTACGAGCTCGTTCCATTTCCTGTCGCTATGCAACGTTACGTCTATATATTTGATCGGCGTGACTATGCCAAGACGCACACTACTCATACTGTACGCGGAAATACGAGATTGTTTTTCCTACTCAGTTGCATTAACTTACATTTTCCTACATTTAGTGCAAGCTGACACTCATCGCACCAACTAAAAATTTTGTCTAAGTCGTCTTGTATCGTCTAACAAGAACTCACCGACATCTTCCCGCACCCCACAGCGTCATCAGCAAAGAGCCGCAGATCGCTATTCAGCCTGTTCGTCAGATCATGTATTTGGATAGAGAATAAGAACGGACCTCCCACACTTCACTGTGGTACTCCTGACGATATCCTCGCCTTTGATGAACACTCGCCGTCGAGGACAACTTAGAAGGTTCTGTTACTTAAGAAGTCTTCGAGCCACTCACATATGTGGGAAGTGGGACACCGTGTCAGACGATCCTAACAGCACGTATCTGAATTAGTTCGACAGCTGTTGTCACGCCTACTTGATAACGAAACCAAAACTCTGGAACAATACTCTAAAAATTTTCGTGCTAGTGTTTTGTATACGGTTTCCTTTACAGACGCACTACATTTTTCCAGGACCCTTCCAACAAATCTAAATGTCCCATTCGCCTTTCGTAATTTTGTTTCATTATCTTCAACCTGTATTTAAGGGACAAATGTGTTGGAGCATTCGTAGACAACAGTTGCTCTAAAGTCTGATACTGTCTTTTAGTGGATTCGCTGTTTGGACAGAAACCTTCAGAGTAATCAGAGTGCCCAATACGAGCATTTGTGTTCGGCTTCGCTAATACAAAAACGGGTGGAAAATGGGAACTCGAGGCGTGTGTGCAGAAGCAGAGAAGCGCGCGCAGTCGTACGCCCGGCAGCGGAGGGGAAACTGGTTTCCTTGTCCGCGTAGCGCGAGTTCGCCATCTCGTTCGGCGATCGCGTCGGAAAGAATGCGAACGTAAAAGTGAGAAGTGACGAAGGAGGAAGAGGCAGAAGGCGAAGCGCGGCTTCAGAATTAAGCAGAAGCCGTTGTTGTCCTTTTAGGGTCGAGACAGTGAGTGTGGGTAGGATCTGGGTGGTGGACGGCGAATCGATAGGCGTTTGCGAGACGCGGCGTGACGGCAGCCGAGGCGAGGCGAAGCGACCTTCAGCGGCGGCGGCGGCGGCGGCGGCGGCGACATTGATCCTGACCCCGGGTTCGGCGCGCAGCCTGTGCGTGGCGGGATGCGTGATGCGGCACGCAGCGCACCTCAGCTGTTGCTCCTGCCACCACTCTGCGGTACCCACCGCCCACACCCTCCATTGTCGGCTCGCGAGCCGACGGCTTAGCGCGCCACCATCTCACTCACTCAAACGCCTTTCGCCTTCTTTTTCGGCGTGCCAAGCAGTGCAGCTGTCACTGTTGCGGAATTATAGGTTGTCTATATCTGCCTCTACATCTTTCAGTTAGACACTGTTCACATTCGAACACTGAATATGGCGCTCTGTGGTAAACTTACTGGACAAAACATTAGTCGCAGAAATCGTGAGCCATCTCCAGTCGAAGACTACAAGAAAGGCGTTGTCACCGCCTTGCTCTCAAAACTCTAGAGTCCACATTCTCATACGGGTCGAGAAACATTCACTACCTGACAATGAAAGTGAAGCCCTCGGAAGACACGGTCGGATGTCAATGTAACTTCGTACCCCTACACACCATTGGCGGGTCTGTAATTGATGGGATTTGCAATTCTCTGTGACAGGTAAAACAGCCACCACAGTACATTAGTGTTGTTCATGTTTAGTTTTGTTACCAGGCCTGGTAGGGTATACAGGGTGCTATAAAAAGGTACGGCCAAACTTTCAGGAAACATTCCTCACACACAAAGAAAGAAAATATGTTATGTGGACATGTGTCCGGAAACGCTTACTTTCCATGTTAAAGCTCATTTTATTACTTCTCTTCAAATCACATTAATCATGGAATGGAAACACACAGCAACGGAACGTATCAGCGTGACTTCAAACACTTTGTTACAGGAAATGTTCAAAATGTCCTCCGTTAGCGAGGATACATGCATCCACCCTCCGTCGCATGGAATCCCTGATGTGCTGATGCAGCCCTGGAGAATGGCGTATTGTATCACAGCCGTCCACAAGTCGAGCACGAAGAGTCTCTACATTTGGTACGGAGGTTGCGTAGACAAGAGCTTTCAAATGCCCCCATAAATGAAAGTCAAGAGGGCTGAGGTCAGGAGAGCGTGGAGGCCATGGAATTGGTCCGCCTCTACCTATCCATCGGTCACCGAATCTGTTGTTGAGAAGCGTACGAACACTTCTACTGAAATGTGCAGGAGCTCCATCGTGCATGAACCACATGTTGTGTCGTACTTGTAAAGGCACATGTTCTAGCAGCACAGGTAGAGTATCCCGTATGAAATCATGATAACGTGCTCCATTGAGCGTAGGTGGAAGAACATGGGGCCCAATCAAGACATCACCAACAATGCCTGCCCAAACGATCAGAGAAAATCTGTGTTGATGACGTGATTGCACAATTGCGTGCGGATTCTCGTCAGCCCACACATGTTGATTGTGAAACTTTACAATTTGATTACGTTGGAATGAAACTAAAATGAACTCTAACATGGAAATTAAGCGTTTCCGGACACATGTCCACATATCATCTTCTCTTTATTTGTGTGTGAGGAATGTTTCCTGAAAGTTTGGCCGTACCTTTTTGTAACACCCTGTATAAGGTGCGAGGACAGCGACAGATGTTGAGTGATCACTGTGACGGACACGGAATCTACATCTACATCTACGTCTTCATCCATATTCCGCAAGCCACCTGGCGGTGTGTGGCGGAAGGTACTTTGAGTACCTCTATCGGTTCTCCCTTCTATTACAGTCTCGTATTATTCGTCGAAAGAAAGATTGTCGGTATGCCTCTATGTGGACTCCAATCTCTCTGATTTTATCCTCATGGTCTCTTCGCGAGATATACGTAGGAAGGAGCAATATACTGCTTGACTCCTCGGTGAAGGTATGTTCTCGAAACTTCAACAAAAGCCCGTACCGAGCTACTGAGCGTCTCTCCTGCAAAGTCTTCCACTGGAGTTTATCTATCATCTCCGCAAAGCTTTCGCGATTACTAAACGATCCTGTACCGAAGCGCGCTGCTCTCCGTTGGATGTTCTCTATCTCTTCTATCAACCCTATCTGGTACGGATCCCACACCGGTGAGCAGTATTCAAGCAGTGGGCGAACAAGTGTACTGTAACCTACTTCCTTTGTTTTCGGATTGCATTTCTTTAGGATTCTTCCAATGAATCTCAGTCTGGTATCTGCTTTACCGATGATTAACTTTATATGGTCATTCCATTTTAAATCACATATAATGCCTACTCCCAGATAATTTATGGACTTAACTGCTTCCAGTTGCTGACCTGCTATATTGTAGCTAAATGATAAAGGATCTTTCTTTCTATGTATTCGCAGCACATTACACTTATCTACATTGAGATTCAATTGCCATTCCCTGCACCATGCGTGAATTCGTTGCAGATCCTCCTGCATTTCAGTACAATTTTCCATTGTCACAACCTCTCGATGTACCACAGCATCATCCGCAAAAAGCCTCAGTGAACTTCCGATGTTATCTACAAGGTCATTTATGTATATTGTGAATAGCAACAGTCCTACGACACTCCTCTGCGGCACACCTGAAATCACTCTTACTTCGGATGACTTCTCTCCATTGAGAATGACATGCTGCGTTCTGTTATCTAGGAACTCTTCAATCCAATCACACAATTGATCTGATAGTCCATATACTCTTACTTTGTTCATTAAACGACTGTGGGGAACTGTATCAAACGCCCTGAGGAAGTCCAGAAACACGGCATCTGCCTGGGAACCCGTGTCGCTATGGCCCTCCGAGTCTCGTGGACGAATAGCGCGAGCTAGGTTTCACACGACCGTCTTTTTCGAAACCCATGCTGATTCCTACAGAGTAGATTTCTAGTCTCCAGAAAAGTTATTATACTCTAACATAATGCGTGTTCCAAAATTCTACAACTGATCGACGTTAGAGATATAGGTCTATAGTTCTGCACATCTGTTCGACGTTCCTTCTTAAAAACGGGGATGACTGTGACCTTTTCCAATCCTTTGGAACGCTACGCTCTTCTAGAGACCTACGGTATACCGCTGCAAGAAGGGGGGCAAGTTCCTTCGCGTCCTCGTGTAAGCTGCGTTATCAGCATCTTAAACAGGTTGAAGGGGGCTTCACTGTGGGTATCCATTTGGCCGGCTGGTCGAATCGTGGAATATCCAGATTTTTGGGGCGTTCAGATGTGACACTGGGCCGATGTTGGACTGTACGGGAACGAGAGGGCAGGCGTATTCGTCGTCTGACCACCACAAAGGAGGATCGCCGCATTGTGCACCAACCAAGCTGAAACCCTTTCATATCCGTGCCTGCCTTCCGAGGAAAAGTGATGGACTCACAACATTCTACGTCATCCCGCACCAGTAGTCGGAGAATATTGTGGTGTCACCGCCAAACACCACACTTGCTAGGTGGTAGCCTTTAAATCGGCCGCGGTCCATTGGTATACGTCGGACCCGCGTGTCGCCGATGTCAGTGATTGCAGACCGAGCGCCACCACACGGCAGCTCTAGAGAGACGTACTAGCACTCGCCCCAGTTGTACAGCCGACTTTGCTAGCGACGCTACACTGACAAATACGCTTTCATTTGCCGAGACGATAGTTAGCATAGCCTTCAGCTACGTCATTTGCTACGACCTAGCAAGGCGCCGTATTCATTTGATAATTAATATTGTGAAGCATGTACAGTAACGAGAGATGTTCTACAATTGTGGATTAAAGTTAAGTATTATATCAACTACGTACTTTATTTGCTACTATTAATTCCCATAACTGTTCCAGACCTCACGCCAGTCAGCGTGTAATTAAACGCGTGCATTTCGACCTCCTCTAGCAACACGGTGTTGGCTCTTCTGCCAACACTACAAATATCTGCAGCTGCACTAGGGAATTACCATCCCACGTGTAGGCTGTCGTTAAAACCGTGAGATAAAGAGCTGCGTTTGGAGTGGTGTCGTGACTGGGAAGCCTGGAATCTGATGAACAGTATCGCATTGTGGTCCCAGATGGTTCAAAACATGGTTCAAATGGCTCTGAGCACTATGGGACTTAACTGCTGAGGTCATCAGTCCCCTAGAACTTAAAACTACTTAAACGTAACTAACCTAAGGACATCACACACATCCATGCCCGAGGCAGGATTCGAACCTGCGACCGTAGCGGTCTTGCGGTTCCAGACTGTAGCGCCTAGAACCGCTCGGCCACTCCGGCCGGCGGTCACAGATGAATCGCCGTTCTCCACTACTCAGGATGACCATCGTCGGCGAATATGGCGGCAACTTGGGGGAAGCTCCCATTACTCCCATTCCTGGCGTTATGGTGTAAGGAGTCATCGGGCATGACTTCAGTTCACGGCTGGTAGTAGTGAATGAGGGAAATGTCGCGGCACAACGGTGCACCACGAACATCCTGCGTTCTCATGTGTTACCTCTCATGCGACGCTATCAACGCGCCACTTCTCGTCAGGGCAGTGCTCGTCCACACATGGCACGTGTCTCTAAGGACTGCCTGCGTTATGTTGAAGTACTCCCGTGGCCAGGATGATCTGTCCACAATAGAGCATGTGTCAGATCACCATGGACGTCAATTCTGTCCCATTGCCAGTATCCAGGATATTAAGGACCATTTACTACAGTTGTGGGCAAACTGGCCTCAGGAGAGGATATAATGGCTTTATGACACACTTCCCAACCCAGTGCACACATCCAGGCCACAGGAGATGCAACGCCATGCTGATAATTGGGCTCATACTGCCAAGTTCTTTGTAAATTTGATTCGATAAATTGTAATCACTGAAATGTCGTCACAAACCATCTCAACCAATAATGCTTGATTTCGTTTCCTCCTCCCCTACTGGGTGCTTCACTTTTCTTGTCAGGCAGTGTATTTCTTCTTGGAAATTATATGCACAGCGGACGAAATATCAGTCACTTCCTGATTCGAGAGGAGCGACGTTCGAATCTCTGTCCATCCATCCTGAAACAGGTTCCCCCTGATTTCCTCTAAATCATTTCAAGTGAATGTCGGAGTGATCTTTCAGGTCAAGTCGCATCCTTCCCCTATCCTCTTCCGCCTGAATAGTAATGCGTTTCTAATGACGCCGACATCGATGACATCATAAATTCCAAACTCTCTTCTTTCCTTCTTTCGTTCCCGACGGAAAGCAATCGCCAGCAAAAATTAACTAAAAGTAAACTCCGCCCGAACAGGCCACGAAGGCCCACTCAGCTCTTGTGAGGCAAACTGAGGAACTACTTGATAGAGAAGTAGCAGCTCCGGCCTCGTAAACTTACATACGGCCGGGAGTGCAGTGTGCTGACCAGATGCTCCTCCAAATCCGTCTCCAGTGAGGCCTATGGGCTGAGGATGACACGGCGGCCAGTTGGTAACGTTGAGCAAAAATTAAGAGCAGTCTTATTAAGAGTTGGCAACTACTCTCCGTCTTGCACAGTATGGTCACTTGCGGATTATTGATACAGACGTACATGTAAATGTGCACTGGTCTGATCATCGTTTTTCTGTCGTTACTTACCTAACTCGTGGAGAAAATCTCCTTGATTGAGGG
Organism: Schistocerca piceifrons; assembly: GCF_021461385.2. Taxonomy (NCBI): domain Eukaryota; kingdom Metazoa; phylum Arthropoda; class Insecta; order Orthoptera; family Acrididae; genus Schistocerca; species Schistocerca piceifrons. The sequence goes on from NC_060149.1 coordinate 271,377,145, forward strand.
TACATATATACTATCTGACCAAAAGTATCCGGACACCCCTATGTAATGCGGAATTGACCACTAGGTGATACGAGAGGCGTACCTGCCAGCATAAAAGGGGAAGAGGAGTACCGTGTTGTCAGTAGGGAAGCAGTAACAGCATGATCAGGAGAGCTCAGTGCCTTCGAATGTGGGCTAGTGACTGGATGTTACCCCAGTAACAAGTCAATCAGGGACTTTTCAGCCCTTCGAAAGCTGTCCAGACCGACTGTTGGTGACGTTATTGTGAAATGGAAACGCGAAGGAAGAAACACAGCTAAACAAAGACCAGGAAGACCTCCTGTACCGACGGACGGAGACCGTTGAGCACTGCAGATGACGGTTGTCAAAAATTGCATGAAATCAGAAGAATGAATCACTTGTGAGTTCCAAAATGCTGCCAGTAGTCCAGTTATCACACTCACTGTGCGTATGGAGTTAAAAAGAGTGCGGTACAGTCATCGAGCGACACCTAATAAGCTACATATTTCTGTAGTCAGTGATAAGTATAAAGGCCGACACCACTGTCCAGTACATGACTGAAAACGAGTGATTTGGAGTGATGAATCACGCTACATCCTGTGGCTACACACTCAGGCTGTTATTTATTTAAACTTTTTTTGTTTCATAAAAGGTTTTGGCTCTTTAAGCCATTGTACAATGATTACGTATAAGAGTTATCATATGTCTAAAAGAGCAGCGTCCTCATATTTTGTGCCTCCATCTATTCTGGTTTACAAAAATGGAACTGTTCTTGATGTTTTGACAGTTGGATTGTGCTCAAACTACCTGTGAAAACATAAAAAACAGTTACATTTTTGTAAACCAAAACAAATGGAAACAAAATACGAAAATACTTTTACAGATAGCTGCTGGACAATGCTTTGAAAGGTCGAGACAGGTCGTGAAAAGAAAGAAACGTTTTGAATAAAAAACAGTCTGAGTGAGCACAATGCCGCACTGATGTGGCACAAAGCCCATTTCAACAACATTTATCTTTTTTGGTATTCGGACATCAAAAAGCTTCAGTGTCATTAGTTCCTTCACGCTTGAAGAGCGGTGCTGCTCCGCAGATGTGTACTGAATTGATGGATACCCGTTCCAATTGCTAAACAGGTCTTAATTTTATTTCGCGACCGGTTTCGAGTTTTATATTGAAGCCATTTTCAGATACCACCTTAATAGTATAAGAGCTAGGCAACTCCTTGCAAAACATTATCCCCCGATGGTTTTATAGTGTAGTTGTAATGAAGTACGTAATATCAGATTTCGAGCTCAGATATCGTTTAGATAACAAAGCACTGTTTTCCGTGTTATGTCTGATGGAAAAGTACAGTGCAGCCAGAGCGGTAAGATGTAACGGTACATGGATGAGGCTCCTGGACGTCGAGTAACGGTACAGGAAGGCGTTGCGATTACAGTCACGCTGTATATTTCAATGAAAGTCGCTTCTGCCATGATGTGAATGGCGACTAGGTTCATATGGAAGAGGTCTCATAGGTCTCGGCTGTTGTCAAGCATGGAACCAAAACCATCTACTTATAGCCCCTCTATGCAGGAACTGGTCATGTCAAAAGGCAGATCGTATACATTGCTTGATCAGGAGCGCTGTGGTATTATTATATCAGTGGGACTGTGCTGGATGAGAGTACCGGCACAAACAAATACAACCACATCACCGTAATGACGAAGTGACTGCTTTGCTACCTTGTGGAGGAGACATGAAACAGCGTCAAAGGTTATTTTATGTGCCTTATTGCAGGTACTTACGTTCAGATTCAGCTGGTACGCAATTGTGTATTTTTTGTCAGAGTAATGTTGTATGTTGCTATAAACTTTTAATCGCTTTCTTATGTTGGCGTTACTGAAGTATTTCGCAGCCAGTAGCAAGAATGACCTCCGTCAAGCAAGACTACGGAACACACAACAAATTTAATAAATTGTAGCTGCTAGGTCATGTGTCTTTCTCAGACCTAGTAACAACACATTACGGAGAAAAAGTATTCCACATTTTACTTTGCCTGTTCTCAACGGAAAATACTGTAACTGCGAATACTGCGTTTCTGCTTTTTGCAGCAGAAATGATTCCGATTTAGTCACGGCATCGTATAATGTCTTGCCTTTGAGGGCACGGCTGATAATAAAATCACGAGTTATCATTTTCAGTAGCAGCTAATTACACCAAACACTTACGCGCCATAGCGAAATACTGAACATTTCTTCATAGTTCCTTAATGAACATTCAGTACTTCGTCTTCTTCCTGTTCTTTTGACTATCATATCATCAACAGTGAACACAGAAGTCACATCTCTGGATAGCATGAAGTACGCAGATAACTTTTTCTGCAAGGTGGAAAGCAGAAGTCTTGTATTTATGATTGCGATAGGTGGTAATACTTTGTTGTAGTTTTTCTTTCTGAAGTCACACGAAGAAGGGGAAACTGAGAAAGATTAAAATGCGTCAGTTTAAATCTATAGATGACTCATCACGTACTTTTCCATGGACTGGTACATAAGGATTCCAAAGGAATTCTCATACGGGCAGATTTTGCAGAATGACAATATTTTGATTGTACAAGGAAGTTGCAAGACTTACTCGTGTACACTATGTCCTAGATTCACGTACTTTATTCCTAATATTGATACAATTTACGTAAATGATTTAAAAAGTATTTGCACGTGCTTAGTTAAGGTATTTTCGTTAAGGTTCATTTTCCCATCGTCATCAGCGCATTCTCAACGCGAAGCTAATAGTTCGTTAAGCGAACACTTCTTTGCAATGCTGTGTTCCAACCTGTGACTTAGAAAGCTGGAACATGAATATTCATAAATATTACAGATCGTTAATAAAACAGCAAAAGTAACACTTCGTCCCAATGCATAAATCATTACGATACAGCAAAAGTAACTCTTCGTCCCAATGCATAAATCATTATGATAATCTTTTCTCTCTAAACTGAAACTAGTTACAGAACTGTAACGTTTAGCTATCTCGCTCGTGTCATGTTCTCTAAAGAGAATTTTACAGTGAACGTTTAGATAAACGAAACTGAGTCGCATTTTTAAACGGTTCTCCTATACAGGCAGTTAAAGGTTTAACGGACAGTACAATATAAACAAAACAGGAAGTGCACCCTAGGAATGGATGCGAAGCAACAGCATCTAGCCATTAGCAAAAACCCACGCGTTTGATCAAGAGCCGATTCTGGACCTCTGCGTTTCGGGCGAACGTCTGAATGACCCCTTCAGTGCCACAGCCGGTCTCCTTCCTCGCACTTTTTCAATCTGAGCTTGTTCTCAGTTTCTACTGATTTCGATCATTGACGTGACGTTAAGCTGCACTCTCGTTTCCTCTACCTCTAATTTAGCTTCTCTATTTTCATACAGACTCTCCCGTAAAGCTTGCAGTGTTCTTGTGATAGGCTTAAGGGTATAGCAGGAAGTGGCTTAATCACAAACAGTGAAAATAAACGATATTGAACTGACGTCCATTTCATTACGCTGTGTTTATGTTTGAGAGTACGGTACGGAAAAAAAAAACATTTTGGGCTTAGGTTGTTACAGAACATAAGGTAATCGCTCTACATACGCGCATGCATATAGAAATCACCAATTCCCTATTACAACTTGATTAGTGTACAATGCGTTACGCCGTTTTCAATTTACGCCATGTGGTAAAACTAAGATCACTTGACGGTGAAGAATGTTCTCTCAGAACACCCAACATTTATTAAGAACGTCCAAAAGAACACAAACCCATAGCTGTCACGTCTTCGAACCCCCGTTCTGAGAAGAAGAGATACAGGAGCCACAGAGGTTGACGCTACAGGTGGCTGAATCTCTCTGTTACATCTTTGCCCTTCCTGAGTACAAGGTTGGAGATAAAAAATCTCGAAACTTCTTAGCCTTTCTATTTAAACATCATTTCTTCTGTAACATTTGGCCTGAGCAATTTGACTTCCAAATATTATAGAACTGCTTTACCTACAACCGTCTCTTCAGTTAGAAGAGCATTTTCTCTGTAATCATTATGAAGGTAATCAGTTCCTTTTCCCGTAACCATGTTTACATGACATAAAATTTACTGCAAAAAATAAAATTATTTGAATTTTTATAGCCTAAACACGTACCGAAACAATAGCATCATTTTCTGTGGGCTTTTGTTAGTTAATGATTTGAAACTGTTTTCCAAAATGTTTTATAAGACAAATCCGTAAACATATTATGGCCTGAGACTAATTACTTTTTTATTTTTCAACATCATCAAAATGTACGAATTGTGCATCCCAGTGACAGATGAAAATTTTATTTAAAATAAATTTGTATTTAGACGTAAGCCGTAATATGTTATTGTTTGTCTTACAAACTGTTTTTGAAAAAAAAATTCCGATCACGCATTTGAGCTACAAAAAAATGCAAATATGAGTAACTGTGATTTCAATGACAAAATTGTACCGATAAACTTTCAACTGCACGTCGAAAAAAGTAGACCGCAAATGTGTCACAGTTGGACGGATAAAAGAAATAGGAAAAATACGTATAGTATTAACGGTCGTTAGGAGATATGTTTTGTACTGGTTATACAACAAATACTGATCGACACTAGAAGTATATGATGCAAGTTATTAAATGAACTTACATTGTTGCTGCTCCTCTTTTTTCCCTCCAGCTCATTCAGAAAGGCTATCGTGTAAAAATTTCACAAAAATAAATGGACTTCGAGAACAACGTAGGAGACTCTTAGTGATCCTTTGTTGCGAAATGAGAAAAGGTCCTATTGCGTGTGCCGAATGGCATCTGCTTCCGTGGTCAAGGACAATAAGCGCGGGTGACGTACTGCCTCTCGAATCGAGTGAGGGAAAGATTTTTCATCATCGTTATTTGTTCTGCCAGGCAAGAGAGATGATGCCAACAATTCCTCATCGGCACACTGTGTGCTAAGGTTCTTTGTTTGATTTTGAACTGCTCCGCAGTGCCTGGAGGAGTAAGTTCATAAATTACAGTAAGTGATAATTCGCTCATTGAACGGGAACTCTACGTTCGATGGTATTTCGGAGGCCAGCATGAAGAAGAGCAGGCCTATCACAGTTTACTCTTTCCATCCTTTCGCTAACAGAGCTTCGGTCCACATTCGACCGGATGATTAAGGACAATTGTGGAGATCCCTTGTTATTCTCGACAAGGATTTGTGAACGATGTGACAGACTTACGGCTTATACATTTTCTCTGTAACAGGACACAAACGAAGTCATGTTGGATGCAGTCGGTGGTATGATCATGTAGCGAAATGTTCATTACCCAGCGGAGCTTGGGCAATTGCACAGCATGTAGGTTTCTTTCATTGCCCGATTTAATCAACCAGTATTCGATACCATACAGCACAATGGGAGGACGAACGTCTCATAAGTCTTGGCCTTATGGAAACTGGTATGAGCTTCCTCCATCGCATCCTGGTTGGATAATACTATCCTCTTTATTATCACTGATGCTGTTATCAATTTGTAAATAAGAAACAAGGCACCAAATGGGTGCTTAAGGCACTGGACGCATATTGGGGATAAGTGCGCTTAATATCCCCATGGGGTCATCAGTTTTAGTTTTTACGTAGTTTCTCTGAATTACGTCAGGCGTGTATCCTCTATTAAACCGGGGACCTAGAAACGACGGAGAGGCTTCGTCCGCCGTAGCCCTCAGTGGTTCACAACCCCACAACAAGCCACACCAGTGCACCCACCCCTCCCCCACCCCACACCGAACCCAGGATTATTGTGCGGTTCGGCCCCCAGTGGCAAGACGCGGGTGGTTCGCTAGGTCGTCTCCAGGGCGCGAGCGTGGTATCTTATCGTGCGGCGCGGGTGCCATTGCGTCTGCAGCGTGGCCTTGCGCCGATTCCGCCGGTGTTAACTTCAATTGACGGCCTATTGGCTCTGCTAGGGCCAGACGACTGCCCCAATTCGGCGGTCACTTACTTCTTTTTACCAGCTTCGTTCTTCCCTGAAAAATTCCGTGTCCCAAGTACGCATCGTGGATTCAGGGCCGGAGGAAGCGAATATGGTGACGTCTCTGGCGGTCTTCCTGGTCATAACTGCTTCATCCTAACTATGGGAAGCTTCGCACGTTGAGCTTGCAATACAAAGCAGTAACGCCAACAGGAAATTATTTTCTTCTCTTTTTTAAATGTTCGTTGTATTTGTCGTCTGCTGAGAGAGCGTGTATGTCAGTCTCCATCGCATCTAGCAGATTTTACCTCATTACCAGCAGCGACCCCACGCGAGCTAAGCAAAAGTGTAGTCTGTTTTTATTTTTTATTTTTTTAATACAGATTTTTATTTAAGCCGGTCCAGAGATGATGACATGCTAAAAAATTTCCGAACACCATATCGGCTACACTACTTTTTCTTTTACACACTTTATACAGTCTTCCATAAGTGATTATTGTTAACTGTTTTGACTTCGGAAGGTTCAGGTTTATGATTAGTTGATATTATTCTCCACCTCTGCATCTTCTATTCCCTTATTTATCATACGGTACTGCTTTTTTCCTCTTAAGTTGTCAAGTAACTAGAATTTTTTCTTATCCGTCTCCGACACCAAATTTTCCTTCAATGAGATTGTACAGCTGACAGTTTCTTCTCAATAAGCAACCAGTCGGATATCATCCTGCACGTCAAGACCGACATCGATCTTCATCCTCCAATTCTTCTGGACACGTCAGCGTTTGAGATATTATCTGTTCATTTTACTTTTTTTTCAATATGTTTTGAGTAGGTGGTGCCCCACAGTTCCTAAATATTTGAACAACATCATGATTTACCCATTATGTAGAATACCTTCGTTCGTAATGTTAATACTGACAGTTAATATAACATGAATGAGTGCACTGTATAGCACATTCTTATGACTAACAATGAAATTTTTTTACTATTTGACAACAGTGACGACTTCATGGATTTTATTATTTGAAGCCGTTGATTTTATCGCCTAGTATGAAGTTGTAAATGTTTTTATGAACCTGATGATCGTACATGGGCCGAAACTGGTTGTTCAATAAAGAAATTTTATCAGCAGATCTTGGCAGTAAGCCATGACGTTCTTCTTACTTTTCCCACTTTATCGAGTACATCGTCTCAAAAATTTCCTGATATTTCCTTGTTATTTTTTTTCACTGGCCAAGTTGTTGAGCCTTATAGGGAAACGTTCCAATTGTAAGATATCTGTAAATCCAGAGACAGTCTACTGATCATAAATAGTCTCTTTCGTATGAAATGAGCCTCGTTCTAGTTTCCATGTTGTTAAACACATCCTTTGTGCCTAGACTTCGTAAGTATATGAAGTGGTTACACTTCACAGTGCCTATTCCCTACTAAGGTTGTCAGTGGTCTTTCTCGCTCAGACAGTCTCGTTACATTTGACTTGTTTATTTATTATTTATTTGTTTATCTATCCGAGTCCAAAAGGTCACTAAAACACAATATAATCCCAAACTCACAGTCTATTATTAATGGCTAAGAGGTTTTCTCACTTTGTGAGTGCAGTGTTCAGCAATCAGAACAGCATGGTCATTCGCTGCAGACAAGTATTCCACGACATAGGGTTCGCTCAGATTACTGAAAACCAACAAGAGTTCAGTGCCATTCCTGTCTTACCCCTCACTAATAAAGCTCATTGTCACTGATACCCTACTTCTTCAAATTAGTGTTGCACCTTGCCACCCCCGTTCTCAATCTGTTGAGCGTTTTCTAACAAGGGAACCTCCTCATCGCACCCCCCTCAGATTTAGTTATAAGTTGGCACAGTGGATAGGCCTTGAAAAACTGAACACAGATCAATCGAGAAAACAGGAAGAAGTTGTGTGGAACTATGAAAAAACTAAGCAAAATATACAAACTGAGTAGTCCATGTGCAAGATAGGCAACATCTAGGAAAGTTCGAGTTCAGGAGCGCCGTGGTCCCGTGGTTAGCGTGAGCAACTGCGGAACGAGAGGTTCTTGGTTCAAATCTTCCCTAGAGTGAAAAGTTTACTTTCTTTATTTTTGCAAAGTTATGATCTGTCCGTTCGTTCATTGACGTCTCTGTTCAGTGTAATAACTTTAGTGTCTGGGTTTTGCGACCGGACCGAAAACCGTGCGATTAGTAGCCGAAAGGACGTGCCTATCCAATGGACACCGAAAACATTTGATTGCAAGGTCATAGGTCAACCGATTCCTCCACAGGAAAACACGTCTGATATATTCTATACGACACTGGTGACGGCATGTGCGTCACATGACAGGAATATGTTGTCGACCCACATAACTTGTACACTTGGTGAATGGGTAAAAAGATTCTTCTACCTTGCCCAATTTAGGTTTTCTTGTGGATGTGATAATCACTCTCAAAAAAGTGTGAAAACATAAGAGTATGTCACATAAACTGCAACAAATGAATGCAACAGTTTCACCACAGTCGCACAGTTTTGTCTGTGCTCTGTCAAAACATGTTTTTAACGTTTTCAAATTTTTCCGTGTGTAGACCGTCAAATCCTGCATATGTCCAAGCAAATCTGAACATGTCCTCGAATTTTGGAGAGCGAAGTTGATTTTATGTGAGTGCCTGAACTTTGATAATTGTCTGAAAATAAAAAATTAAAATTTTTGCCGGTGGGAAGACTTGAACCAAGAATCTATCATTCCGCAGCTCCACACGCTAACCACGGTACCACGGCGCTCATGTGTATATGCACTCCTAGATGTTGTCTATCTTACACATGGACTACTCAGTTTGTATATTTTGCTTATTTTTTCATAGTTTCACACAACTTCTTCCTGTTTTCTCGATTGATCTGTGTTCAGTTTTTCAAGGCCTATACACTGTACCAACTTATAACTAATTCTGAGGGGGGGTGCGATGGGGAGGTTCCCTTGTAAGTACCGTGTTAGAGAAGGCAGTCTGATGGAAGCTTCTCTTTTGCTGTCCATAAACCTCCAGCGGAATTTGTGCTCGACAGCTCAATTCTGCGGACTTCTGCTGATGTTGGAACGGTGCAGTTGTAAGGAGGAACCTTACTCTGGATTTCAATCGAGGGGATAGGAGTGAGTCCCAAACGATGGATACCTTGGATCTGTTTCTCGCTTCTTCTTTCCAATTTCAGCTCCTACCCGTCTTTTGACAGTTGGAGCTGCTAGTACTATAAGCGGAAAGATCTTACTGACTGGAGTTGGTCTTAGGTACCCAGTGACTCTGCGGCCTGTCTCATAAAAAGCCACGTCATCTTGATTAGCATGTACAGAGTTTCTTCCTATCACCAGCCTGTTAGTCAAATTTTGGAGATTTTCTTTCTGACTTGACAGTATGTCTTTATGAGTCTCCTTCCGGCTGCAAAATCTCTTACTCCTGTACCACCACCGCGTTACATACACACAATTATGGTTATTATGGCTTCAAATTGCTGCCCTGACGCTTATCTCCTACCACCTAGACAACTGTCGCCTGACAGACAGACATTTGAAAGTCGCAGAAGATGAATGCAGTTGTCTGAGACGCACGACGCAGGCAGACTCGTTTGGAAAGTTCGTGACCGACCAGGGAGAAGGCATTTGGAGCGCTTCTACGGTTCGCAGGCCAGGCTTCCCAGTTTTATTAAGCAAGGCCCCAAAGCCGCTTATCTATTCGTAGAATTCTTTCTGCCTAGCAGAGGAGAAAGTCCCGACTTCTTAAGACTCTCAAGAGAAATGAAATAAGGGCAGCGGCATTTCTGAAGTTTGCTGCACCAGTATTAGGTCACGTGGCGACCCTTCACTTTCTGGAGACGAACGTGCACACAACAGCCGCCAGAGTTCCAAAGTAGGCAGATTACGGGAATGGTTTTTTACATCTGCGATCTGGCCCCAGACAATACGGTACAGAGATTTGCCAGTCATCCATTCGGACACTGAAATTATGTATGGCCGTTAGGATATTTCCATATCCGCGTAGCAGAATGCTTTTCTTTTCTTCAAGGCTGTTCTCAGATGCCTTTCCCACGAACTTATACGCTTTACATTACACATTGTTGTCACGTGTGTGCATTTATATAAGATTGCTCTTACAGAAGTCGCCGAACGTATGCGAACAAGGGCAGTACCAATGGTAATACGCGTATTTATTTACCGAAAGTGTCCCAGAAATATAGTTAAATTTTAACTCGATCTACGACGCCTAGTATGCCAGGAAAACGGCTTTGAAAATTCCAACAGCAGCTGGCAAAGAGGTATATAAGCATTCCTGTTTTTGAAACTTCCTGGCAGATTAAAACTGTGTGCCGGACCGAGACTCGAACTCGGGACCTTTGCCTTTCGCGGGCAAGTACTCTACCAACTGAGCTACCCAAGCACGACTCACGCCCCATCCTCACAGCTTTAATTCCGCCAGTACCTCGTCTTCTACCTTCCAAACTTCACAGAAGCTCTCCTGCGAACCTTGCAGAACTAGCACTCCTGAAAGAAAGGATATTGCGGAGACATGGCTTAGCCACAGCCTAGGCTTCAACTACCGAGACCCGTACCTACCCCATGATGAGTTCAGCTGGGAGCCGACACCGAAGAGCCAGCACAAGTTATGCCCATCAAACTACAGTCTATCCCAGGAATCTGCGATCCAGCTGCTCCAACTTGACGGAACCGACAAAGACATATTTACTGTTTGGAATAAGTGAACCACCGTAGCGGTTTCCTGTTAGTGTGTTTAATTACCACTGAATAGTATGGGATTCGTACTGTGCTACAAGGAAATGTGTCATTTACACAAAGTATAACTCGCAATATGGAGCACTGAAAAATAAACCAGTCGCATTGACTATACTGTTCACAAGTTCATCAGCCTTATTATGTAGGATTAATAGAAATTTTTGAGAGGTTCAACAGAGAGCGATAATCGTCACAGGTACCTTTAGTGAGCGCGACAGGGTCACTGAGATGTTCATCAAACTCCGTCCTTCTCCTTCTTCGCCTTTTCCCGTTTCTCTACAGGGTACGTATTTTCATATGGGTTGTGGCAAAGTTAGTAACAGCTGGTAACCGAATGCCCATCCTGATGCCAACTCCCCCCCCCCCCTCCCCTCCCCACCGGGACAGAATCTGTGTTCCACAAATTTCTGCTTCCAGAGCAAATCACACGTGTTGGGTGTGAGAACGTTGTCTAAATGTTTGCGTAGCGTGTATCTGAGGCGGGACGTGGGTCCCAGGCCGGTATTTATCTAGCTGCATGTGGGAAATCATCTGAAAACCACATCCAGGCTGGCTGGCTCACCAGTCCTCGTCGTTAATCGACGAGGTGGATTCGATCCGAGACAGGCTCGTCTCCCCGAATCCTGGAAGCAGCGGGTTAAAGCGCTCGGCTATCTGGGCGGAACTTCCTCAAATTACAGTGACAGACGCTAAAAGAGAGGTGTTGTGCACCACAGAAAGGTTTCTTCTGAGAACGAACGTTCCGAGAAGAATCAGACAGTACATTACTCCTTCCCTTATTCATGCCAAAAAATGACTATGGCGGGAAAATCAGAGAAGTGAGAGCTCAAACGGAGTTTTATCTACATTAGTTCTCTCCACACTCTATTCGCAAATAGAACAGGAAAGACGAGAAACGAAAGTGGTATCATAAGCACCTTCCGCCACACACCGAAGGTGGCTTGTGGAGTTTACAGCTAACAAGGAAACGTCGACTTGACCTCCTATTTTAAGGAGAAAACAGTACACAGTACACTTGCAATATATCAGCCTCAGCAATCGATCCCGCGCGAAAATTTGGTTCATAACTATGATGTTTCCAGAATGAGATTTTCACTCTGCAGCGGAGTGTGCTTTGATATGAAACTTCCTGGCAGATTAAAACTGTGTGCCGGACCGGGACTCGAACTCGGGACCTATGCCTTTCGCGGGCAAGTGCTCTACCATCTGAGCTACCCAAGAACGACTCACAACCCGTCCCCACAGCTTCAATTCGACAATACCTCGTCTCGTACCTTCCAAACTTCCCGAGTACGAGTCTCGGTCCGGCACACAGTTTTAATCTACCCGGAAGTTTTATATCAGCGCACACTCCGCTGCAGAGTGAAAATCTCATTCTGGGAACATCCCCAAGGCTGTGGCTAAGCCATGTCCCCGCAGTATCCTTTCTTCCAGGAGTGCTACGTTCGCAGGAGAGCTTCTGTGAAGTTTGGAAGGTAGGAGAGGAGTCTGGCAACCGAGGAATGGCTATGAATTGAAGTTAACGATTTTCCATTTACAATTTAATCACACCAATCACGACGAAGAACAGGGCATCTCTTAGAGATGTACTTCAGTTTAACAGTGCCAGCTTTAAAATCCAAAGGAAATAACGCACAACAGAGATTCTTTCTTTCTTTCTTTCTTTCTTTCGCTTACGCCATAGTCCCACAGCGATCGCAAGGTCGGCGCGGTTAGAACGGATTTGGCAAGGTTAGTTTTAGAGGTTGCCGGATGCCCTTCCTGCCGCCACCCCGTACCCCCAGGGATGGAATCAGTGTACCCCAGCTGTCTGCATCTACTGTAAGTCGTGGAATAGTGCGAACGTGTTTCAAATGTCTGCGACGCGTGTAACTGAGGCTGAACGTGGGGAACAGACCGGTATTCACCTAGCGGGATGTGGGAAACCGCCTGAAAACCACATCCAGGTTGTCCGGCACACCGGCTCCCGTCGTTAATCCGCCGGGTGGATTCGATCCGCCGCGTCAGCGCTCTCGGCTACCCTGCCGGGTCAACGCACAACAGAGATGTTAACAATTAAATACAACAACGGGACTAGGGGGAGGGGGGGCGCACAATAACCCTCGGTTCGCTGTGGGGCGGCGGTGGGGTCAGTGGACTGCTGTAACCCGTTGTGAGGTTCCGTACCACTGAGGGCTATGACGGGGACGAAGCCTCTCCATCGTTTCTAGGACACCAGTTCAATACATACATACATACGTATAATTTCTATAGTTGTTCAGAATATGTTATGACTATTACTCTCTTGGATAAAATTATTGTATGGAAATTATAACCCATATTATTCTCAAAGGGACGAACTCGATAGATGTAAAAGTAATTACGACTTTCCGCGGTGAAAAAAATTTGTAAGATTGAATTCAGTATTTAGTATTTCGCTCTGGACAAATGCGCCCATGTTGATGGCATGTTGATTGATATTCGGAAGGCATTCAGCAAAGTTCTATTCTGTTGTTTATTCACTCGATTTAGGACTCCTAGAAATTTAATTCTTTCATGAAAACATTCCTACCTTTCAAATGCGGTGACGGCTCGTAACCATGCATTCCACACATTCCAGTTTGCGAACCTATGTGTACTGGAATAATTTTGCTTCTATTATCGAATACGTTCACCAGTGTCAGTTTTCGTGAAAAACTGTGATACACCCGGTACATCATTCTGTATTGCTAAACGACACGGAAACCGCACGCATTTGCAGGTTGCCTATCAAACGGCTTCCAGGGGCTACAAAAATTTGATTTTCAACATTTCGTGTAATTATTGATCGAATTTAAAATTTTAAAATGCTGTAATACACCACTCATTAAGCTGTATAATCTTGTGTTAGAAGTTTAACACAATGAGACAAGTATTACAGTTAGAAACTGTGTGTCTGTCTCGAGGCAACGGAACTCACGGCGCATAAATGCCAGGACTTTATTTACCCACCATTTGAGAAAGAGAGCACTTAGCAACTACCAACGAACTTCACGAAACAGAGAACCGACTCGTGGCGATAACATATTAGACCTTCTGGTGACAAACAGACCCGAACTATTTGAAACAGTTAACGCAGAACAGGGAATCAGCGATCATAAAGCGGTTACGGCATCGATGATTTCAGCCGTAAATAGAAATATTAAAAAAGGTAGGAAGATTTTTCTGTTTAGCAAAAGTGACAAAAAGCAGAATACTGAGTACCTGACAGCTCAACACAAAAGTTTTGTCTCAAGTACAGATAGTGTTGAGGATCAGTGGACAAAGTTCAAAACCATCGTACAATATGCGTTAGATGAGTATGTGCCAAGCAAGACCGTAAGAGATGGCAAAGAGCCACCGTGGTACAACAACCGAGTTAGAAAATTGCTGCGGAAGCAAAGGGAACTTCACAGCAAACATAAACATAGCCAAAGCCTTGCAGACAAACAAAAACTACGCGGAGCGAAATGTAGTGTGAGGAGGGCTATGCGAGAGGTGTTCAATGAATTCGAAAGTAAAATTCTATGTACTAACTTGGCAGAAAATCCTAAGAAATTTTGGTCTTATGTCAAAGCGGTAGGTAGAACAAAACAAAATGTCCAGACACTCTGTGACCAAAATGGTACTGAAACAGAGGATGACAGACTAAAGGCCGAAATACTAAATGTCTTTTTCCAAAGCTGTTTCACAGAGGAAGACCGCACTGTAGTCCCTTCTCTAGATTGTCGTACAGATGACAAAATGGTAGATATCGAAATAGACGACAGAGGGATAGAGATACAATTAAAATCGTTCAAAAGAGGAAAACCCGCTGGACCTGATGGGATACCAGTTCGATTTTACACAGAGTACGCGAAGGAACCTGCCCCCCTTCTTGCAGCGGTGTACCGTAGGTCTCTAGAAGAGCGTAGCGTTCCAAAGGATTGGAAAAGGGCACAGGTCATCCCCGTTTTCAAGAAGGGACGTCGAACAGATGTGCAGAACTATAGACCTATATCTCTAACGTCGATCAGTTGTAGAATTTTGGAACACGTGTTATGTTCGAGTATAATGACTTTTCTGGAGACTAGAAATCTACTCTGTAGGCATCAGCATGGATTTCGAAAAAGACGGTCGTGTGATACCCAGCTCGCGCTATTCGTCCACGAGACTCAAGAGGGCCATAGACACGGGTTCACAGGTAGATGCCGTGTTTCTTGACTTCCGCAAGGCGTTCGATACAGTTCCTCACAGTCGTTTAATGAACAAAGTAAGAGCATATGGACTACCAAACCAATTGTGTGATTGGATTGAAGAGTTCCTAGATAACAGAACGCAGCATGTCATTCTCAATGGAGAGAAGTCATCCGAAGTAAGAGTGATTTCAGGTGTGCCGCAGGGGAGTGTCATAGGACCATTGCTATTCACAATATACATAAATGACCTTGTGGATGACATCGGAAGTTCACTGAGGCTTTTTGCGGATGATGCTGTGGTGTATCGAGAGGTTGTAACAATGGAAAATTGTACTGAAATGCAGGAGGATCTGCAGCGAATTGACGCATGGTGCAGGGATTGGCAATTCAATCTCAATGTAGACAAGTGTAATGTGCTGCGAATACATAGAAATATAGAGCCCTTATCATTTAGCTACAAAATAGCAGGTCAGCAACTGGAAGCAGTTAATTCCATAAATTATCTGGGAGTACGTATTAGGAGTGATTTAAAGTGGAATGATCATATAAAGTTGATCGTCGGTAAAGCAGATGCCAGACTGAGATTAATTGGAAGAATCCTAAGGAAATGCAATCCGAAAACAAAGGAAGTAGGTTACAGTACGTTTGTTCGCCCACTGCTTGAATACTGCTCAGCAGTGTGGGATCCGTGCCAGATAGGGTTGATAGAAGAGATAGAGAAGATCCAACGGAGAGCAGCGCGCTTCGTTACAGGATCGTTTAGTAATCGCGAAAGCGTTACGGAGATGATAGATAAACTCCAGTGGAAGACTCTGCAGGAGAGACGCTCAGTAGCTCGGTACGGGCTTTTGTTGAAGTTTCGAGAACATACCTTCACCGAGGAGTCAAGCAGTATATTGCTCCCTCCTACGTATATCTCGCGAAGAGACCATGAGGATAAAATCAGAGAGATTAGAGCCCGCACAGAAGCATACCGACAATCCTTCTTTCCACGAACAATACGAGACTGGAATAGAAGGGAGAACCGATAGAGGTACTCAGGGTACCCTCCGCCACACACCGTCAGGAGGCTTGCGGAGTATGGATGTAGATGTAGAGATGCGTGAAAAAGTTGCTTTTGCTTAAAATGGAACACAAATTACTCACAATATATTCATCCAGTATTTAATAAAAAGAGCACTCAGCGACTTCTAACAAACTTTAGCGTAATTTCAAACCTTTCCTAAACTTTTACTCGCTTGCATGCTTGAAGCAAATATTTAACACATTAACTCATCTGCAGCCAGATGTTTGAAGCTGTTTTACACATGTGAGTTCGATTCTTTTAAAGAATCGCGGATTCCTCTGAGCTTTGCGACCCAAGCGCCCACTTGGCCTTTAAACCGGCCTTAACGTCTCCATCATTACTCTAGGAGAGTATCTCCTCCTTCTTTCCTTATGGGTTGAAGGTGCGCACATGTCGCTTAATTCTAAAGAAATAATTCTGTTAGTATCCTCCGTTAAATCGAGAAATATATTACGCAACTTTCTGGGAAGTGGAAGATAGAATCTGCAGACCAGACAGATTCATCTGAAGCGATGTGGAATAACCGCATATGATACAACTTTGCTCCGTAGGAAATGGTTAAAATTCCATTTCCTGTTCGGTCACCATACTTCAGGCTCCCGCAAATTAAAATCGATCCTCTATGGTAAGGAAACCGAATCAGAAAGTCGCAGTTTGCCACGCAGAAAAAAACTGCCTTCTTAATTTTCAGCACCAACCTTCTGTCGGCTGAATTATATTTCTGTGCGCCTTTCGCCTGAAGCTCGCCCAGGGTCTCTTAAGAGCGGTGTCGTATGTTGTGCAAACCGTGTCTCTTGTGCACTCCGATCTCTAGGTCTGGGTCAACACAAGAGTGCACGATCGAGTGTGGAAACTCATTTATCAGTTTGCGTAATAGATGATTAGACTCTTTTACTTCACAGCTATATTCATTTGCTCAGCTTCGATGTGTGTGCAGAATAACACAGAATGTGGTTTAACTTTTCTTCAAACTTTATGTTGCTCTTTTCTCACTTCTCGCTCTTTCCTGAGCGTCATTTCGCGGTTCCGTACTGCCATATAAGGAAGATGTTGCATTTCGAACTGATAGGATCCGTACGACCATCCGCGTTGTCTTCGAGAGTGAAACTTTGCGAAGGCAACTTTTATTTTAGAATACCGTACTACAAGGCGCATTTTTGTGCCTGTGGGTTTTTATTTGTATGAAAAACCACGCGTCTTGTAGCATTTATCGTTTTTATTGTTATCCATGTTTAATCTCCTGGTGGGCTTGGGTACCTTTGAAAAACACTCTAGGCGGGCGGGACGCCCACGCAAGTTCTGCTCGCAAGAAGATGGCCGACCGAAGTTTGCTACACCTGCCGCAAAAGCGCTGCTGACTGGAGGCGTGCTGGAAGTTCTGCGAGGCAAACGCGAAACCCAGACAACTCACAGTCACGGGCAGCTTTATGCGCGAGCTTGTATCTGATATCAGGCGTGTTCTAGCCTTCCAGTTCCAATATGCGGTAAAAGCAGGGTGTTCCGTTGGCTAGCCCATCATTGTCTCGCCCTCGTGATTTAGCGGGCATTTTTTCTTTTTTTTCTCATTTTCACACACTGTGGCTAAGTCATGTAAGCTATTTAGAACTGACACGTACATGTTTTACTGACATTCATTGTTTACCTAATAGGCCTAGTAAACGAGCTCCACCGAAAACGAAAACGCCCTGAATGGCTGTATACGCAGTATAGGGGAGAGTGTTGTAGCTTGATACACTTTCCGACTTTCTCCTCTAGCCAGTCGCCATGTAATACATGGATAATATATTTTCTAATTCCATTTTTAAATGATGGCATTCGCTTTCTATGTGCTGCAGTCTTTTTTTGTGAAATTATAAAAATTACTTCGGAAAATTAAGGTTTTCCCAACTGTGAAAAATGTTCTAGGGTACAACTTGGCCAAGTACCTAAAGACAAATATTCAATCTCAATTTAAAAGCACTACAATCAAGAACAGCTTCATATTATTGTACATAATCGCCTATCTCTTACATTATTACTCTACTACACACCAAAAATCAGTAAGTGAAATCAAATTAAGCAGAAGTATTATCAAAAACCATCCACATGTTTAATATACTTTGAAATAGAAGCCAATGGAAAATAAAACAAATTTCCTCCATTTTCAAAACAGGTAAAATTATTAAGACAATAAAGAAGATCAGTTCATTTGCAAGTATCACATGTTCAATGGTAAAAGGTCTTCCACTGTTTCAAGGTACAAGATGGTGCACAACCAACAAAGCATGGCCCAACTGTCCACATGTTATACACATAGATCTACAAATATGTTGCATTTTATCCAGCATAAAAGTTTGTATGATAGCTGAGGAATTAAAAATTTAACCCAAACAGCTTTACTCTATTATTTGGCACTTAAATGTATAGAATGCAAAATATTTACAAATGCTACACAAAACAGAACCTCATGTTTAAGAACAACAAAACCTGTAGAAAATGATGGAAACTGCTTATTGTGATCTATAGTGCACATTCCTTCATGTGATTCTAAAATCAATCACTAGACTGAAGCACTGACCAAAAGACATCATGTTTTCCTAGGTACAACATCATATTTTCCTAGGTACACTATCCTCTAGGTAAAACACGCTCTGCTAACTGTTATGCAAAGATATGTATGCACTGAATTGATAACCTTTGACTTCTTATATATATATATACGTGCATCAATGTGTCAATGTCGTTAAAGTCCGAGCAGATGTATCTTGACAGCCACAGAAAATTGGATGCAAAACTCATATATTGCATACTTTCAATGCTTGAAATTTTTATATAACATATATCTAATATGTGAGCTTCTAGAAATGACACGATTACCATTCAGTAGTGATTTATCGCAATGTGACATAGTAGGACCTACAGTTGGAATAATAAATCCAGCAACAAGAGTGTACTGGTATCCAGTATCTGTGATGATTTCTCTATATCACTTCAGGCAAATGCCAAAATGGTTCCTTTGAATAGGGTACAAATGATTTCCTTCCCCATCCTTTCATAATCCAAACTTTTGTGCTGTCTCTAATGGCCACACTGTTGATGGAGTGTTAAACTCTGATCTTCTTTATTCCTTCCAGTATCTGGGAGTGGATGCAAGGAAGGGGGAGGTACCTCCAATACATGGTAATTTTGTGTGGAATTACAAATACTTTTGATATTTCACTATAAATGGCACTGGTTGATGGTACACTTTTCACAAGACAATGTCCAATACACTTTGTGGCTTTCTTCACCGAAACCAGTCAGTGTGGTGGGACAGGATCTCAGTCTATGAAGGCTTTTTTTCTAGGGGAGGAAGGAAGAGAGGCAGCCGCCATCCCTTGCCCCTCACTGGGTACACCCTTGTCTAATGGGTATACTTATTTCACACAACTTTAAATCCTTGAAATAATGAAACGATCATATGGAATTGTTGGCTGGGAGGTCCAATTCCAGTTCAGCCACCAAGTGCAAGTCTTATTTCAGCCGGCACCACATTGGGTGACTTGCAGCCGATGATGAGGATGAAATGATGATGACCACACCATACCCAGTCCCCGAGCGAAGGAAATCTCCAACCCAGTCGGGAATCGAACCTGGGCCCAGTGCGTGTGAGGCAAGCATGTTACCACCCAGCTAAGGAGGCGGACTTTAAATCCTTGAAATCTTAACAAAAAGATCTATGACAAGGAAGGATCCTGAATGACAATATTTGACTGAAAATGATAAATCATATTGTATTTGGAAAACATGTTGTCTCCTTTTCACTCTTTTTCTCCAGAACCAGTACACTTCCTGTAGCAGTACAGTCTGTAGCTTTGTGAGTAAGTATCAGGCTACAGGTCCAAGGGCTTCAGTAGAATCAGACAATGAGGACTTGAGTGAGAGCCTTAAAAAAATCGTTCTTTGTAGTTTACAAGGTATCCTAAAAGGCAAGGAAAAAAAACAATAATAGGGAATGAATTACTTCTGTCTCACAGGCACTATTTTGTTTCGTGCTTCATCGAACTTTCCTTTATTGTGTGTTAATGATCTCTGTTTCTCCCTGATTTTCCATTTACTAGCATACACAGTTACACAGAAGAGTTTCATCATCTAGGAAGGACCACAGACTATTAATAAATATCTCATTAGTTAACTGTCTATGCACCTGTAATTTAACAGACTAAAAATACTTCTATTTTGTGTTTTTACTGTTACTTTGTTTGAATTAACTGACAAAATGTTCACAAGACTACTGCAAAATGTGTTCAAACATGAGCAGTTACCAAAGAAAGGATCACGACCATCAGCAATAAATATTATAATGCTCTTCACATTAAGACATAAACCGAGAACTCTCATCACAATCTTTTACACAAAGAAATTCACAGAAATTCATGACATACTAAAAGAGGGCATAGGCAGGTGTGTGAAAGTAACAGGGAACACAATACACCAATATCCTCTATCAGACAAGAAACACAATCCTAATACTTGTAATGGACAAAATGTAAATGATAAGATAGTATATAGACTTAAATGATGAGGGCTGAAGTATGAATTAACATTAAGGGATGAGTTAGCTCATAAATTAGCAGATGTGTGTGCTGAAGATGTAGTGATAAGGAGATATTAAGAACAACGGGAAACAGGAATCAAATAAAAAACTTGATGAATATGTCCTATTTTTTTATACAACACATACACACCATGTAATTATTCTTGCTGTGAAAGTACTGTCATCTAAGTTGTTAGGGAGATGTTGGACTAGTTAATTTTGATTACTTCCTACCACAGCTTAGTGTTTTCCCTCTTCCATTTGTACCCTGTAACAGTACCTTAATTGTTTAGTTCTTTGTTGTAAACATTACACACTCATCCTGTTTTTCTGTGCATCCCATAGAGTCTCAGCACACATGAGGAAAGACAAAAGGTTAGGCTTTAATGTCCCATCAATGACAAAGTTATTAGAGACAGAGCACAGATAAGGATGGAGAAAGAAATGGGTTGTTCCTTTCTCAGAGGATAAAGCTTAATTATTGATTTAAGCAATTCTGGGAGCCTACAGAAGTCTAAATGTTGATGGCTGAGCAAGAATTTGAACTCCCATTCCTGCTGAATTTGAATCCAGTGTGGTAACCACTGTTCCTACTTACTTTGTCTGATATCTCTTCTTTCAACAATAATATTCTTTTCTTTCTAATATCTTGATTATATGCTCATTTATTTTTAAGTAGCCTTTTCTTCTTTATGATAACATTTTCCTTCCTGTAATGAACTATTCTTTGGACTGTTTATAATCCTTTATGATTAATCTTTGGTTTATTCCCTGCTATTACTCTTTACTCCTGACTCCCCCTCTGTATAATCACATTACTTCTCTGGTTACCAGTACCTTTCTCATTTCAGATTGTTTTGTTTTTCCCTCTTTCCACCTCAAAGTGTGGCCCATATAGTAACATGATTCAGCTTACATTACTTCTCAGCAAAACACTGATATTCCGCATGAAATATAACTGTTGTTACACTTTAAATGCAGTGAACTATAAAAACTATGTACTTGGTCTGAACGAAAACACTGATATTCCGCATGAAGTATAACTGTTGTTACACTTCAAATGCAGTGAACTATAAAAACTATGTACTTGGTCTGAACGAAAAGAGAGAATCTGTAACAAAAAGAAAAGCTACTGCTTTCCTGATACCAGATTAGCTTGTACATGTGCTAAGCTACCAGTATGACAATGTGCATGGGGTATTAATATGTCACTAATGGGGCAAGGCTGTGAGATCTACCCATGGAAATGAAAGATATTTTTATATCATAGAAATCATAACTCACACAGTCATGCTCACTGAATTGATGTAGTTGCAAAACAAATAGCAGACTATCTGCTGATTTTCACAATCATGGTTGAGCCTAAGCTATTGACAACTTCAACTGTTATGATGACTAATTATGAACATGGGTTCCTATGTAACTATCTTGTTTTTTAAGTGACTCAGTTGATTGAATAACTCTGGTCACACACATAACTCACACCCATGTGTGACTTTAACAGCTAGAAAATGTGTGTTTGCTATCACAATAATGGTTTAGTGCTTATTATGAAGGCCTCAGGTGTTATTGGTTACATTCTGTGACTGCCAGTTGTTACATGTAATTTTGTACAGCACTTTGTTAGTTATTGCTTTGTAACCAGATATGGCCTTGTTCTGTGCTTGACAGTGTCAGGATAATACATTTGAAAACAATGCATGGATTTCTGAAATGTCCTACGTGATTAGTTGGCTCCACATTTATTTTGATCTACATATTACAATGAAGCATGACACATTCAAAATAAGTGGAACAGGCCTGCTCTTATACTTTTCTAACAGACTCCTCAGTTCATTATTATAATGAATATTCCCTCTATGCTGGAGCACCTTCGCAATTATTTCCTTATAAGAACTTATAGGTCTCCTTCCATTCAAAATAATTCTCTTAAGAGTGTTGTTCCTGACAGATTTTCATGCTAATATTCTTGTATATCCCTGAAAACACAAAATTGTGTTTGTAGCAGCCAGTGTACATACAATTATTTCAATATTTATGTATCTGTGCAACAAAGCTATAGCAGAAAATTTAAAAAGCAAGCTATATTTCAAATTAATTCATCTGCATGCATAAATTTCCTGCAAGGCAACAATTGGAAGTTTCTGAAAGGCAAGAGATTAGTATCTTCCAAAAACCTCCATGAAATTATTGAAAATAAATGCAAGATACATGTTGAATGAAATATTCTCAGACCTTATATTGTCTCAACAATTGATTAAGGTAGTATTAGAGATTGTCAACCATAAAAATCTCAAAATAAGCAATGGTATTGCATATCCAGTTATATGTTAACTTCGCTGACCCTCAAAACATAATGAAACTATTCATTGGCACTGAGGAATTTATGAATAATTTCCATTGTTCTATGTGAAATGCAATAAACCTATTGAAATTGTTCACATACCTCCATACTCTACACAAATCACTCTGACATACACTGCAGAAACATTTTGTTATTTGTTTTGTTGGTTAATAAGCTATTACCATCATCTGCAACTAGCCTTATTACATGGTTCACAGCAGGGTGGAAGCATTGAATGTGCCATCAATATCTTGAATAGTGTTACAGCAGCTGTGATGAGACATGATTTTCATCAAAATTTGGTGACTTGGCTGAGGCTGAATTTCAACAGCCGTATGTATATATCCACTTGCTACAGAAATGCACTGTTAAATACTGTATTCAAAGTCCAGGAAGCCTGTGTGAGGAGTCCGACACTCACATAAGTTTACTCACCTATTTCCAAGAATGTCAGATTTCAAATTAAAGCAGCAGCTCCTCCACAACAGCAAAATCATTCAATTTCACCAATGCAAATTACTATAAAATTATAAAAAGTTGGCACACCATATTATTTGATAGTTCTTTCAGTCACATCTCTGCTCAGATGTGTATATTTAAAAAATGTGTGCAATTTTAAATAAATATTTAAGCATCAATATATTACCGGTATGCATAAAATCAAATTCATGCAGAAACTCCACTCTCTGTAGATACTAACAGAATGACAAGTATTTGAATAATGAATGTTAAAGCAAGTGTCCAATAAGTGTGAGATTACTGAGTAATATGAGTGTATCACCTTTTTGGCACTTACCTAAAGGGTGCCACTGATGTATAATGGAGGTAAGACATACAAATTTTATGAAATTGTTGTTTTTGTTCTTTTGTGATAAAATATTTTTGACTAGTATAAACTTGGGAGATTTGGAATAAATAACTTTTCTATAAACATTTAGAAGTAAATTGAAATGGTCAAATATGAGAGCATTTGGACTACTTTTTCAGACTGGCGATTTTTTAAGGTTAGGGCATATGTCACTCTGTTAAACCCTTTTCTAATTACATAATTAAAAAGTCTCTCCTTGTAAGAAAGTGTAATATCTCAGCTGACACATTATGAATGATTGCTGAAACACTACTCAACAGCTTCAACTACTGTGGAAAATAATTACTACATTTTTATATAAATGATATATTACTCATGTCACTTGCACATGGCTTCATAATTCTATTTGAGCTACATTTTATGGACTAAAATATTTATGATCTGTTCTTCAAGAGAAATTAGATTTTCTGTAATAATATGATGAAGAAAACAGTAAGGAAAATGAAAACACATATTTAGAATCTTGTAATTTCAGATTCAGGGGCTCATTTTTCAGGAGCTAAAGATGATGAGAGGAAAAGTGTAAAAATGCAGAACTGTAATATTGAGAAGTTCCAATCAGTGTGGACACTTGGAAAGGGCAGATATTTAATTCACATGTTGGAATGAAAATGAATCTTTGGAGAGTAATAGCCAACAAGAAGCTATATAAAACTTGAAATAGTTTCATAGCTATTATTTGTAGTATCTGTTTGTTGTTACATTCTGGCAATAAATGGTTTTCAGAATCAAGTAACTACTGGCAAGGAAATGTTCTTTTATTTGATGTAGATCCTCATGTTTAATGGCAAGATGCATATTTCACATATGATATTAACATTCATGCTATTTTTGCTGGAAATTGTCATAATTTTGTTTTATACACCATATTCAAAAGTATTTATCAGTTTTAAGGAATTAGGAAAAGATATGTACTAAAGGGAGTCAATAATTCAAATTCAATATTATTTCTTGACAGCAGCACATCTGCAAATAGTTTTGGATTTGTAAATAGACAAACATGGACATATTTTTGAGGTTTGTGAAAATGACTGATTATTTTCATAATATCAAAAACTTCTTGTGATTGCAATAAAAGATACACATTAGATGAAATCTGTGTAAATTAATGGAATGAAATTGAAAACATCATGAAATTACTTATTTCATAATGTTTTCACTGTCATTCCAGTAGATATGGTTAATTTTTCTTTGTTTAATATTATTCTTATGATAGTAAATCATGGGGCATGACAATAAATCCCTAATCCTTCACCTACAGGAAAATCTGAAGTCTGTGGTCAGTAATACAACAATTTACAATTGGCAGCTAATATTACAAATATTTTATGTATTTTCACTCATAAATAAGGATCTCCATTTCATTGCAACAACTATCTGAAAAGTGTTTATGCTGTCATGTAATAATGTAAGTGAAACAGATTATGTTAATTTTTACTATCCTTCTAGCTTGGTGAATGTATA
Organism: Schistocerca piceifrons; assembly: GCF_021461385.2. Classification (NCBI taxonomy): domain Eukaryota; kingdom Metazoa; phylum Arthropoda; class Insecta; order Orthoptera; family Acrididae; genus Schistocerca; species Schistocerca piceifrons. The sequence goes on from NC_060149.1 coordinate 271,402,338, forward strand.
ATGTAAAATAAATATATATTTCTATAAATGCAAATACACACAGGGAATGATCTACTGAGGATTTTTTTTTTTTTTTTTTTGCAGCTCGTAAGAGCAATAATTTATTTATGTTCTCAGGAAGGCAGAAGGCAATTCCACAAATTGAATGTCCTGAAGCGCTAAACCATTTGAGATCTAAAATAAAGACTTACCTTTACCTGGTAGGAGCTCAGTCTTGACCCGAGCATACGTGCATGCTGGAGGAACCGGTGGGATGGCTGGTATGCCTGCTGGAGGAGCTATGGAGCTAGGCGCTGACACAGGGGCAGAAGCCGAAGCAGAGGCTGACACAGGGGCGGGGTTGGGGGCAGGAGCAGGGGCTGACAGTTTCTCTGCACAAGACACACCAGCTCTTACTGTAACATCATGCAATAAAAATGTTTCAAAAATAGTGGCACATAGACTTCATAAATAATAATGATGTCAATACAGATTCAGTTAAACAGTTATGTTAAAGTAGAACAAACTGAAAGAGGCACTCAAGAATCTGCAATTAAAATGCTTTCATGCAGCAGGATTACGGAAACAAAAAATTTAGCTCATGTTGACCACATGATGGTCATGCCTATATCATGTTAATGTATTAAGATTTGAATGGCATTTATTATCCCTTTCATGTATATTAGACTATAAAGGAAAAAGATGATTAGTATTTTACATCCCACTGACAAAGTCTTTAGCTTCTGCCACCGGTAGTCAATCTGGTTTCTTCTACTGACTAGTGATAATTTTAGCTTTTTTGGTGGGCAGCAGGCAATATGGATTTTAAAAACATTTTCATTAGGGCTTCATAAAATTTTAACATAAGGTATTTGGTAAATAATTATTATTATATGCTTTAATTTGCTGTGACTCTGCTTTATAATTCTTTTAAAGTAAAGTTGCTTCCCTACTTTATAAATCACATTGCTGTGGAGCCAGTGGGCAGTCAGAAAATTTTACTACTAAGAGATATGAAAGTGCATGGTAGGTAAAAAAGGCTGACTCCCTTGGCTTATACCATACTAAATGAGTAACATGGGTAGTGAAATTTTATTTCTAACAGTACAAATGCAAACTGTCCTTAATTAAGTTGCCTGAGTTGTATTCTGATTGATATGCAGTAACAAAAAACAACTATTATTGAATAATGTGTTACTGGACACTGCCAGATGAAGTGTGTGATTCTAAGACATGAAGAGTTAAATATAATGTAGTGAAATTTCAGATTGCCAAGTTCCCATATGGGATGTTTCACAAAATTAGTGAGGTAATGAAAGTAATCAAAATTAATTTTCAGTTTTAGTACATAATTGAAAAGACTCTGGAAATTACACTACAGTTTGCATAATGTGTAAAATAAGGCCTCGAAAATGAGACAGAAAAGTTAAAATCAAATGACTAATTGGAAAATACTTTCATTTTCACTGTAATTCATACTGGCTCTGGTCATATTACAGTGCAAAAGAACAGAAAACAGATAAAAATGAAAATGTAGAGGAAAGCTACTTATGCAGATCTACACTGTTGCAAAAGAAAATGTTTGTGTGAAAGAAAGCTGCAACCAGCCATACTGTTCTTGAAACAATGTTTTATTGTTATATAATAAGTTTTGGACTTTGGTCCCTCATGAGTCAGTTTCGAAGATTTCTCATATGCTTTTTTATGTATTCATCTCAATGGAACATTGTTCCTTATATATTACATTAGAGAGGCAAGCTTTCTTCATATAATTTATAAAGTGCATCTTTTTCTTGAGATAAAAATGCAGAAATTTGTGCAAGAAATCTATGCTTTCATCTGACAATGGACCTAGGCAAGATACTAGTTATAAAAAAAATAAATTATTGGTTAAAAACATGTCTGTTGCAGTTTTCTTCCTGCCTAATATTTACAAAAATAGATACAGAGTTATCAAGCCATCATGGATAAAATAATACAAAGAGATTTTCGGAAACACTGGGGAAAAATCTCATAATCTTTATTTTTTAAGAAATAAACGATACAACTGCTTGGTCTTTGTTTATTATGCACATCAAGATAAAGATTAATCCAGAAGAGTTCTCAATAGATTGTTCTCACAGTTCTTCTGTGTCAAATGATTAAATGTTGATGCTTTATGAGTAAATTTCTCTCAGTCATTGTTAAATAATAACTGTTGTGTGGTTTGTATTGTATCTCATGCCCATAGCATACCCTGCAATATTATGATGGCGTCAGTGGTGCATTACTACTGAATTAATTTAATTTGTGTCCTTACTATGTGTGTTATTTATAACTTAAATTTTGGTTACTTTTTTTAACAACATTGTGTAAGAAACTATTTCATTGTGTGATAATACAGATATTATCAAACATAGTTTTTTTGCAGGTTCTATACTACACTTTGCCGCAATCAAGTATTCAAGGTAGCATCTTCATTACAGTGATGCTTTGTATCATACTGTCATCCTTGTCCAGCCTCAAGACTTGTTAAAATATGATGAGGGTCCTCATTAAATTGGTCTGAAAGAAGAAGTTGAAGGAAATTCAGATAGAGTTGCAACATTTCATGGAAATGAAATTTAAACCACATGAATCTTGAGAAAATTTGGGAAACTAGTATTTCAGATGGACTATGAAACAGTTTTCCTTATTCCATTGTATATTTTAAACAGGAACCACAACGACAAGATAAAATGGATCATGTTATGTATGGAGGCATGCAGACAGTCATGTTCCCCTCACTCTGCACAAAAACAGAACAGAAAAGGGAGCAATTGATAGCAGTGAAAAGTCAGCTCAACCATGCACTGTAAAGCAGTCTTCAAAGTGTATATAAGACTGACTCTGTGTCATGCCTTTTAAGAGCTGGTGAGACTCTGCATTAGTATGTTAAAATATCTTTGGATGGTTGTCAGATAAATTGTGCATCAATAGTCACCAGAATCTTACTTCCATGTGCCCACCCTGATAAATACCAGAGGATTGCTGATATGTGACATGGAAACTTAACTGAGTTTTGCTTGGTGTGAAACACTGAGGCTTGTACATTTTAACAATAACTGCAGTAATAATTGTGGAAACTGGAACATCAAAATGATATTTTTGACAGAAATTAACTTTATATCACTGATAATGTACATGGTTAAGTTAACAGAACTGTACTTGATATCTGATGTTGAGAAGCCAACATTGTATAAAGCTTGTATGTGCTCCATTGGAGCCTCTAAACAGCCTAGTATGTCCTTGGAGAATTTTCTTACACAAAAATCAATGAATGCTACTGGAAAATCATGAATAATAAGTTAAAATCCCAGAAATTAATATATTCTATAAAGTGAGTGCTACAGCTTTAGTAAATTTTAAAAAAGAACATCTTTTCATTCCATTGTAACTGAAATTTTATTTACTTTTAATAATGTTGTAGTTATGATGGAATGAAAAAAATGTATTTATTGTATTGCCTCAGACATTTTTAATGTGTGATGTTTTAGGCGATTGTGCAAATCTAAGAAGCTTTAGTATTCATTGTTCTTTGAAAGAGGTTTGTACATTTTTCAGCACATGTGGTCAGGTATTTTCCTCCTGAACTATGGCATGTGGAGTTGCCTGAAAGAGGCAATGTACCTCGTGCTCTAAATGCTCCAAAGTGCCCTGACGTATCAGTTTCTGTTCAGATTTATCTCAATGTGCAGGCATAAATGTTACATGTTGCAATGGAGTCTCAAAAGATCACACTTGACATGTGTCCACAATGTTCTTCAGTTATGAAATTCAAGATGAGAGATTGAAATCACCCTCATGATGTCTAACATTACTATTGCTATCACAGTTGGTCCACATGAAGCAGAACTTGTCCTAAAACCCTACATTTTGTCACTCAGTATGCCAGAAGTGGAATTCATTTAACCACTGTAAATTGAGGAATTGCTGGTTTCCCAACAATGTACATTACATTAATTGCATGTGTGCTAGTAGAGTCCAGTTTGCAGTAAATGATGTCAGACTGTGATGGTAGTCAGGTCTTTGTCCATTGTAGTTCTCCAGTTTTGTGCCTACATTGCAACAGTCTGATACAATCACACAGATAAGAATAGCAGTGATTCCACGTTAAGTCTTCATTGTGTGGCCACTCACTCACTCACCCACTCACACACACACACACACACACACACACACACACACACACACACACACACACACACACACGCGTACTGTTGTTTAGCAGAATATCCATTATGACATTTCCATTTCCCAGAGATCTTTAATTTTGCCCTTTTCAAACTACTTACTCACATGTTGACGATGAAAAATAAAACATAGATGAGACATACTGTTTAGTTTTTTTTATTTCATTGGATAATAGTCACAGGTTTTTCTTCAGTTCCACTGTTGTGAGAAGTCTCATAACACTGAGGCACAGGCACTGTCACATGACAGTAAACATGCTTCAGTGTTATGAGGCTTCTTGTCCTGCAATGCTGGATCTAAATGGCTCTGAGCACTATGGGACTTAACTTCTGAGGTCATCAGTCCCCTAGAACTAAGAACTACTTAAACCTAACTAACCTAAGGACATCACACACACCCATGCCCGAGGCAGGATTCGAACCTGCGACCGTAGCGGTCGCGCGGTTCCAGACTGTAGCGCCAAGAACCGCTCAGCCACCCCGGCTGGCGCTGGATCTAAATGTTGAAAACAGTAGTCACATGAGTAAAACTTGTGATTGTTGTCCAGTTAAATAAAAGAAAGATAAAAACTATGAAATCAGTCACACTATTCTCCAACAGAACAATTTATGTTGTATTTCAAGAGATGTAGTGGTGCTATATTTCACATTTCTACCTCATTTGATCGCTCTTTATTGACTGAGTTCTGCATAACATGAACTTTTCTGGTTATACAAGAGAAGTTGCTGATGGGTCTGAGTGTATGCCATCTCTTTGCAACATAAGTCATTTATTGTTGGTTCACTGTTCTATACATACTCTGAGCTTGGATTCATTTGGGCCATTTTTTGTGATTATTTAGGATGGCTTCAGAATTACCCATAAAATAGAAACCAAGATTATTCATGATTATTAGAAAAATTGCTGAGAATGTAAAAGAAAATACACATTTACTTGATGTGCTCGCAAGAAAGAACATTTTGTGTGTGTGTGTGTGTGTGTGTGTGTGTGTGTGTGTGTGTGTGTGTTTTCATGTGCGGGAGAAAGGGTGAGTTACGGGAAGGTAGATAGAACAGATAAAAACTGAAACTATTTCCAAGATATTATATCTTCTGAAATGTCAGATGAATACATGGCACAGAGTGCACTGCATATCCTCCAGTTATCTCGATTTTCCTTTAATATACCAGTTAATTATGTATTTAATGAGGTGAGATTATGGCTTAGTTTCTATAATACAGCACAAATTATTGTAATTCTCATTATTTCTTACTATTATCTTCACTGTGTTATATGTTTCTAAGTTCTTCATCCTAAAAATTTCCCTTGAAGCTTTCACTGACTTAGATATTGAGCTAATATGTGTATGTGTACTGATTTTTATCATCATCATCAGCCATTTGACATCCACCCCTCAATATAGGCTTCTTCCATTTATAATGGTCAGCAGTTTTATGCATCCATGTCTCCATGTTTTCTAACATCACCTATTGCCTTCCATTCTATAACTGTAGCATACTATTGTAATCTGCCAAAGAACTTTCTTGGTCCATTTAACTCACAGTCTGCTGCAATCTGGTGAGGAACTTTCTTGGTCCATTTACCACCTATTCACCTGGTTTCATGTTCCATCAAACTCTATTTCTTTTTCATTATAGCCATAATTAATTTCACTCTAGTCTGTTCTCTGACCAATTTGTTTGCCTTCTTGACTCTCCTAGTAATTTCCAGCCTGGATCTCTCAATAGCTTGCTGAGAAACTCTTAGATTTTGACTGGTTTTTGCTTTAAAACTCCATGCTCCACTAAGTCAAAATGTGTAATACACTTTTAAGTTTTCTAGTTATCATTGAGAGATCCAGAGAAAACATAACAAAATTAATACTTAGCCTACAGCAAACTCTCTCATCCTCAATTAGACCAGATAAAATTAGCTTATTTTAAAAATCTGTTAAAAGACTGATATTCTGCTCTCAAAAGATGGGCGGATGATCAGCAAAGGTGATTATATTAGCCTGAGAATAAAGAAAAAAATTACATGGAAATGACAGTTTCATAAACTTCCGCAGAAACTGATTTATGTGATGTTTAGCATCGTATTAATGTCTGCTGACTTTTGAATACAGTTAAGCTGGTGTCCGATGTTTATTTAGTACCTACTCATTAGTAAGCATGGTACATTTTATTATTTCTATGTTTTATTACATTTTACATAATGTTTGCTTTTTAAAGATTGTTAAGTTCATAGTAACTGAAGGCTATATTCTGTTTCTTTTCATAGATCTGAAAATGATGGTTAGTCAATGGATACTTGTAATCAACAAACTATAATTTTATTTTTTATTGCAATCAAGTCTGTTGTAATTTTTTAACAAATAATACAGATAATTTTATCTCATGCACCTGACAATGTTGGATATTACAAATAATCAATTCTCTCTCTCTCTCTCTCTCTCTCTCTCTCTCTCTCTCTTTCTTTCTCTTTCTCTAAATGTCTCGTTCTATGTCTTATAACTGATTTGTCTATCTCTAAATGTCTCGTTCTATGTCTTATAACTGATTTGTCTAGTAGTATTTGATAAACAAAAGAAATATGAAATTGATAAAAATGCCCCTGTAAAATGATTATGATGATGATACATTTTCATTTAATTTTTCATTTACAGTAGCGGCTTTATAACGAAAATACACACTGATGTAAGCTGGAAGAGACTGTGTGATGGAAATAAAGAAATGAAAAATGAGCACTGTTTGTGGTGTATGAGGAGGAAGAGGAGTGATAGCAAGAAAGGAAACAGAAAGAGAAAATTTGAGTGAAAGATCAAGTGTCACATGGAGGATAAATGAGGAGGACTTATTGTAAGAGTATTTGTGCTTGCAGCTGTGTGCCAAGAAGAGGCAATATTCACAATGTATCGTCAAAGTATATCTACTTCTTCAGAATACTCTTATGCAGGTGTCAATGACCCATCTTGATATACTGCAGATATTTTAAACATAAAATTTAATCTTGCCTCAACAGAATATCTCTAATTGGCCTTATCATCAATCAACTATATCAAAACTATTTCATTGATTTCTGTGTCAGTTTTAAAATGAGAAAAAAATTTATCATGCTGATATCACTATACCTAACATCTGTTAGTGGGGTAATCACACATCAGTGTTTTAGCAGCTAAATTATCACCACAAACATCTGTGCTTTGCATACACAACAGTTTCTTACAGTTCTGAAGACTGGAATTAAATCTTAAAGAACTGGTCAATCATAGCTTTTCATGCCATCCAGCAGGTGAAAGAGAATTATGTCCTTTGTGCTATTCTCTACTTTTCCTACAAAACAGGCAATTTATCCTAGCCACAAAATATGTAATAAATCACCTGAATGTATAAACTTTACTCCAAGATGGGACCTGAGACAGAGAGATGGTAACAAGCAATCAAATACCACATGTTACTGTAAGAAATTCTTTGTTCAGTGTGCATAAAAATAAATAATTGAAAAATGCTGGTTTAGAGTGCGATACTTTAGGGAAATTGACTTCCTTACAGTCCAAAAAAGAATTACAAGGATCATAGAGACAGTAGCTCCCATAAAATCAAACAAGAGATTTAAGGTTAGCAGACAGACAGACTGTTTGATAGCCTTAGGAGATACATAGCAAAAGGCAGCATTATTCTTGTTTTATAATGAAATGGTAGCTGTGTGATGGATATTCCAAGAAAGCTGTGGGGATATTTAACATTAATCTCTAGTCACTCACCCACCATGATGTCTTTGCATTTAATTGGAGTATTTGGATTAATCTTTGAATTCTGCCATTTGAGTTCAAATAAACATGAGAGTCATAAGATGACATTACATACTTACAAATTTTGAAGAGAACTTTCAATAGTATCCAGCCTATTTAGAATGTCTTGCTTTGTGAAATTCTATAAACAGACGTCTCTCTCTTTTTCCCATTTCTCCTCCCCCCTTATAAATGTCCCACCCCCTCCCTCCTCTCTCTCTCTCTCTCTCTCTCTCTCTCTGTTTCATATTTTTCACACAATTTCCTCCTCAATGCTCTTCTCATAACTGCCTATAGTGGGCCCTCACTTAGTGTCTCAAGTAACTGTTTACACTTTTTAGCAAATATGTAATTGTTACGTTTACATCTACATCCATACTCTGCAACCCACTTTGAAGTGCACGCCTACTGTAACACTATTCTGCTTTCTTCTGGTTCCATTCTCATATAGAGCACATGAAGAATGACTGCCTAAATGCCTGTGCATGCTTTAATTAGTCTAATGTTCTCTTTTCAGTCCCTATGGGAGTGATATGTAGAGCTGTAGTAAATTCCTAGAGTCCTCACTTAATTGTGATACTTGGAACTTTGTAAGTATACTTTTGGAGGATTGTTGGCATCTGCCTTGAAAAGTCTGCTAGTTTAGGTTATTCAGCATTTCTGTGACACTCTCATCTCTGTCCATTATAATTATCCGGGCTGTTATGCCGTGGTCGGTTGATGAATTCTGAGGTGATTCCCAACGTTTCATCTCCGACTGCGGGAGACACCTTCAAGGGGGTCCGTAGCTTGATGGAAGGTCCAACACACACACTGGCTCGCTACTGGGAATCAACTCAGAATTCATCAACCGACCACGGCATAACAGCCCGGATAATTATAATGGACATGATATTTCCGGCCGTGAAAGTTTACATTTTAGTACTCTCATCTCTGTTAAACAAACCTGTGTCCATCTTCAATATCCAGTATAAGACCTATTTGGTATGACTCCCACACACTTCAGCAAAATTGTAGGATGGATCACATGAGACTTTTGTAAGCAATATTTGTAGACTGACAGCATTTTCCCAGTATCCTACTAATGAACAATAATCTGCTGCTTGCTTTATCTATGACTGTGTGAGATCATTTCATATCCACAAAAAATGTTACATCCAGATGACTCATTGATACTGCGGACATAAAATACTACTTTTCTGTGTTTTGTGAAGTGTACAGATTTAGATTTACAAACATATAAAGCAAATTGCCAAGCTTTACACCACTTTGAAAAGTTGTCAAGATATGACTGAATATTTGTGCAGCTTATTTCAGCTAGCACTTAATTACAGATAACTGCTCATGTGCAAAAAGTCTGATGTTAGTATTAACATCATCTGCCAAGTCATTAACAAACAAATGAAATGCAAGGGTCTGGCACACTTCTGACATATCCTGAAGCTACTTCTGCATTTGTTAGTTTCTTTCTGCCCAAAATAACATTTCTGTTGTCCACAGCAAGAAACCCTCAATACAGTCAAAATGGTTCAAATGGCTCTGAGCACTATAGGACTTAACTTCTGAGGTCATCAGTCCCCTAGAACTTAGAACTACTTAAACCTAACAATAACCTAAGGACACCACACACATCCATGCCCGAGGCAGGATTCGAACCTGCGACTGTAGTGGTCGCGCGGTTCCAGACTGTAGCGCCTAGAATCACTTGGCCACTCTGGTCGGCTCAGCACTGTCAGAAAGATCATTTAGTAACCCTTGTGATCATACTTTCATTGGTAAGTACTGATGTGGTACTGAGTGAAATGCTTCTCTGGAGTCAATGAACACTACATCTGTCTGATTACCTTGACTCATGGCTTTCAGGATGTCATGTGAGAAGTGTGCAAGTTGGGGTTTGCATGACCAAAGTTTTCGGTATCCATGTTGGGTATCATAGAGGATGTCAGTCTGTTCAAGATACCTCATTATGTATGAACTCAGAATTCTGATTTTGCTATAACACCCCCAGTTTTAGTTTCTGCATCATTCGTGATTGTCCTGGCACTAACTTTTGTGTCACTGACAGCTTTTACATATGACTGGAATTTCTTTTGGCATTTGTGAGAGGTATTTTAATCAAACTATGCTACAGTACTCATTGAAGGATTTACACATTGCATTTCTGAAAGCCTGATGTATTTAATGTAGCATTTCTCTATCTATACGGCTATGCTTTGTTTTACACATTTTGTGCAGTAGTTGCTATACATTTACAAATACTGTGTACCATTGAAGATCTCTCCCTTCATAAACAATTCTAGTATGTATCCAGTACTTGCTCAATTATTTTTCAAATTTGTGCTACAGTACTTCAACACTCCCCTACACATAGTTAAATTTTTTGAGTCCCTCCTTGGAATATGACACTACTGCTTTTCATCTTCCTAATTGTTTTAGTTGTCATTCATACTTTTGTAATTATTGTTGTTACAAATGTGTCATGGTCACTTATACCAGGTTGAAGTGGACAACCTCAAAAAGGTCAGGTCTAATTGTTGTCTTTAGATCTAATGTATTTCTGTCACGAGTGGGGTTCCAAAGTATATGCTCTAAGTAATTTTCAGATAAAGTATTTAGTACTCTTTTGCAGGAGGACTTGTCATGATCATCACTTACAAAACTGTAATTTTTCCCATTCAACTGCTGAATGACTAAAGTGTTCGTCATTGATGACAGTATTCCTGGGGAACAAACTGGATGGTTATAATTAAATTGCAGCTACTTACAGAGGTCCAGTGTGGGCTGTAACTGTCATATGTTAGTGAAACTTGGTAGATATGCTACTGTGTTAATGTGAAACCCATTTACACTGAAAAAAATTACTTCCAATTGTCACCACCAGGTGCAAATCAGGTGCTGTGAATGCAAGGAAGACGTATAAAAACGTTTACATGTATAATGAATTAGGAATGGGACATGGGAACAAACAGTAAAAAAAGTGAGAAAGACATAGTGTCAATTTTATTATTAACTGCTGCTTAAACAATTTCTTCAATATGAACACCAGAGATGACAACGAGATGCTACATGCATAAAAACAACAGTTTTATGCAGCAGTTCTGGCAGAATCTGAGCAAGGTGTAACTAGGATTTTAATAGTCTCATCTGTGAGGAGCATTTCTTTGGATCTTACACTAATGCTTCTTGGTCTCCTACAGCTAACATTATTTGGACTGGATGGAAAGTTGCCCAGTTTAGCAAACCTTTCTGAATGCCTCGCACACTGCATGCTATTTGGGTAGTGACTTCCAACATCTAGTGTACCCCTGGCACATTTAAGGAGACCATACAGTTGTCAACACTATGGCACAAGTCTAGTTAGTGGCAGCCTATCTTGTAACAGAATCTTTGAGGTACCTGGTTCAAGCACTCCACTTGATTTAGAACCTGAGAGCCAAAGTCAGTTGAGGGGGTAAAGCTGCAGGTTGTGAGCTTTGTTGAAATTCCATGAGGAAGGCTTCTCTTCTTAAATTTCTCTGCCAGTTGCTGGAAAGTTCCAACTATGGCCTATCAACCAAGATGGTAAGCATAATTTGTTCCAGTGTGCTCTGCAATATGCAGTTGGGTGCACACAGTTCACTCAATAGCTGCTAGAATATCATCTTCAATGATGCCGCCAGGCACACATACTGAGTGCACAAGGTGATACTCCTTATTGTGTGCTGCCATTTCCCTAAAGGTTATCATTATTTACTGTATATGTAAACCTAATATGATAAACAGACCCTTACCCTTTTTCACACGATTCTCCCAAATACAGGACACCACAGGCTTTTCAAAAGGTAAAGTGTGTTACATAGGCTAAGTTTTTGTTTTACTGGGAGACAGCAGTTCAAACATGTCAGTTAGAAGGATAGGTGTCATATCCTGGGCTCTCCATTGCCCCTCCTTCCCTGTGCATAACTTGCAGATATATTTCTGATGTGCTGTATTACCTGCAGGGGAGACATTACATATGGAAGAAGATAGCACTTGAGGTAACTTTGGTGTCTCTCGTAGGTTTTCTCTCAGTAGCCCATGCAACAAACTTATTTTCAAAAGCTTCTTATACTTGATAGCAGTCAGGTCAATTTCTAGCTACTTATGAATTGTAGCTAATTCATCTCATGCCTTAGAACAATATTCACAGAAGGGTTGAACTGCAGGTGTTGCAATGTTTCATTGAACATTAAAAAAATTTAAAATTAATCTGGCTGATCCTCTTTTAATTTCAGGGTCTGTTATGTTACTAGGATTGCAAGTTTCTTATGAGAACTGAAAAATATCCACTGGTGTTACATTTATTACTTACTTCATGTGGAAAAATCTAGAGCATAAGGGTAAATAATAGCCAGTTAACAGACAAGCCCTCCCACAAACCATGGACTTTGCTCCAGTGGGGTGGATTGCTTGCCTTAATGAAATATATAGCTGCACAGCAGATGCAATTATATCAGAGGGGTATCTGTGGAGAGGTAGTAACACACAGTTCCTGAAGAGAGGCAGCAGACTTTTCAATATTTACGAGGGCAACGATCTACATGACTAACTGATTTGGATTTATAAAATTAGTCAACATGGCCTTAGTATGTTTGTATTGTGGATGGTTGAAAGCAAGGGAAAACTACTGCATTATATTTCCTGAGAATGTGCAGCTCTATTACCTAATATTCCAGCAACAACATGATTGCTAAAGTCTGTATAATCACTTCTTGAGGTGACAAATATGACCTGACCCATCACTGAAACCCTCTGGTTGAGTCATATATATTTGTGTGTCCAAGTTGCCATTCAAAAGTGCAGTCATAATGTGGAATTGCCCAAGCCTCAAGTTTTCTTCGGCTACAATTGCTATTGGTTTAATATGATGGCAGTATATTGGGTAAAATATTACAGAGGTAAAATAAAGCACCCTTCAGATCTCTGTGTGTGAGCCTGCTGCTACCTATGAAAATTTGTGCCATACCAGGATTCAAACTTGGATTTCCTGCTTATTGTGAGCAGTCATCTCAACTATAACCCACTGGAGCATGATTTTAGGCCTGTCTCAAACTTTCATTATGACTGATGTTCCTACCTATGATTTCCAAACACTAACATCACAGGTTCTCCCAAGGAATATGTGGGCACAGTACAATTTAGGTGGACTGTGGTTTATCCTACTAAAATTGTCAGTACAGGTTTATAGTAACTGTAGTTTCAGTACATTCAAACCATTTGCTATGATACCATTTAATGGCCCTGCATCTTCACTGATTTCTTCCAAAGGGATCCCTTCATTTAGCTTCATTGCAGTAATTCATTTCACACTCAGAAGGATGTTCCCACCAGAAAATCAAATCTGGCATTCTGTGGGTCACAGCATGGAATGTAAGGTCCCTTAATTGCTTACATAATAGGTTTATGAACTTTCAAATGAGAATTGGATATATTGAACTTAAATACAGTGAGAATTAGAAAACTGGTGACAGGAAGAGCAGAATTTCTGGCCAGATGAGTACAGAGTTATCAACACAAAATCAAATAGGTGTACTGCAGAAGTAAGTCTCACCATACACAAAAAACAGAGGTGCATGTAAAATTCTAGGAACAGTATAGTGAACAAATCATCATAGACGAGAGAGACCAGAACTCACTACCCATCACAGCAGTACATGCGCCTAATACCTAAGCATACAACGATGATGTTGAAAAAATACATAATGAAATAAAATAAATTATTCAGTACATTAAGGGAGATGAAAATTTAATTGTGACATGAGATTGGAATCTGATAACAGCAAAAATAAGATAAGGAAAAACAGGAGGAGAGCATGGACTGGGGCAAAGGCAGGAAAGCGGAATTTCCATAGAGCATAATTTAATCACTGCTTACACTTCATTTCAGAATCGCAGAAGGAGGCTGTATACATGGAAGAGACCTGGAAATTCTAGAATCATCAGATAAATAGTCTAATGGTAGAACAGAGATTTAGAGAGTGTGAAAGTTTTCCGGGAGCACATGTGGACTCTGACCATAATTTATTAGGTATGAAATACACATTAAAGTTGATGAAATTGCAGTGAGGTAGGACCTGGATGAGTTGTAACAACAGAAGATTGTTGAAAGTTTCAAAGAGAGGATTACACAATGACAGTGAAATACATGAAGGTGAAATAGTGAGAGGTGAAATACTCAAGACAGCCGACAATCAAGACAATGAAGAAAAAGATAAAACCTGGTAGCCATATTTGGATAATGCATGAGATATTAAATTTAACTAAAACAACCATCCAATTAGGCCTTGGAGGCCCAAAAGTACTGACCACCTGCTGTGTCAGCCTCAGTCCTTAGGCATCACTGGATGCAGATATGAGGGGCAAGTGATCAGCACACTGCTCTCCTGGTCATTCAGTTTCTGTGACTGGTGTCACTACTTCACAATCCAGTAGCTCCTCAATTGGCCTCACAAGGGCTGAGTGTACCCCAACTGCTGACAGCACTCAGCAGACCCAGACGGTGACCTATTCAAGTGCTAACAAAGTCCAACAATGCTTAACTTTGGTGTTCTGACAGGGACCGATATTACCACTAAGGCAAGGCTGTTGGCAAATTTAACAGGTGCCAGGTGAAAATATAAAACATGCACCAAGTGATGCAGGCAAAGGGAATACAGATGTCAAAGTTATGAGATTCACAGAAAGTGAAAAATTACAGAGCAGGTATAGCTAGGGGAAAAATACAAAGCTGCTGTAGCTTGCATGAATGTACGGAAGATAGGTGACATGAAAAAGAAAATTAAATAAACCTGTGGAGAAAAGAGAAGCAGCTACATGAATATCAAGGATGTAAATGACAAGTCATTACTATGCAAAGGAGGGAAGGCTGAAAGGTGGAACGTACTGAAGTAAATAAATTGAACTTAGTGCTTTCTGTTCTCTCCTACTGTGGCACCTAGTTTTGTGTTCTGCAAAACCTCTCTATTTGAAAAGTGTAAATTCTTTGTCCTGTTTATACTTAGATTCAGTGTGAAGTTAATGTGCGCCCATGTTATTCCAATATTAGAGTCACTATTCTTGAAAGTGTTGAGTTCTATTCTTGTTACTAAATATATCCTTAGTTAACTGCAGCAGGTAATAGGTCCAGATTTTAACACTACAGATTGTGAAAATTGTAGTATTGGTTTACTGGTCAGTTTTTTGGTTTACTAAGGATATTCATGAGATTGCAAGATTTGTGGAATATGGCTAACATGATCTTCAGCAGCATGATACTAGTAGTTGTACAAAAATTTTGCAAGTAGTCAACTGAAGTTGAGTGAGAAACATCAAAGTGACAGATTCAAATGTATTTAAAGGAACATTATCTTTATTTGACTGGAGACTAAATGTCAATGTCAATCATTAGTGAAGGATTAGAACCATCTGATGCATTTTGGTACTGGCAACAGGACAATGCATGATCAGTTATGATCAGTTTGTGTTATCATAACGGCACTTGAGGAGGAACCTGATATTCATATACAAAGAAGACTGACGCAAAAGATATATGGGACACCATTTCATCAATGTTTCAACAATATTCATTGCAACATTTACATATGATGTTTGATCATTTCTTTGAAAGGAAAAAAAGATGGCATCACATCTGTAACAAAGCAAATTTTCAATGACCTTTACAATGAACTGAGAAAGAGTGATCCAACCACAACCTTGCCTCTTTCATTGTTTTATCACTGTACTTTCAAAACATAGGTCCCAAATATCAGTTTTACAGGTTTGCCTGATATTGTGTTGCTGAATCTGAGCAGACGACAAAGCTCCTTATTGCAAATTTGTGTTTGAGAATTTGCAATCTACATGTGGAAAGACTGAGGCAACTTATACTTTCTACACAAAATCAAAATTGAATGAGCAACACTCAGAACAGAGGAAAATCACAACAGAGTGAAATAAGCCAAAGAGGAAAGAAAATCATTCATATCTGTATTGCAAGAAAATTGAACATGCTACTGCAAACTGCCAAAGGTGCAAGGCTCCAGATGAAAGAAGGGCGACAGCTTGCAATAATAGTTCTAGTTCTAGTTCCAGTTTAACAGTGAACAGCAAACCAGATACACCAATAGTAAAAAACCTGCAACGCCAAAAGAATAATTAATGTACTGTAATGAACTCTCAGGAGTATATTTATCTGGGTAAAATATTTAAGTGATTAACATTGCAAGATCACAAGTTAGTGTAAGTGCGAGATAAGCTATTGCAAATGTGAAATGCTGGTACATTAATAACCAGTCTAACCAGCAGAATATTGAATGCAAGCATGCAAATGTACATGCATTGTGTTACACAGGTGGCTGATGTCAGTTTGTGGTATGGAGTTCTATGCCTGTAACACTTTGTTGGTCAATACTGGGATGGTTAATGCTATTTGTGGATGAGTTGTCATCTGATGATATCCTGTATGTGCTTGATTGGAGACAGATCTGGTGATCAAGCAGTCCAAGGCAACATGTTGACACTCTATGAGTGCTCTCCTGTTGGAAAACAGCTCCTGGATGCTGTTTATGAATTGCAGCACAACAGGTCAAATCACTAGAATGATCTACAAATTTGCAGTCATGATATATTGGATAACCACGAGAGTGCTCCTGCTGTAATACAACATCACACCTCAGACCATAACTCCAGGTGTAGGCCCAGTGTGTCTAACATGCAGACAGGTTGGTTGCAGGTCTTCAACGGGCCTTCCCCTAACCAATACCCAGCCATCACTGGCACCAAGTCAGAACCAGCTTTAATCAGAAAACGCAACATACCTCCACCCTACTCTTGAATGGGCTCTCACTTGACACAACTGAAATCACAAATGGCAGTGGATTGTGGTCAATGGAATGCACACTACGAGACATGTGGCTTGGAGCTGTCCTTGAAGTAACTGATTTGTAACAGTTCGTTGTGTCACTGTGGTGCCATCTGCAAGTCAGACTGCTGCTGTAGATGCAGTACAATGCACCAGAGCCATACACTGAACATAATTGCCTTCCCTCTTGGTAGTGCCATGTTGTGGTCTGCAGCACAGTCTTCTTGTGTGAACACCACTGCCAGCAGTCATGTACAGTGGCTACATTCCTGCTAAGTCTTTCTTGAATATTGCAGAGGGAACTTCCAGCTTTTGGTAGTCCTTTAACACAACCCCATTCAAAGTCAGTGAGGTGTTGATAATGGTATCTTTGTCACCTTAAAGGCATTCTTAAGTAACATCAACTCACCACCTCCAATCTCAAAGATAACTACTGCTCACAACTGTTACAGGGTGTACTTAAAGCAAACCAGATTTGCACCCTAATAGTGGCATTACTAGTACCGTTCTTAAGTGACTGGTGACAAATTTGATTAGACATCATCTTTCACATGTAGAAACACACCTAGCAATGTCTGTTTATGTCACACAACTCCTTCTTGGTGTTGTAATTTTTTTCCATCTGTGTACATCTCTTGCCATTGACTTGTTAGTTCATACTAATTTTGATAGCACTTACTCTGGGATTCTGACTCTGGCATGACACACAAAATTTCACCAAATAAATGGCATTTCACTATGTTTGAAAAGTTTCTGAGTCGACAATGTGTACAGACAGATGGACATGATGTTTTTTTGTGCATGAGGTTGGTTGTATTAATACTGAAATATGCATAAACAGTAATTGGACATCTGCTTTGCAAGATAATATTTGGCATTTACGTGATATGAGACACCAAATTTTCTCTGTTCATGAAGTTGCACAATGTGGGTGTAATCTACTTAGGATAACAAAGCTTTTATCATTTGGCGACATAGTGAAAAAGCTGGCACAAGAGAACTTATTGATTCAATGTATATTATGAACATGTGTCTTTGTTATCTAGTGACTTCAGAAGAACAATTACATGGTAAGCATGATGGATTTGGTCATTAAGACAAATGCCACACATGATATGTGGTCTCTTTCTTTGTTATATCACCTACATGTTCTGACACCAACTCATTCTGTGTTGTGTGCATTCTTGGCTTTATGAATTATTTTCAAAGATAGATTTTCAAAGATAATTATTTTTGTTTTGCTTGGATATACATCATATAAAATAAATCTGAAACAGCTGACAATCTGAAAACATTTTTGAAGGACTGTGATGCTACTGGTCAGAGAATAAAAGTATTTGTTCTGACGGTGGAGGAGAGTTTAATTGCAATTCCGTAGCTGCAGTACTATGAGACTGTGGTGGTGAGTTTTGTTTTACTTGACCAGGTGTGCTTGAGCAAAATGGTTTTTCTGAACAAGTAAATTATCAAATAATAAAATTTAGTCACTCCATGTTATCATCTAGCAAATTACCTAAATCTTTTTGGGCTCCTGCATGTAACACAGCCATTTTTCTATTAAAGCATACTGGGGAGTTAAGTGTCATGAGAAAACACCTTTTGAGTTGTAGACTGGCAAAATGTTCAACACTTTTAGCTATTTACATATTTTTGTTTTGCAATGTTTATTTATTTTCCAAAGAAATTTCATGACAAGGCTATGTCTGGCCATTTTATTGGTTATGTGAATGACAAAGATGCCTTCAAAGTGTGGACCCCATCAAAACATCATGTAATCAAATCACATAACGAGGATAATGGAATGTAATCAAATTAAATTGGGTGATGCTGAGGGAATTAGATTAGGAAATGAGACACTTAAAGTAGTAAAGGAGTTTTGCTATTTAGGGAGTAAAATAACTGATGATGGTCAAAGTAGAGAGGATATAAAATGTAGACTGGCAATGGCAAGGAAAGCGTTTCTGAAGAAGAGAAATCTGTTAACATCGAGTATAGATCTAAGTGTCAGGAAGTCGTTTCTGAAAGTATTTGTATGGAGTGTAGCCATGTATGGAAGTGAAACGTGGACGATAACTAGTTTGGACAAGAAGAGAATAGAAGCTTTCGAAATGTGGTGCTAAAGAAGAATGCTGAAGATAAGGTGGTAGATCATGTAACTAATGAGGAGGTATTGAATAGGATTGGGGAGAAGAGAAGTTTGTGGCACAACTTGACTAGAAGAAGGGATCGGTTGGTAGGACATGTTTTGAGGCATCAAGGGATCACAAATTTAGCATTGGAGGGCAGCGTGGAGGGTAAAAATCATAGAGGGCGACCAAGAGATGAATACACTAAGCAGATTCAGAAGGATGTAGGTTGCAGTAGGTACTGGGAGATGAAGAAGCTTGCACAGGATAGAGTAGCATGGAGAGCTGCCTCAAACCAGTCTCAAGACTGAAGGCCACAACAACAACAACAACAACAACAACAACAATGTTGATCTTCAACCAGAGTACTTATGTACAACTGGAAATTGAATAAGCTGGAATTTAATTCTATACCTCAAAAAATAGAAGGGGGAAGTGACTTGAACAGTAATGTTTGATCAGATGAAAAAATTAAATCTGATATTGATCAAACTGAGTCTAGTAACTAAGAATTTTACTAATGAGTTTAGTTATTATGAATTAGGTTACTAGATTCATCAGTCTCAGAAAACAAATGTGTTAGTTTGTCTGACAAAAGAAATCTGTTAATAGCTTGCACTAGCAAACTTCAGTGAAGCCATGATTACAATAACTGTTTTAATTCATTGACAGAAGAAATGAAGACCTTTGATTTGCAAGTTGGTAGAACTGCCTAATGGCAAACATGTGGCCAATAATCAGTGGATACTTCACATAAAATATAAACCTGATGGATCATCTGATAAATATCATGCTTGTTTGCGGCATGTTTAAACATACAGTACTTGAATATGATGAAACTTTTAGTTCAGTTGGTCATTATGATGCTGTTCATATCTTAACAGCAATTACTGCTGAAGAAAACTTGAAGCTTGGTCAATTTAGTGTTAGAACTGCACTTTTGTATGAAAACTTTGATGCAGAAATATATATGACTCATGACAGGTGTGTCATTTGGAGCTGTTCAGCTGGAGGATCATTAATGCATCTGATGTGCTAATCATCCAGATCTTGCTTATACTGTTTCAAAAGTTGCTAAATCAATGGCTAATCCCACTTCTTCTGACTGGACCACCATAAGATGCATTTTCAGGTGTCCTTATGGTACCTCAGGCTTGGATTTATTCACCACTTCTTCTGGTGGTAAACTTTGTTTCTATACTGATGCTGACTTCACATGCAATTCTAAAACAAGACAATTAATAATGGTTTTGTCTCAGTGAACAGCAACATGGCTATATTATGGATGTCTTAACTGCAGAAATCAGTCACACTATGCACCACTGATGCAGAGTTCATTACTGCCAGTGAAGGAGCCCAGGAATTGGTACGATTAATCAACTGTTGCTGGAGATTAGCGGGAAAAGGGGTATGTCCATATTATTCATTGCTAATACAAACACCACTAAATTAGTGAAAAATCCAGAATTCCACAAATGTTCTAAGACCACTGATGTACATTATTATTTTGTGCATGATCTCTATCACCATGGGGATATCAATGTAGACTATGTGCATTCTAAAAATTAGCTTGGGGACATGTTTACAAAGCCTTTAAACTCAAACAAATTTAGAGCAATGCGTACTAAGATAGGACTTTGTAACAGATGTCTTCCATTCCCTTATTATTTTGTTTTTCTTGCTGGAAAATATTTTGCTCACCACAGACAGATCTAGAGGAAAGTACTGAAGTAAATAAAGCAAACTTTATGTATTTTATTCCCTCCTACTGTAGCACCTAGCTTTGTGTTCTGTGAAACCTGTCAACTTTAAAAGTGTATATTCTTTGTTTTATTTATGCTTTGCCTCAATATGATGTTTATGTGTATCGATGTTTTTTCACTATTAACATCACCATTCTTAAGTGCTGTGTTCTATTCTTGCTACAAAATATATCCTTAGTTCACCACACCAGAAAGATTATTTAAAAGGATTATAACAAGGGAAGAAACATGAAGACAATATTCTGGAATGGGAAAAGGAAGGAAAGAGGTGTGGATGAAGAAAATACTACAATCTTCATACAGCCATCCTGATTTATGTTTTCTGTAGTTTCCTTAAATAATTTCAAGCCAATGCCTAGGTGGTTCCTACTATAACGCCAGTGCTAACCATCCATTCACCCTTGTAATTCTAGGCCTGTAAGACTTTAAATGTCTGTATAAGTGAATTACTTTATTTTTGTTGTTCTCAGTCACAATCCAAAGACATATCCAATATCCTTGTAAAAGAGATATATGGATAAATATTACTACTACTACTACTATTAGAATTGGACAGGACATGGAAAGATCTAAGTTAAAACAAGGATCCTACAGCAGAAACATTCCCTCAGAACTATTAACTTCCTTGAGAGAACCAACCATGACAGAGCTATTGCACCTGGTATGTAGGCTTTATAAGACAAGGAAAATACTCTCAGACGTCAAGAACAATTTCAAAACAAGGCAGGTGCAAACAGATATGAGTGTTACTGAAACATCAGTTTAATCAGTGATTGGAAAATACTGACAGAAATTATCTACAGAAGGGTGAAACAACTTGTGAAATTGGACCTGCAGGATGATCAGTTTGGGCTCCAGACAAATGTGAGAACACACAAAGCAATACTGATCCTATGACGTAGCTTAGAACATGGACTGCTTATGCAAATTTTGAATTTTTTTTCACAAAGTTGACTGGAATATACTCTTTGAAATTCTGAAGGTAGCAAGAGTAAAATACAAGGAGTGGTAGGTTCTCTACCCTCTTGCACACAATACAGACTTATATATAAGAATCAGTGGTCATAAAATCGAGGCTGTATTTGAGAACAGAGTGAGACAGGTTTAGCCTAGCCTGTCCCTCATGTTATTCAAAGTGCCCACTGAGTAAGCAGTAAAGAAGACCAAGGAGGAATTTGGAAGGGACATTGAAGTTTGCAGAGAATCAATGAAATCTGTAGGTTTGCTGATGACGTTGTAATTCTGTTGGCACAGGACTTGGACAATCACATAAAGGGAATGGACAATGCTTTGGAAAGAGGCAAAAAAAGTGTATTCTCCTTAAATCATGCAGTCCTGAGGAATAAGATTAGGGAATGACACCATAAAAGTAGTAGATGAGTTTTCCAATTTGGGCTACAAAATAAGTAACAATAGTTGAATTTAAGAAAGTATAACATGCAGACTGGCAATAGCAAGAAAAACTTCCCTGGCAAAAAAAAAAAAAAAAGAAAAGAATGGTAGCATATAATTAAAGTTCAGTGTTGGGAATTCTTCTATGAAAGTATTTTTCTGGAGTGTAGGGTAAAATAGAAGCTCTTTATGGTATTAAAGGACGCTGAACATTAAATGGGTAGGTCATGTAGCTAAGGAAGAGGCACTCTATTTAAATGGGGAAAAAGAGCTTTATGGCATAAATTCAAGTAAAGAAGGAATAGTTTGATGGGACACACAGTGAGACACCAAGGAACAGTTAATCTAGCAATAGAGGAAAAAGTGTGGTTGAAGGATTATAGAAGGAGACCAATGCTTAAATACAGTAAGCAGTTTCAATTGGATACAGTTTGATGCAGTTATGCAAAGATGAAGATACATGTAGAGGATAGATTAGTATAGAAAGGTGCATCAAACTACTCTTTTGACTGGAGACCACAACAAAAATAATAGCAAATGAAGCTGTCACAAATGTTATACCAGTATGAATTACTCAGGTACACAGTTGGAAACTGTATATCAAAAGACTGAGATACTCTACATATAAATATCTGTAGATCACAACTACCGACTGCACATTGACAAAAGATAATTATTAGATTCTTAAATGTGAAGATCAAATAAATAGGAATCTTTCTTCACATATTACACATATAAATGAAAATAAATAATATTTATTACAGTTAAAGATATAATTAGCTTAAACTGAGCACGAACGGGTAAGAAAGCAGCCAGGACTTGTTCAGGGAATCATCTAGGCCTCTGTAAAATGTATTTATAAGAAACCATCAAAAATTAAACAATGGAAAGTCCAGGATGGAATAATGACAATATTATGAGAAGGATAGATTGCTATGGCCCATATAGTGGAAATGTTGAGTCACAGACAGGCACAACAAAAAGACTGCTAAACAAGCAAACTTTCAGCCAGAAAGCCTTGTTCTGAATTAGACGACACACACACACACACACACACACACACACACACACACAAACACACACACACAGATATACATTCATGTAAACACAACTTTCACACACATGACCACCATTTCCGGGTGTCAAGGCCTCGGCAGCAAGAGATGGCAGTCATGCGTGTGAGAGTTGCATTTGCTTGAATACATACGTGTGTGTGTGTGTGTGTGTGTGTGTGTGTGTGTGTGTGTGTGTGTGTGTGTTGTTTAATTCAGAAGAAAGCTGTTTGACCAAAAGTTTACTTGCTTCACAGTCTTTTTGTTGTGCCTGTCTGCAACTCATTTCCACTATATGGTGGGTAGAGTCTAACGTTTCCATAACATTGTCATTAAATCATCGAAAATTTAATTGAAGAACACTAGATGGTAATTTAAACTCTGTTACTTATGAATTTGAGTCCTATGTCTTCTTTAAAATTGTGCTAGCTAGCTCAGTTTTAATATTGTAAGAACTGTGTGATAATAAATTTATGACTAATACATCAATGAAAATAATCGATTTTTTAAAATTGAGCTAAAAACATTGGGGAGAGATAATTGTGGATTAATGCAAAAGAAAATATAAATGCTCCAGAGAGAATTAAAAAAACTAAAAGGCAATTTGTGTGAATCATTCAAAGAATGAAAAGACAAATAGGAGGAACATCATATCAAAAATGTATTATGAACTGTAACAAAATTCATAAAATTAAAAGTAAACTTCAGAACAGCCTTACAATTGTTAAATCAGGAATTTGTGACTTGAGCATTTCTGTCAGATCAGAGCAGAAACAGTCAAATGTTCAGCTGGAAGTTGGTTTATAAGTACAGAAATGTACTGTAATTAATGTAGAAAACCTTGATGTATCTGATGTAGTTAAAAAAGTTGATGTTGTAATTATTTACTGCAATGAATGTGTAGAAATCAATGTTTTGAATGTAGCAGATGGCATTGGTGATGAGTGAAACCATCCAAAATATCTTGTGTGTAAGGAATCTGTTTGGGATAGACTATCTAACTTTTGTAAGCAATTGCAATTTGACTGATCAGAGAGACATCAAAAAGAATTCTGTAACCAGTTTAAAAATAATTTGAAACAACTTTGTGGTAGTGTGATAAATTATGCCAATTTATGTGAAATATTTGATACTGATGGGAAATTTTGTAAGTTGAATCTGTCAGTTACATTAAGGAAAAAAGGAAGTAAAATGTGTGACAGGGGAGCTATTTCTTATGTTCAAAAGTTAGACAGTTTTGTTTTGACAGTTGCTTTAAGGAAAAGGCTAACAGTAAAATGTAAAAGCAAGGTTATGTATAGTCACAAGAGTGTAATGGAAAAAGTAACTGAGGCTATGTTAATTAAGAGAGCTGAAACCCACTAGATAGACTAATGTGTGACAGAGAAACAATAGTGATGTATAACTACACATGTTTGTCTCCAAGAAAGAACTAAAAGACTTTTTCAACTGATGAAACATGCATAATGGAATAATGACAATATTATGAAAAGCATAGATAGCTACTCAGCATATAGTGATATAGTGGAGATGTTGTGTTGCAGACAGGCACAACATAAAGACTGCTAAACAAGTAAGCTTTCAGCCAAAAGGCCTTCTTCTGAATTAGGCAAGTGTCAGTGGCTACTGAAGCCAGAGTCTGGCCTTGGCAGTGAGGGACAGTGGTCATGTGTGTGGAGTTGTGTTTGAATGTATCTGTGTGTTTATGTTGTCTAATTGAGAAGGAGGCCTTTTGGCTGAAGGCTTACTTGTTTACCATTCTTTTTATTGTGCCTGTCTGTGACTAAAAGACTTATTCGTTGATTTATTACTGAATGAACTTTTAACTTTTGCTATGATTATGTTATGCTAAGATTTATTCTGCACTATGAACACTACTGACTGATGATTTTTCTAGTGATTATTTGATTTATGTCTATCTTAGTGCTAGGATTTCTGTTGTTCTTTTTCATTTAACTTTAGTCTAGGATATGCCTTTTACTAGGAAGTATGATTTGTTATGTGGACTGACTTAGAGACCACCTGTGTTATTCAGTGGCTAGTACAAGGAATTATGTTGCATTATAATGACTCAATGCTCTGATAACTATGTTGTGATTCATATTTTGGTGCTTTGAACTGAATTACACTGTGTTTACTAAGAAGTTGCACGTATGTTTAATTTTGCTGTAATACTGAGGGTCTATTTTGTATAAATCCTCAGAGAGACATAAACACTTTGTATGCTATTTTCATGTCATGCACAAGGCCTCAGAGTGTTGTAGTGCTGTTTCTGTTTTCATTTTCTGTGCTGCATCTCTCTTCATCCAGCCTGTCTATCCATCAAAGCTAATTCATACTGCCAACTGCTATCCATTTTCTATTAGTTTGTAGTCAAAAGTTAGCTATGCTACCATTTACTTTTGCAGATCAATACAATGTATCTTAAATGTTATTAAAGATTTTCAAATACATAATGTTTAACTAATAATTAATTTTGTGGAAATTTTGCTGTAAGGATATTTGAGTTTGTTGATACAATATGATCAAATTATCATTAAAGAATTTGTAAACATTATGTTTAGTTAATGAAAGCCAAACTATTTATTTATTTGAGGTAGAATACAAATATGGTACATACTGTCACAAACAAATGAAAGAAAGAATTACCAAGCTACACTACTGTTGACAACAATTTTGCAACTTCAGTTGTACCTGGTTTAGAAATTCAGGCACTGAACTGAACATCAGCACTCCAGAGCAAAATCCAAATGGATGTTTGTGAAGTTATTTGAAGATTTTTCAAGTTACTATCTTTTTAGTTGAAGTGAGGTATCTTTTGCACTGTAATTGTGCTTTGTGTTGGTTGTCAGTATGTTTCGCTACTTATTTAGGTTAAATTTAACTAATTATCATGTTACATTTGTGAAATTGTATTTATGGTGAAACATGTTAATGGGAAGAGGGAGGGGTCAGACTTGTTGTTTCTACAGTCAAGATATAGTTATGAAGCCAGCCTATATTATCCCTTCCTATGTCATAGTAGAAGTGTTATCAAACTTAAAGGAAGTAATTAATAAGTAGGTAGAACAACTGTTACTAATCATCTACATCTACACTCTGAAAACCACTGTGAAGTACATGGCAGAGGGTATTTCCCATTGTACCAGTTCCAGGGTTTTTTCTCATTCCATTCAAATATGGAGTGCAGGAAGGATGAATTTTTAAATGCCTCCATATATGCTGTCATTAACATGGTCTTATCCACACGATCCCTGTAGGAGCCATATTTAGAGGGTTCTAGTATATTCCCAGACTCATCATTTAAAGCCAATTCTTGAAACTTCATAAGTAGGCTCAGTCAGGAGAGTTTACATCTGTCCTCAAGTATCTGGCAGTTCCATTGTTTCAAAATTTGTAACATGCTCCCACAGGTCAAACAAACCTGTGACCATCCATGCTGCCCTTCTCTGTATACATTCAATATCTGCTGTTAGTCCTATCTGGTAGGGGTCCTACACACTTGAGCAGTATTCTATGATGTGTTGCAAAGCGATTTGTATGCAATCTCCTTCCTAGATTGATTGCATTTCCCTACTATTGTACCAATAAACTATAGTTTGCTGCCGGTTTTATCCACAAATGAGGCCTATGTGATTGTTCCATTGCATGTCCATATTTTGGTCAACTGCTACCAAAAATGCATATAAGGACATAAGAATATAAACATGAAAACGTTGTGCATGTGACAATGTCTAGGTGATACTATCACAAATAAACACACCAACTAATACAAAGCTTTGTTTATTAGGATTATGGTAGACAAGCAGCAAAACACACTAGTCAGTTCCCTGATATAAGACATTGTTCCACAGGGTCAACGAAACCCTCTCAGAGACAACAAAGGCAGCTTCTGATGTATTGAACATTGCACATGTGGTCTCATGATTCAGTTTGAATACAAACTCAGTCTGAGTCAACATGCTGAAAGTAAAGTGTTTGAACAGCATAAAGTTGTGTGGCACTGTTTGTGATTTTGGGGAAAAGTTTTACAAAACTGACAGGAAAATATAATTTTGTAAGATATGTGAAGTTAAAGTTAGTACAGAAAAGTGTTTTAATGTGCAAAAACACTGTAATACTACCAAACACAGTAGCTGTGTGAAGAGAAGTGCTCAAAATGACAAACACTGTTATTTTTAGCAGACAACCATGCAATCATTCTTCAGGGACGTGTGTGAGATGATGGTCACTCACAATATTCCATTGGAGAAGCTGAAGTATCAACACTTCAGACAGTTCTTGGAGAAATACACAACACATCCACTTCAAGATAAATCTAAATTCAGAAATAACTATTTATCTGTGTGCTAAGAGGAGGTGCTCAACAAAATATGAATTAGTGCTGCTGATCAAAAGGTCTGGGTGTCTATAAATAAAATCACCAATTTGGGTGGACGTTATGATACAAATGTTGTTGTTGGTGGTGTTCTGAAAGTTGAGAGACCTGGAGAAATGTTCCTCCTAACATATGAAACTCTCATGAGAGTAAACAGTTCGACAATTGCTATTTTGTTTGACAACTATATGAAGCCAATGTGGCCAGATGATGTGCACAGAGACGACATTTTGCTGCCACTAATAGATGGTGCTTCATACATGGTTAAAGCCACCATGGGGCTTCAGATTCTCTACCAAATCATGGTGTATGTCACTTGCCTTGCACATGCATTACACAGAGTTGCAGAAGAGCTACAATCAAATTAACCAGAGCTAGACACATTAATTTCCTGTGGCAAGAAAATCTATGTTAAAGCTCTGCTAGAGGTGCATAAATTCAATCAACAAGTGTCTTCACTGCCCGTCCTCCCTCAGCCTGTTCTTACACAATGGGGTTTTCGATTTAACTATGGCAAAATAAAGACAATCTTTTGTGAGCTTGAGAGTCATGAATCAAGTGCTATCAAAATTGTGAAAGAGGTCTTTACAGATGACTTGTCCGGAAATTTCACATACATAAATGCCAAATTTTCAGGGACATCAAAAGTCATCACATGACTGGAAGCTGCTGGTACTCAAGTGTGTGACAATCTGGAAATTGCGTAACATGGAGTGAGTTGGGTTTAGCTCATGGTTATGCGGTTGACAAAGTGACAACAAATTGCAAAGTGTTCTCCAGTAGAATCATGGATATTATGCAATGTACAAAATTAGTGTCATTTTTTCTGGGAATATCACAACATTTGAAGGAAATAAACCAAAGCTGGCCTGCAGTGAGCCCGCCACCTTCAGATATGCTTCTATGATGTTCTGTGATGTGGAAAGGAGCGTTCTGGGCTCAAAACTATCCTCAGCAACAACTGTCGGTCTTTGAAAATGGAAAACTGGAAAATGCACCTTGTGATCCAGTGCAATTCTGCAGAAACTGAAAACTGACAAACATGATAACTATTTTGGAATAGTTTAAATAAGTGGTGGGCAGTAGAAAAGCAGTTTTATTGCTTGGATAGGTGGTGGTGTTTTCACTGTATTTCATTTTTTCTCAGACTCCTGCAGATATCTCAAAAATAAATGTTGCTTAGTTTCAAACACTGCAAAAAATAAGTACTATACTCACATTTTGTTCAAAAGTGAGTTTTGTATTACATGGCATATAAAAAAGCTAACAAGGATATTTTTAAATAAAATTTATAAAGACATATTTTATTATGCAAGATCAGATTTTCCAAGTTTTAGATCATAAATGCTTGCATGTTTCACTGTGTTTAGATCATTAAGATCAGGGCACTAATGTTTATAGTATGTTTGGGGTACTTACAAGCAAACTGTTTCCTCTGTAGTGTTTGGTTAAATCAAGAGCTGAGCCTGGTGGTCAATACACGAATCCAATTATAATTGTATCCCCAACCTTGATACTGAATCGTGCCCAACTAATTTCACATGCAGCTTCTATTTCTGTCTCATTGCATTTGAGTTTCTGATCTATTGTGACAAATACACTACCTCTATTTCCCTCATTGAATTGAGTTTCTTGTCTACTGTGACAAATACACCACCTTCATTTCCCATAGAGACACAAGCCTATCTGGTGGTAAACAGAATGTCAGAACATGATGCACAGTGAGTCACATTATTCAACATAGCAGAGAATGGTCCAGTATGACATATCAAGGGTACCATGAAATTTTCCACACAGGAAGAATGCACCAAAAGAAATGCACTATCAAGATTTTAGCTGCTAAGGTGGATTGCAAGTGTTTGAAAAAAAAGTTAAAGCTTCACATTTTTGCCGCATGAAGAATTACTTGTAATGGAGGTTTGTACAGCCCTTCTTGCCTAGTGCGTAATGCGCAAATAAGCAGACACAGCCATTACATGAGGACAGTGCCACACAGTGCAAAGTGCAAAGTGCACATCCATGTATTTTAAGCACTTAAACCCTAATGAACATGTCTCACATCATTAATTTTTTTGAATAACTTTCAGGTAATATCAACAGCTAAACTCTTGCAGATTTCTTACACAAGTGACTAGCTGAGAGAAGAAAAGCAAGGCAGTGTATGATGCTACATTACAGGTAATTTGTTGACATTAAGTATGTTATAACAATTCCTGTAGCACAGTCCTTATGATAATTTTTAAATAATGTACATTTTGCTAACAATGAAACAGTTCCTTGTTTATTTCCTGTAATTGTCAGAAAAATGAAAATAAGCATTTTCCTTACATCAGGCACACTTGACAAAATATTAATGCATTCAGGCACTCCACAGAAATTACTAGTTTTATTTAGACAGAACTGGAATGGAGTAAGAGATGGTCATGGAAGTTGTTCTGCATATTGTGCTGTGTACCAGGCAGACACGATAAAATTTGTAAAATGTGCTGATGGAAACTGACAATGCATAAATGACTGAAGTTCAACAATACTTTTCCACTGATAAACCTGAAGTGACAGAGCTATCAGAAATTATATTGTCCAACAATTTTTCTGAAAAATGCTTTACACACTAGAAAAATTGTTTTATCAAGAGGTTGAATCACACAATTAGTTCCAGATCGAATCTGAATTATATTAGCAGTCTTTTTGTCTTCTTCCTAAAGACAAAAGTGTCATTATGTCCAGTCCAAGAGTCCAACAAAAGCACTGAATTATTTTGTTCAAGTGGTAAGAAGGCGTTTGAGATGTGACATCAAAATTTACTCTTTCCCATGTTCTACAGATTTTGCTATGTAGATTACAAGGTTTTTGCAAGCAAACATTCATTTTTTTAAAATTTTTGCTCTAATTTGCCTTGATGTTCCTCAGGTCAGAGACAAAGCTGCAGAAATAGTAATCCAGTGATACTTATCAGTGGTATAATTGTATATGAATGTGTTGTAGTGTTCACTGACTGCACAAGAAACTCTGTCTTTTTTCACTTGAAATGGTAATGTGCAGTTTGAATGCAGGTATGCAGCTCTTGCACAAAACCTGATTGATTGGTTTTATGCATAGTATTTTAAGAGAAAACAAGAAACTTAATTTTTATGTCAGCTGTGGATTCCTCTATGGTATTCACAAAAATGTAGGAAAAGACAGATTGCTATTTAGCATAAAGAAGACATGTTAAGTTTCAGATAGACATGTATTACCTGTTAATGACATGTTGACTTGAGGTAAACTTCATAATTTCTCAACTTTCTTTTTGCATAATTTCCTGAATCTGTTTTATCAGATTGAAAAAGCCTGAAAATCAATATGTTCATCTCACTGGTAATTCAGAGTGCTCTATCTCATAGACATTCCTCGGTAACAGTGCATTGACACCACAAGCAGTTCAAAATGTTTCAAGTAGTTTTTCTTTAACTCTTTTGAGAGTTTCATTTTGGTGCAACTGTAATCACGAGATTATAGTACCTCGCAGGGGAACAATAATCGATGTCTAGCAAGCAAAGAGAGAAATCAAAGAAAGCTTTGCTGATGGATTTAAGTACCAGTACTCATAAGGTGGGACTAAAGAAAGTAAGATTTATCTTTGCTTTCATCAATATTTTGCTACGACAATTTATTTATATTTTCTGGATGAGTACTCAACATATATATTGATAATGTGAATTCAGATAGATTGTTGCTCATCACACAGAGGAAGGGTTGAGCAGCAAACAGGCCTCAGTGCCCAGAGAAAAAAAAGGGGCCATGTGTGTCATTTGGTCAAGTGAGTATCAAATTAAAGAAATGGCTAGTAATGTTACTGAGAAAGCTGTGTTTCTTATGCTAATTTTCTTCATTTTGTTTTTTAGTAGATGAAAAAAGGATCCTTTCTAATAATGCCTTATTGCCATTTTAAGCTACAATGAAAGATACAAGACAGGAAAAAGACATTTTAGCCTTTGAAAAGGAGTCTATTAACAATCCAGGTTTACAGTGAAAGACATTTGATGATGAGGGTACAGACAAAGCAGCAATTAGAATTCTGCTTTCAGGTACTTTCATCAAAGAGATTAAAATCTTCAGTTGCTCAACAGTTTTGTAATACATGGTAGTTAACACAAAATATAGAAAGCAAGCAAAAATATTAAACAATATTTCCCACTCATTAAAGTTTACTTCCAAAAGTTAGAAGAAATTTTTAATGTGTTTCCACTACCATTTTCTGTTGACATGCACAATGTGGAAAATAAATTACAGTTAGAACTACTAGATTCCTGTTAGGATTTTCTTTAGCCTAAATTTCCTTGGCTTCACAAGCTTACAGCTATGGTTATGTCTACCTTCATATTCATGAACAGGTGTGCCTTCTGTTGATTCATATAAAGCATAAATTTAAAAGTGATAAAGTGAGTGCAGTTAAACGCTCTTTTTCTTACACTGGTAACTTGTGTAAAATTACCATGCATGCTTACACATCTATAAGCCTTGTGGGTGAGTGTGGTACAGCAGGAAGTTTCAAAGGTTAAGAGTTGTGAATCATGTAATTTAAATGAACGGAAAGTACAAGATGGAAGGAAAATATTTATTTGATAATAAATCATTACTCACTGAATAGAGCCTCTACCATATCCCTATCACATGTCCCTTCTGGAACCAACTCTCTGAAGAAAGAATTTGCCTAAAAGATCAGCTAGTAGTAATCCTGTAGTTTTGTTTAACAAGGATGCTTTTCTGTGCAATCTATAGCAATAAATAAAATAGCCTCAGGTTGAGTTACAGTGTTACAAGAGTAACTGCATGATCAGTTTTGAAACTTCATGTCTCATTTTCGTATGTACCTGAGCACATAATTTTTTAAAAAAATATTTTTTTAAACACTATGTATGTCAGTAGATATGCAACATAATGTACATTTCTTGTGTGCTAACCATTCTACCTGTCTTAAAGTTGGGTTAGAGATCTGTGCTACATCCTTATATATGGGAAATATAATTGTTAATAGCAAATGCCAACACTAATTCAACAGTGTAATGTAATTCCACAATGTTATCACTCAGTTTCCAGGATATAATGGCGCTTTGGGTCACAAAAGATAGTGGTTGTGAATATAGGAACTACTACATTCTCGAGACATTCCCACGGGAGAATATTAAATATATTCACTTTTCCATGTATAACCTTTGAGGATACGTAGTTAAACCTCAGTGTACTTCTTCAATTAATATTTACTAATGGTCAGTATAAAGGCTGTTGTCAGTGCCATACCATTTTTTTACAATGTTTAGTGACACAAACATTGAAAGATAGTAAATATAATTCAACTAGTATTGGCATGTGTCATGAAGACCTCTAACTTAACCTTAGGACAGGTAGAGTGATTAGCTTACAGTGTTACTCTACAAGAGATGTATATTATGTTGTATATGCATTGATGCATGTAATCTTAAAAAACAGTTTTTACTGTGTGCACAGATACATCTGAGGATGAGGAGTGAAGTCTCGGAACCAAACATGCAATAAAACTTTTAACACCATAACTGCAGCCTGCAGCTATTTTATTTATTGTTACTAATATATGTGACTGCATTCCCACCTTCTACTATGATCAGTAGCGAAGACAGTGGTCTATACTCACACAGGTGTCATAATGTATAGAATTTCATTTCTTAATGCAAGATACAGTTTAAGTGTTAATTCAGAACTGATTATTAGTTTATGTAAACTAATTTATAATGAAAATGTGGTATGAAGCAAACTGCAAATTTGGCCTTGAATTAATAATTTTTATAGTTATATTTACAAAATGTTAATGACTTTCATGCCATTGCAAAACTAAATTTGTTTATGCTCTAGCTTTAAGTCCAAGGTTAAGCCACATAATGCTTCACATCAATGCTTGTACAATGATCTTCTGTTGTGTGAACAAACAGTCAACTGGTCTGAATGTAAACAAACCTGCGAGCAGTGGGTTTGCAGCAATAATGTTCATCTTACGCGCAACTGCACTTTTGTTTGCGTTACTAGAATTGACTGATTCTGCAGAACCTGGGGACACATTGTTGTTGTTTTCTTCCTACAAAAGATAAAATAGCATAATTTAAATAAGACATGAATGGCTGTAAAATGAGCACTAGTGAACTAAGATTTTAAAATTGAGTAAGATATTGACAATAATTAAATTTGTAGTGAAAGTCTATACATAATGTGTTAGGTGTTTGACATATACGCACACATAATTCCAGATACAGGCTTTAAGCACATGACTCAAAATAACAAGTAATACACTACACTAATGTATAAAATGTATATCTTAGAATTCTGAGTCCCTGTGATATAAACATGAACCAAAGAACAGACACATCACCTACATGATATATGTGTGAAAAAAGACAGAAATATAGAAGAAATTCGTGACATATCTTAAATATACCAGAAAAGTGTAACACTGAATGTAAGTCATAATATTATTGTAGAAGTATCAAGCATTCGGTGAGAAATTTTATGCAGTAATCAGTGCCTGCAAGTATACTACAAAAATATATTTTCCTGGTGCAGATAGATCAAAATTAACAGTGCTTTGTTCAAGAAATAATGGAATCCTGTGTTAATTATAACTTTTTCCATCCAGGATGAAATTGTTGAAAAATATGATAGCAGCACTTGGAATGTATGTTAGTAATGGCATTAAGGAAGGCAGATATGAAAGATTCAAAGACTCTAGAAAATTATAAGTTAGGAATAAATATTCCTTGAAAATAAAAAAACACATATAAAACACAAACATACACAACATAGATGCATTTCAAGTTTTATATGCTCTGGTGGACAAAATGACCTTACATGATATTGAACCAGCTTTCTGATTAAACTGAGGAGTTACTGGCCTGTAGAAATATGAACATCATTCTTAAGGAGGAGAAATTTTCAGTTATGAAAGTAGATTTAGATGTACCCCAAGAGATTATTATAGTATCATCAGTCTTCAAAATATTGGTAAACACCATGGTGGACAATATCAGAAGTTCCATGTGGCTGTTCATGGATGGTGCTATTGTGTGTAGGAAAGCTTCAGTGACAGAAAATAATTAAAAACTGCAGGAAGGAATGAGTATTATTGACACTTGGAGAAAAAAAAGTAATTTAATATGTCAAAAGAGAAAGATGGACCAGTTTTTGGTTCATTACATGACTGGTAACCAATCTCTGGGAACAGTCATAACACAGAAGAATGCATCTAGAACAATATAAAATGGAGCAAACAAAACTAATTATAGGGAATTCTGGCTGAATTTGAATGAAGCAATAATCACCAATCAAACAGGTTACTTGCATAACCCTGACCTGACAATTGTCGAGTACTCTTTGGCAATCTGGGACCCATACTAGATAGCGGGGTGGACAAAAATACATAAACACCAAAACCACAACATGTTATGATGCTTAATATGATGTAGAAAAACTGTTGGCATTCAAGTAAGTTTCCAGTCATCTCTGAATGGATAAATATCAATTTTCAAGGGAATCTTTACCATTCCAGCTGCAAAATAGTAGCAAGTTCAGGTAACAATCGTGGAGGTGGATAATGATTGTGCACACTTCTCTCTAAAGTAGACCACAAAGCTTCAATAATATTGAGATCTGGTGACTGTGGTGGTGAAGGGAGATGGGATCGTGGAGGTGGATAATGATTGTGCACACTTCTCTCTAAAGTAGACCACAAAGCTTCAATAATATTGAGATCTGGTGACTGTGGTGGTGAAGGGAGATGGGACAATTCATCTTCATGCCCACAAAGCCAGTCCTGTCATCTTGGAACACAGCATCACCACTGGGGAACAAACACTGTACATAGGATAGATCTGATCATCCAAAAATGTCACATAAACCTTGGCAGTAATCCAACATAGTGGAGTAACTGTGGGGCCCATAGAGTACCATGATATGGCTGCCCAAATCACCACCAAACACACAACTGGTTTCA
This sequence comes from Schistocerca piceifrons, assembly GCF_021461385.2. Taxonomy (NCBI): domain Eukaryota; kingdom Metazoa; phylum Arthropoda; class Insecta; order Orthoptera; family Acrididae; genus Schistocerca; species Schistocerca piceifrons. Next base: position 271,437,862 of record NC_060149.1, read on the forward strand.
CTCTTGGTGACGTACACTTGGCCAGAAGTTGGAAACAGGATTACAAAAAGACTCATCTGACCAAATGGCCTTCTTCCATTGTTCCATATTCCATGTTTCATGGCTTCAGCATCATGTTTTCCTGTTACATGCATTTATATTACTGATGTATGATTTTAGAATTCCAGCTTGCCCTGTAATTCCCAACATATGGAGCACCCTTACAGTTGTTATGGTACTGACAGGGTTTGCAAATATGATGTTCAGTTCTGCTGTGACTTTTTCAGCTGTTGTGTCCTTTTTTTGTGACAGTCATCTTTAATGACCATCTGTCACAATCATTCAACACACACTTTTGTCCACATCCTGAATTAGGAGCTGATATTTTTCTGCTTTCCCTATACATGGTATAAAGTGCCTTTTGAAACACAAAACACTTGAGCTCCATTGGTTACAGAAGCACGCACTGTACAAGCACCAACAAGTTACCCATCTTCAAATTCACATAGCTCTGACATAAAATACTCACAACTACACAGAATACTGTTCTAACCTTGACTGACACTTGGAATGAATTGAGGACATTGCACAGGTGCCGTTCATGGACAAATACAACATTCACAATCTACAGACTTGGCTAGCACCTGCATTTATGTTCAAGCATGCATTTCTTGTGGTGTCTCCATATTTCTGTCCAAACGTTGTAGGATGTTACAGGTACATTATTATGAAATGCCTATCACACACCACACACCATGAGGCAGTTGGTACAGGGGTGTCTAAATGTGACATAAGAGACTATCATAATATTTACAAAATCAATAAAAGTCCACAGCTGGACAAATGATATTGTAATTACATTAAAATTACTCTTATTTTACTGGTTAGAGAATCATTAAAAGGGACTATGAATTCTTGAGTAAAGATCTGATCACTACCACCCTGTTCAACAGAATTCGGGGAACAAGTGTATGAATATCCAGTATGTTAAATCTACTTTGTTAAGGCAGTACCTGTGGTCTTATTGCATGCCTTGAGATCTTTGCTATCAATGTAGGCAACAATTAAAATCATTCACCATCTTCTGACTGTGTTATGCATTACAGTGTCAGGTGACCCAACTGAAGAAAGTGAGTACTGGTGTCCAAGTGTTCCCTAATGAGGTACAAAGATGGCAGTTTTCATTTGCGAATGTTGAATTCAACCAATCACATGCAAGGCAAAATCTTAATGCACTTCAAGTTGCAAGTTCAGTTTGTTTTGTCTACAAAGGATGGACTTTCAGTCATGCTGCTGCAGATGCCAATGCCTCTCCATAGGTTGTTGATATGCTACAGGGAGACAGGTCAGTACATAAGGCAAGTTTGACAATATCACTGACACATTGTAGCACCACATCTGGCCTCTCTGCACTTCAGAATTATACAGATACAGCTAGAACACTGCAAGACAATGTCAATAGGGCCACTCGAGCCATGTGTCTGATGAGATTGTAATGGACAGGTTCTGAGAAAGGACCTTATGACTGAGACGTCCTGTTCAAGTACCCTGCTTCAAATGACAAAATCTTGCAACTTGCCTTCAGTTCTGCCATTTCCAACTTTGTCACTGACCAAATGAGTTATTAACAGACGAGTCCAGAGTATGCAGAGATCTGTGGTGAGTAACGACTGCCAAATGTTGTCATGAAAACTGAGACATTTCTGAGGTTCTTTAATGTTGTGGGGAGGCTTCAGTGTTGACAGCCATATGAATTTGTCATTGCCCATGATAACCTTACTGCCAGCCAGTTCATTGAACAGATACTGTTAAACCCTGTTGTGGCTGCTACACACTGTGGTGGCCCTGAATTCCTTGTAATACTATGTGGCAGGCATCAGCAGGGATGTTTTATGAAGCACAGACATTGAAGTAATGTGATGGCCGGTGATAAGTGCCCATTGTGCATAAACACGTCAGTTCTTTTTACGTAAACAATCAAGGGTGTAATGCTGCTTTGTTGTGTACTTAATTTGTGAAAAATAAAGGTATAATTTGGTAACAGTCTTCAATTATTGCTCAGTGGAGTATGGCAGATGTTCAAAGTCATGTTCCCATAACTCTTTCAAGGAGTGTGTGTTTATAAGGAGAGATGGAAACATAAATAGAGAAGTTACCATTCCATTTCATACATGGTTAATGAGAATGGAAATATGAATAATAATACAGTCAGGGTTGAAAGTGTTCAAAATTTCAAAGATCTGTAAGATAACAGAACAAAAGTGAGTGTAAAATATTCTCAAAAAACACAAAAGGTTAAACATAAATTTGTATGAAAAGAAACACAGATTTTCTCTTTATAATTATAAACACACACTCATACAATGGAAAGAATGTGCAGAAAATAGAAATGGAGAGCATTTTATGTTCAGAAGTATACATACAGCACATATTAATATCAATATTAAACATACATACACAAACCCTTGTTACTGTAGCATATATGTGGTGAAATTTAAAGAGAATTGCAGTATAGAATGTTCTCTGAATTTAAAAGATTAAGTTAAACTTTTATACTATGGAAGGGGGCTGGTAGTATCATTAAAATACCTTTGGGAATGGTGACCCCATCATAAAAATAGCCTATATATAGGTACAGTTGGTTCTCTGTAAAAACTGGAAAAATATCATATCAGCACTGATACACCACTGCCTGGATAAACGGGACTGGAGAGGAAGGAAGGACTACTATGATTCAAGATACAGGCTAACAATAATTAATAGTGAAACTGGGACTGGTGAAAGTGTATTACAATGGAATCAAAAATATTGAGTAAAGTGGATCTGCAAATGAACTGTTTGCAAGATAACTGCAAGTGTGTGATTACCAGCTACTATTGACTCCAGAATTAAATATTGAACTATTTAGTACAAATGTATTTGAAACGTAAACTTTTCATGTAAGGTACATCTAATTGGGCTCAAATATCACCCTTGGCCCATGTTTGGGGAATGTGGTAGATGCATGACAGGGCACCGACCAATTTTGATCCTTTTGTAAGGCAACATCTAATGCATCAATATGGTCCAAGATGGATTGGTCGAGCAGGGTCTATGCATTAGCTTCCAAGATCACTTGACCTGAATCCTCTGGATTTTACTTTGTCAGATCATCTCAGCACTTCCATTTGATGTGGTTGAAGAACTGCAGCAGTGATTTCTACAGTTTTGGAAATATGTGCAAGACAATCTGGGGGTATTTGAAGAATTTGTTGCTCACCACAGAGACAAATGCAGTATTGCATCCAAATGTGAGGATGACACATGGAACATTTCCTTTAAGTAGGTTGAATCTACAGCAAATTGTGACATGTAATATGCTGAGGCAGTATTTTATTTCTTATTAAGATAGGCCGTGGGTAAAATTAGAGCTCCATAAGATGGAAACTTAATTCATATGTTTACATTTCATATACATTTGTGCTAAGTAGGACAATATTTCACACTAAAATCAGTGGTAGCTTTTACCTCTACAGTCATGAATGATTCATTTGCAGTCCCATGTGTACTGGAAATGTTTTGCTTCTACTGTCATATGCTTTCATCCATGTCAGTTTTTGTCATTAATTATCATACAGCCTGTATATGTTTGAAATGATAGAGTTTGTATCTAAAAAGATATTAAATTTTTACCTCAAACTATATTTCCTTTACAATGCATTTTTTTTTATAATCTTAGTCAAAATTTATCCTTGATTTGACAAATTATAAAACTTATTTCTCTCTGAGATTAAAAATCATACCTTCTAATTCCTATGTTCACACCATATGTCATCCTAATATTGTTTCTATAAAAGATCTAAGAGATCAATGTTGTGCAGAAGTAAGACAATGGACTTATATTCAGATGGACAGTAGTTCAAATCCCCATTGAGTCAGCCACATTTAGTTTTTCTCAGATTTCCCTAAACTGTTTAAGACAAATACTGGAATGGCCATTTTGGAGACCATGACAAATTTTCTTTTCCATCCTTCCCTAGTTTGAACTTCTGGTCTATCTTTAATAATCATCTATCAGCTAGACACTAAAGCCTATTTTCCTTTTTTATAAAAGTATATTAATTTTATATTTATATTAGTATACGCTTATACATATGGTCATACTAAGCATATTCCTGCATCACCAGCTTTCCTCTAGGTACCACTTTAAAGTCCATGAGAGAGGGTAATTCACATTGTGGCCCACACTGAGAACTCTTCCACTCTAAATTATGAAGAATGCAATAGGAAATAATGGTGTGTGCTACTCTATACAAGAAGTAATTAATAATTCCCACAGTAGCAAAATAAAAAGTGTGTAGGTTATTCTGAACTTCATTACAGAGGAGCCGCTGGTAACTGAGTGGTCAGCATGACGGAATGTCATGCTTAATGGCCCGGGTTTGATTCCCGGCTGGGTGGGAGATTTTCTCCACTCACGGACTGGGTGTTGTGTTGTCCTTATCATCATCCTTTCATCCCCATTGACACGCAAGTCGCCAAAGTGGTGTCAACTCGAAAGACTTGCACCAGGCAAATGGTCTACCCGACGGGTGGCTCTAGCCACACAGCATTTCCATTTCCATCATAAAGGAAGTGTTTATCAAGATTTTGCAAGAGATATTTACTGTCTGTATATAGATTTTTCTCTTTGCACAAGAATGTTTGTTGTTATGAAACTTTCTGGCAGCTTCAAAAGTTCTGTTTACTGAATGAGCTAGCAAGGCATGCCTGGCAGCTCACATCACAGCTTCAAACTATCAGTACCTACCCCTACTTTCCAAACTCCTTACAAGCTCTTGGCCACATTTTGTTGGACTAGCATTCCAGTGAGAGTCTAAGTTCGATTCCCAATTCAGTTCATAATTTTTATCAGCCAGGAAATTTTTCTGTGCTTGTTTGATATACAAGCAGCTGCATGCAAATGAGAGTGTAGTATCCATTGCTGGAGTAGTAATTAAACAGGCATCCCTCAAGGTGCAACATGGTGAGGATATAATGCAAACATTGTTAACTACTTTTGTTCACAATAATGCAAAACCCCTGCACCATTAACCTCTTGTTAGAAATAGAGCATGATTCTTTCATGTGTATAAAATGCATATTTGAACCATCAGATGCTTTTATTTTGGATCCAAATATCTGCTGGTTTTAGTCTTGGACTATCTTCATAGATAAGAGTTAAAATTGTTTACATCACCATATCACACCAGTCATTACTTAAAATGTATAGCACATGCCATGAATGTAAATATATGACACAAGACTTTAGAAGCAAACATACAAATAATAAATGTATACAGAGCAACTGATGGTTCAAATATACATTTTATACATTACTTACCAACTGATGACAATCACCTTCCAAAAATCTTTCATGTGTATTTCTGTTACAAAGGATACGAGAAATATGCTGAAAGGCAACTGAATACCATTTGAGTGCTAACTTATATCAAAAGTTGAGACTAATTTATACTCGTGTAAATTATATTAATGTTTTTGCATACTTCTGCATACACTGTTCCTTCAGGCATAGACTGAGAATGACACAGCCAGCACATCATGTTAAAGTAATTACTTTGGAAAAGATTTATCAAATATGAAATATCAAAGAAAAACAAGTAAATACACACTATTATGTTTATACAGTTCATGGCTTTTGTCTGCCATGCCAACAATGCTTTACACATGTAGACATGTAATGGTACATCCATATAAAGTACAGTGCTAATTACATTACCTTGTCAACAAAGTCGGGGAAGAATGTATCCAACTCAAATGTTGTGTCTCCCAATTGCTTGAACAGATCATCATCTACCTCCTCCTCAAATTCTCCTACCAGTCCTGAGAGATCCTGCTGTGACAGCTCACCCAGGCCAGTCCCCCCTCCTTCCTGCTGATTTCCAGAATCCTACATCAAACACAAATTATTGACTGTTAGCAGTATACAAGTAAAACCAGTTTTATCTGGAGAAACCAACACACATTCTAAATTCGCTTTTTTTTTAAAAATTATTTCTACATTTTACTTTTTGTTGTACTTTCAAAACTGTACAGTATTTACAATTTATTTATACAGAAGGAGAGCATCTGGAATGAGCTCATGCAACATGTTACATTAGTGCCACATGTAATTCTTTTTCAACAAGAAGCCAGATTTATTCATATAGTTTTGCTAGTTTGATAATACACAAAATGATGCAGACACAAAACTTACCCTCTCACATGGAAATTAAAATGTGTTTCTTTCAATAGCTTATTCATTATTTCTCTTCTATATGTCCTTACAAATGTTTCCACAAAGTTTCATTGTCCTACGTTTACTCATTCTTGATGGGGGATCTCTCAAGTAGTGAAAGTTTAATTATAACCACCATATATATACACTAATAATATTGGAGGATAATGATTACTCATCTACGATATATTGTAGGCCCATTTTAATATGCATATTATTTCCTACAATAATTTCAGAGATTTTCCTTTCCAAAAATTGGATGAACAAATGATTTACAGTAGTAGTTGCTGATAAGACTTGCTATTAAGGTATTTTTAGTAATTTAAATTAAAAAAAAAACATTTCGCAAGACTATAAGATGACTGACCTGTAAATAAGTGGTATTATAAAATCAATAGACGGAGAAGTCTGGCAAGACCAAAGGGAAGCTAGACTAAAGCTTGAAAAAGGGAAAGACAGCTATCTGATTTCTAAAGTGCAGAAGAAGAAGAATGGTTTCAGAAAGTTAGATCATACCACTGGGTACTGTATGACATGAGCTCAGCCCATTATTATAAAAGCATTTTCTTGTATAAAATTGGATCAGTAGACTGTACTGTCCAGATATAGGAAAACTGACATAATATTTCATGAAATGTCTCAGTCTATCAACTGTTCCTCTTATATACTAGGCTTTAAAGATAGCAAGAATGCATCTATAATACCCTTATGAGATACTTCACATTAATGATGAATTCATTTCACATCCAGCAACAAACCAAATTTATTCATATAGTTTTACTAGTTTCGCAATGCATTTAGAATTGAAACAAGCAACATATCATCACAAAATGTATGTAAACAGTGAGATATGACACATCATATCTATCATGGAAGGATGTTGAAATGACAGACACTATCCAAAAGGTTTATGAAATTATAGACATTGTCACGTTTGAGTCATTTCACATAAGGCACAATATTGTTCTATTGTAAAAGAGCTTCTGGAGGCTACACTGAAATTAGTATAAAGTAAGTTGTAGTATATCTGCTATAAAGCACATTTTGAGGTTGTAGCTAACTTAGGAAATAAATATCACTGAAAAAATGAAAGTAATGAGAATTATGACTAGAGTTTAGAGAAGTACAGCTATAAATATCAACTACAGTCCTACAGTATAGTTATTTGCGAATGAAGTTTATTGACAGCAATTCATTCATTTTTAGAGCAACAATGATATTTACTCATTAAATTGTACAGTAATAACTTATTGCAGTACTAATTGCAAGGTATGGAACACAGTCAAATTAAATTTTTTACCATTGTGCACACAGAGACAAAACACCTGACAGACAATCATAATATTTTAAAATACTGATTAAATAATCTTCCTATATTATAGATGAAATGTAAAAAATAAATAGTGAATTAATAACTTGTATATGTCTCAACTATTGTCATCATTATGTTTTTTACAAACTCTGTGTAGCTTCTGTGTAAACCACAGATCAAAAATCATTATGTTTGCAAATAATATGACCTATGGAACATGTAAACAAGTATTTAAGCAATGTCTTTGTGTAATTATGTTTTGAAAGACCTAAATCCAAACTTACGTAAATAATACACAGAATTTGTAGTTTCCCAGCTGACTGGTTAAGTATCACACTACAAATGCAAAGGTTACACATTTGATCTGAAACTGTTAGGATTTTTCCAAACACCGTAACACTCTTTATGGAGACTGTTTCAGTATATGAAAAATATCTAGTTGTACTGTGATTTATATTACATCCTAAGGTGCTTCTAGTGGCTCTATAGCTTAGTGGACAAGTGTCAGACTACAAACTTAAATGTCAAAGATTATGTCAGTCCTAGAATTTTTTTCTGTCACTTATCACATCTTTTACCATTGGGAATGATTTGTTAATGTGAAAAATGCCAAGTTACAACATTCTTTTGGGATCAAACAATCTTTGGTCCCCCCCCCCCCCCCACCTCTCCCCAATGACTGGCTGGGTAAGTCAATAAATAAGGCCTAATAAAAGACTATAGAGTTTAATCCACCCTTAATCTTGATAACAGATTTTGTCATAAAACTGGCAGTGATCCATTTTACAGGATATAATATGATTATGTTTTGATTTTTGAAATGGTAACTATGATATGTTACTTAATCCATGTAGTGAACACCCTGCATAAAACTGCTCATGAATGCTAATTAGGATTTTTCCTTGGTGTTTGAATCAGACTTTAATTAACCTTATAGTCATTCAGCTATACAGGCAGAATTTGAATTCTGAAAATCATTCTATTTAAATAGCTATAAAACATTTTAAACAGTGCTTCTACTTTGCTCATATGGAATATTTTGTGTGGCACAATATTGCCTTGTGAATCCTGCACAGAGTGTACTTTTAAGGGATGAAAAATGAAAAGCTGACTGGAAAGCAGAAGTCACTTGCCAAGCATTGTGACAGGTCCACCATCTTGCCGTCGTTGTCAGGGCACCACAGCAGGTCGTCGTCAATGAAAGGCATGCTTACAGCAGACTTGCTGACTGGCCGCGCCGCCGCAGCCACTAGGTTCCAAGAGTGACCTGCAATACAATACAAATCTTATCAGATTCAATAGATCCTATAGTAGGCACCTATTTTCAATTAAGACAATCATAGGCCTGTAAAACACTAGCTGTGTAAGTTCCTTACCTTTGAAAATCAGAACTGAGAGAAGAAGGGGCCATGATATTAGAAATTGAATAACGTATTACATCAGCCAAACATTTGAATAGCAAAGGGAGAATAATTGAAGAGTTTCATTCAAAGGTTAGAACTGACTGCAGGAAACAGTTTTGCCAAGTTACCTATGGGCATTGTCCACATTTATCAACAATATTAATAGTGCAACTACTTACGCTACTATAACTAGTTATACAAAGAAATTCAACCTGACTAGCATAATGCTGTCTGAAATTGTGAGCAGCTGTTAAACATCTGATCTTTCAAAAATAGTCATGTTTTGCACACTGGCCCTTCAAAGAAGAACTTTAATAACAAACACTGACAAATAAAATAAAATAAACTGACAGTTGTGAATCTTACAATGGAAAAATAACTGAAATGTTACTGAATTAAGAAAATGTGTACAAAAGTATTACAGTACAAAATGACTAACATTATCTAGAGACTATATCCATGTAACCCTAGTAATTCCTGGACCCATAGTACACTATGTCCAGTCTGTGACAGTGAGTGCCATTATGTTTTGTCAATGTCAAAGTAGGAAACATGAAAATGCAAATCACTTTGATTAATGTAAAATGCTCGGTCCCCAATTAATCAATTGTCATGGTGTACATTCCAGTTTGTACAGGGCATGATACTGTGGTAGTGATAAATACATAGGACTAGTGGATGGAACAGGATGAAACACAGCAATGATGTGGTACTACACCATCCAATGTGACTCCAGCACAGGAAGGACACCAGTTTGTTTGTGGGGCCATAACAGACCACTCAGTTTTGTCTGCAGCATTGGATTGGTACTATAACAAGTGGGAACCTGTTTGGAATGGTTTATCGTTGGCTGCTTCAGACTGGACTGCTGTCCATTCTCCAGAAATCATGAACATCCTGGAAAGCACTGTGTGCACATTAACACATCATTGGCATATTGACTGGCAAAATGTAATGTTTCCACTTAAGCACAACGTACTACAATCATGGTCTCATACTTGTTAGATGCTACTGTGATGACTGCAGTTTGGCAGCCAGTACTATTGAACAAAACAGTGCATAAGTACAAAGTGTGATGATTCGTAGAGTCACTGAAGACAATCTGTGATCTCAACTTCCACATACTGAGAATAATCTGAACAACTACAGCTACATTAGTGAAGTTTTAAAGCTCGAGTCAGTGCCTCTTTTTCAGACATTCCACGTGCCCTATTTCAGTAGGACAGTACTGACCAAATTTAACCTAGAATGTGCAAGCCTTCATTGAAGAACGAAGGCTGCCAGTTCTCGCCTGGCTTGCAAGTAAATATGATACGTCATCAATCAAATATGTCAGGAATATTGTAGGTCAGCAACTTATTTGTTCTCTTCTCCAGGACACTTTGTGGATTCCTTTACCACCTGTGTATAGGAGAAATCCCCAGTGATATATCCACAGCCCCTTTGATTCCATGACTCTGTATTTAGAGGCTCAGGCTATTGCACGTGGGGCCTTCATACCATACTGAATTATACATGACAGAGAGCTTTTATAGTTCTGTAATCCTGATAATTTTTTTCATTAGTGTAAATCTAACCTATTACCAACAAGGGAAGTGTCCAGGTATCTCGGAGAGAACCAAAGCGATGTTTTTCGGGTATGGAGGAAATACAGAGAGACAGGAAATGTCAGTGACATACCTGGCTCAGGCCGCCCAAGGGCTACGACTCCAGTGTATGACCGCTATCTACGGATTATGGCTCGGAGGGACCCTGACAGCAACGCCACCATGTTGAATAATGCTTTTCGTGCAGCCATAGGACATCGCGTCACGACTCAAACTGTGCGTAATAGGCTGCAAGATGCACAACTTCACTCCTGGCGTACATGACGAGGTCCATCTTTGCAACCACAACACCACGCAGCGTGGTACAGATGGGCCCAACAACATGCCGAATGGACTGCTCAGGATTGGCATCAGGCTCTCTTCACCGATGAATGTCGCATATGCTTTCAACTAGATAATCGTCGGAGACATGTTTGGAGGCAACCCTCTCAGGCTGAAAGCCTTGAACACACTATCCAGCGAGTGGAGCAAGTTGGAGGTTCCCTGATGCTTTGGGGTGGCATTATGTGGTGCCGACGTACGCCGCCAGTGGTCATGAAAGGCGCCGCAACGGCTGTACGATACGTGACTGCCATCCTCCGATTGATAGTGCAATGATGTTGACAGCATATTTGCGAGGCATTCGTCTTCATGGACGAAAATTCGCACCCCATCGTGCACATCTTGTGAATGAGTTCCTTGAGGATAACGACATCGCTCGACTAGAGTGGCCAGCATGTTCTCCAGACATGAACCCTATCGAACATGCCTGGGATGGGTTGAAAAGGGCTGTTTATGGACGACGTGACCCATCAACCACTCTGAGGGATCTACGCCGAATCGCCATTGAGGAGTAGGACAATCTGGACCAACAGTGCCTTGATGAACTTGTGGATAGTATGACACGACGAATACACGCACGCATCAATGCAACAGGACGTGCTACTGGTTATTAGAGGTAGCGGTGTGTACAGCAACCTGGACCACCATCTCTGAAGGTCTCGCAGTATGGTGGTACAACATGTAATATGTGGTTTTCGTGAGCAATAAAAATGGTGGAAATGATATTTATGTTGATCTCTATTTCAATTTTCTGTACAGGTTCCGAAACTCTCGGAACCGAGGTGATGCAAAACTTTTTTTGATGTGTGTATATTTAAGTGTTAGGAAATCTTTTCTGAAGGTATTTGTCTGGAATGTAAATTTGCTCGGAAGTGAATTGTGGATGATGAACAATACAGACAAGAAGGATTTTGCTACAGAAGAGTGCTGAGGAGGAGGTGGGTAACTTGACTGAAAGAAGGGAACGCTTGATAGCACAAATCATGTAGCATCAAGGAATCGCCTGCTTGTTAATTGAGGTGAGTGGGGGAGGGACGTTAAAATTATAGAGGGAGACCACAGATTAACTAAAGTAAGCAGGATTAAGTGCATGCAGCTTGCAGCAGTTATGCAGAGAGGCAGTATTTTGTACAGAATAGATTAGCATGGAGAGTTTGCATCAAACCAATGTTCGGACTGAAGAACCCAACAGCGTTGAGAAGAGCATGTGAGTTTCTTGTGCTGGATTTTGTAAAGCTGGAACAAGCTCCTTCAGCAATAAGAAAGCGCGAAATGCTTTCTTCCTAAACGTGGAAGTTAATTTTAGGCACCAAGCGAGGTAGCCCAGTAGTAAAACACGCCGAACTCGCATCCGAGACAACGACGGTTGAAATTTCTCCGTCCTGCTATCTAGATTTAGGTTTTCCGTGATTTCCCTAAATCGCTCCAGGCAAATGCTGGGATGATTCCTTCGTAAACGGTATAGCCGATTTCCCTCCCCCTCCCAACCGCAAACTTGTACTCCGTCTCTAAATGATCTCGTTGCTGATGGAGCGTTAAACTCCGTATCTTCCTTCCACCCTAATTTTAGGGTACATCTTTCATCACGAGAGTATTATCTGGGCCGTGACAAACCGAAAATTCTAAGGAAGACTGTGGAAGTATTTCGGAGTTTCTCGGTAGTGCGACCCTCTTCTGAACGAGCGATGTGGGCGTGAGTCAAGGCCAGCCCAAGCGCTTCTCCGCTCGCTCGAATGTGGGTCACCGCCGTGCAGACTCATTGTTGGCGAGGTCCCTCCCTGCTGTAGCTCTGACCGAAGTCAACTCTTGCCGCCGTAGTTGCCTCCGCATGGGCGTGTGACCTCACGGTGTTTTTCAACGGCGGCAGTCTGAAGGCTGTTTACGATTCTCCAGTTGAGCGTCACTTGGGAACAAAGATTAAGAGCTGATTGTGTAAACTTCGTTGACTGGACATCAATTTTGACCTTACTTCACAAAATGAACCCAGTATATGAATTCGCTATGTTGTTAACACTAACAATGGATTAAACGAGCTTCGATTTTGATTTCAATTACAACAAAAAGCGCTTGGCAACACCGCTAAACGACTTTATACGCAAAAATGCAATATGGCGGCTGGTGCACTTAGCAGATATTTCGGTGGCGTATTAAAACACGACAGACCTGTATAAACGTGCTTAATAGGTAAAAATATTCGTGTAAAAGACAGAAAGTATGTATAGGATTTTTGTAAGTGCAAAATACAGTATAAAATGAAAAAAAGGCTTGAACAGTAAAATTCCCAATTTTGGAGTGCCTACATGGGCGATGTGTCAGTGATAATATTGGGTATTGTGTTCATAGGAAACAAAAATGAAGAAGTCGCTGAAGAAATTTGGTATCTGCGAAGAATCATAGCCACGTTTTATGACAAAATAAGTGGCTTGCAGAAAGAACTGCGCGAACTTGATCCTGGAAACGGTGAGTGGGAATTTGTACAAAGGAAACAAATTAGAACTATGAACGTACAAATGGTAGAAAAATAACGCTGTATCCTCTACAAAAAGCAGGGAGTAGTCTGCAGCGTAAGAACAGAGAAGAAAGTCATGTGACTACACAAATAGCTCAACAAAATGTCAAGAGGGTGCCAAGCGTAGTTCAGGAATGTGCAAGTGCCGAAAACAAATGTATAAAAAACAAACGAAAGTGTTCATGTTGCAATACTGACGTCATAAATGGTGAAAATGTGTCTATAAAAATAGCAACAGAGCAAATAAAACTTTTATATGTGTAGTAACAAAAAACAACAACCAAACTAGTAATGAAGTCCACAGAAACAGAAAGAGAGTTTACCTCAGAGCATTAAGAGAAACCAAACCCATGTACTTCAAGAAAGCAACGGAAAGTTCACATACGATAGCAAACACTGTCTGTGCTTTCATAAATGCAGATATAATAGAAATAAGTAGTACAAACAATGGAAACATAATACTTACACCGCAAGGAAAGATTTTTCGGGCCCACATGAAGCCAGTTCCATTTTCAATGAAAATTACACCACTTCATGAAATGGAGAAAAGAACTGGTCTGAATGTTGAAAATGCAATCCAGTTTTCACTAGCAAAAATTCTTCACAAATGGAACAAAAACAATGTACATATATGTCCATGTCATTATGAATGATCAAACTGAAAACATCATCCGTAAATTTGGGAACACAGAGCTGCATGAAACAAGGAATTGCAATATAAGTGCTTGTCTGTAAGGGATTGCAGTGACTGTTATTCTGATTACGATGGTAAGTTCCTTTGGACATGCATGCATGCATGAATTCGAAATTCCGAATAAGGATAACCATAACCGTATGGAATGACGCCAATGACAATTTGTGTCGGACCAGGACTCGAACCCGGATTTCCCGCTTAACGATTACAATTACGATGGAAAGTTCCTTTGGACATGCATGCATGTCCAAAAGAACTGTGCATCGTAATCAGAATAACACAGGCACTGCAATATAGTGTTTCTCTGCCGATACCGGGCAAGCGACTTTCAAGTACAAAGTCTGACCTGTACGGGAATATACATATGGGCGTACGAGTAGGGGTCGTAGACGAATGGTTGACGACATATGTAAGTTTGGGTCTGGCCTTGGGTCGTGCATGGATAGCCAACTGGTAAGACGACCGCTCGCGATAAGCGGGAAATTCGGGTTCAAGACGTGGTTGGTTGGTTTGTGGGATTAAAGGGACCAGACTGTTCAAGTCCTGGTCCGGCACAAATTTTCATTGTCGTCATTCCATTCTACAGCTGATGGTTGTCCTTATTCGCAATTCCCAATTCATTTCATATAAGTGCTTATCTTGTCGTGGGAAGGTCACGTAAATACTACATGTCCAAGAATTAGCTCAAACACATTCCTAATGAGGAAAATGTTCAGCATAGTAAATGGAGGCGCATTATTGAAGATGTGATATGGTCTCATATACCAATACTTGTTACATTATCTACAGATATGGGGTGGTGTTGTCAACACACACATACAAGAAAGCTGTAAAGCGTATTGTAAATTACAGCCACGACAATGTTAAAGAGACAAATTTAGTGCTCTCAACAGTTCCAGCACCGTGATTATGTACTTGAAGAAACAATGCACTGAATCCTTAATAAATATCTGCATAGATATAATAATGATTACCATATGACAAGTAAAAGGCTGAAACCAACAAATCCGACAATAAGTTCCCACATTATATAAAGGATATAAAAGTACTGTTAGTATTTAAACAAAAAGTGTTACATGATCATAATATGTCCCTACAGTATATCAGAATACCAACGCGAACATCGCAGAAACTAAACACATATTGTATGTACTTATAGGTAAATGTGTGTGACCAAAGCAAAGAGTTCCTGACAGAGTGCAAACTTACCACACACAGTTATATTAGCATATTTGTCATGCAAGTTAATTCTTGTTTCGTGTGTTTAATATTGTTGTTACCAGACAATCATGAAATACTACTATACGTTGTGTAAAAGAAATTACGTCGACGTATACAGCAAAAGGAATAAATCTCCGTGAAGACTTACCTCGTATGTGTATTTAACTGTATATGTGGATGCGAATGTCTGTAAGTACTTTTAGTGTTGGTAAATAGTGTGAATATTTCTATGTATGTGCGTAAATCTGTAGCGCCGGCTGGTGTGGCCGAGCGGTTCTAGGCGCTTCAGTCTGGAACTGCGCGACCGCTACGGTCGCAAGTTCGAATCCTGCCTCGGACATGGATGTGTGTGATGTCCTAAGGTTAGTTAGGTTTAAGTAGTTCTACGTTCTCGGGGACTGATGAACTCCGATGTTAAGTCCCATAGTGCTCAGAGCAATTTGCACCATTTCTCGTAAATTTGTATAACTCTAACCAGTCCAGTTATGCAAATCCTCGCTGTTTCTTGCTGGTTTTAAAATTTCCGTATCCGACGTCATATAAAATGAATTAAGGACGAATGAGTATATACATAAACAAATTATCGCGCTTCGACTGCAGTTGATTAATCGCATATTGTACGAGATACACGACCTATGTCTGGATATTGCACGAGTAGACTAGCCGCCAACTGGATAACCACAATGAGGCCCCTTCCAAAATCTGCCCGGCGCTGACTTGAAATGTAACGTTAATATGTATGAGGAAATGAATTTTACTGGTTCTGTAATGTGCGTGCGATATTCCTATTCTTCCCGGCACCCTGTAGTTGTCTAATGACGTGAGTAACTGCACAGTATGTTCTGTCAACACAGCTGAACATTTGGATCATTAACAGCGATGATGCGTCATTTGCTCAGAGAACAAAGTGCACACACATATATTCGATTTCTAGTTCTTTTCTGAGGTTCCGTCGGTCGCAGTGAGGACACCAAGGAAAAAATTTCAGATTCGGTCGTTATATCTCTTATGGCCAATAGTATAAAGGATTGGCTTTATTGATCACCTGCCAAAAGATTCATTTCTTAAGTTACTGGTCATAAATGTAATTACAACAACCGCATCAATACATCACTTGATACTTACCTAGTGCTCTGGCCACTGTAATGGGCAGCATTCTAGGCAACCTTAAGTGCTGAGAATTACATTGTTTCTTTTCGTTAACAAAGATCATACTACTCTGATATGCCTGCTGAGAAGGAAAATGAGCCCCAACGAGCTCCCCGTCTGTTATGTGAACGAACGTATCAGTTCCAGAAAACGAATGATAAATAATTTAAACTGAGGTTTTTTTGGACAAAGTAGCATGCAACCATTAGAACTAATGTATTTTTTCTTAATGTCATCGTTAAACCTTTTCAAAATTGTTCCCATGTTTCATGAACGGAAACTTCACTTCCGTGCCTTTCCTTTGTAGGTCGTAGTTACCTTACAAGTTTTTTTCCCGTACGTCCTTATACTGCTCCAGGACAATTTATAGCATATATTTCGTCTCTGGAGAAGTTTGAAGAACGCGTCTTATTCCGCTTATTTTTCTCCATCCTTACGAAGTCTTAAGTACTAAACATTGCATATCTACCGCGCTTCTGCTCTACCCCGCATTGCATCGTCCGCGAGTAAGGCGTCGACCTGTGGAGAGGTCTCATATTTCATTCTGGAGAAGCACGGCAGTGTTACTCAGGGCGTAGAGAGCCACGCATGTGACTTCAGTTCACGGTTGGTAGTGACTGTGGACTCTGACGATACAACAGCATGTCACAGACATCCTGCCTCCTCATATGTTACCTCTTACGCGACAGTTTTGTGGCGCCAATTTTCAATAAGACAATGTTCGTCCACATATGGAGTGTGTCTCCGTGAACTGCCTGCGAAGCGAAGAGATTCACCGGTGGTCAGCAAGATCTCTAGATCTGTCCCCGAAAGAACGTATGTGGGACCAGCTGGGGTACCAACTCCGTCGCATTGACAGTATCCTGGATATCAAGAACCAGTTACAACAGTTGTGGACCAGCCAAACCCAGGAGAGGATATTATGGGTTTATGACACAGTTCCCAACTGAATCAGTCCATCTATCCATACCAGAGGGTTGGTTCAAATGGCTCTGAGCACTAGGGGACTTAACAGCTGAGGTCATCAGTCCCCTAGAACTTAGAACTACTTGAACCTAACTAACCTAAGGACACCACACAAATCAATGCCCGAGGCAGGATTCGAACTTGCGACCGTAGCGGTCGCGCGGTTCCAGACTGAAGCGACTGTTCTAGGATCTCACAGCATTGTGCTAAATGAAAAATGCTTCTTAGTACTGGGTAACAAATTAGGAGAAACTGCCCGCGCAATAACTCAATCGAGCGACTGTTTGTCGGTAACGATGAAAATTATTCGGCTCATGCCATTTCTGCGATTGCTACCTGTACGAAGTTCGTACACCGCGGTGCACATAATATGTGTGGCTGCTTATTGACAGTGCCGGCCAAATACCTGAAATAACTGAATATGCAGTATATGACATCGTCAAAGAAGGAAACTGTGTAGAGCAATTCGGCCGAAGTTCGTGAAACCGTAAAACAAGTGACTTTTAATGGTTAGAAACAAATGGAGCACTGCATAGTTCTAGAACAGCTTAGGTAATTACTTGGAGATTATCGTGGTCATGGGCATATCAGATTTCAAGACACAGTAGTGGTAACAAGAAATGCTATACGTGAGACATTTTATGACGAATTTCAGTTAACTGTGGTAGAAAATACGAGTAATAGACCTAAAACGAATTCCTGAGTGGAGTCGAGGAAGAGGAGAATGAAGAGAACGTTGTTAGTGAAATAAATGGAGAGATGAATCAAAATGAAAGGTCACGAATGATGTCACATAGTGCATATAAACTCCACTGTTGCCCTCCTGCACTTCAACATTTATCATTTGCTGTTTGCATACAATTTGCAATTTCCGTTCAGCACTCAGATCGTTCTTAAGATACTCTACTGTTAAATGATTCTGCAAGCACATTAAACAGTTTATCTTCTCGCATCTTCAAGGGCATTTCAAACATGCATGGGGAGATGGCTTCGCTGATCTCCATACGAATTCGTAAGATGCATTTCTTGTGTTCCACTAATCACTGTGCACTTGTCCTAACATTGTCATTTGTGTGCCGGCCAGAGTGGCCGAGCGGTTCTAGGCGCTACAGTCTGGAACCGCGCGACCGCTACGGTCGCAGGTTCTAATCCTGCATCGGGCATGGATGTGTGTGATGTCCTTAGGTTAGTTAGGCTTAAGTAGTTCTAAGTTATAGGGGACTGATAACCTCAGAAGTTAAGTCCCACAGTGCTCAGAGCCATTTGAACCATTTTTGTCATTTCTCTCCTACGATTTTGTTACAATCTGCGGTCGCATACTCTGTCAGGTAAATCATAATTAACTGAGATTCTAAAAGGTAAAATAGTAGACAACTTTGCGATCCGATGAATAGCCTGTTTTCGTGGTTGCATATGACAGTTTCTTGCCTGACGACGTAATTCACCTCTCGCAATCAACACATATTGGAGTAGTATTATACAACGCGACTACACAGGAACTTATTCGTTGCCATTTCGATTTTACGCATAATTCAGTGTTCCTTTCTCATCTCTCAGTGCCCCGTATTTACCAAAAAACATGAAATCATTACGAAATGAGATACTTTCAAAATATCTCAAAAATTGTAGCAAAGAATAGCTTGTTCCTATGTTGGTTGCTAAAAGAAGAATCCTATATTCTACTTATTCGTACATGATGTAAGAAAGAAAGCTGAGTTCAGCTTGAACAGAATGTAATCTGATTCATACCTTTATATTATACAGTCCATTGTATGCCAATTACTGGTGGAAAACACATGTTACTGGTCGCTTAAATATTTCCTCCGCCGAAAAACTACCGTCTGAGAAATTTTTGAATGCGAGGGTAAGGCGTCGACGACGACGTCATTAGGGATAGAGCACAAGCGCGGATAGGAGAAGGAAACGAGCCGTTTCCTTTTCAAAGAAACCATCCTGGTATCATCAAGCGAGTTAGGAAAACCATGGAAAACCAAAGTCTGGATGAGCGGACGGGGATCTGAATCACCGTTCTCCATAAAAAAAATGTTATATGAATGAAACCTTATTTTTTTATGTTGGCACGTGTTTCGAAAGGCCGGCAGCTGTGGTCGATCGGTTCTAGGCGCTTCATCCCGGAACGGCGCTGCTGCTACGACCGCAGGTTCGAATCCTGCCTTGGGCATGGATGTCTGTGATGTCCTTAGGTTAGTTAGGTTTAAGTAGTTCCAAGTCTAGGGGAGTGATGACCTCTGACGTTTAGTCTCATAGTGCTTACAGCCATTTGTACCTTTTTTTTTTTTGTTTTGTTTCGAAAGTGTCAGCTTGATCTATAGAATAGTTTTGTTTATGCTGCTATTTAAAACAATCTGGTGTGTTCGCTGCAAATGTATAAATTGGAGCGCAACACCAGTATAAAATTTTCCGTTGTAAACGGTTTATTGAATTCTGAAATTAATTAGAAGTATGGTCTGCACCATCGTTTTAAACAATTAAGAAATGGGTAACTGAGCTCACCATGGTTGTACGTGTTCTGAAGGACGTTCCAGTACTACAATACCACGTAATACGATGAGAAAGAGCACAATGTGGTACTGAAGGACTGACAACGAGAGCTGAATGAAACAGCCTATGGCAGTGGTTCATAAGAGGGGAATACAATACACAGTACATGAAGAACTCAGAATGAAAAAACTTTGTGCGAAACGGATGCCCCATTTCTTGAATACTGATTAGAAGAAAATTCTAAAACAAATTGCTCAGAAGTGCTTCACAGAGACTGTGAACCAATTCGTTGTTTCACACCAGAAACGGAACAGTGTGTGCAAGCCGGAGACTCAGTTCCAAAACAGACGAATTCTATTTCGCCTGCCGGTATCGTTATGTTTTAGACGCCACGTTCTATTCTATTATGTGCCATTTAAATTTCAGCATCTGTGATATTTTCAACCACAATCAATTTGTGCCACTGCACGATATACATTAAATTTATAAGCGATGGAAACAACGGTATTTATATCCCAATTCATGATATCAGAAGAAGAACAGGCCTAATTATTCCCCGTTTGGTGTCTCACATGCAGATTCAAGTACAAATGTACATTTGTTTAGCGTGACTTCGTGATCACATTATATTTCACCCCCTCACGCTTCACAGTCCACGACACATTCTTTACCGAGGAAAGGAACTAAAAAAGTTAGATACAGATAATTTCTCACATTAAAATAATAAAAAATATTGTGCTCTAATTTACAGACAGATTCAATGACCTGTATGTCCCGGTAAGTGCAATGCGTTGAAAATTGTGGGCAGATGTTATTTCTCACGGACTGGTCGATATTTCTCTATGTCTCCTTGATTTACTGCTCACATAACAACGAACGTATATCTGTGTTTCATGTCACGGAGAAACATAAGTTTTAATACGCGAGTATACGCTGAAATGAGAGCAAACTCGCATGCATTGTTAAAATGGTTTGGTTGAGTTCACTGTTTCCATTATGCACGATCGAACGTACTAGCTTAACTAGACAACTGGGCATCATCAGAAAATACTTTCTCAACGCTAAAGCGATGTTCGTTAACACTGAATTTTGGCAAAAATAAAGAAAGGGCAAGGAATTCTCTTTCATTTACAAGAGAGCCTCAAAATTAAATTACTGACTTTTTTTTGGTACACACTAGTGCTGCTGTTTCTCACAAACGAAATTCTGTTTCTCATGTAGATGTGATTTTACGCGATTTTCATGTTAATGTGAAGTAGTGTTTCATCGTGCCCAAAGTTCTGCCTGGACTATTCTGATCAGAGGTTTGTACATGGTGGTTGAGAAGAGAGAATCTGATTTTAAATCGACGTAGTTTTGTTAATTATTACAATTTATCAAGGAATATTTGTTTATATGTTACATATTACAAGAGAATATATTTAGATAGTACAACTCTTCTGTACATGAATGGGAACTGGCAAAACAGATAAGGATGCAACAGCGGGCGCTCATATTGTTGTATGTTTTAAATTCTGTAGATTTTCTTCATAGCGCAGTACACAATTGAGTACCCGGTGAACCAAAAAGCAAGGTCACTCGTGACAGTGGGCTCTTCAGACAAACAGTACTCACTGTGATTAACTAAGATCTCAACCATCGATCCTGGAAACATGATTATACGCTTCATCTATTAAAATCTGCAATGAGCGCATGGAGAGTTGAGGAATTATGCTTGCAAACCTCAGTGTCTCACAAGAACTCCGTTTCGTTCCGCCACGTGAAGTTATGAGACATTTTTTCACGTCGCTTGTTTCGTGAACTTAAACAACTGCCATTACTAGGCAGATTATGATTCACAACAGGCAGCTGAAAATGTAAAATCTGTCTAAGGTGACAGTTTTGTGTGGCATGCTATCGAACCATATCACTGGTCCCGTTGTCTAACGACGTGCAATAGATAGTGAAAGGTAACTGCAGATGCTAATTATGGATGTGTGGAGAGTAGTCTCCAAAGGGATCTGAGCACTATCGGACTCAACATCTTAGGTCATAAGTCCCCTAGAACTTAGAACTACTTAAACCTAACTAACCTAAGGACATCACACACACCCATGCCCGAGGCAGGATTCGAATCTGCGACCGTAGCAGTCCCGCGGTTCCGGACTGCAGCGCCAGAACCGCACGGCCACCGCGGCCGGCTGAGTAGTCTCCGCGTGGAGCAATGTTATAGAAGTTTATTTTCAGCAGGACAACGCCTCACCTCATTTTGCCTTTGGCGTTCCTGAGCGGATGGACGATAAGACGTAGACTTGGAATGCACGCCGCAAGTCCCGATCTCAAGAAATGTGCCTTGCAAAGATGTCAACCGAGCGAAACTACATATATTCGAGGAATTGGAGAAAAGCATTAATGCTTTGGTATGACATTTGCTTCGAAAGGCAACTGACGAGACACTATGACGTTTAAAGCGGCTAGTCGACGATGCAAGCGTGAATACACATTCTCCTGAAATGGGAAGTATTTTTTTATATTCTATATAATGCTACGAATTTATAGAATATTAGAAATGTTTAAAGCAGATAGAACCTTCTTAATCACCGTATATGACATGACACTGGTACATAAAGTGCCTTCCGCCACACACTGTAAGGTCGCTTGCGGGGTATAGACGTAGATGTAGATATAGGTGTAGATGTAGTAGATGGAACGGCACAGGTGGTTTGTGGTAACACTCCATGCAGGGTGGCGTACCGAAAACTGGGTGGAACGTTGTCGTCTCAAAGAAGGAATTGTGAAGAAAATGACGAAACTATTTTGTATTTGTCTCTATACTGAGGTGGCTGTTTCTGAGAGGTCGTTAAGCTAGTAACACTGGATCTGGAGTGATTACCCATCTGAGCTGGAAATAAGAAAAAGCGAGTCTGATTTGGAGTCCATTTGTCGGCTACTTCGGCGATTTAATTTCGACATCACGGCGATAAAAAATGTAAAGCGTAAAAAGGTGACATTGAGATGAATACAGAGTTCGGTGGAATGCAGAGCGGCCGAAGTCGATGACCCGGGGCGGTGCTTGGTAGATTCGTTCCGCCGGCGGTAAGCCGCCTAGCTGGCCTGTCCGTTTGCCGCGTCCGCGTAACGCCGACACCCAGGGAACCAGCCTCACTTCATGGTCCGCACTGGAGAAACTATACACTGAAATTCTCGAGACTGCGTCTTTTTCACTCACTATGGGTTCCGAAATGAGTCTTTACTTACGTATGAGTGGACACTGCTAGCCACTGAAAACGCAAAACTAAGAAGGATGGCAAATGAAGAAATTTTACTTATTGTGCGTATACAGTTTAAATCCGCCTCCGTCGCTGAGCGGCCAGCGCGACTGACTGCCTTTCGGGGGATCGGAGTTCGATTCCCGGTACTGTCAGGGAGTTTTTTTTGGTGGGAGGACTGGGAAGGGGTGCACTCAGCCTAGAGAGGTCAACTGAGGAGCTACTCGACCGATTAGTAGCGGTTCCAAGGTCAAGGAGCCCAACATCGACTGGGAGAGCGGCGAGCTGATCACACGCCCCTCCATACAGCACCCGATGACGCCACTAGCAGAGTATGACACGGCGATCGGTAGGGTTCGACTGGCTCGTCTAGGGCCAGAACGTGGAACTTAACTTCTTATTTAGCATTATTGGAAGAATAATTAATTACATTTGCAGGTTATTTGAGTATACAGGGTGAGAAATTCAGTACACAGAATGGCTACACGTGTCAGAAACTGCGATACACTTAAATCTAAAATGAAGACAGCGAATACAACGATTGACTTTAACCAGAAAGGTTCAATAGGACAACAACTGGGTTTCATAAAAGGACAAGTTTTGAAGAAGGACCCTAATAAATTTTACAGATATGACCAGTCAGTCGATATACTTCTCACCTGGCTGTGCATCAAGTCGAACTGAGCTTAGATTACCAATACGGGTACGTCATTCCTCGCTGCCCCACCTCCGTTAATGGTAGTGGCTGGTGAGTGGTAGGGTCCCAGTCTCTCGGAGACCAATGACCAGTTTCCTGCAGTGGGTGAGGGATCTAGAGGAAGTGCTGACCGGGGAAACAGCTGCAAACCACTGCATCGGGGTAGGGCGTGACAACACGGGCAACATGCAGTCCTGCGTTATCTTGTTGCTAAGTAACGTCATGGAAACCTCGAAGAAAGCGTACAGCAACCGACCTTAACACCTCAGAAATCTAACACCTACTTGCATAATAAACCAAGAATTACGGCAACTTCCAGTGTTAAGTGAAATCTGCAGTACCACCTTCTGCTCAGTAACGTTTATTCTGATTTTTTACTACAAACTACTAGATTCACGTTTCTCAAAATGTTGTGTTATGCATTGGTGCATTTGCGTGATCTTCTGTCTTCCAAATTTATCAAAAAAATGTTCAAATGTGTGTGAAATCTTATGGGAGTTAACTGCTAAGGTCATCAGTCCCCAAGCTTACACACTACTTAACCTAAATTATCCTAAGGACAAACACACACACCCATGCCCGAAGAAGGACTCGAACCTCCACAGGGACCAGCCGCACAGTCCATGACTGCAGCGTTTTAGACCGCTCGGCTAATCCCGCGCGGCTAAATTTATCCACAACGTAATAATATATCTGTGAGATAATGTTGTACTATAAACATCAGTTATCCTATAGATTCAATTTCACATGAGTGACAAAAAATGCCACATATTTCTGATTTTTCAAATTATTATTTACGTAATTGTTCACGAAATTTATTTATTCACTTAGCAGAAAATTATTGCTATGTTTCAAAACGTTCTTAACTTTTCTTAGATACATGCGCATTGTATTAAGTTCTAAATATTTATTGTCTTATACATGTGACCTGTTTCAAAAGCTGTATTTCATAATTATTTAAAACAGTCTATGTTACTAATTTTATCTCTACATTTTTGTAAACTTGAAATGCAATTTTGTTCAAACTGTTCGCTACTAAAAAACAGAAAGTTTATGCAGTTATTAATTTGAACCATTACCGTTTCCAGAACATACTAGAAGCTCGTGTTGTGATACACAGAGTGGTCAGTAACAGTCGGAAAAGTTTGTAAAGGTGTTGCAGGGTAAGTTATGCTGAGAAATAACTGTTAAGAAAAAAATCGATATACTGCACCTTTTCCAAGTTATTTAGCATTAAAGTTGGCCAATCAAGCCACTGCGTGCGCAGATTCATGCGGCCTATCAGAGACGGTGTTCTTCGTTTGATTTCCTAAAATCGAACAAGAGAACGATACAAAAACTGGGCATAGGACAGTAATAAGGATCGAACCCGAACCAAAGAATGAGCAGTATAGTGCCCATCTACGCTATGAGAACAACCGATACTAATTGTAAGTGGCGGGCAGCTTGAATTAGCGCGCAAAACGGCATGATTAACTAATTACGACACTAATTAACTCGGAAACGGCGCAACGTATCGAACTTTTTTCTTAACAATTATGTCTCAGCACAACTTACCCTTCAGCACGCTTACAAGCTTTCCAGACTGTTTCTGTCCACCCAGTCTAATTCAGATTCATAACGACAAGAGTGATTGTTAAGCCTAGGACGCCCAAGTTTTTTTTTCTAACTTGGTTGCCTAAGGGGGGGGGGGGGGGGTGGGGGTTCGGCGAGCCCACAGATATTAAATAAGTTTACTGACGAAAAACTACAACTTTCAAAATGGTTTATGTATTTTAACTAAGGCATCGATTTATAAATGTTGTTAATTGTTATAAATATTGGATTGAGTGAATAAAAAATTGACATATTACAATATAAAATACAGATGTGTTTATATACAATAGACTACTTTGAGTCCTCAACTTCAAGGCAAGAGACATACTTCACAATTTTTTCTGAATGTGTGTACACACATGTTTATGACACTGTCCACAATACTGTTTTGGTTTACTTAGATTGTTGTACTTCTGCTTCTTTGTTTTACCTTTTCTTGCACAAATAAGGCACCGACCTTTCCCTGCAGGAGGCTGAAGTGCTTCTGTTGTCACTTCTTTGATTTTCTTTTGTAGAATAGTCTCCATTGATTGAACAATTTGGTTAGATAACCCTCTTGCATTGGCACTTCTTTCTTCTACCTGCAATTTCACTACTTCCATCCCAGCTTGCAGAAGATAAAGTTTCCGTTTGTTGTGTTTCTTTTCATTCCATCTTGGATGTTGCTGGATGAATATGGTGGTTGCATTGATAGCACAAATGTCGATGAGAGAGTAAAATACAGACAGAGGCCATCTCTTTGTTCCCCTCTTGCAGGTGTACATACGCGCCATTTGATCAATGGTATCAATTCCACCTTTAGTGGAATTATAATATGCATTTATCTCGGTTTTATTCCTCTCTCCTCCAACAGTGCCTTTATCTTGGTGCATTGTTGGCAACATCAGTAAGTTTTTACTTGGTTCGTTTTTGCTGTGTAGGACACCAAAGTTACTGGAGGCCTACGTGTTGGGAACAGCACTAACTCACTGCAAGTTTACGAGATAAATAACAGCTGACTGACATCAACAATCACTTCCTCTGAAAGTAAACCGATTGTTGTGAATATCAAGAATACCAACCAACAAGAAACTAACTTGCATTGTTGTAGAGATGAGAAATACGAAATCCTACTAAGGGAAATTTTCTATAGCATGGAAGCCTAAGGAGGGGGGGGGGGAGTTGTTGGACCCATAATAAGTTTATTTATTTTTTCTTTCAAAGCAGGAATTTTCTATAAAATATATTGACACTAACGTTTCATAAAATAGCCCACAAACAATAACTCAAAGGGAATATGTAGTATGAAAGTTACTTGGGCAAAAGCAGGGGACATAAAAAAATTGTGGGTTCAATGACCCCCCCCCCTTAGGCGTCCTAGGGTTAAGTGAAAGAAGGAAAGGGCGACGTAGTACTGATCAAAGTACCGACTATGCGAGGCGGAGATGGTAGCACTGTGTACCCAGTGGCACCTCATAGCATCACCCCAAGTGCTGCCCTCGTATGACGATGCTCAGCGTAATATGGCAACTTTCATCAGCCTCGGAGCCTTCATACTCGGATACGAACATCGTAATACTATACGCGGAAGCGCCTCCTTTGTCAAGTGTTGTCGTTGGGAGCACCACTGCCGGCGCACTTCTCTTTGGTGTAGTGTTAGGGGAAGCCGCAACAACTGCCGCAGTAGTCCACACGTGTCCGCAGCGTCCACGTAGCCTTGCTGCAAACAAGCCCATTTCCTGATTCTAGGCACGTGAGGTGGCTGTACATTTCTGCGAGACTGAAGTGAACAATACGTCTGTGGGGGCCTAGAGATCCTGCATGGAGTTGAGAACGGCCATCCTGATCCCATCGATTGCATATTCGTATGACAATTGGGGGATTCCGACCAGCGCGAGCAGCAATTTCGCGGAACGATAAACAGTTGTCTCGATAGGCCACGACCCTGCTGCTATCGAATTCAGACACGTGTCGCTACACGTTTCTTCTCTTTGTACGGCGCATAACACGATCTCACAAACAAACAAAATTCAAATGAGATTTCTGAGCGCGCTGCGTATTCTTCATATGCAGAATCCGCAAGGCGTTACTGCTACATACTAAGTGCAGTTGCGCCGAAATGATCATCATTTACATTGAAAATGTTCAGATGTGTGTGAAATCTTTTGGGACTTAACTGCTGAGGTCATCAGTCCCTAAGCTTACATACTACTTAACCTAAATTATCCCAAGGACAAACACACACACACCCATGCCCGAGGGAGGACTCAAACCTCCGCCGGGACATCATTTACATATACGCTTCATGTCAGTATGACGTTCGTTGCATGACACCGATATGACATTGCAACATTATTTGCCAGCGGTGTTGTTTAGAAGCGCAAATGTATGTTTAAGTGATTTTGTTTTTCACTGAATGCTACGGTCTTAAGTTTTTGATGCTGCTACCGTTACCCCGTTACCGTTACAAAAGCAAAACGAGGATAATGGAATGTAGTCGAATTAAATCGGGTGATGCTGAGGGTATTAGATTAGGAAATGAGGCACTTAAAGTAGTAAAGGAGTTTTGCTATTTGGGGAGCAAAATAACTGATGATGGCCGAAGTAGAGAAGATATAAAATGTAGACTGGCAATGGCAAGGAAAGCGTTTCTGAAGAAGAGAAATTTGTTAACATCGAGTATAGATTTAGGTGTCAGGAAGTCGTTTCTGAAAGTATTTGTATGGAGTGTAGCCATGTATGGAAGTGAAACATGGACGATAAATAGTTTGGACAAGAAGAGAATAGAAGCTTTCGAAATGTGGTGCTACAGAAGAATGCTGAAGATTAGATGGGTAGATCACATAACTAATGATGAAGTATTGAATAGAATTGGGAAGAAGAGGAGTTTAAGGCACAACTTGACAAAAAGAAGGGACCGATTAGTAGTACATGTTCTGAAGCATGAAGGGATCACAAATTTAGCATTGGAGGGCTGCGTGGAGGGTAAAAATCATAGAGGGAGACCAAGAGATGAATACATTAAGCAGATTCAAAAGGGTGTAGGTTGCAGTAAGTACTGGGAGATGAAGAAGCTTGCACAGGATAGGGTAGCATGGAGAGCTGCATCAAACCCGTCTCAGGACTGAAGACCGCAACAACAACAACAACAACCGTTGCCGGCATTTGTATACACTACAATAATTTCAAAAAATATTTTAAACGTTCGTTTCTAAGTTTTTGTAACGTTTTCATGTGCCCATTTTTGCCATGCACAAAAGTTGTAAGGCACAGAGGACAACTGACAGGACTATTACCACGCTTGTTACAAGTTTAGTTTTGCAAAATGTCACATCACTGCCTTCAGTTGCTGGCACAACTCTTTATTTTCTCAACCAGCTTTAGTCGGTTGATCGACATCATGTTCATAAAAGAATTCGCAGCATCATGTTAGACGAAATACACATATTAAATCAAGTTTTGCATCACCCTGGTTCCCAGAACTCCTGAAGATAGACGTTGACTGTGGGTATTGTATCACAGACACAATCCCTTTGACTGTTCAGAGACGTCACTAAACCCGCTCAAAGTTGTAAACAATCATGCATGAGCAGTGCCTGTTAGACGAACGGAGTCCGACAGCCGTTCAGTTCCACTCATTCCACCAGGAAGGAGGTACACGGCTCGTGTTGTCTGCAGTTCAACCATGCCTAGACGGTCAATACCGCGGTTCGATCGCGTCCGCCTTGTTACTTTGTGCCAGGAACAGCTCTCAACAGGGGAAGTGTCCTGGCGTCTCGGAGTGAACCAAAGCGATGTTGTTCGGACATGGCGGAGATACAGAGAGACAGGAACTGTCGATTACATGCCTCGCTCAGGCTGCCCAAGGGCTACGACTCCAGTGGATGACCGCTACCTAGGGATTACGGCTCGGAGGAACTCTGACAATAACGCCACCATGTTGAACAATACTTTTCGTGCAGCTACAGGACGTCGTGTTACAACTCAAGCTGTGCACAACAGGCTGCAAGATGCGCAACTTCACTCCTGGTGTACATGGCGAGGTCCATCTTTGCAGCCACGACACCATGCAGCGTGGGTCCAACTACATGCCGAATGGACCGCTCAAGATTAGCATCAGGTTCTCTTCACCGATGAGTGTCGCATATGCCTTCAACCAGACAATCTTCGGAGACATGTTTGGAGGCGACCTGGTCAGGCTGAACGCCTTAGACACACTGTATAGCGAGTGCAGCAAGGTGGAGGTTCCCTGCTGTTTTGGGACGGCATTATGTGGGGCCGATGTACGTCACTGGTGGATATGAAAGGCGCCGTAATGGCTGCACGATACGTGAATCCCATCAAACAATGTGAGTGAAATCTTATGGGACTTAACTGCTAAGATCACCAGTCCCTAAGCTTACACACTACTTAATCTAAATTATGCTAAGGGCAAACACACACACCCATGCCCGAGGGAGGACTCGAACCTCCGCCAGGACCAGCCGCAGAGTCCATGACTGCAGCGCCTTAGATAGCTCGGCTAATACTGCGCGGCTGAATGCCATCCTCCGATCGATAGTGCAACCATGTCGACAGCATATTGGAGAGGCATTCGTCTTCATGGACAACAATTCGCGCCCCATCGTGCACATCTTGTGAAAGATTTCCTCCAGGATAACGAATCGCTCGACTAGAGTGACCAGTCTCCAGACGTGAACCCTATCGAACATACCTGGGTTAGATTGAAAAGGGCTCTTCATGGACGACGTGACCCACCAACCACTCTGAGGGATCTACGCCAAATCACCGTTGAGGAGGGACAATCTGGACCAACGGTGCCTTGATGAACTTGTGGATAGTATACCACGGCGAATTCAGGCACGCATCAATGGGTATTACAGGTACCGGTGTGTACAGCACCTGGACCACCACCTCTGAAGGTCTCGCTTTATGGTGGTAAAACGTGCAATGCATGGTTATCATGAGCAATAAAAACTGCGGAAATGATGTTTATATTGATCTCTATTCCAATTTTCTGTACATATTCCGGAACTCTCGGAACCGACGTGATGCAAAACTTTTTTTGATGAGTGTACACAATCATTATTGTCAAATGATAAAACCATGAATTAATCACTGTCAGTACATCGTAATATAAATTACATCGTCAATCTATAAAAACTGTGCTAGATAGTGTATTCGTTCACGTTAAAGCTGTAATCGGCGTGATTTTTAACACGAATGAATAACACACTGCCTAGCACATTTCTTACAGTTTGATGATGTAATTTACATTCCGCTATGATAACATTGTATAATTTATGGTTTTATCACCTGAAGATGATTTTATATCTCGCCTAACATGATGCTGTTAATTCCTTTAGGAACCTGACGATAGTCAGATGACTGAAACTAGTTATGAAAATAAAGAACCGTACCAGCAGCTGAAGGCGGTAATATGACATTTTTCAAATATATGACAATTGTGGGGCATGACCTCATGAAAATGTAAGTTTAGTTTTGATTGTAAGATGGTCGCCTTTCTTAGGCAGATGTAAACGCGTAGTGTGTCTATGTGCTTGCTGCAAGTCTCATTAATATGTTCATTCCGCGCAACCTTTTCGGCACTTCTGAAGTCCCCATAATTCAAAGAGTTCATTCAAACCGCTTCTGTTCAATTTAAATTGATATGGCGATCAGACATTATCATTTGATCGGATTCATTTTATTTCTGCAAATAATTACCGCCCTTTTTCGGTGACACGGTGATGTAATTTGTTGCGATGATGACATATGCCTCGCCCAACGACTTACCGTGCTTTTGTTCACTGCCAGGTCTCCGTAGACATCTGCGATGGTCTGGTTTTCCGCCAAAAGATACTCAATTACAGCTCTCTGCTTGGAACTCGTCTCCGTTACAGACGCGTATAGCGCCGCCACCTACCGGAAATTCATGAAACTATAAGAGCTGAAGCGAGACTATTCCACACCGCCCCACAAAAAATTCTGAATTTTTGTAAGGGAAACTGACCGAGAAAAAGTGTTGTATTACTTACTGAATGCCCCTCATAAATGAGTCATACACGTAAAAATGTGACACTGTTCATTTTCTGTGCTATGGTGCCGCTTACATTGCGGAAATCAATCCGTAGGGATCATGAGAATAATATCAGAGACAAACAGACCGTTATATTTCCCTCTCTTAATTTGCGAACAGTGTTGGCAAAGCTGGCCGGTGTGGCTGAGCGGTTTTAGGCGCTTCAGTCTGTAACCGCGCGAATGCTACGGTCGCAGATTCGAATCCTGCCTCGGGCATGGATGTGTGTGATGTTCAAATGGCTCTGAGCACTATGGGACTTAACATCTATGGTCCTCAGTCCCCTAGAACTTAGAACTACTTAAACCTAACTAACCTAAGGACAGGACACAACACCCAGTCATCACGAGGCAGAGAAAATCCCTGACCCCGCCGGGAATCGAACCCGGGAACCCGGGCGTGGGAAGCGAGAACGCTACCGCACGACCACGAGCTGCGGACTGTGTGTGATATCTTTAGGTTAATTAGGTTTAAGTAGTTCTAAGTTCTAGGGGACTGATGACCTCAGATGTTAAGTCCCATAGTGCCCAGAGCCATTTTTTTTTGCTGGAAAGTAAACTGATGATGTTGGCACTATGTACCCTCCGACATATGCTGTAGAGTGGCTTGCGGAGTATATATGTAGATGTAGAATGAAG
Organism: Schistocerca piceifrons; assembly: GCF_021461385.2. Lineage (NCBI taxonomy): Eukaryota > Metazoa > Arthropoda > Insecta > Orthoptera > Acrididae > Schistocerca > Schistocerca piceifrons. The sequence goes on from NC_060149.1 coordinate 271,470,018, forward strand.
AAGTTATACACCCTGACCGCACGAAACGATCTGTGCATAATGGTTGTGTGACGGAGCCCTGAGGGTGTTTATAACAATGACAAGGCACGAACGATATTCATTTGTTTACATTTACTGAAATTTTAGCAGCAGCAGCAACAACAACAATATTGCAATAGTAACTGAATAGTTTTTCTCTCGCTATCCAAAACCGAGGTGGTTGGAGAAAAGTAGCTTTTCTGTTGGTGAATCTTATCTTATTAAAAATTTAAAATCCTCCATTGTGGAACGTATTATTCGCTTAATAGATACGATTCTGTAACAACGCTATTTTACTAGTTACGTTAAATATCGCCCATGCCTACCACTTCGCGATTCCTGAGGCACGTCTCCGGTGACAATGCATCTCTATACGTCTCACGCACATGATGCCATTCTGGACAGGACTCCAACCCTGGCCGCCCCAACAACGTCGACGTTGTGAGCTGAGGCAGCCACCATCTAACCGATACAGAGCTGGAACTCGCCAAGTGGGCCTCATTCTAATGTCGTCCGTTTCCTGGCCAGCTCCTCCGTATAACCACCAAACGGCCGAGAAAAACAATAAAATGATAATAATTTTCCTGCCTAGGCTGTTTTTATTCTGAAATAATAACATTATGTCAGAATTTAGCTATAAGCTAATTTCGGTCCCTGTTACCTGCATTACTGTAGAAAAATTGTAAGTATATAGCATCTTAAATTCTACACATTTGTAACACAAGTCGTGTCGTGGAGTTTTGCATACAGGCAGTCTGAATACAACTTCGGCCACATTGCCTTAACATTTTCTACTGATTATTCATTGCAACTTCAACGACAAAACACACAACTGATTTTATTCACAACTGGAAATGAGAGAAGCTAACAGTCTTTCCACGTTTAGACTAAGTAGTAATTTCAGAGGGTAATGGAGTTGATTAATGTCTTTCTCTAAGAACTTAAGTAACGAACAGCAGGTAATTCGGTAGTTCTCCTCAGGTTAGATCGATTAAATAATTTGCCGATTTTGTAGTTCTTTCGATCGAAATAGCAGCTCTGGCGTGGATTTATAATTAGTGCATCCAAGCAAATTGTGCTTTAGTATTTATGATATCTAAGTGAGGTTTTCCTTGTGCAGTCCAAACAGTTTGTTTAAATGCGTTGCTCTCTCACGGCAGGCCTGTTCGATGAGCAGCGATTTCAATGAGCAGGATCGTTACCAATACTGTGGATCGGAAAAAATACAAACAAAAATAGCTGTACCAAAGGTGGCGCCTGTCCTTTACGCTCAATCGACTTTGCTGGAACAATCTGATCGATTTGCGTAGCAGAGTCCTGCGGTTGGCCTATCATTTATTCAGAAGCCGCGTCCGAACTTGCCACGATTAATTAAGCAGAATCATGAAATGTCAAATAAGCCTGGCGGCTATGTAGTACAGTCCGAGTTCTTCGACATTTGGAAAGAACGGTATAAGAAGTTTGATTATTTTCTTAGTGCCAAGTCAGGCATGATAGCAGGTGTTTGAATGACAACTCGCGTTTTGACAGAAAATTAGACGACGAGTCTATTCTATCGTTTTAGAAGCTACTTTTTTAAGTACTTGGGTCAGTGAACATTGTAGATAAATTTCTGATAAAGATAAGTTATTCGCTATAAAAACGAAACCAGTATACCAACATAAGAAGCAAAAAGAAAATGTCAGACCAAAACAAATACTGCACGTTATCAAACAATTCATCACGCAACTTAAATATCAAAATTAGCATCGTAACAAAGTAAAATTGTAACAACTGGCTCTTAATGTAGAGAAATGTTTTGTTGTATCCTTCATGAAACGTAAAGATGTTGCAACCTTAATTAGGATTAATGAGTCACAACTAAAGTTAGCGATTTTGCTTGGGAATACTCATCGCCACGCATTTTACAGTAGTTTGAGAAAAATGTATGTAGTTTTCCCATGAACAGAACACGAAAATCCCTAACATGTGTGAAATAAGATCTACCGTCAGCCACGCATTGTAACGATTCATAGTGTAGATGGACTGAAGGACTAAGCAAGGAAATAGTGACTTTAGAAAGCACTTTCCGGTTCGAATTTGATACCACTCCCCGCCCTTGTTGTTCTATTGTCTGTCTTCCGAGGCGAATAAAAGAGCTGTTTGAAAGAGGTGATTAATGTAAAACTTTTTTTTTTTTTTTTTTTTTTTTTTTTTTTTTTTTTATACACCAGAGAAGACCAGCAGCTGTAGACAGCTCCTACGGGGCAGAGATAAAAAAAAAGAAAGAAAGAAAAAAAAAGGGAAACACATTGCTTGAAGGACGGACCCCAATTATCCAATACATCAGAAGACAACTCTGACACATAATGTGTAGTGTATACATAATAGTTTTTTAAAAATTAATATTCCTTTAGCTATAACTGAATCTAATTTAATTTTTGTACTTAGATAAGCGTAGCATATACACACATACAAATTTTATAACAATGATATATCTTTTCCTACAAATGGATTTAAATTGGTTGTATGCTCATGAAACCAAAAGAGAATAAACAACAAAAAAAATAATGCAAAACTCGTCGTAGCGCCATCAGTTTTGAATTACGCTCGGAGCGAAATGAGATTTTTCTTTCGATTTTACTAACAGTTCTACCACTTCACGATTCTGTTGCATATATTGTACGACAAACCACGCAACAGATTCTAAGGTATTGGAGAGAAGTGATTATGTTGAACATCGTGTCCCGAGATTTTAGCTTATTCAACTTTCAAGCCGCTGTAGGAATGGATTTCTTCAATTTCTTTACGAAAGATGATTCTGTTTTGTTGGATGTATTCTGCACGATTCCTTGTCGCAGCAACGTTTTTCAAATGAGCTGTCATTTATTCAAAATTAATACATGTTTTATGTGTGTATGAAGCTGAAAAGCAGTTTTAAACTACAGAATTAAGGTATGAAACAGATCACACCCTGGCATTGAGGATAAAGCACATCTTCGTTCGGATTCAAGACACAGAAAACTCGAAGTACGCAAATATTCTGTAACTTGGGCTTCTTCATTGTTCTAAGAAGGGAACCGTTCTTTTGCAGAATTATATTGATATTAGCACCTACCAAAATGATTTGTGTGTTTACTTCGCCTACACGTCGATGTTTCTCATCGTTCACGTGATCTACTGTGATAAACAGAAAAGAAAGCCGCAGTACTGACGACGATTCACAGAATGAAACGTGGTAGTGGAATTCAATTAATTCCACTCAATCCTGTGAACTATGCTGTAAAGAAGCGAGCAGTTGTATTATTTTGCGATTTAAACAGAACAACGAAGAGTTAGGAAAAAAATCCACCGAGGATTTTTTTGCCGGAACCTTAGGGCGGAACATTTTTAATGAACGTGGATGCGGTGAGTTTAAAGCTGTCTAATATGATGACAGTTTTCTACGTATACGTTAGTATGATTCTGCGTATTAACAATTATACATTTTTATTTATTTTGATCCTTTTAGAAATGGGTGCTGAAAGCCTTTATTTATATTTTGCACGACGTCTCCTGGGAATTCAATTCCCATTTTCAAGTGTGTTTCCTATGTGGTAAGCCATTTATTCGTGTTTTTTCGATGTGTGAAGAGCCGAAGTGTTCTGTTACCTTTACCGGAATGTATAAAAAGAAGTTCAATTTTAATTAACGATCTATCTTTTACAGGGTTAATTGACTTAGAGTTAACTGAGAATTTGGACAGAACTTCTTCTTACGGTTTTCTTGTGGTCTACCTGTCCACAAACACACACATATTAATCATCATACACAATTTTCAGTGTACAGTAGACAACGATGAACCAAACATTAAAGCAAAACAGTTACAAAGGTATTTGTACATATAGTCAACAGAGATTTTGTCACATATTTGTATTTAAGTATGTTACTGAAGCACCCGAAGAAATTCACTGATTCACTTTCCAGTTTTTTATTTAAATTTTGTCTTCATATTGCAAATATGAACAAAATCGTGATTGGTGGCAGAAAAAGTTATTTTACAAACAAACCCAACAATGATGTCGATTCCGTAGTGCAACCTACTTCAAACATGTTTAACTGTGAGTCGTGGACGGGAGAACGTATAGTATGTATTTATTTCGCGAATAAACCAAATTTAGCTACTTTCAAGTCGTACGACTTCAGCGGCAAAAGAAACCTGTGAATTTTGTTATTCATTTTATCGGACCTGCTACATTGTTAATGACAGACACATTTGACTGTTGTAATATTGCTGGGGGCTGACTGTCACCAAAAATCATCAACCCACATTTAGGAAAGTAAAACAGTGTTTTCTCTACATTATTCTACCTTAAAGCGAACAAAAATTGTTTCTACGATTATATTTGTCATGCTTTAAGATTAAAATACGTTCCTATGAATAACTACATTACAAGTGCCTTAACAGTAAAGTATTAAAATACGACCTAGAATCTCTTCTGATCTGTGCAATAAGCTGCATAAAAAATTTTGAGCCGGTCTAACAGAAATAACTGATTCAAATTACGATTTTCAATCTTTTAGTTTTTAGTGTAAGTACAGATATAATTCCTGCACATAATAGTACTTACAAATACACCTTGAGAGTTATTTGACAGTTAACAACACCGTAATACCGTAGTATCATGTTTATTAAAACTTGATGTCCCCGACTACAGAATGCTTAGAAGTTTACTTATCGGTGGACATCCTAAAAGTCGGTGTGAATTCGCCTGCTGCTTGTCAGGTATGCTACGCGCGAAAGTTGAGTGCTCTGCGGTTCAACTAACCACCAGGGGCAACTTTCCAGCGCCGCCGTTTGGAGGACTGCAAACAGGCACGCAAACGAATACGACTGTCGCTTAATGCCCATGATGCAATTGACGGTTATTACTACCGCTCACACGCAACCGTTATGTAAGGGAAATTTATTGGTTGACAGGGAACGCTTGTAAGGACGGTATTACACTAACACATTTCTTTGACAAAGAAATATGATAAAATATTCGTCAAATTTCTTTGACAAATATCTTAGACGTGGCATTAAAAATAGGCATTACAATGTCATCATATTTTCATCAAAGTTCGATATGGCAGACAACAACTTGTTACCATGCACTGCAGTTGCTCGTACCACAATTGCATTGTGTGTGCATTCGAAGTAGAAGCGGCGGAAAAAAGCATCATACTTGGGTGAAGCCGTGGCTTTTATATCGAGATAGTAAAAGCATTCAGCAAAATATTTACGAGAGCTGCAAGTGAACGGCATCAAGTCTTACATAAATTACTTACGAATGGATGACAGTGCATTTCAGTATTTGCTCAGTAAAGTGACTCCTTATATTACAGAACAGAATACTCAGTTCAGAAATGCTACATCTGCACACGACAGGCTTAGAGTAACACTGCGATTTATTGCTACGGCAGAGAGCTATTCTTGCTTACAGTACAGTAATACAATACCACAAAGCACATTAAACAAAATAATTCAAGAAACGTTGATTTATAAACCAATGAAGGAGGAATATCTGAAGGTAAATTGAATGTTTAGTACACTCAATGTGGGCAATAAGAACTATTTTTATTTTTGAATAATTTAATTAATAGAATTAGTGTTCCAGCAACTACAGACTTAATAAAAAGTAGGAAACAAATAAGGCAATTTTAACTTGTAGTATCCAGAGTTAAAAAATAGACAAAGTGGCATGGAGAGTTAAGAATTTTATTTTATTTTAGAGTGTTTCCTTCTCCTCTATTCTGGCTTGCTGAAAAGCTGCCTGGATGATTCCAGATGAAGAGGTAGATGGTTGTAGCTGTGATGGTTGATTTGAAGTCGCCTGCAGCATATCTCACCTGCCCATCAGCATACGATTAATAGCGTCCGTTGTGTCCCTTTCTCCCCCCCCCCCCCCTCCTCTCACCCCACCTAGTCAAAGCAAAGTTATTAAAAGGAACTGAAGGAAATCACCAACTAAACTTTGCAGTCAGGTTTACAACCACAGTACAGACGTTAAATAGTTGTAGCGATGCCAGTGCTCCAAGCGGTTACATTTCACGTCGCACTGAACAGAAGAAGAACGACTTTTACTATCAAATCTGGGGCGAGGGCCTAGATTTTACCATATTTCTTTGACGAAAGGCAAAATTCGACAAAGTTCCCCATTACACTATCAAATATCTTTGACAAAAATATATGACATATCAGCTTTAACACACAAATATGATAGTGTAATACCGGTGTAAGAGCTACAAAAGTATGTTGGTCGTCGAATACTCACTTGCGAGTTGTTATAAAGTGCAGCCCAGTGTTATCTGAAGTTTTTCAATACCAGAGAACGCTAAACGATAAAAAAACTATACCAATGCTCTACATGCAACGCAGGAGTAAGAAATGACGAGTTAGTCCGACAGTTTTATCAGATTTCACCCCACGTCATCTACATAAGTCAACAAATGATAAATATGCATTATTACGTTGCAACGAAAGTGATTTCCGTTGTGTCTTTTTAGAACGAAACTGCGTTGCTAATAATGAATCTATTTTCTATGATTAGTTACTGATCACTTTGTATGTGCTTGTCGCCGGAGCATAGCCTACATCGTCTCTATAATCCGTTCATCATAAGAATAAACCTGATGTAAACATTGCACTATGTATTCTTCCGCGTATTCTGGAACCTCATTGGATTTCCGTATCACATGGGACTGCAGCAAAGCTGTCTCGAGTACTGTCAAGTAAGATAATAAGGCTACGTTTTGTGCTGTGCGTTACGCTCACATCGACTTAGCGATAATACGGGACAACAGTTTTACCAGCGCATTTAACTTGGACAGCTGGTACAGCTAGGCTGCAGTGGCATGGCCAGCTGCAGATCACACTTTAAAAGAGACGAGCAGAGGAGAAATACAACTTCGAATGTCATTTAATTTTTAAGCAGAATCAAATAATACGTTCCAAATCTCCCACAATACGCTCCTTAGACGACTAGACGAAAACCGCAACACGTTATCGTTTTTAGCTAACGTGCTATTGTGATTAAAAACAAAAAGGATGAAAATTCCTGCCTTGACATGGTAATTTTTCTGCATAAGCTGCGTGTAACGTAAGAGAGTATTGAAGGATTTCACACTATAGTTAAATTTTGAAGCCACTGAAGGTATTACTTACTGTCAGTCGTCTGGTAATCTCTTAGCTTCTTCCTTATCCGAATCCGAGAAATACATTTCAGTTCTGGAAGTGTCACCTGCTACGTTGATAACGAGCCTGTCAACAACAGAATCCAGGAAGCCAACCAGGCGTAGCATTTTGTCTTCTTATTTTATGACGAGCCGTTCTATATCACGCCAGCGTTCGGCAGTGACGTGTGAAAAAGCTGCGTGCGTTAGTTACAGTACGTCTGGCAACTTAACGATTTTGTTACTTCTCGGGCCAAATCCCGCAGCTTGGCTCCAGATCAGTTCTGTCGGGTTTATATTGTAATGGTACAATAGCAAACGCAAAAATGTAGCATTTGTATGATGTGCTCGATCCTGTGAAAATGATTGTTTTTCACGTTCCTACGATATTTATCTACCTCTGTGGTATAAAACGATGGACATAGTCCAAACAAAGAGGATTTGGTTTTTCATTTTTGCCTTAAAAATTAAATTTTTATGTTTTCTCAATTTAAAGAACTTTTATGGACAGTCTTTTATAAAACATCGATATTTAAGAATTTGTATTTGAAATGGAAACAGGAATTTCGTGTCCAATATGTAATTAGAAACAAGAAGAGGTGCATTGTTCATAGGAAATGATGATGAGTTTTATAATTACGAGATGCAGATATTTCAGATTGAACGAGGGAAAAAAGAAGAGAGAGACTTGAACCAATGCACGATTAACCCCATTTTGTTCACATAGCATTACGCTCCTGCCTGCGCTACACCGTCAGTATGGTATAGTTTATCAACAGCATTATATATAACGCTGAAAAAAAAGTTTCGAAGCCGATTATCTCCGTAAATTTATGAAAAAAAACATTAAGAACAGCTCTTTTCTCGGCAATTTTTAACCGTGTCCCACGCGCGTGTTTCACTACGAAACAGAAAGCAGCCTCAGTGCATTAACAGCACGACAATCAGAGCACAACGCTGCAGAGGCTGTGACTGTATACGAATTTTGAAATAAAAACTACTAAGAAAATCATTGATGGCTGTTAATACATTTGAATATCTTAAAGTTTAATTTAACGCAGCTTAGTAATAAGATATCTAATACATAAGTAGGACCTACTTCCAAGAGCGTAACAACACCAGTGTATGTGTGATACAGCTACTGACCAATCATCACGTTTGTGTTTGTTTACATCAGGTTTATTCTTATGATGAACGGTTATAGCTCTCTAGGCACTGTGCCTCGGTGACTGTACGAACAATTCTTACGATATAGCAAAACTGCAGATAAGTATGTGGTCACATTCACGAACGACGTCTCAAAAAAAACGTAGCCTTTAACATTGTGAATAACAAATACTTCGTTTAAATGGCACAGGAACATAGATTATTGAAATGCATTTGTCTTACAGGTAACAAACGTGACAAAAATCTGAAACGGCAAGCGGGAGGAAGTGAGAAGAGAGGAAATGGGCAAGAATGCCTCGTATCTGATTTTATCGGCTTAGAGAAATGTTTCACATCCACGCAGGGGTATGTGACGAAAGGGAGCAAATAATCTACCTCTGAAGTTTTCCACATATTTCGCCGACGACGAAGCATAATCATGAAACGAGAGTACATTTCTTGAACAGGATGTCGGAAGGAACAAGTTACGAGTTCCTCACAGGATATCTGCCATAAAGCAGTGTCAGAACATGTGACTGTAGATGTTCTGAAACGGAAATACAAATATTTTAGAAAAAGAACAAAACCTTAAAATCTCTTTCACAAAAATAAACAACACCGACATCACAGTTAATGGGGGTACAGTTACCCCTAGCTGCCATATCTCCTTGGGAGAAATGTCGAGTGCTCAAAGTGCTGGTTCAAGAGCTCTATATGCAGCCGATCGCGTAACTGAAAAAATGAGTTACGTTAAGGCCTAGAAGAGTCGTTGGTGACATATATCTTTTTTTCGTCATACATCATGCATTTCAAGCACCCAGAATACAAGGTGGGATGTCAACGTTATTTCGTACACGCACAAACCATGGGCACAAACCATGGGCTGCTCTGAACATCAACGTTACACCCGCCTTTTGCAGCCAAGCAGTCCGCTATTGCTAAACATTGTATTTCTACTGGACATTCAATGGAGTATGAGAAAACAATGATTTTGTCCACAGCAACGTCCTTCTGGGACTCCATTATTAAAGAATCCGTAGAAATACGACTGGCGGAAAATCTGTTAAACCGTGACAGCGGCTACCACCTGGACAGTGCATGGAATCCCATCATCTCCACGATTTGCTCAAATCGAAGACGACAGAGTGCGTCGACGGCCGTGGCAAACAGCAACGCAGAGGGCGACTGAGTTCCGCTATTCCACCAGCGAGGGCGCTGCCAGCGGGCAGCGTGGTTCATCTATCAAGTTTTCGACGCATGCGCAGAATAGTTACAGTACGCTATATATTGCGGAACGGAGGACATTTCCGCCAGTCCGCGACGGCTGACCTGAAGATGACTGGCAGGTGCCCAGTTGAAATATCGTGCGAAGTATTGAACGACTACCGGCTGCAAGCCCGAAATTTGTTTGAACAGTCAATTCGCCGAGAAAATTTTAAAATACTTCACATCTGCTCCTATCGTCCAAGAACAGGTAACGGACTCCCTGCAACACTGATCGGAAACGAATATCAGCCGGACTATGGAATTACTGTCCCACGCGTGGGCTGCCCTTAACACAACCTAAATGGTTGCTGAAGTGCTGTCGTGACCGGGAAGCACGGACTGCTGATGAATGGTGTCCAATTTTGTTGAGCAATGAATCACCCTTCTGCACTACGCCGGATGGCCGTCGTTGGCGAGTATGACGGCGACTTAGGAAGAGGTCCCATTCTTCCAGTGTTTTGGAGAGGCACAGTGATGTCACTCCCGGCGTCATGGTGTGGGGACCCATCGGGTTTGACATCAGGCCACGCTTGATAGTCACCGAGGGAACTTTGATGGGTTCGTCATGGAAATCCTGCGTCCTCGTGTGTTACCTATCATACTACAGTACTGTGATGCATTTCTTTTAACAGGACAATGTTCATACACACATGGCATGTGGCTCTATGAACTATCGGCGTGATATTGAGGTACTTCGGTGGCCAGAGAAAACGTCAGATATGTTCCCGATAGAACTTGTATGGGGCGTCAACTTTTTCCCATGGCCAGTATCCTGGACATCGAGGACTAGTTAATAGGTCGTGGGCCAGCTCGCCTCAGAATAGGATACAACGGCTTTAGGACACCTTTCCCAACCGAAACAGTGCATGCGAATGCCAAGTTATTTGAAAATTTGACTCGATTTTTTAATCAATGAAATAACTTTACATACCCATCATGGTGCTTATCTTTTTTTGTCAGGGAGTGTGTATTTTGCATTATTTCTAGGGAGCTGAAATCAGAAAGCAGTTTCTTCTATATAGGCTAGGATAATCACGGAGTGCATAGAAGAGAGGAGCGCAAGTGAAAAAAGTAAAATCTTTTTTTAAAAAACACGCTTGTTACCTTGTAGTGTCTTCTCCTTTCGCTCTGTAAGTTCTTTGATATACTTTCGTTAAGCCGTTAACTGCAGCTGTAGCTATGAAATCTCAGCTATAATGGAGAAAACGATTGTAATTATTTCGCAAGAAAACACGGCCATTACCCAACAGTGTCATCTCCTTTTGCTCTTTGAGTTCTCTGGGCTATTTTCGTTGTGGCATTATTTCTAATTGTAGCTACGAAATTTCAGTTATAACGAACCATGCAACTGCAGTATTCTCACGCATGAGGGGCGTATAGAAATAATTTTCTTTACTTATAAGTTGGAGAGGTAGTTAAAATTTATTTCTTTTCGATCATTATGAATACGTTTATTCAACTCAAAACGTCTTTGGGATTAAAATATACTCGATAATGCCCGTAACAAGTTACGTTTAATAGAAGATACAGACGTCAATTGCGAAACCCGTCTCCGTAGATCAGAAAATAAAACTTTGCAATCATCGAGGTTCAACGGCTCATGTTAAACTTTTCCTCGACGGTTTGAAAATATTTGATCTAAATTGAAGCTCCGGTACTCAAAGGTTCCAAAATTCAGGTCATGTACTGACACCGACACGCCAATCATGCTAACTGGGAGAGAAACCTCACAAATGATTGAAGCCAGATACATTAGCGTCGCACATTTCGCTTGGGCAGGCGCTTCGTTATTGTGGAGCAACGTGTACGTGGAATTACAAAGCGCACTCACTTCAGTACTACCCGGCGGAAGTGGCATAAGGACGTTAACGAAGTATCCAGGGCGTGATGCGGCGCTGAACGCAACAGGGCTGCGCGATATTTCTCGAGTGTGTCCGCTAGCATTTTATGTTAACGGAGGTGGAAACGGTTGTGTCGTTCCTATGCCGAGGGTTCGCCCGCACTAACGTGGCTACGTACAGTACTTGTACTCTATTTAGTCACAATATTTCAGGAGCTACTCTTCCACAGTTAAACTTTATTTATTTATTTGTTTACTCACAACTAGTGTGAAGCCTTATTATAAGGAAATCATGTTCTTTATATAGGAGTCAGATCACATCGAACGTAAGTTTTCTCACTGGTTTTTAGGATGTGGAAAATTTATTTTAGTTTTAATCTTGTGAACGGAGACCGTATAGCAGACCAACGGTCGTTAATCCGCCGCACAGATTCCATCCTGATCAGGCTTACCTTCCTGGCTCGCAAGCCAGCGCGCTGCATATTACGCTTATACGAGCAGATTAATATATATTGACAGTGGTCAAATCATGGGATCACAATGTGTTAAAACGGCACAAGAGAAAGGAGTCGAATGAAATGAAGTCATGTTGTTATTGAGTTAGCAATTTCGTCAGCAAGATCTGTCTTCGGAAACGTCGTTAACGATGGCATAATTACTTACAATTTTACTATCTCTGAAACAAATCCCAGTAGCCATTAATGGAAAAAAATAGCTGTGTATCTATGTTGTCCCGCGTGCTAAGACACTAGTGCAATCGTGCAACCTAATCGCAAGACGACTTGCTCTACCTCCACGTAATATAAGCACGATCAAAGCACCTATACTCTTTGATAAAAAAGACAAAAATATTTGACTGAACAAATTTCGTCCAACTCCTAAAAGATTGCAGTGAGAGGCCGAATATGATTCATTTCTTTTTTGTTTGCACGTTTTCTAGCTCCTCGACCAGGTCTTGATGGCCTAAGGGATGCCGACCAGCCGCCGTGTCATCCATGGCCCTGCGACGTCATGCAGATGCCGTATGTAGAGGCATGTGGACAGCACACCACCCTCCCGGCCGTTTTGCCGACTTTCCAGACTGTGGAGCCGCTGCTTCTCATTCACTCAGTTGGCGTTAAGAGGCTGAGTGCACCCCGTATCATTCCCTCCACAAGGAAAAATACGTATTAGTACAGGAAATCGAACCCGGGTTCTCCGCATGGCACCCATGTACTCTCAACACTCAGACACGAAGTGGGACTTGTTTGCACATTACTCGTTTATACATAGTAGATAAATGGACGAGACTACTAGCTAAGGATAGAAGCTCCTCCTATTCCATGTACACCTCAAAGGTACAATTACAAGCCGCGAGGGGTTAGCCGAGCGGTCTAGGGCGCTGCAGTCAGTCATGGACTTTGCGGCTGGTCCCGGCGGAGGTTCGAGTCCTCCCTCTGGCATGGGTGTGTATGTTTGTCCTTAGGATAACTTAGATTAAGTAATGTGTAAGCTTCGGGGCTCATGACCTTAGCAGTTAAGTCCCATAAGATTTCACACACATTTGAACATTTTTTTTTACAATTACAAGGATTTTCAATGGCTTTGGAGATCTTGGCTTACACGAAAACAGTGAGACGATGCTCCACATCAAAGCCACACACAATTTAAAAAAAAAATTAGAATCTTTTCAAGCGCATAATGTTTATGAAAGGCTTAATTCGTTTCTAAAACGGAGAAAGATTCTACGATCACCAAAAAGTGGTCTATTGGTAGCTGAATTAATTGCCTGCCTGAGTAAATTCTCAGTCTCTAGTAATCTCCCAACCAACGAGAAAGTAATCACTCATAAAAATACGAGATGCTCCGTGCATTTACAGGTACAACGGGGAAGGGTATCCAGTCACATCTGACATCACTCTGCCCCTTTCTGGCATCAGCAGGTTTGTCAAATATGTGTCTACGAAAACAAGGTTATCGCAACAACGTAACCTGATATACTCGCAAAAACTTGTCGCAATGAAGGAAAAAACCTATGATTTAATGTGCCAAGCTAAGCTTTATTCGCGTGTTTTAAGTTGACTGAATAAGGTGAAGTCGGTGACCAATCAAATATTATTAGGAATGAATTTGGGAAATGAACTAAAAGTATTATTTTGACAAAGCTGAACGTCTCGCCGAAATATCGAACTACGTCTCGTTTCACTGATCCAAGAAAACCTGATACAGTGGTATTTTGTGCGGAGCATTTTCGGTATAGTTAACAGACCTTTCTTTTCGAAGTACTGTTAACGTTAGTTGCTTTCACCAAAGCATCCGAAACGTAGTACACAATGTGATGATGCTAAATACATCATCACATTGTGTACTACGTTTCGGATGCTTTGGTGAAACCAACTAACGTTAACAGTACTTCGAAAAGAAAGGTCTGAATACTTTCGAAGTTATATACATTATATATCTAACACTTCTAATGAGACAGATGATCCTAGAAACTGATTTAAAGTTTGATGTCAACAGATTACTAAGTTCGCCAGTTGAAAACTGTAAACGATAAAAAGTAGCATCCTATCTAGGATTGTTCATCTCTGTCTAAATGCTCCGTGGATGGTCGTGGAGTGTTTTTACCGTTTTTCTAAATTGTTAAGTTCCAAGCCAGTTGTGGATAGGAGGTCAAGAACAGATATTTATAACGTCTCACGCAGAAGCGGCACACGGAATGTTGGAATCGGTTCAGTGGCATCAGACATATCTACGAGGGCTTGCTGGAAAGTAGTGCATCTAAATTTTTAATGTAAATACTCTTAAAGGTTTGAAATAAAACATTCTACATCATTATTCTTCACGTCTACTAATTATTTCTCAACATAGTCATCCTGACGAAGAACACATTTCTCCCACAGAGAGACCAGTTTGTTGATACCTTCAAGGTTGACAGAGCCACAACCTAACCTCTGCTTGCACCCCTTCATCACCCATAGTGAAGGCTTCGAATGTGTTCTATAAGTTTTGCAAACAAATGAAAGTCGGATGGGGCCAAGTCGGGACGGTACGGAGGATCATCGATGACAGTGAACCCTAGGCGTCGGATTGTTGTAAATACCGAAGCGTTAGTGTGTGGTATGGCATTCGTATGCTGAAGGAGAGGGTGCTCCATGTTTGGATGAACTCTACGAATTCGAAAAGTCGATTACAGAACACTGTTTCTCACGCACAGACGAAGTTACGTTACACCCCCCCCCCCCCCATGTTACAGGCTACAATTCGGAGTCCTCTAGCGGCAGGGGGATGCAAATACGTAAACATGAAGAATAAATATATATAATATTTATAAAGTTTGTTTTATATGAAATCTTTAAGAGTTTTCACATAAGAAATTCGGAGACATTACTTTTCAACACACACTCAGACAAAACATTCGTCCGATAAGGGGCAGTTTGTTAGTCTTTCGAAGGAAGAGCTGAGCGTTACACTTCCTCAGAAGATTAGAAGAGAGAAAAACTTACATATTTTATAGTATAAACAAAACATGTCGATATTTCGGACTCTGTTGTATAAACTCAGAAGATGCCCCACAAAAAAGAGAAAAATATTTATGCCGAGTATATAGACCTTCTAATATGGTTTTGTATCGGCCAGTGGGCTTTCGAAGCGATTTGCAGAATTGGCCTAGGTATACATATTAAAGGTCTTTTACCATATTCCTATGAGATGCGCAGTCTCAACATCGTAAATAAGACGATAACACGCTTTTCAAGGCTTACGGTATCCGCTCGTTGAAGGGAAAGTGTCTTGATCCTTTAATTCTATTATTAAGTGTAAAGCGAGACGTAACAGCAACAAAAAGCAGGCCACAGTGATTACTTAGAGTTGCACTAACCTGGTATAGGTAATACATGAAACTGATAACCGGATGCCAAAGTGGTGGCGCTTAATGTGTACCGGTATATAGTCTAAAATTGATACGAGGTGCTAGCAAGCAGCGCCACGGCTTCATTCACTAGGACGGCTTGATTCAGTTTCAATGTCAGGAATAGCGGTGGCTGTGGGACTCTTAAACTTATTTGGAATGACGACCATTTAGAGAGAAAAACAAAGTTAAAAAGTTTGTAATTACGTGCTTTTATCGCTTCTAATGAAATGCATTTCTGGAGGTATAAAGTCAAGGAAGTTCCAAAGTTCAAATGAACTGTACCACGGGGGCCAACAGCGGCCTGATACAACTGCTGATCTCCCTGTCTTGCAGGCTTAGATAAAACAGACGCCACGCAGTCTTTGTTTCCCCAACTCCTCTCTTGTACTCACGCAAACATTAGTGAATGAAGTCTGATGAGATAATTCTTATCACTTTTGTAGTTTTAGCAAGACAATACTACCGCGGCTGAAGACGTTATTCTGCGTAGCCTTTAGAACTCCTTAAAATGTGCATTTTCATTCTTTGGACAGCTGAACTTAATTTATCAATATGTAGCGAGCTGAAATGAACGAGATGTTTTGCGCAAATGACCTGGAATGAACGATAGTGCAATTTCAGAAAAGCTAAGCAAAAGAATGATTAAAACTACACAGAGACATTTTTGGAACAGTTCAATGAAACAGTAGACAACTTGTTTTTTCGATTTTTGTTGCATGCACGTGAAAGATATGTCACTTCTAAATAATTTTTGCGCACAGCATGAACAGGTTCATTATTTACAATGCACTGAAATTCATCGCCAGCAATCTTCTATTACACAGAAGCGGCATGTAACCTGTAAAAAGCAGTGTATAGTATGTTCTACATGCATTTCGCCTATACTGCGACAGAAAATTTTCAAACATTTTATATTTATTGCCGCTGATGAACGAGGTTTCGCAATAATAAAAAACAAATACGGCTATGATCCTTTATTTTTTATTTGCGTGCTGCCATTATATTTATTTTTATGTCACAGGACGATCAGCTTTGTATTACTGTGCCCCACTCTCTTTTATTAGATACGGATCTGAAAACTGCCTGTAACAAAGGTCTACACCAGTAATCTGCATAAATGAAAAAAGCTATCCATATGGTGTCTGTCTTCCATCATCATATTACAACTGGTTTCGGTGCCGTTATACATGATGTCTGCCTTATGAAAAATGTCAAACCGATGTCGAATAATTCCTCAGGACAGCGCTCAACCGGAAGCGCCTGCTGCACAAGCCATGAATGCACAATTAGTAGGCCTACAGTTATACAATCTTCTTGGCGTTCGACAGGTGAAGCAGTCGAAATCGTAGCTGTGCCTCATAACGAAACATTCGAGCAAGTATCCCACGTAATAAACTAGAACAGCATTTTGTGATACATGCACGGATGCTAAAGTTTTGAATTCTACAAACTCCGAAAGGGGCTCACCTGCATCTACCCTCTAATTTTAACAGGTGTACTTCTCCTGCAACCGACAACGCAGAGCCAGTTCAATAAGTGAAACAAAGGACCTTTTATTTTAGTGACATTTTTGAAAATGATAAGTCTGACTTGTATATAGAAAGTTTCCCGGCCTATTGGATACTCAACGGTGTTTCGGTGCATGGCAAAAAACGACGACCGGCTGCAGTCCCGAAACATCATAGAGTAATGACAGGTCTGCTTCCAGCAAAGAAGAAATTTTGGGCTTTAGGGTCCTGTCGACGGCAAGAGCTTAGAGACAGTACTTTAGACTTGAAACTGAGAAAATAAGTGCTTGCTTTCAACCTAGTGCTGCGAAACTAAAACAAACGTCTTGTCGGAGGGTACCCAGGTAAACGATACCCAGCTAGAATATGTACTGGCACTTAATAAGTTTGTAACAAGCAGGTGCGTTTATTCTACCTATAAGAATTGTTGATGGATGAGGTTCTCTTACCTGGCTATATCACGGTACTTCTGAAACTTGATCCAAAACATGAACAGCGCTGGTTGGTGACCTACAACAGAAAAAAATCATGTTGTGAGTATTACTATAAAAACCGTCGTTCATTTTCTTCATCATGCAGAGCAGAAAACACCTAAGAAAATATATGCCATGCAATTAAGTGTTGTCACAACTTGCTAAGACTATATCCTAGGCAAAAGGAAGGGAGGGAGGGAGGGAGGGAGGGAGGGAGGGAGGGAGGGAGGGGGAGAGGGAGAGGGAGAGGGAGAGAGAGAGAGAGAGAGAGAGAGAGAACACGAGATTGAGGCGAACTATGTGAAAAACGTAACTACCTTCTATCTATGTGCTGCAAGTTTTTTGTGGATTATGTGGCAATCGGCTCATATATTTTTGAAATTGCCCACAGCTTTGCGCTATTTTTCCAGAAACGAATCTCCGTTAATGGATATTGAAATCCTATTTATATCCAATATGGTGATCGGGGTATATGCTGGTGGGATCTGACATGTATTCTAGCTGTCTAAAAATTTATGTTTTATCTTAACTGTTTGAGGATTATACATTTGCTACGTAAATGGAGATGGTGAAACACCGGAAAACCGCTCTTAGGTTAGCTAGTATACAGTGCACCAGTCCAGAACTAATTGAGCTATGCGCAGCTTCGGTACGTCCATGGGCCGCCTCCTTGTCTCGCAAGCTAACTCTTAAAGCGATGCGATTACGAACTGGTTACATTGTGAGTAACCACTAGGTAAGAGTGGGTTGGTAATGTTGAAACGACGCTTCGTACGATAATCGTGTTAATGCAGTAATATTGTGATGTGTTGATTTAGCGACTTTTTATTGCGATAAATGAGTTAAGTAGGTTCGCTGCAACATTTTTGCGTGATTTCAGATTTTCTGCGTAAGGAAGATTAACATGGGTTTTACGACATGAAAGGGATCGTTCAATGAACAAATCAAATATTCTACATCGCTGATTACTTTTCATGCTCTCAGGTTTATAGTTCAGATTTCAAATGAAAATAATTTCAACACTCTGAAACCATCCGGACTGCTTTCTGAGACTCTTTGTGGACGTACATTGATTTTGTCGACGACATGGACGTTGCTTGTTCCGTCCTGTTCTCGAGAGGAGCCCTTTTTTTTAAAAAAAAAAGTTATAAGTCTTTCTAGTGGCTTGATACCGCCGTAATTTTTTCCATTGGTCGTCCTAATCTCTTTAATCTCTACGTAACTCGTACACTCAACATTATCTACAATTTGTTTTGCATATTCCGCTCTTTGTCAGTGACTACTATGTTTCCCCGCTACTGTTCATTCTGAATTAATTATTCCCGGATACTGTAGCAGATGTCTTATTAATATGTTCCATCCTCTGGTAAAGATATTACACTGACTTCTTTCCTCGCCCTGCTCAGGAAATACTTATCCGAAAATCTCGGGATCTGTTTCTGCTCACTTCACTAGCTCCCAAGTCAGAAAATACATAACAAACCTTATGAGTAACGGTAACTGAAGATTTTCTTATGAGATATCACCTATCGGAGCGACTAAAGCTTTTCAACTGGGAAATTTGCTCGTAACTATAAAACAAGAGCGTGTATATTGTGATGACACTAAGACAACGAGAATAACTAGAACGACGGCGACAACAGGAACAATATGGTTCAATGATAATCAAGAAGTGCCGTATTAAAGACACCAGCAGTTTTCCCTCGGAAAGCAGAAACCGCTTCACTGGCCGCCATAGCAGTGGCATACCTACGCAGTTTATATGAAGCTCACGCACTCCGGATTCTCTACGAATCACAAGCGCACGTATTTCTACTGTACTATCACGATCGCTTCTAAGGTCACATGAGGGACTACAACAGTATAGACACTCATTTCGTGACTACCTCGAATGAAATACAAACTATGCCACACAATAACCTTCAGCTTCTTAAACGGTTCTGTAAGCGCAGTTTCCCTTCAGCTGTATACTAAATTAATCTCTAAAACATGTAAAAAGTATTGTTGTGAGAGATTGGTTCGAAATGCACCTGCGGAAAACTGATATCCGCTTCTTTATAGATTTAGATGGCAGTTTTTCCTGTCAGAACGAACAACCAGAAAAATATATTTACAGCCCGTTGTTTCGGTTGATGCTTAGCGACTTTTCTGCTTTAGATACTACGAGTGAGGTATCACTACTCGCGGAGAAGATAGATTATAACTTACAAGCGAAGGCTGCAGGGGATACACATCTGGTTTTGGGGACGCTTGTTCTCTGTAGCGCAAAAAATTGTAAAAATAAACGCATTGGCGAGCGCATTCGAAATGTCCCATTGTCAATGGTACAATGGCTCTGAGCACTATGCGACTTAACTTCTGAGGTCATCAGTCGCCTAGAACTTAGAACTTATTAAACTTAACTAACCTAAGGACATGACACAAATCCATACCCGAGGCAGGATTCGAACCTGCGACCGTAGCGGTCGCTCGGCTCCAGACTGTAGCGCCTAGAACCGCACGGCCACTCCGGCCGTCTGTCCCGTTGTCATCTGCCACATTGTTACATCACAGTAAAAGAAGTGCTCAGTGTCAACTGTCGTCTGGAGTCTTCTTACTGCTGTGGTAAATAAAAACACTGGATATATGCGGTTCATTAACATTAATAGCAGCACTAGTATTAGAGAGTGAAGCGTGTCGGGGGGGACGCTGAATATAGTACAGCCGCGTGTCGAGGGGGACGCGGAATATAGTACAGCTGTTGTAATAAGGGAACGGAGCGATTTATCTGACGTCCAAAATGGCATGATTATTGATTTTTGGGCCAACGGTGGAAGCATTTCTGAAAAGGTTAAGTTTGTATACTGTTCGTGTGTCTTACCGTGCATGGAAAAGTGGCGCTATTCAAAACCTACATCAAGGCAGTTGTGGTGCACTATGGGCCATATATGAGACTGGTAAACAATGGGTGCGGAGACGTGAATGGGCGAACACATTTGCAACTATCGAGCAACTGACCATTCAGATAACGCAAGGTGCTACGAACAGTGTCTCCTCAACGACTGTGCTGTTGTGTAATAGGTCATACGATAGTGTATTGCTGGTAGCATAATTAGTAGATTCGAGCGTGAGCCACCAGTCGTACACACCGGCCCGAACGTGTTAAATAACTCCGTGACGAAGCACGCAGCTCTTCCTATGTGTTAGCACACGTTAATGGCAGAAAACTCTAAGGAATTGATGTGATTCCTCCCAGCGACATCGCCGGTACGTCTGCTCCAGGCCCACAGCTATACCACTGAGCGAAGGCCGGCCGGGCGCTTCTTGCACTGCAGCGACTGCCGCCTCTAATTGCCGGCTGTGAAGCACGCGCGCCTCGTATCACGGCAGTCTGCCGCAATTTGGTGTTAAGTGCCGCCCCACAACCTCGTGCGAAAAACCTGCGCACCGTCGTTTGTTTTCTGCCGATTCCCCGTCACCATAAAGCCAGCTCCTTCACGAACCACCCACTTGTATCGGAATTTACAGGACGATATTACAACATGTGGTTACAATCACCAATAAGCTCTTGTCTGAAATTAGTTAGGATGCTACAGAATGAGCACCTATAGCTGCAAGAGATGCAGTTTTCTGTGCTTGCATTTAAGCCAGATGTCAAACCTTCAGTGAGAATAAGTTGCATTATGAGACTCTGTTGCTGCTGTATGGCGATAGGTGTCGTTCTTGTGCAACGCAGCTAGCTCTTTATTCGCACGAAGTAATGGCCGCTATCGACAGGGGATCTCAAGTTGATTCCGTATTTCTAAATTTCCGGAAAGCTTTTGACACCGTCTCAGTTGTGCGACTGGATTCGTGATTTCCTGTCAGGAAGGTCGCAGTTCGTAGTAATAGACGGCAAATCGTCGAGTAAAACTGAAGTGATATCAGGTGTTCCCCAGGGAAGCGTCCTGGGACCTCTGCTGTTCCTGATCTATATAAATGACCTGGGTGACAATCTGAGCAATTCTCTTAGGTTGTTCGCAGATGATGCTGCAATTTACCGTCTAGTAAGGTCATCCGAAGACCAGTATCAGTTGCAAAGCGATTTAGAAAAGATTGCTGTATGGTGTGGCAGGTGGCAGTTGACGCTAAATAACGAAAAGTGTGAGGTGATCCACATAAGTTCCAAAAGAAATCCGTTGGAATTCGATTACTCGACAAATAGTACAATTATCAAGGCTGTCAATTCAATTAAGTACCTGGGTGCTAAAATTACGGTCCGCTGCTCGTGGTCGTGCGGTAGCGTTCTCGCTTCCCACGCCCGGGTTCCCGGGTTCGATTCCCGGCGGGGTCAGGGATTTTCTCTGCCTCGTGATGACTGGGTGTTGTGTGCTGTCCTTAGGTTAGTTAGGTTTAAGTAGTTTAAAGTTCTAGGGGACTGATGACCATAGATGTTAAGTCCCATAGTGCTGAGAGCCATTTCAACCATTTTTTTTTTTTTTTTTTTAAATTACGAACAACTTCAGATGGAAAGACCACATAATATTGTGGGGAAGGCGAGCCAAAGGCTGCGTTTCATTGGCAGGACACTTAGAAGATGCAACAAGTCCACTAAAGAGACAGCTTACACTACACTTGTTCGTCCTCTCTTAGAATATTGCTGCGTGGTGTGGGATCCTTACCAGGTGGGATTGACGGAGGACATCGAAAGGGTGCAAAAAAAGGGGGGCAGCTCGTTTTGTGTTATCACGTAATAGGGGAGAGAGTGTGGCAGATATGATACGCGAGTTGGGATGGAAGTCATTAAAGCAAAGACGTTTTTCGTCGCGGCGAGATCTATTTACGAAATTTCAGTCACCAACTTTCTCTTCCGAATACGAAAATATTTTGTTGAGCCCAACCTACATAGGTAGGAATGATCATCAAAATAAAATAAGAGAAATCAGAGCTCGAACAGAAAGGTTTAGGTGTTCGTTTTTCCCGCGCGCTGTTCGGGAGTGGAATGGTAGAGAGATAGTATGATTGTGGTTCGATGAACCCCCTGCCAAGCACTTAAATGTGAGTTGCAGAGTAATGATGTAGATGTAGATGCAGATGTAGAAGGAATGGTTACAGAGAAGGCTGAAAACTTCTACAATGAAGATTTTGTTCTTTTTCCTCTACGTGTTAACGACAGATTTTTTCGTTCTTGTTCACCAGAGGCAAGAAATGTTGATAACTGTAAGATAAAGTATATGACAAAGAGAAAGAACCCGATAGTATCTGGTTACGAGATTATTGGTGAACATCTTGAGCACAATGCAACGTATAAGTATTTAGGCCTAAAACTAAGAAGCGATATGAAATGGGACGTTCGCGTAAAATTAGCATTAGGAAATGGGAATGGAAGACGTACATTTGTTGGGAAAAATTCAGGGAAAATGCGATGCAGCGGTAAAGAACATTGCATACAAAGCACTTGTACGTCCAGTTCTGCAGTATTTTTGCAGTATTTGGAAACGAAGCAACCATATGGCATTACTGGACGGGGTTGTTGGACGCCTGTTGCAAGTCTTTCTATTTGACACCACTTCAGCGACGCGAGTCTCGACGAAGAAGACATGACATGAAATGAATAGAACAACAAAAGTACCAAGCGCCCGTGCGCAGAAAAATCTTCGACCCGGTCGGGAATCGAACCCGGGGCGAGCTGCGGACACAGTGTTTGGAATCCTTACCAAGTAGGTATGACAATAGACATGGAGCGAATTCAGGGACACCCTGATAGGATGGTGCCTTGGAATGTACAAGGTAACTTCGAAAAGTAAGTTACACATTATTATAGCGCGATAAGGCAGTTTTACTGACTGCTACACTACACTTCAATGTGACGCAGATACACGACAATATTTTTCAATATATTGACCTAGTGTCTGTAAACTACGGTCGGAACCTTCTACCAATCGTTCAGTTGTATGACGATAGAAATCCTCTGCTTGGTACGGAGCTATTTGAGGACCGCTGTGTGAACGTCTTCATCGCTGGAAAATCTCTTATCCCCCAGGTGTTCGTCCTCGACTGCTTGGAAAATGTCGTCTGTGTTCGATGTTGGCGGCCTTCCTTCCCGACCAACATCACCCGCGTCTCTTGGCCTTGGTGAAATTCTCGGCACAGTTTCACTACGGATGGACGCGACATTGCATTTGGTCCATATAACGGCAGTATTTCACGGTGAGCCTGTGTGTAACTTACGTTAGACGTTTTGCCCTCAAGAACTGTTCTGTCACGAGTACTTAGACTCTTAAGTATTTTCCCACTGCCACACAATTTCACTCCTGCACAGTGATGCCCCTGTTATCCGTAACGCAACACAATTGTGCCTGCTGGAGACCTGGAACACGCACCCTCTTCTATAAATGTCGTGGGCCTACGGCTTCCCGTCAGGTTGACGCCACGTCGGCGACTTGCGTGTCGGTGAAGATGATATGATGATGTACACACCACAACAACCGGTCCCTAAGCGGAGAAAATCTCCGACCCAGCGGGGAATCGAACACGAGTTTCTCGCATGGCATTCTGAGGCGCTGACCACTCAGCTATGAAGGCGGACTACACTCTTCTGACAATGCGCCACTCTTCTTATGCAATGGTCATAGCGTAGGACGACATGTGTAACTTACTTTCTGAAGTCCCTATAAATTTCGCGTCTAGGACTCTGCCGACAACTGACCTGTGATGTAATCTATCAGTATGGTAATGCTCCGCTAAACTGTTCCTCATGTTTCACCTAGCCTCTTAGCCACTAGAGGCTTCACTACCCCTATGGAAACAGTTCGTCTCTGTTCTAATAAGTAAAATGGTGCTAGGTTAGTGACTAATACACCTAGAATTAAATGAGAAACTGACTTACTTTTACCTATATGTCTAGTCTTAGAGCCTCTTTAAAAAATATCAAGTAGTTTTAAGTGACTACGGTGTGTTTGTTCGCAAGTTGTCTGCTGTCGGGTGATTTTTGACTGATGCTCACCGTTTCTTGCGACAGCGTTTAGTAAACTGGAATCATTGCTTTTTTGACCCGTCTTTGTAGGCGAGGTTGTTAATGCACACTTGTGCTGTGGCGCTCGACTCTGAGGTAAGCCAGTTCGAATCCCGGTGGTAGATAAAATTACCAGTGCTAGTATTTGGCCGGCAAGGGGAGGAGAGGTGGTGGCGTGAAGTTTCTGATCACTAGACTTTGTGCCAATGTCTTGCATTAAATTTCATACCCCTCCGAAGTATCTCATGAAGTGAAGGCATGTGACACACTGTTGATGGTGATCCGTCAGTCGGATGGGGACGTTTATCTCGCCCCCTACCCCCTCTCCCCCTCCGTGCTATCGAGAGGAGAACGCTACGTGAGAGCACGGGTTTCGCCCCTCTTCCTTCTCATCATCATCATACAACACAAACATACTACTACACTACCGACACATCGGTCAGACTCATCTATTAGTCGACCACAACATTACTGCATCTGAGAGTGAAGGCGCTTCGCTCGGCTTAACGTCAATTTTTATCGTCATTTTCACCAGGACAGGCAGAATCACTTGATAGTATACGCGCAACTATCTTGACATCATTCACAATATGAACTATTTTCCTTAATCATCACTGTAGTTGTTTACTGTAACGTCACTGGATGTTTCCGATAATGGCCACTGGAGACCATGTGCAATAATATCGTTGTCGGGTAAAAACAAACAAGACGCAACTCTCACATATCCGCAAGGAAAGTGGCCAATGTGCGCGGAGGAAAAAACTCCTTTCAAATTCGGCGGCTGAACCTGCCCCTTGTGATCTCCCAGCTAACTATACCATACGATTTGGATGCGCGCGCGGTTGGCCGTGAACCGGCAAGTCTGTGGATGGTTTTTAGGCGGTTTTCCATCTGCCTCGGCGAATGTGGGCTGGTTCTCCTTATTCCGCCTCAGCTACACTATGTCGGCGATTGCTGCGCGAACAAGTTCTCCACGTACACGTACACAACCATTACTCTACCACGCAAACATAGGGGTTACACTCGTCTGGTATGAGACGTTCCCTGGGGGGTCCACCGGGGGCCGAACCGCACAGTAACCCTGGGTTCGGTGTGGGGCGGCGGAGGGGTGAAGTGGACTGCAGTAGTCGTCGTGGGGTTGTGGACCACTGCGGCTGAGGTGGGGACGGAGCCTCTCTGTCGTTTCTAGGTCCCTGGTTAACATACAATACAATACCATACGATACTTTACTTATCATTTTCTCCACACACTTCTTTCTCCTCACTCTAATCTTCGTCACATACTGCGTTCTTTGCTTCCTTAACATCGAGAATCGATGAGCTTCATGGTAAACTGCGGCGCCCTTCTGTGTGCTCCAACAACAGCTTACTGGAGATCCTGTTAGATGCTCTTCCGATTTTGCATCACGTGTTGCAGTCTCTTACTGCGTAGTGAAGGTTAGTTATTTCTGGTATCGATACTGAACAAAGCGCAATCTAAACCCACATTTTCTGGAGAACAATGTGTTTCACGTTAGCAAGTTCCTCGCGGGAGGAGCTTGATCTTTTCAAATGGTTCAAATGGCTCTGAGCACTATGGGCCTTAACATCTGAGGTCATCAGTCCCCTAGAACTTAGAACTACTTAAACCTAACTAAGCTAAGGACATCACACACATCCATGCCCGAGGCAGGATTCGAACCTGTGACCGTAGCGGTCGCGCGGTTCCAGACTGAAGCGCCTAGAACCACGTGGCCACCGCGGCCGGCTTAACCTAAGGACATCACACACATCCGTGCCCGAGGCAGGATTCGAACCTGCGACCGCAGCAGCAGCGCGTTTGCGGACTGAAGCGTCTAGAACCGCTCGGTCACAGCGGCCGGCTATTCGTGCTGTCCCTTTGCATATGCATGAATAGTAAACCCAATAACTTCCTTAGTGAACGAGACTTTAAAAAAAGCGGAAACAAATTAAGGTTCATGTTAAGGAGGTGGATAACGAAGCCCTTAGCTGACGAAATCTTATTACACGTTATCAGACATCTGACAGCTTTGTCCCGTTTCAACGACGACCGAGAGATGTGGAGCACTGGTAAGACAATGGACCTGTATTCTGGAGGGTGGTGTTTCAAATCCCTGTCCAGCCATCCAGATGTAGGTTTTCCGAGTTTTGCCTAAATCGCTTAAGGCGAATACCAGATTGGTTCCTTTGAAAGGGTACGGCCGATATTCTTCCCCATCTTTCCTATTCTTAAGCTGTGGCATGTACCTCATGACTTCGTTTTCCACGTTTTCGTCTTCCTTCCGACGTGTCGAAGAGTTTCTTATACATCATCATCTTGCAAAGTCGGTTCACTACAAGATAAAGAGTAAGAAACTATTCGAAACACAGGAGCAAGGGAAAGTTGTTACTCAGCTGAATTCTGTCAGCGAAACTCTCCAAAATTGCTCTCATTTTCATACGGATGAGTTTATCATTTAAGGCAAATGATAGAGGTATTTATGAAAATTAGGTGGTTCTAAATGGTTTTTAAGGTTACAAAAGGCTACAAAAGACTATCTCTCTGAGATTACTATCAGAAGAAATACCTCAAAATGTCTAAGAAATATTCAGACACAGGTCAGTAACATCTCCAGTGGTAGCACCCCGTCGATTTGATATGGTCTAACAAGTTTACTCGTTTTTCTAACTGAGCAAGGTGGCACTGTGGCTAAGAGGGCGTACTCGCATTCGGGAGGAGACTTGTTAGAATCCCCGTTCCGACACTGTGATCCAGCTTCTCTATGGTCTCGCTAATCACTTTAAATACATGCACTCCAGGTTGCCCTAAGGCTAGAGCTGTCTCTTCCCAGAGTCCTTTGTAATATGAGCTACTGTTCTGTCTATCACGACCTCACTATAGATGCGGCGTTAATCGTGATATTTAGTTACCTACCGTAGTATCGCACAAATATGAGTCACAGGAGCCCACGCGTCTCTTATACCAAAATAATCAGAAAATATCCCTGAATAATCTCCGAAATTTTGTCGGTAGCTTTCAGGTTCACCACGCATAAGTTTTCAAAATAATGGCAAAGTAAGAAACATCTGCGTAAAAACCGAATTACATTGTATACTGAGCAATACACACGAATTTCTAAACAACTTAGACAACTTTTGCAGTAATTGGACGAAGCCTGACCGTTGTTAAACACTCTGCAGAACACAATCTCGGCTTTACCTCCTTGATGTTCATCATTTCATCTGTCTACGACATCCAAAAACAGAGTTGTTTTTCGGACATAATGTTATATCGCAAGCATTGGTCGGACACGATCAGGGAAATGGTTCGAACACGGACATGTTGAAGAAAATATACAGGCGTCTACAAAAAATGATTATGGGAAAGTACTGAAAACCTTAATTAGGATGATCTAACAGGGATTTAAGTGCCCCTCCCCCCTCTCCCGTATCAGTACAGTTTCGTATCTAGTTTACCTTTTTGGTCTCTAGAATGTTTGGTTGGCTAGCATCGTTGTTCGGAGACAAAAGCACTGTCATCTTCATAAACATATGTGGTATGTGGCCAAAACTGCACCTGAAAGGGTATTTGTCTTCATACTATTACGTTTATACCCTCGTCTCACTAATGTCTCGTCTAAATCCATCTATTTATTTTAGATATTATCCGAAGATTACAACGGAAGTTCGATAACCAACATCTCTGTTACCATAATACACTATCAGTGGTACGCTAGTGGCTTTAAAAACGAAACTCTATTCTTATTAGTACTTTCTCCTTCTAATTGCACTTGCAAGTCTCTTTTCGACGGTTTCTAACATTTCTTGTTACTTTATTACCACACACACCTCTCGTTCGGGCAACCGCTAAAATGTTTTGCAATTTTTTCGCGACCTCAAATGACCTACAGGCCACACTGCGTTTTCTGTGTCCTTGCTATTGTTCTACACCTTGTTAAGAGCGTGGATGACCTGTGTGCAGCTGCTTTGCGGTCATATCCCCACAACAGCACAGTTAGAAGTACCAAGCCTTTCACAAATCACGCAAACAGTTGCGTGACCGTACTCAGCAGCTATAAATTATCGATCCGTCCAGGTCAGCGACTACGCTGGGCCGAGCAACTCGGAAGAAAAACAGTGCTTACTCTGTTGTCTAGCTCTAACAGGCCACTCTCCGCAAAAATAACGTCATCAGGACACTGTCAAGTTGCTGAAGAAACCGCGTAATGCTGGACAAAACTTTATCATGGATATTTTTTGTTCAAGTCAATCCAGTACTCAAACCACGAAAATGTAGAACGCTCTCAGTAGTTTCGTTATAAGTGTATATACTAAACTCCATTCTAGAAAACCATATAACCATCATTGGTGGACGCTATACGTTTAGAAAATAACAACTTAGATATTGTGCAATAATGGAATAAAGTCTGAGAAGGCACTGTGGCTGCGGATCTCATGAAATTTCGATGTATCTCTGAAAAAACCGACTGGCTTTGACCTCCCAAGAAAATCCTGGATGATTCTAAAGCCAGTCAGAACCACCCTTGGTAGATGTGCGCACTCACTGAGTAAATGGGAACTAAACGCTACTCCAAAGTGTGACTGTGGAGCAGATGGGCAGATAATCCATCATTTGGCGCATACATGTTCACTTAGAGCCTGCAGGACACAATTTGAAGACTTCCTGAATACGATTGATAGTTCAGTTAACTATATTTGTAGCCTAGATATTTTTTTGCATTTTATGCAGTCACAGGAAGCACCTGATGAAGACGCCGAGGTACGGCGTCGAAATATTGTTTTAGAAAAACGCAGACCACCGGCAGTACACCCGATTCAATGAGATGTCATGTTATTCTTAGTTTATGTTCATTAATGAGATTTGTAGTAATGCCATACGATAAGTAAATAAATAAATAAATAGTGACACAAATAAAGTAAAAAGAGCCCACACACAGTGAATATGTAGTAAATAAAGTTTAGTTAGGTCACAAGGTAGAGGTCCCTTCTTTCTTTCTCTTTTCTTCTGGCGTGGAATTACATTCGCGAAGTTCAGTATTAATTAGTATTTACTCATAGTGGATCTGAAACGTATTTCCTATAGCAGTGAGCTCTTCCCAATACTGCAATGTCACCTTGACATTCCAGATCGCGTATGATGTACACCTTATAGATGCGAAGGGTGTAAATCTGATCTGTGTGTTTTCATATTGTAACTGTTTATGTATCGTGTATCAGAGGCGGCGATGGGAACTAGTTCGGTAATCGCGTAACGACTGTGTGTACGATCAACAGTCGTTAATGTGGTGTGTGGATTTGATTTGGGTGTACCTCATATCCCTGTCCCTCTGCGTGCAAGTTATCGCATTATGGAGGCAACGAAAATTTGAATCGAAATGTTAACAAAAACTGTACGACTCATTCGACTTTTTTACAATTTGTATTCTTTATGATTTAATGTGATACTGAAATGGAGTTAAATTTGACAGGAATGAAAAATGAATTCTACCGTGGCGTCGACAAAAGCACAGATGTAGTAATGAAAAACACAGAGTAGAACAGGAACTTAAAACCAACTCGTTCAGAATGTGAGCAAATTGTCACCCCTCATTTTGTGTATGACAATTAAGTGTTTCAAAATGAAGTGGACAGCAGCGTAGAATTACGTGCCCCTTTGGTAACGGACGTAAAAACGGAAAATTAACGCTCTGACATGAACATAGTTTGGTAATACCTACACAGAAACCACCCTTCCTGTCAAGAAGGTCTGATGTCATCCACCAGAACAGTAGGAGATCGATATTTTTTCAGTGTAGATAAACCTAACTAATGGGCAGATCTGATTCTTTTGATGGTGGGCAGTCAAAATCTTAAAGGTGCGTTTCACAAATACCTTTGATCTTTTGAACCTTGAATTTCCTGCCAACGTGTAGGAAGGGTTTTCAACTGAAAGCTTCAGACGTCGCGACATTTATTCTTATATTCCGGCATCAAGATATCATACATTTAGTGTTGTTGCTTGCACTTATGACGTCTACCACAACGGCCATTTGCTTTCTGTTATGTGCGGATCGGGCTTGATTAATGTTTGGGCGCTCTAAATCGGAAATGGCAGTACGTTCTCTAGCAGCAGGAGCAGACAAGTATGGCAGCCACGCAGAGGAGACGGTGAGGTCTTTGGCCGCGCGGCGGCCAGCTCACAACCGCTTTGAGAGAGGCGCCCACTTGGCTGACCACCAGCTCCCACCGGTTCGGAGCGAGCAAGCTACGGCGCTGATTAACACTCTGGACTCTTATTCGGGAAGAGCAGGGATCACATCCTCGACCGGCCATACCGGATTACTGTTTTTCATGGGTTTCGTAAATTACTACAAAGAATTCCTGAGGTTCCTTCAACAAGGCCAAGCCGATTTCTTTCCACATCCTACTTTAGTTAAATGAGAAGAGAGTGAGACAGGGTTGTAGGTTAACCCCGACGTTAGTCAATCTCTACGTTGATGACCTTCATTTACCGTTTACGCTTCGTGTTAAGAGTACTGACAAGGGACGTTTGGAACGCGGATTTACTGCGAACTTCGTACACTCGTAGTACTCCATGAGGACCACAAAATGTGTAAGCAGTAGCGCGTACTTCTCAAGTGTTATTGAGAAAATCGCAAGATAATTTCGGTCGTCAAATATATACCTGTACGTGGCCATTTTTACCATGAAGCGGTGGCAGCCGAGTGGTTAGCGTTCAAGCCCCGTAATCACTGGATCGATGAATCGAGCCCCGTTCGTCAGTTTTTTTTATTTCTACCACAATAATTTTCTTTACAATTTATATTACAATTGATATAATGGGAAAAATACGTGTAATCGGATGAACTTTTATTAAATTTACAGTGTTATTTGGCAGTCTACAAATTTTTATCATCATAAATAATATAATATTCATAACTATCGACTAGTAAACGACCAAACGCATAAAGTGATACTGAAAACGTATGCTTGTTCGTGTCTTCAAAACCGTTCGTATTTAATCAAAAGAGAACAAGAAATTGCTTCTCGTGAAGACACTATTAAAGTACAGTCGATACTGCATGACCAATTATCAGCGCCGATATTTAAGAAAATGCTGCGTTATGCATGGCTTGTTTCCAAATTATCGTCTGAAAGAGAGGTTGTTGAACATGTTAACGACGTGTTTTTCCACGGAAAACCTCAAAAGACCTTGCGTATGCGGAAACATAGCATTTATTCAGCTGATGCCGTTTATGTTTCCATGTTTTCACGAAAAATACCATCCTGCAACTAGTACTCGTAATGTCGAAAGCGACGATTAATTGTACATCTTTCGAAAGCAGTCTGTG
Source organism: Schistocerca piceifrons (assembly GCF_021461385.2). Classification (NCBI taxonomy): domain Eukaryota; kingdom Metazoa; phylum Arthropoda; class Insecta; order Orthoptera; family Acrididae; genus Schistocerca; species Schistocerca piceifrons. Next base: position 271,501,638 of record NC_060149.1, read on the forward strand.
CCGGTCAAAACTTGGAGGTAAAAAGTCATTTAGGGCTCCTTCCAGGTATAAGGGATTCCTCAGATCACGGACAAGCATACATTTTCAGTATCACTTTATGCGTTTGGTCGTTAATTAGTCGATAGTCATAAATATTATATTATTTGTGATAATAAAAATTTGTAGACTGCCAAATAAAATTGTAAATTGAATAAAAGTTCATCCGATTACACGTATTTTTCCCATTATATCAATTGTAATGTAAATAGTAAAGAAAATTACTGTGTTAGAAATTAAAAAAAAACTGACGAGCGGGACTCGATCCATCGATTCCAGTGATTACGGGGCTTGAACGCTAACCACTCGGCTGCCGCCGCTGCCTGGTGAAAATGGCCACGCACATGTTATATTTGACGACCGAAATTATCTTGCGATTTTCTCAATAACGCTTGAGAAGTACGCGCTACTGCTTACACATTTTGATTTTGTTATCCTCATGGAGTACTACGAGTGCGCGAAGTTTGCAGTAAATCCGCGTTCCAAACGTCGTGGCCTCCCCTTGTGAGTCAAATAATTTCAATCTGTTAGCAGGGGGTCCTTTTGATAAATTCTGTAATAGATAAGGACCAGATTACAGTCATGCCAAACGATTTTCTGGTAGATAAAGTTTGACTGGATAAGAGTTTGAAATCTGAAGGTTGCAGGTTTGAAATGCAGGGAGCGAAATTTCTATACCTCGTACAGAAACCAGACTGCAGTTATGAAAGTCGAAGGACATGAAAGGGTGGCAGTAGTTGATAAAGGAGCGAAACAGCATTGTAGAATATTCGCCATGTTGAAACTTTCAGGCAGATTAAAACTGTGTGGTGGACAGAGACTGGAACTCGGGACTTTTACATTTCGCGGCAACCGCTCTAACAATTAAGCTAACCAGCCAGGAGTGACGACCGGTGATCACAGCTTTACTTCCGCTAGTACCTCACTTGCTCGCGCAAATCAAAGGTCCCGAGTTCCAGAGTCGGTCCGGCACACTGTTTTAAAAGTGTTTTTGTTATGCAAAGTGTTCATCTTAAATTGGAATTAAAACATTTCATAACAAAAAGATTTTTAAAGACCTGAAGATACAGCAGTTTCTGTCGAAATTCATTGTTTTAAACGGAAAAAAATATATCATCTTGGATTTAGAATATTTTTCCCAAGTAAAACAGATTGTTCCTTCTGTCTTCTGAAAATGAGAAAATTCAGTCCACAGTTCTAATCACCAGAAAGCTTCATATGAGCGCACACTCCACTGCACAGTGGAAAATTCATTCTGGAAACATCCCCCATATTATTTCATCACGACGTTCAGCAACCTGTAAAGGAAACCGAGGAGAAATTTGGCAAGGGAATTAAAGTTCAGAAAGAAGAAATTAAAATTTTGAGGTTTGCCAATCACAATGTAATTCTGTCAGAGACGCAAAGCGTTGTCGAGAGAAATTGAAGGAAATGGATAGTGTCTTGAAAACCAGTGAACATCAACAGAAGTAAAACAGGGGTTATGGAATGTATTCAAAGTAAATCAGAGCATGCCCAGGGAATTAGATTAGTAAATGACGCATTAAATGAGTATCTCTATTTGTGCAGCAAAGTAACTGACGATATCTAAAGTAGAGAGGATATGAAATGGTGACTGGCCACAGTAAGAAAAGCATTTCTGAAAAAAGAGAAATGTGTTAACATTGAATATAAATTTAAATGTTAGGATTTTTTTCCTGAAGGTATAAGTCTGGAGAGTAGCCTCATACGGAAGTGAAACAGTTCAGACAAGAACAGAATACGAGCTACTGAAATGTGATGCTGAAGGTTAGATGACTAGATTGGAGAACTAACGAAGATGTACTGAATCGAATTGGGGGAAAAATAAATTTATAGCATAATGTGACTAAAAAAAGGGGCAGTTGATAGGACACATTCTGAAGAATCAGAGAATTGTAAATTTCGTAATGGAGGCATGTGTGGGGGGTAAGAATTATAGAGGAAGATCGAGGTTTGAGCGAATTTGGCAGCTTCAGATGGATGAAGGATGCAGTAGTTGTGCAGAGAAGACGAGTCTGCACGGGGTAGACTAGCGTAGAAAGTTATATCAAACCAATCTTCGAAATGAAGGCCTAACAACGACAACATCATTCCGACTGTGCTTATGTTCCGTCTCCAGTGAGCTCGATGCTATTTTAAACTGTGCTAATAAACTTTCGGTACTTCAGTGACGTACCTGGCACGGCACAAAAAACAATCGGCTTTTTGTTGTATAGCCTGTGTGCTCAGATGATACGATAATATCATGCATAATTCTCAGACATCGTGCAGGATACGTTGACGCCAACGTTAACATCGATGCCGATACTAGGGGCGCAAAAGTTTACAGCAATGTTTTTATACACTCGCGAAGAGAACATCGTCTTGTCGCCAGAAATTCCCATTTGAATTCTCGAAGCATCTCCGTAATATTTGCGGGTTGATTGAAACTACCGGTAACAAATCTAAGCAGCACGTCGCTGAATTGCTTCGACGTCTTCCTTTAATCGATCAGATGGCGATCCCAAGCACTCGAGCAACATTAAAGAATGGGTCGCGTTTGTGTTCCATACGCGGTTTGCCTTATAGATGAGCTACACTTTCCTAGAATTTTTCAAATAAATCCAAGCCGATGTTTCGCCTTCCCTACTACGGTACCGACTTTACGTGCTCGTTCCATTTCATATAGCCCTGCAACATTATGCTTAGATATTTAATCGACGTGACTGCGTCAGACGGAACACCACTAATACTGTATTGTAACATTGGTTGCGGAAGAAATTTTTACCTCTAGTATTTGGCCAGCGAGGGGACGAGAGGTGGTGACGTCATTTTTCTGATCACCAAACTTCGCGTCAATATCCTGGGTGAATTACAAAGGTCTGTGCAATGTCTCGCGGAGTGACGTTGATGGCGATCCGCCAGTGGGATATGGAAGATAACCTCGGCGGCCCCTTGTTCCTGGTCGGGAGTACAATATACACTGGCACGTGTCATACATAAATACACAACACCATGCTATACAACCAGCAGCCGCAGTAGTACAGTACGTATCATAATCACACCTTGTGGTGACAGCGTTCGAAATGCAGTGGTTAAAGGATTCAAATCGTTGCCGTGTCGACCATACAGTTACACACTCCACTAATGTTCAGAACTAGAGCATAAATGCCAAACGTTTTCCCCGTTTCACTCACGGCTTAGTGCATAACAAGGTACAGTTATATAATTATTTACTTTTATGGGGTACTTTGCATTACAATTGCTGTGGTTATCGTCTTTGCTTGACGCTTTAATGTTTCCTTCAGGCACAGCTGGGGTTCTCTCCGCGACCTTCGCTTAACAATGCCCCGCTATCGCCTGCCGTACTTAGACACTTTCTCATAATTCTTTCACGACCTTCGTATTGTGGAAAGTCACAATTTTATCGTAACAGTGTGCTGGCTTCTCCACTACGCCTTCAACAGCGGCATGAATGTCCCGTTTTAGTTGATTTTTAACAACTTAGTATGCTCCGTTATGGAAGGCGTACGCGGTAGGAGATTGTCACCTGCTGGTGGCTTCGCTATATAAATAGTTCTCCTTACAGCTGCGTTCTTTTTGTTCCGATCATTTCAAAATGCTCATTTTATAATGAAACCTCATCAAATAATCGATGGAGAGCGGGCAAAGTATATCGGAAAGTGAGAAGGCTTCCAACCAAATATGTGTTGAAGACTTTCAATTGCTGCACACCGTTTAGGTACCTAGTAGAGGTCACTCAAAAGTAACAAAATATATGCCAAGTCCATATATGACAAATTGTTCCCCAGAGCGTGATCCAGCGTACACAGTAATATCCTAGTTTTTAATAATGAAAAAAACATATGACGAGGAAAGTTCCCTGCAGATATTGGTGTCAGAATCCTGCAGCTGATTTCGATATTTAATCAGATTCTCTAGCGGTTGTAAATGGGAAAATCGTGTGGAGCGCCTGTTGAATGTTGTGTGAACGGACGAGAAGCACTGTTCTCTCATCGGAAGTCTAAATGATCATTGTATACGGTATTATAAGAGCTAATGACGACACTGAAACGCTATCTGTTAGTGGAGAAGTAATCATCACCATCATCGTCATCATTTCATTATCATTATTATCGTCTTCCATACGTAAGAGGAGTTCGCACCACCTGCTGTTTCGTTCTTCTATCTTTTAATTTATATTAAATAGCTTTAATTCCCGTATGATGTTTCCGTTTCTTATATTGCATGTCTAAGGGTAAATCCAGCAGGCGGTCTTAGTAATTTTACTTCCTCTGTTGTAATAGTTCTCTTTTCCTTTCTATTTCTAAACAATTCTCACAATTATATGGCAGCAAAGGCACTGTGAGTTCTTTATAAAATCCTATTTCTGTGTCCCCCTTTTTTTTTACTGGTAAGTGTTCAGCTTATAGCCCCAAACATCAGTTTTCTCAGAAAAAGTACCTATTCCGCCAATAGATATTTACGATATAAGAAAGTCTCAGCTTTGGGCACGTATCTCCCAAGAAACACTACTTGATTGACTGGAATGAGATTTTCACTCGGCAGCGGAGTGTGCGCTGATATGAAATTTCCTGGCAGATTAAAACTGTGTGCCGGACCGAGACACGAACTCGGGACCTTTGCCTTTCACGGGCAAGTGCTCTACCAACTGGGCTACCCAAGCACGACTCACGCCCCGTCCTCACAGCTTTACTTCTACCAGTACCTCGTCTCCTACCTTCCAAATTTTACAGAAGCTCTCCTGCGAACCTTGCAGAACTAGCACTCCTGAAAGAAAGGATATTGCGGAGACATGGCTTTGCCACAGCCTTGGGGATGTTTCCAGAATGAGATTTTCACTCTGCAGCGGAGTGTGCGCTGATATGAAATTTCCTGGCAGATTGAAACTGTGTGCCGGACCGAGACTCGAACTCGGGACCTTTGCCTTTCGCGGGCAAGTGCTCTACCAACTGAGTTACCCAAGCACGACTCACGCCCCGTCTACCAGTACTTCGCCTCCTACCTTCCAAACTTTACAGAAGCTCTCCTGCGAATGCCTACTTCATTGACTGACTATTCACTTTTTCTGTTACTTTCGGATGACCCGGTCCACAACTATGTGGCTCGAAGGAGGCGTAAAGTACTGCTTAGGCGGCAGCGATAGTGACGCTGAAAGAAAATGTTTCGATGAGTGGCTGGTGGCTTTTACGAGCTCACGGCGTCGTAACAGGTTCCGCTCGCTACACGATCCTCGGCCACTCTCTCGGCATGTGGCGTTTCTTATACTCCAAAGAAAGGAACCGAAAAGTAATTTAATACTAAAAGGCAGCGCAGCGATGGGACACTGCGGTTTGATGTGGGAGCGCAGGGCCGATAAGGGGCGGGCGCGATGAGGCTTGATAAGCAGGCGTGACACTTGGTGTCAGTGACCTCGCGTGATACACAGCCGTCTCTGCTCCGCCCGGCCCCGCGCGGCAGCCGTGCTCGGCGCCAGCGTCTTACACAAACGACGACGTAGTCTGGAAGGTACACCGAACCCTAAATAAAATGAGCATTTGTTGCGTACCCAAAAAAGTAGTAGCCTGATGAGGAATACTGGCATCCCGACATTATGAAAACATAAACAATGCAATACCAGAGGAGATCCTCAGCTGCATTCTTCATTAACAATAATGTCGCTGCAGGGGTGTTACCACTCGCTATTTTAAGACTTATGGTTCACATCTTTAGTTACAGGAACAACTCACGCACAAGAGACAAGAAATTGAAGACCCTAATCTCTCCCTATCCTTCACAGAGGAGGAACTTGTAATAATTAAATCCCTCAAAAATAGGAAAGCTGCCGGACTGGATGGTACATTTCCAGAGTTCATTAAACAACTAGGAAGGAAAGCATGACAATCGCTATTGCAGTTTTACAATGAAATACTGGACAGCGCAAAAAATCCCTCAGAAATTTAGAACTGGAAAAACTACACTACTAGCGATTAAAATTGCTACACCACGAAGATGACGTGCGACAGATGCGAAATTTAACCGACAGGAAGAAGATGCTGCGGTATGCAAGTGATTAGCTTTTCAGAGCATTCACACAAGGTTGGCGGCGGGGGCGACACCTACAACGTGCTGACATGAGGAAAGTTTCCAACCGATTTCTCATACACAAACAGCAGTTGACCGGCGTTGCCTCGTGAAACGTTGTTGTGATACCTCGTGTAAGGAGGAGAAATGCGTACCATCACGTTTCTGACTTTGATAAAGGTCGGATTGTAGCCTATCGCGATTACAGTTTATCGTATCGCGACATTCCTGCTCGCGTTGGTCGAGATTCAGTAACTGTTAGCAGAATATGGAATCGGTGGGTTCAGGAGGGTAATACGGAACGCCGTGCTCGATCCCAGCGGCCTCGTATCACTACAGTCGAGATGACAGGCATCTTATCCGCATGGCTGTAACGGACCGTGCAGCCACGTCTCGATCCCCACGAGTCAACAGATGGGGACGTTTGCAAGACAACGACCATCTGCACGAACAGTTCGACGACGTTTGCAGCAGCATGGACTATCAGCTCGGAGACCATGGCTGCGGTTACCAAAAAATGGTTCAAATGGCTCTGAGCACTATGGGACTTAACTTCCGAGGTCATCAGTCCCCTAGAACTTAGAACTACTTAAACCTAACTAACCTAAGGACATCACACACATCCATGCACGAGGCAGGATTCGAACGTGCAACCGTAGCGGTCGCGCGGTTCCAGACCGCAGCGCCTAGAACCGCTCGGCCACCCCGGCCGGCGCTGCGGTTACCCTTGACGCTGCATCACAGACAGGAGCGCCTGCGAAGGTGTACTCAGCGACGAACCTGGGTGCACGAATGACAAAACGTCATTTTTTCTGATGAATCCAGGTTCTGTTTACAGCATCGCGGCATCGCGGTGAACGCACATTGGAAGCGTGTATTCGTCATCGCCATACTGGCGTATCACCCGGCGTGATGGTATGGGGTGCCATTGGTTACACGTCTCGTCACCTCTTGTTTGCATTGACGGCACTTTGAACAGTGGACGTTACATTTCAGATGTGTTACGACCCGTGGCTCTACCCTTCATTCGATCCCTGCGAAACCCTACATTTCAGCAGGATAATGCACGACCCAATGTTGCAGGTCCTGTACGGGCCTTTTTGGATACAGAAAATGTTCGACTGCTGTCCTGGTCAACACATTCTCCAGATCTCTCACCAATTGAAAACGTCTGGTCAATGGTGGCCGACTAACTGGCTCGTTACAATACGCCAGTCACTACTCTTGATGAACTGTGATATCGTGTTGAAGCTGCATGGGCGGCTGTACCTGTACACGCCATCCAAGCTCTGTTTGCCTCAATGCTTAGGCGTATCAAGGCCGTTATTACGGCCAGAGGTGGTTGTTCTGGGTACTGATTTCTCAGGATCTATGCACCAAATTGCGTGAAAATGTAATCACATGTCAGTTCTAGTATAATATATTTGTCCAATGAATACCCGTTTATCATCTGCATTTCTTCTTGGTGTAGCAATTTTAATGGCCAGTAGTGTACTTCTTTTCTCAAACCAGGAAAATCTAAAGACGACCCAGCGAACTATCGTCCAGTCACGATACTAATCATCTGTTACAAGATGCTGGAAAGACTTCTATATATCCAGTAATGATGTCATAACCCCCTACTCCAAGAAAGATTTCGTGCAGTTCGAAACTATTGCGTGCAATTTCTCGCCCTAACATTGTTTTGGACGTGGGCTTCCATAAGACTAAGAAAACCTCAGTGATATTTACTGACCTCACAGCAATGTAAGGCACTGTATGGCTGGATGGATTAACATATAAGCTAAATCAACCGTTACAAGCTCAGAGACCGCAGCAATAACGTAAAATATATTTAAAAACAATTCTTTTAAAGTTAACGTAGGAGAAACTAGAAGTAAATCCTACACGATAAAGAACGGTCTCCTTCAGGACTCGGTTTTAGTTCTAATTTTTTGTAACGGGTACACTTGCGACATACTCGTCACTGATTCTGTAAAGTTTAGCTACGCCGACATCCTAGCGATAGCAACTCAAAGCAAAGTTAGACACACATTTTAGTGACAGAGCAATTACACTTTTTTTTGGGTGGGGGGGATTGCAGTCTCCTTGGACTTTTTTAATGGTAACAAGTTCGCCAACGCCAGAACTATTTAGTGCAATTTCCACAGTTGTAATATCGACTTTTAAGTCAGTTCCTAGAGACTGACGTACTGAAAGTACAGCAATTGCCAATGTTAGAAAAATAAGTAAAAAGGATGCGAGTCTATAAGACTCATGTGAGCATTAGTCAGATACGCCATCGGTGTGTAACAGATGGAAATAAATCTCGTGAAACTGGATTCATGATTTCTACATACGTCAGTTACGTATTCCGCACTGGTCAAAAACAGGTGGGAACCAACTGCAGTGTTTTTACATCCCATGGTGCATGTGACAATTGCTGAAATGAGTCTTTTTCTCCGCAGTCCTTCCGTCTCTAATGATATCGGTATCGACGGGAAGTTAATTCCTAATCTGTCTTCCTCAGACCTTATATAACATAAACGCCATATACAACAACATTTTTTTTCTATTTCAGACAACAAACCAAACTTGATGTGCCTGGTTGTAGCGTATACTTTACACCATGTGCTTTCTGTGCATTACTTACTTTCGTTTCTACGTGTTCCCAGAAGGCAGCCCCTTTCTGAAGAGCGCTGTGTATCGCAGTGTTAGCATGGCTTCGAAAATTACGGTAATTACTGTTTGTTTTTAGTAGATGTGAACCAGAATGCGTTTAGAACAGGCTGTAATATGCTGATATGTATTACGCTATCGAATAAGTGTTTGCTTATTTCATCACCGCACTACGGCGATACATTTTTTTTTCTTCTATGCGGCATTTGATCTACATTCGGCAACGATCTATACTTTCAAATTCACAACAGAGAATGAAAGACGAAGAATACAGTGAATAGGAAGAGGATGACAGATATGAAGCAGTTAACAAGGAAGAGCCGCACATCAAAACCTGAACCATCACCAACAACAAAGATGTTCAACGCCATGCATCTACCTGAAATGATAAATAAAACCCAGAAAAGTCGTTTCTGGTGTAGGTTGCCTGCATGTAATAGTTTGACATTTATATAGTGCACTAAATGCAGCCACGCGGGACAGCCTTGCGGTCTTGGCGCTTTGCCACGGTTCGCGCGGCTGCCCCCCTCCCCCTTCAACAACCCGTCGGAGGTTCGAGTCCTCCCTCGGGTATCGGTGTGTGTGTAGTCCTTAGCGTAAGTTAGTTTAAGTAGTGTGTAAGCCTAGGGACCGATGACTTTAGTAGTTTGGTCCCATAGAACTTACCACAATCAGGGATTTTCTCTGCCTCGTGATGACTGGGTGTTGTGTGATGTCCTTACGTTAGTTAGGTTTTAGTAGTTCTAAGTTCTAGGGGACTGATGACCATAGATGTTAAGTGCCATAGTGCCCAGAGCCATTTGAACTTACCACAAATTTCCAAATTTTCCACTAAATGCAAGATTTATCTCAATTTCACAGAAAAATTAGCCCATTTTCGCTATTCCAGGAAATAGCAGAAAAATTTTGTGAGTGCATTTCCACATATAATAGTTAAATAACAGTTTGTAGGACTTACATAATCATATTCATATATTTCATTTGTCGATTTATAAATAATAGTCATCATAGCAACTCCTGAAAACATTTTATTACTAGAATAAAATAAAACGTGTTTCAGACCTGAAGTAGCACATACGCTGCATTTACTGACATTTTTGTGAATCACACGAATATTTTAAGTTTAGTATTTTAGTCTTGCTTTGTTCCAGAACAACGGATTGTCCATCAATATAAACTTCTCATTAATAATATATAAAGTCAGGACTGAGTAGCCTACAGGCTCACATCCTTTTCACTAATTCTACTAATGTTCTGTTTTTAGCACCTTAACCAGTTGAAAATGACTTAAAAGTCGGAATTAAGATTGTGAAAATTACAACATATAGGCAGTCGTTGCCGAAGATATTGTCATTTAAAAAGAGAAATTACAGTGCTTACGGGTTCTGCTGATTTCATTATTTCAAATTTACTTTATTTTGTTTTAATTTTGTGGCCCGATGCCATTCCTATCTCCACAGCCGCCATTAATCCTAAAAGAGGGAAGGCGACTGCACCATCTGTCTGCGAATAGTGTCAATTTGTTCTGTATGGTATCGTATTTTGACTGTCTGTGTGTTGTACTTTGTGGGGCAGAGATTGGGAAATAGCCCAGCAACTGCCTAAACGAGCTTGGGAAACACCTTAAAAACCACATTCTGGTAGGCCAATGTATTAACACAAACAGTTAAGCGTCATCATAAGAGTTTTTCCGCACTTGGATATTCACAGTTTTCTATTTGGCACCATAGCCTCGAGTAACTTACATTCTGGTATGTTATCATTTCCGCACAACTTGGAAGAAACTAGACAAACAAATGGCAGCTTGTGAACGGCAAAAGGCATTTCACAGGGAGCGTGTGTTTCTACGGGTGAAATAAATGACAACTGCGTTCAGGTTACCGTGAATATGACATTTTGGTTTAAAAAAGAACCAAGGTTGTGTTACGTTTGTTATTGAGACGTATCGTTTTCTGCGTTTACACTGGGCATGTAAAAACTGGAAAGTGGATTCCAGTCCTGAAGACTCTTTAAAATGTCAAATGGTTCAAATGGCTCTGAGCACTATGGGACTTACCATCTGAGGTCATCAGTCCCCTAGAACTTAGAACTACTTAAACCTAACTAACCTAAGGACATCACACACATCCATGCCCGAGGCAGGATTCGAACCTGCGACCGTAGCGGTCGCGCGGTTCCAGACTGTAGCGCCCAGAACCGCTCGGCCACATCGGCCGGCCTTTAAAATGTCGAGAACAGGCATTTCAGCTCAATCTCCGGCGCTCTGTGAACATCTATATCTGTCTTTAGGTGTAAATGCAATCTCACTATCAGTTGTTGTTGTTGTTGTTGTTGTCGTCTTCAATCCGAATACTAATTTCATGCAGCTCCCCACGCTATTCTTCCTGTGCAAATCTCTACATCTGTGCCTAACTGCTGAAATATACATCCATTTAAACCAGCTTACAGTAGTCGAGCTTTGGTCTCCCTTTCCTATTACCAGATTTGACGACAAGTTGATGCTTAAGAATATATCCTTTCAATCGACCCCTTCTTTTAGTCAGTTTCTATGATAAATTCATTTTCTTCTCATTTCAAATCAATGTGTGTTCTTTAGTTATCCGATCTGCCTACCTAAACCTCAGTGTTCTTCTGCAGCACCACATTACGAAAGCTTCTGTTCTCTTCTCGCCTGAGCCGTGCGGTTAAAGGCGCTGCAGTCCCCAACCGCAAGACCGCTACGGTCGCAGGTTCGAATCCTGCCTCGGGCATGGATGTTTGTGATGTCCTTAGGTTAGTTAGGTTTAACTAATTCTAAGTTCTAGGGGACTAATGACCTCAGCAGTTGGGTCCCATAGTGCTCATAGCCATTTCTTCTCGCCTGAACTGCTAATCGTCCGCGCTTCACTTCCGCACAGGGCTACTCTCGAGACAAATACCTTCAGAAACGATTTCCTTGTACTTAAATTTATATTCGAAGTTACTTTTTCATAAATATTTTTGTTCCTATTGCCAGTTCGCATTTTGTATACTCTCAGTTACTTTGCTGTCCAGATAGGAAAATACGTCCACTACTTTTAGTGTATAATTTCTTAATCTAATTCCCTCAGAATCGCTTGATTTAATTTGCCTGCTGTCCATTACCCTTGTTTTACTTTTGTTCATTTTATAACCTGTCTTCAAGGCAGTATCTATTCGGTTCAAGCCGGCCGGTGTGGCCGAGCGGTTCTAGGCGCTTCAGTCTGGAACCACGCGACCCTGCCTCGGGCATGGATGTGTGTGCTGTCCTTAGGTTAGTCAGGTTTAAGTAGTTCTAAGTTCTAGGGGACTGATGACCTCAGATGTTAAGTCCCATAGTGCTCAGAGCCATTTGAACCATTTGAGCTAATAACCTGCTGCACTATCTAGTAGAGAAAAACAAAACACTATTTTAGAAAAATGTTCAAATGTCTGTGAAATCTTATGGGACGTAACTGCTAAGGGCATCAGTCCCTAAGCTTACACACTACTTAACCTAAATTATCCTAAGTACAAACACACACACACACACACACACACACACACACACACACACACACACACACACACACATGCCCGATGGAGGACTCGAACCTTCGCCGGGACCAGCCGCACTATTTTAGAACATGGCTCATAGTTTAGTGGAGGTCTTTGACTATAGGACAAACGAAAATGTAAATGTAAAAGTAAAATAAAGAAACAAAATGCCTCTAGTGATCACAGGCTCCTTTCCTCATACACCAGCCAGCCGCTGTGACCTAGCGGTTCTAGGCGCTTCAGTCCGGAACCGCGTTGCTGCTATGGTCGCAGGTTCGAATCCTGCCTCGGGCATGAATGTGTGTGATGTCCTTAGGTTAGTTATGTTGCTATCACTGATTTGGTAATAATCTGGTAGTATTACAGGGCATCCAGACGGTGTTGAAATATGCACACAGACCTGGCGGGAAATCGCGTCTTAAATTAATTAGTCAGACGAGGGAGACACTTCCTGAACAGCTCTCTTCACTTCCATCACTCCAAGGTTGCAGGCCGTGCACCGGCTCAATGTATTCTAACCAAACAACGCTTTCTTTTATGCCTAGTTAACTCTGAATTCGTGTAACATGTCAAGGGAGGGAGGCAGGGAGGAAGCAAGGGCATCCTGTCGACGTTGGAGTCATTAGAGACGAAACTTGTCAAAAGCATTTAGCTTGTTTTACGTATAGGGAAGGTTTAAAAAATAAATGTTTCAAAATGGTCGCGTTTTCACATCACATCATGTTTGTCTCTCACTATCATTAGGTTATAAATCCTTTTATTATGCTGTTGTGGAAATAAGGAAATGATATATTAATGTGTCAGGATTTAGTATTTCACTCAACAGCAATATTGAATTTAGGTAAGAACAACATAGGGCACATATACTGAGTTTGCAACACATCCTCGACTCCCGCGCGTGAGACTGTACCCACTTCTGCTGAAACGAAGAGCAGACGACAATAAAGACTGTTTACTAGCTCCCGTTGGGATTCACTTTGCTCTATTTTTCAGCTACTGCCTAGTCGGGTGGAAGTAACAATGAAATAATAACTTCCAGGAAATGTTTTCATCTAGTGCTTACTGGGAACCAGAGAAGGACCTCTAGGAAGAAAGAACGTGTACCCGTTTACGCACCCTTCAAACTCTTATGAAGTTGTTTGCTATTGACGGCGCTTGCATGGGCGAAAGAAGGGGCACAGCAGGGAAGACGTTACGACGTTTATTTGCCAAGACATAATTCCATACATAGAAAGAACTTCAACGTCTGGCTCGGAGAATATTAGTGCAACAGCGTTTTTGTCGGTTGCAAACTTGATGTGTATTTGGATGACCGAGTGAGATGGCGCAATGTAAGACAATCGTCTCAAATGGGGAGGGACGGCGGTGCGAATCCCGTTACGAACATACGCTCTCGGAACTTGAGCAGTAAAGTACACCGTGAGCAGAATGCCTCTCTTGCATTGTCTGCCACTGGAGTTCGCTGAGCATCTCCGTGGTGCTCTACTCCATGCTTTAGGCGCACGAAGGCATGGAGGAGCGGCGAATCCAGTTTTTCTAAGGGACTAACCCTGGAAAAAAAATGGCATGTCATAAGGCCATTACATATGCGAGGCGTTTCGAAGCGCTGACTTAACCGCCGGATCTAGGCGCTTCAGTCTGGAATCGCGTGACCGCTACGGTCGCAGGTTCGAATCCTGCCTCGGGCATCGATGTGTGTGATGTCCTTCGGTTAGTTAGGTTTAAGTAGTTCTACGTTCTAGGGGACTGATGACCTCAGAAGTTAAGTCCCATACTGCTCAGAGCCATTTGAACCATTTGAAGCGCTGACTTCGCACCCAGCCACAAAGACAACCAGCGATATTTCCCTTCTTACCGCTATTCGTGAAGTATGAGATGCCATTCTCCATAACATTTTTGTCTATCCAGTGAACTGTATTACTACAACAGAGGAAGCTATAACTGAAAAAAAAAAGGATAATCTCATCCTAGGTGACTGAGCCGTTTGTGTGGTATTGCTACTAGCACATAACAGATACTGAAAGCTGCACACTATACAGTATACTGATATGTAAATGGAAGTCATATCGGAGCGTAAATGCTCATGCTTTTCATGGCTTACTGTACATTCTATAAAATTTCTGTTACGAACGAATAATAAGAAACAGGTTCTAATCAATAATTTTGGTCTTCCTTTCTTGGTTGGAGCTTGACTGTCGCGGCCGTTCTCCAGTTATGCAGGGCGTTTCAAGAAAATTCAGGCGTTTTTACAATACCATACGCTCAACATGAATGAGTATAGAAAGCTACATTGAATTCCAACTGGTGGCCGAGCGGTTCTAGGCGCTACAGTCTGGAACCGCGCGACCGCTACGGTCGCAGGTTCGAATCCTGCCTCGGGCATGGATGTGTGTGATGTCCTTAGGTTAGTTAGGTTTAAGTAGTTCTAAGTTCTAGGGGACTGATGAACTCAGAAGTTGAGTCCCATAGCGCTCAGAGCCATTTGAACCATTTTTTTTTTTTTTTTCAATTCCAACTTATTTATCGAAACTAGAAATTTAGCAAGACGCCAGCTGTAAGTTGCCAGTTCAAAAAAAGAAAAAGGGCATTCTGTGCTTCAATAAGTGCAAATCAGCTACAACTGTACGGCGTGACATTCGTCGAACCTACGGCACTGCACGTTCTACAACGTACGAATCTCACATTCCCGCATTGGGCAGCCAAGATCCCCTGATCCCCAGATACGTGATGTTTTTGTGGGTGTCCGTAAACGAGTCCGTCTATGTGTCTCCCCCTCCAATATTTCTGAGTGAACTGTGATGCCGCATAGCAAAACCAGTGAATGGAATTCCTCCATACATGCCAGCAAAAGCATGGTACGAGTCTGTATATTTGTTGTAGACATCGACCATTTTTGCAAGGTAAATGGAAACTTCGATCCTACAGGTAATTGTAAAACTTGTCTCACTATTGTACGTGCATGCTTGAAAAAGATAAAACCTTGTAAAATCGGATGGTCCTCTCGAAAATAAATAATTTTGTAGTCCTATACGTGTACCAAGCCGGCCGAAGTGGCCGTGCGGTTAAAGGCGCTGCAGTCTGGAACCGCAAGACCGCTACGGTCGCAGGTTCGAATCCTGCCTCGGGCATGGATGTTTGTGATGTCCTTAGGTTAGTTAAGTTTAACTAGTTCTAAGTTCTAGGGGACTAATGACCTCAGCAGTTGAGTCCCATAGTGCTCAGAGCCATTTTTGAACGTGTACCAAGTTTCCGTCTGCATTCATTTGGAAGCACGGTTTTGTGAAATCGGATCAGTCTTATGGTACTATACATAGTTCGTGTTTGAAGCTCTAACAGCAGCCGTGGTTGCAAATTTAGTTGTTATGGTAAGTCAGGTCTGCCTATTATGAAAATAACTATTGCAATCATGTTTAGCCCTAATTGTGCTATCTTAATTGGTTACTTTCATTCAGGTCTCTTAAAATGCAGAGATGTTTTAAGTAACAGTTACTGGAAGGAAAATTAGGCCTAGAAAGATTATATGTCCACTATGGTTATTATCTTATCCTTAAAGATTTTAAGCTCTATAGGATAATCTTGACATTATTACATATCTTCCCACATCCAACGAAATAGTGTTATTGTGAAGTTAACTGTCGAGTTAACAAATCATTTCATCTGCAAACGTCATTATTTGTTACCTCGCTAACCAACCTCACAGTAACATCATTTCGATGCGGGTGGCAAGATATACGCCCGTCATCCCAAAAAGTTTCGAGGCTGTATTATTAAAAAATAGAGGAAAGCTAAGATAGTGGTTTTAATGTATCAGATGTTCTGCATAGTCTTCCCCCAGTTGAGTACAACGCACATAGCGTCCGCGTGAACTGTCAGAAAATTCCTTCATTGAGATATTCAACCTGCACGTCACACTGGCTTGAATGTCCGTTATGTCGCAAACCATTGACATCCCGGGTGAATTTCTGCACTTGCTCGTTTATGGTAAGTGGGTACTGATAACACCACGTCTCGTCAACAGTGATGACTTTTTCCAGAAAAAAATTGCCCGGATTTTGCATTTCAGTGAAGTCGCGGCAGCCGTCTACGGGTCGTTGTTTCTCTTCGGGAGTCAAGGCGTGTGGGACAAACTTTCCACGCATTTTTCTCTTCTTCGAAAGATTCTGGAGAATGTATTGATACTTGTTGTAGAGGTGTTGAACCGTTGCAGTTTCTGACACAACAACGTTGACACACCACGGCCGCACGTCCACTACTTAACACTGCCTACTCACCACTGACAGGACACCCGTTGTTTACAGTTGTTCGCTCAAACTGCCACCGTAGTTACTACGCTGACGTCACTTATATTGCAGAAATAAAACCAATCTCGGAATTTTTTGACGGGCGCTGTAGCCGAGAGGCAGGACGACGGTTCAAACCGGCGTCCAGCCATCCTGATTTGAGTTTTCCGTGACTTCCGTAAATCACTTCAGGCAAATGCCGGGATGGTTCCTTTGAAAGGACACGGCCGAGTTCCTTTTCCTTCCCTCCCTAAACCGATGGGACCGATGACCTCGCTGTATGGTCCCCTCCCCCAAATCAACCAATCAACCAACCGGACGGTGTATAACAATGTGAAGAAGGTCCTGCAGAACCTGTAGTTCTAGAAAACATGGTAATAATCAGAATAAACATACGGAGTGAACCAGAGCTCCTCCGACAAACTTTCAGATCCAGCAGTATGGACCGGAACAAGAAAAAAGTTTCCAGTAAACGTGGGCTCTAAAGTGCATACCTTACGAGTTCAATAGAAGAATGGCTGTGAGCACTGTGGGAATCAACATCTGAGGTCACCAGTCCCCTAGAACTTAGACCTACTTAAACCTAACTAACCGAAGGACATCACACACATCCATGCCAGAGGCAGGATTCGAACCTGCGACCGTAGCAGTCGCGCGGTTCTGGACTGAAACGCCTAGAACCGCTCGGCCGCCGCGGCCGGCTCGTTCAATAGAAGAGATGAGTTTCACAGTAGCGAAGATGACCGAGTACTCATTGCTATTATGATGTTCATGTTACAGGCCATGTTTATTAAGTGTTTTTCTTGCTTCTGTCAGTACTACCACCTCTCAAAATACGGAAAGCAAAGAGCTTTCACTAGAGGAGAACAAGTACTTATAGCTCCTAAGGTATGTATCTTGAAGTCAACGTTTACTAAACTTTTTTTTTCTTGTTCTGATCCATATTACCACCTCTGAAAGTTTGTCGGTGGAGTTCTGTTTCATCCTGTACAATACCGGGTAATCAAAAAGTCAGTATAAATTTGAAAACTGAATAAATTACGGTTCAAATGGCTCTGAGCACTATGGGGCTTAACATCTGAGGTCATCAGTCCCCTAGAGCTTAGAACTACTTAAACCTAACTAACCTAAGGACATCACACACATCCATGTCGGAGGCAGGATTCGAACCTGCGACCGTAGCGGTCACGCGGTTCCAGACTGAAGCGCCTAGAACCGCACGAATAAATTACGGAATAATGTAGATTGAGAGGTACAAATTGACGCACATGATTGGAATGTCATGGGGTTTTGTTAGAACCAAAAGAATGCAATATTTCAAAAAATGTCCGACAGATGGCGCTTCATCTGATCAGAATAGCAATAATTAGCATAACAAAGAAAGACAAAGCAAAAATGATGTTCTTTACAGGAAATGCTCAATATGTCCACCATCATTCCACAACAATAGCTGCAGTCGAGGAATAATGTTGTGAACAGCATTGTAATGCATGTCCGGAGTTATGGTGAGGCATTGGCATCGGATGTTGTCTTTCAGCATCCCTAGAGATGTCGGTCGATCACGATACACTTGCGACTTCAGGTAACCCCAAAGCCAATAATCGCACGGACTGAGGTCTGGGGACCTGGGAGGCCAAGCATGACGAAAGTGGCGTCTGAGCACACGATCATCACAAAATGACGGGCATCTGTCGGACATTTGGTGAACTTAGTTTTTTTTGGTTCTAATAAAACCCCATGTCATTCCAAGCATGTGTGTCAATTTTTACCTCTCTATCTACATTATTCCGTGGTTTATTAAGTTTTCAAATTTATATTGACTTTTTGATCACCCGGTATTTCTAGGTCTAATTTTCATTCCAATAGCTAGTACTTAAAATATGTTTGCTTTTTACACACGAAAAAAGTACCCACATTTCTCCAAAAATACTCAGTTGGAAGAGAATAAAGCCAATCACCAGCCAAATGATCGTGAATATCGAAGTAGCGAAAGCACAGGGTAAATAAAGCACGGAAATATCTCTAAGATCAGTAACAGCTCTCTCCTGAAGGTAGAGATAGCCGAAAATTACGTAAATATTGGTGCAAGATATTACGAGACGCAACCCTCAATTGGCCACAATAGCCAGCGAGAGATGTAGCGGGACTGGCAGAGTAGCGTCCTTGCTGAAACGGAAGGAGAAAGCGGTCGAGGAGCGGCCACGCGCTGCGTTGTGTACTGGGGGGCAGGGATGGGAGAAGATGTGGACAAGATGCCGAATGGGGGTGGGGGAATGGGGGAGGGATGTGCGGAAGTATTGGGAGCGACTCTGGAGACGAGGAGGCGGCTAAGCGGCGCGTGTGCTGTGGTCGATAGGCGGCGGGCGGTGGGCGGCGAATATGTGTGCGGCCCGGAGGACAAAAGCCGCGCGCGGACGTTGCCCCAGAGCCGTGGCTGTAGCCACAAAGGCGCCGCGTGTTTACAGCGCGTGCCATTCGTACTCTCTCTGTTAACCGCATTGTCGATGTCCCTACCTGCCGCAATGTGGCTGCGTGCTGTGCCCTGCCAATACTTCAATTCCGTCCTGTTTTACTATAAAGTACCTTCTTTCCACTTGCCGTTCATTGTAGGGATAAACGGACATAGACTTTCAACGATGCCCTTATTGCCCGGGAACAAACTCTCTACCGCCTTTTTTTCTTCAACTTCGTTACTTTATTTATTAATTTTTACCTAAGGACATAGCAGTCTCCTCCAATAGCAGACCAGAAACAATCCAATCTGTAGAAGTACCCCATGAAATAGTGACAAAAGCTGGGCTCCAAATTTCACACGAAAGGACGCACTACAAATAAGCGACCAGATGAAGATTGAACGGTCTACCTTTAACCAACGAATTCGGCAATATGTCACAAGTAGACAAACTCTAGTACCCAGGAGTAAGTATTGAAATGACGGGAAGCTAACAAAAAGCTACAAAGAGTGTACAAAATCACCTGGAATAAATAAAAAATAACAGCTGTTGACTCAAGAGCTCTTCACATATCTGAAAACATGTTAATCGGTGGCAGAGACCAAATTAAAAAAAAAAATGGAAAACAAGAAAAATCTTAGGACCAAAACGTGAAAATGGAATTTGTGTGAGAACAAATCACAGGAGTCCTTGAAAAGTCTCTGTTGGATTCCTTTCATGTTAATTTCTTAAATATGTTGTCTTCTAAATTTACTGTGGTGTTTCTGACTATCTGGGAGGAGACTGAGCGGTAGAACGTGTTACTTTTACACATAAACAAGAACGATCTGTCACACGCCGGCCGCGGTGGTCTAGCGGTTCTAGGCGCTCTCAGTCCGGAATTGCGCGACTGCTACGGTCGCAGGTTCGAATCCTGCCTCGGGCATGGATGTGTGTGATGTCCTTAGGTTAGTTAGGTTTAAGTAGTTCTAAGTTCTAGGGGACTGATGACCACAGATGTTAAGTCCCATGGTGCTCAGAGCCATTTGATCTGTCACACTACTACACGTTAAAACACAGTTTATATGTAATTCATGTCACACAGTCTCACACGGAACCTACATCTGCTTTCTTTTATATACTGTATATGATAAGATACTGTCATCCCCCTTCCCGTCTGTGTGAGAGGATGAATGAGCAAATGTATTTCTAGTTGCATGCTTGATGGTAGCAGACAAGCCTGTCTGCTAGAGAACAGTAGGACCAACGTCGGAACAGGTAGCTACGCTTTCTAGAAGCAAAGAGGTTTCTATTCTTAGTAGGTCCTGTCCGTCCCTTGTCATGTTGGTATAGGACGCTGCCTCTCTGGTCACTTCCGTTTGTATTTGTGAAGCACGCTCGGTAGGAGCCCAGAGCAGTCTGCCCGCGGCGAGCGTCTGAAGTGGTAAGATCTCCGGCTAAGCGCGTCTCTGCTAAGTCCGTAGGACAATGGATTTCTTAAGTTCAGCCTAACTGAAAATTTAATCACCTTTATTTCAGGTTTAGCTCTAAAATGTCTAATGATATCTTAATTGAAATGCAGTGTATTTCGAGTGTGAGGTTCAGAATATCTTCCAGTAGTTGCTTTGTCACTACTTTGTGAGTAAAGTGGAACCACGTGTTGATCAGTAACTCTACCTAAGATCATCAATCTTAAATGCGAATTTGCGTGAGATTATAACGTCTCGTCTTGACAATATTTTTCAATATAGCAACTTTTCTTTATGTTCAACCCACGTGGGGTGTACTTTGTGAGACCAGTACCACGTGCTTATACAATTGTTTGACCCATCAGGTTAATAGTAAGACGATAGTAACCAGTTCGAGGTTTTTCTTTTGTAAATTGCGTTTCGAGGTAATTTATTTTAATTATCAAAATTATTGTGGAGTTACACTCTGTGTAAACCAAGTTGACCACGTGAAGCATGTGGTGTAAGCATCAAAGTAGCCCTCAGCTATTCTTTTCGGAAGATTTCACAGAGAGTTAGTATGAATTTAGTATATCAGTGTGTGGTAATTTCATGACGGACAGGATTGCGCTACGAACGTAACTTCTTTGGGTGAAAGTTGAATCGGTTGGTTGTGGTTAATTTCCTCTTGCATATGTTTCAACGTTCTTCGTGTGTTATTATATGAATGCAGTGTTGTATGCAGTCTCCCAATCTTGGCTCCATATTTGATGTGTTCCGTAAGATTAAAAACTCACATTTTCACAATACTAAATAAGGCACCAGTTTAGTTATGAATCAAGTTTAATATGCTGAAATTTCAATGATCAATGTTAAAATAAATTTCCAAATATAAACTGATTTATTTCTTTTTATTTAAATTATCTTTATATATATATATATAATCACCGGTTGTCGTATGACGCTTAAAAGATTATAATTAATGTTAGTCTGGTTGCAAATTTGGTAAGCTAGACTGGATACCTCGTGAAACAGTTGCTCAGTAATGCAAGGTTGACTTCCCCAGACAGCTCACAGCTTTTAACCCGCTTTTATCTTGAATATCAGCACCGCTTTCATAACAAATGAAGGCAACAACATTACATCCTATCGAGATACAGAAGACACAGATGCCACCAGGAAATGGCGACTGCAGCTTTACTGTAACCTACGCTGGGTGTCCCAGGAAGAAACATCAATATTCAGTGATATGACGGGAACGATCATTTGAAGCAAAGAACATGGGCTCTAAAATACATACCTTCAGAGCTGCGATCTCCTGTTCACCTTTGGTACTGTGAAACAAATCTCTTCTATTGCAGCCGGCCGGAGTGGCCGAGCGTTTCTAGGCGCTGCAGTCTGGAACCGCGCGACCGCTGCGGTCGCAGGTTCGAATCCTGCCTTGGGCATGGATGTGTTTGATGTCCTTAGGTTAGTTAGGTTTAAGTTGTTCTAAGTTATAGGGGACTGATAACCTCCGATGTTAAGTCCCATAGTGCTCAGAGCCATTTGAACCATTTGAATTTGGTAGTAAGGATCGAGCACGAGCCAAAGGCAGAGCAGTCTCCTGTGCTATCATGTACGCTATGAGAACAACTGACATTAGCTGTATCTGGCTGACCGCATGAATTTGTACGCGCAACGGCCTGATTGGCTAACTCCAATACTAATTAGTTCGGAAACGCCGCAATGTATCGATTTTTTTCTTCACATTTTTATTTCTCAGCACAACCAACCCCGCAACACTCTTACAAGCTTTTCAGACTGTTTCTGACCACCCAGTATACATTGTCCATGGAAGAAAAGCTTCGACTAATTTTTTATTATCCTTTTATTGCATTGGAGCTCGTACGTTGTGCGCAGAACGTTCATTTTATTCGTAACCTCTTCCTGCATAATAATTGCCGGCCGGAGTGGCCGAGCGTTTCTAGGCGCTACAGTCTGGAACCGCGCGACCGCTGCGGTCGCAGGTTCGAATCCTGCCTCGGGCATTGATGTGCGTGATGTCCTTAGGTTAGTTAGGTTTAAGTAGTTCTAAGTTCTAGGGGACTGATGACCTCAGAAGTTAAGTCCCATAGTGCTCAGAGCCATTTGAACCATTTTTTGCATAATAATTGGTAGCTGTCAGTGCTGTTCTGTTTGTATCCCTGATCGCAGCTTCCACAGTCGTAGAAACTGATGATACAGTAAGATAAACTATAATACAACTCTTTTTCGCTAAGCGTGTGCGGCGCAACATCGAAACAGACGATGTCCCCCATCTTATCAATATACTGTAAATCAAAATTTCTTTCAAACACGTCAAACACGCTCTTTGTTTGACAAACTCGTCAAACAACAACGAACACGGTCAAATACTTGACAAATCTAGTAAATATTGACAAATTATTTGATTGTGTACGGTGCGCTTAATAATCAAAGAATGTAGTGCTACCGAGAGAGGTGGCGCAGTGGTTAGTAGAATGTATTCGCATTCGCACAACGGTTCAAACCCGCATTCGGCCATCCTGATTTAGGTTTTCCCTGTTTTCCCTAAATCGTCTCAGGCAAATGCTGGGATGGTTCCTTTGGAAGGTCACGGCCGACTTCCTTTCCCGTCCTCTCCTAATCCTATGGGACCGATGACCGCGCTGTTTGGTCCCTTACCCCAAATCAACGAACCAACCAACGTAGTACTAAGAACTGTCAATAGTTCGCGCTGCCGGAGGTTACCATTACGTGGAAACAGTTAAAAGTTGCAGTAGTGTAAACTAACGATAGATGACGTTGCTTGCGGTTCAAAATCTTATAACATTAAACCGTCGCTACTACTGTTATTGATTTTCCACTATACTACTATAGCAACAGTAGTGTGAGCTCTGACAATATACGAACTTCACAATACTTGCAGAGCTTATTTAATATGCATTTCCCCAAATAATAAAGCACACTACTTAACTGCAGTGCCGATGTTATGTGTCTGCAGGCTGCAGTGTTATATGCTGTCTCCGCTCTTACCTCTATTCGATGACGTGGAACAAGCGGACGTCGTTTTTCCTTTTGCTACGTCACTTCCACTCCATCGCGTCATCGGTTCTTCGGTTTCGCCAAAATGTCACATATAACGAATTAACAAACAAGACATCACGCAACTGTCTTACAGTCTTTTTATTACAAATTTGGTGGTACGTTCCTATGGGACCAAACTGCTGAGGTCACCGGTCCCTAGGCTTACACGCTACTTAATCTAACTTAAACTAATTTACGCTAAGGACAGCACACACACACACACACACACACACACACACACACACACACACACACACACACCCATGCCCGAGGGAGGAGTCGAACTTCCGACGGGGGAGCCGCACGAACCGTGGCAAGGCGCCTAAGACCACGCGGCTACCCCGCGCGGCAGTCTTTCTATCACATCTACAGTCAAAGTTATTACGTAACAGAAATGAATGACAGACAGAGTGTTTATTTATCATCTTTACTTCGAGAATTGGTCCTATTACAGGCGTAATTCCGTTATCTTCCGCCAACCACTGAACTGACGTAACTAGCTAGTTTTAGTGAGACCTACTACGCTCCACGTGATCTTCGAACCACAGTGTAAGTCGGTATTTTTCACATTAACATATCGTCATCATTATAAGCGATAGAAAAAAACCACCCAGAGCCAACTGAGGAAAGAGCCCTCAACATTTGGATTTCAGTGTGACACTCCCCCACTTTTGTAGCAGAGTCACTATTACTCCTAATGAAATGTAGAAATGAGAAGAGCGTGGAAAATGTTCTGATGACTTAAGGAATTCCTCACTTAAGCCACTTCCTCAGCGGTCAATAGCGTTTACAATGGCCACGATAAATTTAGTTGATTGGGTTTCATTATTCACCACCATTCAATTTTTCAGTTACAATACCGCAGAGTCGTCGTCCCAGAGCCTCCGAATACACGAGTGCTCGCGAATACGTCATAGCAATTATTGTTCCTGTGACTACAGTATGACAAAGAGCGATGACGTTAGTAGATTGCAGTGTGGCATACGGTAATGAGGCAGAGAGCGTAGCAGCAACTGCGGTGAGTCAGCAGTCGCGCAGAATGCATGCGGTAAGTGTTCAGGTGTTGGTCTCCACGCCGTTACCAACGTGTATGTGCACGATGTTAGGAAATAATCTGGTGATAATTTAGCACAATGCCTGTCCTTTTTTTTCTTTTTTTCATTCTACTACGGAGCATTGTGATTAACATATACATGTATGGCGATGCTGCTTTCGACTTTTTCCGTACTTCACTACCTAACCCCAATAAACACAACTACGTATTTCACACACATTTCATTCTCTCATCGCACATGTCGATTTACATATTGCGAAGTTGTCTCCAGCATCTCTCGTGGAAAACAAGTGAATAACTACTTTTGGTAGAAACTTAAAAAATGGTTCAAATGGCTCTGAGCACTATGGGACTCAACTGCTGTGGTCATCGGTCCCCTAGAACTTAGAACTACTTAAACCTAACTAACCTAAGGACACCATACACACCCATGCCCGAAGCAGGATTCGAACCTGCGACCGTAGCAGCAGCGCGGCTCCGGACTGGAGCGCCTAGAACCGCACGGCCACCGCGGCCGGCCAGAAACTTATCTGTGATCGACTAATCTAAGGAAGGTCCGCTGCCAATACAAGTGAATGTTAAAAAAAAAATACGAGCTTAAGGAATAACAGACTATCTGTGTGATTAGATTGAAAGGTATCTAGCAAACAGAACGCAGCATGCCATTCTCAATGGAGATAAATCTTGAAATGTGAAAGTAACTTCTGGCGCACCCAAAGGAAGTGTTATAGGATCATTACTTTTGACGATATATACAAATGACATAGTGGATTAAGTCGGAAATTCCATGAGGCTTTTTGAGGATGATGCAACCGTATACAGAAAAGCTGCAACGCTAGAAAATATCAGCGAAATGTAGGAGGACCTGCACACGATCAACATTGCAGAGGATTAATCCTTCAACATAAACGAATGTACTAAATAGGTTCACTATGAGGTAGAAGGGTCTATTACTGTATGATTACAGTATTGAGAACAATCACCGGAAGCAGTAACATTCAAGAAATATCTAGGAGTAGGCTTACGGGGCGAGTTAAAGTGGAACGACATCATGAAACTAATCGCAGGTAAGGCAGATGACAGACCTAGATTCATTGGAAAAATCCTTAGAAAATGTAAGTCAGAACAAAGTCAACCCTCTTAGCTGAGTGGTCATCGCTTCTGACTGCCGTGTAGCGGGCCCAGGTTCGATTACCGGCCGTGTCGGAGACTTTCTCCGCTCAGGGACTGGGTGTTGTGTTGTCCTCATCGTCATTTCATCTTCATCGACACACAAGTCACCCAATGTGGCGTCAACTGAAAAGATTTACAATCCGGTGGCCGAACTTCCCCAGGTGGGGACTCCCGGCCATCAATGCCATACTATCATTTCATTTCATCCACAAAGGAGATAACTTACAAAACCTTCGTTCGATCAGTACTTAAATATATTCAATCTGGGATTTGTACCAGATAGGTTTGATACAGGTAAGAGAGAAAATCGAAGAGCAGCGCGTTTTGTTACAGGTTCATACAGTAAGCACGAAAGCGTCACACACATGCTCAGCCAATTCCAGTAACAAACACTCCAAGAGAGCCGTTCTGCGTCACGGTATGGTTTAATATTAAAGTTCCGAGACCATTCGTCCCTAGAAGAATCGGCCAATATACTGCTTCCTCCTACGCATGTCTCGCAGGAAGACCATGACGATAAAATTAACTGGATTGCAACTCGCGTACAGGTTTACCAGCAATCGTGTCTTCTCGCGAACCACTTGCGACTGGAACAGGATAAGGGAGAAGTGACAGCGGAACCCAAAGTACCCTCCTCCTCATACCGTGAAACAGCTTGCGGAGTATAGATGTAAATACAGCTGACGCAATATATAGTGGAACATTTTTGACCGAGAAAACTAAAAACTGTTGTAGCTGTTTAGCAACCCAGTGCGTTGCACTTTTAACTATATGAAAGAAGTCAGGGAGATTACGGTTTAACGTTCCGTCGACGACGAGTTCATCAGAGATGGAGTAGAAGCTCGAATTTGGGAATGACGGGGAAAAATACTGGCCGTATCCTTTTCAAAAGTACCACCCCAGCATTTATCCTAAGCGATTTGGGGAAAACAAGCCATATAATAAATCTGAGTGACTGAATGGGATTTGAACCACCGTCCTGACTGTGTAAACTATACTAGCATGTCACGTAAAAAGCCCTCTATGTTGGGTAAAATATGGATTGAAGGTACCCAGCAGGGATAGTGATACTTAACACTTTTTTTTTTGTTTTTGGAACGTGTGATGAGTAAGGGAAAGGTGCATGAAAACGAACAAAATAATATTTACTCTCGTTACAATACCAAATTTGTAGCAACCTAACGGTAAATACAAAGTCTTGGAGAGGCTACGCGTCGTTTATCCTTTCCTGTGTACGTTCCGAAAAGCGACATGAAAAATTCTACTGAAAGCAGTTTGGCGATAAAACATTATTCACTGTCGGTCACGATAAGAAATTTCACCAAAAAAATTACAAATTTGGCAGTTCTGTAAGTGCTAGTAGCAAAACCGTGTCTAGTAGCAGGATGTAAACAATATTTCGAAAACACACACAGTCTTTGTAAATGATCTCATGAAAGATAATTCTGCATTTTCTTTACAAAGACTAGAAAGAGAGTAAAACGTCAAACAACACACTACGTCTTATAGAATATCGGGAATATGCATATATGTCGATCCGTTCTGCTGAAAATGTTACTGGGTTTGGTAAGGAAAAAGCTTGGCCGGCCAGGTTGGCCGAGCGGTTTTAGGCGCTTCAGTCTGAAACCGCGCGACTGCTACGGTCGCAGGTTCGAATCCTGCCTCGGGCGTGGGTGTGTGTGTTTGTCTTTCGGATAATTTAGGTTAAGCAGTGTGTAAGCTTAGGGACTGATGACCTTAGCAGTTAAATCGCATAAGATTTAACACACACATATAATTCACGTTTACACAAATATGTTTCCAGAATCTCTAAATCTATGAGAATTTTCTTAATGGGACGCAGAGAGCAAAACACAAAAGTCACATACAGTGGTGGACAAAGATACAGCAATACCAAAACCACAACACATTACCAAGCCTAATACGGTGCAGTAAAACCGTTAGCATTCAAAACAGCTTCCAGTCGTCTCGTACTGTATGGTTTTTAAGGGAGCCGTATACCACTGTTCCTGAAAAGTAGTAGCATGTTCAGGTAACGATGGTGGGGGTGGATAGTGATCACGCACCTTTCTCTCCAAAGTACACCACAAAGGCTCAACAATATTGATACCTGGTGTATGTATTGTGTATTGAACCGGGAACCAAGGAACGACGGAGAGCCTTCGTCCCGCCATAGCCCTCAGTGGTTCACAGCCTCACAACAAGCCACCCACCCCACCGCCACCCCACACCCAACACAGGGTTGGTTGGTTGGTTGGTTGATTGTTTTGGGGAAGGAGACCAGACAACGTGGTCATCGGTCTCATCGGATTAGGGAAGGATGAGGAAGGAAGTCGGCCGTGCCCTTTCAGAGGAACCATCGCGGCATTTGCCTGGAGTGATTTAGGGAAATCACGGAAAACCTAAATCAGGATGGCCGGACGCGGGATTGAACCGTCGTCCTCCCGAACGCGAGTCCAGTGTCTAACCACTGCGCCACCTCGGTCGGTCAACCCAGGGTTATTGTGCGGTTTGGCTCCCAGTGGAGTACAAGCGTGTCTGAACGCACGGTGCACTGATGACCCATGACCCATGCATGTGCCAATGCTACCACAACATCGGCAACTACGACTGAAATGGGAACGTCACCATCGGCACTGGACGTTGGCACAGTGGTAGAGCGTTGCATGGCCTGATGAATCCCGATATCTTTATCGTTATGCCCACGGAAGGGCGCCAATCCGTCATCTTCCAGGGGAACAGGTCCTTGACACCTGTACTGCAGGACGGAGACAAGCTGGCGGCGGATCCATTATGTTCTGGCGAACATTCACGTGGGCACCCATGGGTACAGTGGAGGTTGTAATAGGCACCTTGAAGGCCAAGGAGCATCGTACACTGGTTGCATACTACGTACACCCCTTCATGACGATCATGTTTCCGGATGGCAGTGGCATTTTTCAACAAGATAATGCGAGTTCCAGTTGATGTGCTGACCCCCAACTCGACAGATCTGAACTGACCGAACACATCTGGGATGTGATTCAATGTGGTGGCAGAGCTCATCGCCAGCCTCCCAGTAATTTACAGGAAGCAGGTGACTTGTATGTCTAGATGTAGATCCAACTCATTCCAGCGACCTATCAGCGCCTTACTGCGCGTCGCCGCTATTATCCGTGCCAAAGGTGGACATACCGGCTATTAGGTAGATGGTCATGATGTTATGGCTGATCAGCTTATATGACATACGTGACAAAACTTGTGGACAGTCTTCCGCACCGAAGTGAAGCCATTATCAGCACCACATACAATGTCACACTACCGAGAGTGACTAACTTACACTGTCCAGTCACATTAATGTGACCACCTGTCGAAAGCCTGAATAACCAACCACTTTTTGCAGCGCGGACGTGCAGTAAGAGTGTCAGTAACGTTGTGGAAGGTACCGACAAGGATGTGGAGCCATGCCGACTCCAATGCCTAGATTTATCGGTTGAGTACCCATGGAGCGTACAACCCAATCGAGGTGGCCCTACAGATTCTCAATTGGGTTTAAATCTGGGGAGTGTTTGGGGGACTGGGAGTACGGTAGACTCTTCCTGGTGCTCTTCGACGTGTCTGACACGTTGCATTGTCCTGATGGTAGATGCCATCGCCCCGAGGAGAAACAAATTGCATGTAGGGGTGGACATGGTCGCCGAGGATAGATTCATACTTGTGTTGTTCCACTGTGCTTTCCAGAACGTCGCGATGAACCAGCGAATGCCACAAAAACATCCCCCAGACCATAACATCCGACGACTGTTGCACTGTGTTTGCTTTCAGTCCTTTCTCGCCGTACACGCCAACGGCCATCTGTCCAATGGAGCATGAAACGTGATTCATCTGGAAAAGCCACCTGTTGCCACTCGTTGGACGTCCAGTTGCGGCACCGCTGTGCAAATTCCAGCCTTCGTCGCCGATGGACAACAGTTAGTATGAGTGCACGAATCAGACGCCTGCAGCGTAAGTCTATACGCAGCAACGTTCGCTGAACGGTCGTTGAGGAGGCACTGTTGGTAGCTCCTTGGTTCACCCTGGCGGTCAGTTGCTCAATAGTTGCAGATCTATTCGCTTATATACATTTCACCAGGTGTCGTTCATCCATATTATTACTGAGCGAGGTGGCGCAGTGGCTAGCACACTGGACTCTCATTCGGGAGGGCGACGGTTCAATCCTGCGTCCGGCCATCCTGATTTAGGTTTTCCGTGATTTCCCTAAATCGCTCCAGGCAAATACCGGGATTGTTTCTTTGAAAGGGCACGGCCGACTTCCTTCCCAGTCTTTCCCTAATCCAATGAGACCGATGACCTCGCTGTCTGGTCCCCTCCCCCAAACAATCCAAATCATCCCTATTATCTATGGCCCGACGTGCACACAGCTGCCTCGGCATCGGTTGTGGGTGCGCGACATTGCCAAGCCAATAATTTACAAACCCAGCCATTTTTGAAATGCTTCCACAGTTGGCCCGAAAGAGGAAATGATCATGTCCTTTTGGATGTCAGATGAGATGTATTTATATATCCTCCACTGCTAGTGGTGCCACCTGCAGACCACCTTAATGTCGAACATAAGCGATGGTCATATCGACGTGACTGGACTGTGTATTTTGAGAGGTGGTCGTATGGACCAAAAAATAGACAAAAATGTCTAGTAAACTTTTGCCCCAAAATGCATACTTTAAGAGCAATGAACACGTGTTCTTTTCGCCTCTGTGAAGCATAGACTGCAAGCTATTTACTATTACGAACTACCTACAGAATTCTGTAAGGAAATGAGGGCACGATAAATGTGAACTAGGGAAAAAATGGACGTGAATGCGAAATAATGGTTGTGATAACAGACTCATCTGTTACGTAGCCCGATGTTTATGTTCGCAAGGTATTTCATGCACTTTGGTACATCAGAAGCTCTGCTGTTTCACAGTAACAGACGAAAATCCACCTTCGATGTGTATAAGGTGCCACAGTTGCACCTTATACGCCGTCTAAGGTGGATCTTCAATTATTAGAACATGTCCAACTAACGTAAACAGATGTTATGCAGTGCATTTGATTGTGTACTGTGATTTTTATGACATAACAGCCGCCTGTGAGCGTCACATATCTGGACGCATTTCGATTTTTAATGTTTTATTTATGACAAACCGTTGTATAATGTGCTAAACTCTATTCACTAAGATGACAACTTGGTGTGAGGTCACAACTCAAACACATTTTGTAACAAAAAATTTTGTAGGTCTGAAGCTAAAAACAAAGGCTGTCGAAACCAGTTGTTATAAATAAAGAAATATTTATGCGATCTTGGCTTTAGAACGTTTTTGCCAAGTAAAACAGATCGCTCATTCTGATTTCCCAACACGAGAAAATTCAATCTGGTTAACACATGTTTTTGTGTATTTTCCCCTAGAAAACGAAGTTTTTTCCTCCGAAAATTCAAACTGAGCGTACACTAGCATTCGGTATGTTAAGCTGATTGTTAAGTTAGGTACTTGATATCTCTCCCACAATCGAAACGAAAACATCGTTACGTCACTGGCTGGCAGTTATCTCTCAAAATTAGTTAGTGTAACCTACTGCGTATAACAAAGCGAAAATCCCTATTAATGTACGAGTACAAAATAAATGTCCAGTCTTTGGAAGCGGTAACATCCGTCAAGTATCGAAGTGTGACTATTCGAAATGATCTCAAATGGTACGATCAGATTACACAAGTAACGGGTATGGAGAACTCCGATTTCAGTTTATTGGTAGAATCCTGAAGCGATGCAGTCCTTCAACAAAGGAAATTGCTTACAATACTTTAGTTCGTCCAGTCTTAGAGTATTGTTCGTCTGTATGGGATACTTACCAGTTGGGTCTGATTCAAGAGATTGAGAAGGACCAAAGAAGAGCGGCAAAATTCGTGACTGGTACATTTAGCCATCGCGAGAGCGTTACAAATCTCATAGAAAGTTTGAAGTGGGACACACTTGCAGGTAGATGACGCGCTAAACGGAAGGGGCTGCTTACTAAATTCCAAAATCCGATCTCCGCCGAGGATGTTCTAACAACCCTACCACAAAAAAGGTCAAAATTTAATAATGATTGTGATGTTGCTCACGCTCCTAAATACTGCATTTTCGGGCAACAACAAAGTTATTATGTGGCAGGTGTCATTAGAGCACAGTTAATAAAGTCATTTCATGTAATAATGAATAAACTAGGCACTCATCTTTTCATGTTTCCCACGGTGGTCTCGTAAAATCATGGCTCAATCGTCGAAAATCTAGGTGGTGATGATTCCAAGCTCGGATGCAAAGAGGCCTAGGTTTTATTCTGATATATTCAAAAGTTTAATAGATGTGTTTCACAAACCATTCTTGAAGATTAAACCTTTGAAAGTTAGCACAATGGAGATGTAAAAAAATGATCAGCACTCCGAATTTAAGTTACACTTCCTTTTTATTGCTTTTGTTTCAGTATCACGTAACACACAAAACATCACTTCACAATACAAAACATACTTGAAAATATCTTCCTCACTGTTAAAGTTCACATTTTATAAGCTGACTACAATATGCGTCTGTTCATCATGATGTCCAAGACTTGACTTTCTCAAGGTCCGACTCTCTAACTCTAACTGTAACTAATAATCGCTTACGCGCCCAAAAATCGGAGCTACAAGTACGTCATAGATCATAATGACAAAAGAAAGAATACACACAAGAATAATATCATTGCAATATAAACATATCGATGTATCAAAAATGAAATCAAATCTGAATGTTGTCTCAGAAATATGTTAACTACTTAACAGAAACACAGTAGAATATTGCTTGTATCGAGAGGTTGAGTTGAGGTGCCGTAATGGTTACGTAATTCAAGTACCATTACAATATAGAACATATATTATTAGCACCAACTCTCAAATCGCGCATTGATCACCATTCAAAGATAAGGGAAATTAGAGCTCGTACTGAGGTGTTCAGACAGTCGTTTTTCACTCGCGCGATCCGCAAGTGGAACAGAATGGCGGGGGGGGGGGGGGGGGGGGATATGACTCTGGTGCGAATAGTGTCCTCCAGCACACAGCGCTTGGTGGCTAGCGGAGTATATATGTAGATGTAGATACAAATCAGCTACTCCCAAAACTTCCCGTGGTCGCTCGCGACAGGCGTTCCAATACACTCGTGGAGGTCAGAGCGAGGACGGCTAGTCGTAAGGTTTTATCCAAATTCCTAGCGTCGGAGCGCTCCGCGGTTGATGATAAAAATTGTAGTCGGGACGCAGATGAGTGTTTAGTGAGTGTATAAATGCAAATAGGTGTGAGGGGTGGGCGCTGGGCGCTAGGCGGTGCAGGCTGGCGGCGCGGCTCGGCTGTGCTGCTCGCTGGCAGCGCGGCGCGCGGACATTCACCCCGGGCCGGCCCCGGTCTTTGACCCGCGGACATCTCCACAGCCCGCGCTGCGCTGCCCGCGCCCGAGCCCGCTACCGTTACTTCTCCGGCGTGCGCACAGCCGCGCGCCTACGGCCGCTCGCTTTGCACTCGCAGACTCCGCGCCAAATCCGCTCCCTACGAGGCGTTTCTCTCCAGCTTTTATGCAATACGGCGCCATCGCGTGCAACTGCACCTAAGACGACCGGCGCACGCTACAGTCCAATATTAAGCTGTATCTGCGAATGGTTCGACTCTACTACAATACGTGAAATGAATCCTATTTTTGCCTCAGATACCCAACGCTCGCATCCTCTTTCACAAAGTAGTCGCCTTCGACATCTATATGACAACTCTGCAATTCACACCGAAGTGCCTGTCAGAGGGTTCGTCCATCCACCTTCAGACTAGTCCTCTACTGTTTGTAATAGTTCTTTATTTACGTGAGCATTACGGCACTACAACCCCAGTTCTCGATACCAATAATATCGAACAGCTTTTCTGCGAAGTAAGAGACATATTTTTGTGACAATAGTCACATTTGGTTTTATTAATCTATAGGTACTCCGATGTATCGATATATTACAGTGATATGGTTCGTGTGTGTATTCATTTCTGTGAGACTGTCATAATCTTTGACTTACTTGTAATCGTTTTGGGCGTAAATGCGCACAGAGCACTCTTAGTTTCACTTTGCAGTAGTTATGTTATTATTTCGCTTTGTAAAAGAACAGTCAAGTCTTGCGTTTGGTTAAAGTGGAAATTAAATATTTGAAGATTGATACAAAACTGTTTTCTTGATGATGTGACAACTAAGAAGAAGTATATGTGAATTTACAAGAAGTTTGTTAAAAATGTGGATCGTGAATACAAAGTCAAAAATTATTTCTACCATGCTATTATTCTGATCTGGGATTGTTTGATCATTAAGAATTTCCTGAAAAATGCATTTGTTAGGTCTTCAAATATTGCTAAAATACAGATCCGGACCTTCTAGCAGCCAAAGTGGAATCACCCTAGAATCAACAAGATGAGCCGTAACGACTTCGACGAAATCTACGTGGGAATCCATTCAAGACTAGTGCCAAATTAATGACTTCTTTACAGTGACCTCATTATTTCGATTCTGACGATACCATCCACAGTCAATAGATTTGTTGTTGCCCGATAAAGCGAACATATGCTACGTGAGCAACATTATTCATCTGATTTCTAATCTACTTTGCAAGTGGTGGTATTGTTAGATGTTCCACTCACGAACATCGCGCGGGAACAAAAATGAACACTTAAATCTTTCATGCGAGATCGGATTCATTTTATACGACCATCATTTCTCCCTATACACTGAGGTCACAAAAGTCGTGCGATAGCGATATGTTCATATACAAATGGCAGTAGTATCGCGTACACAAGGTATAAAAGGGCAGTAAATTCGCGTAACTGTCATCAGATGATTCATGTATTCAATCTGTATATTGAGCAAGCAGTAAAGGAAACAAAAGAAAAGTTCGGAATATGTATTAAAATCCATGGAGAAGAAATAAAAACCTTGAGTTTCGCCGATGACATTGTAATTCTGTCAGAGACAGCAAAGGACTTGGAAGAGCAGTTGAACGGAACGGACAGTGTCTTGAAAGGAGGATATAAGATGAACATCAATAAAAGCAAAACGAGGATAATGGAATGTAGTCGAATTAAGTCGGGTGATGCTGAGGGAATTAGATTAGGAAATGAGACACGTAAAGTAGTAAAGGAGTTTTGATATTTGGGGAGCAAAATAACTGATGATGGTCGAAGTAGAGAGGATATAAAATGTAGACTGGCAATGGCAAGGAAAGCGTTTCTGAAGAAGAGTAATTTGTTAACATCGAGTATTGATTTAAGTGTCAGGAAGTCGTTTCTGAAAGTATTTGTATTGAGTGTACCCATGTATGGAAGTGAAACATGGACGATAAATAGTTAAGACAAGAAGAGAATAGAAGCTTTCGAAATGTGGTGACACAGAAAAATGCTGAAGATTAGATGGGTAAATCACATAACTAATGAGGAGGTATTGATTAGAACTGGGGAGAAGAGGAGTTTGTGGCACAACTTGACTAGAAGAAGGGATCGGTTGGTAGGACATGTTCTGAGGCATCAAGGGATCACCAGTTTAGTACTGGAGGGCAGCGTGGAGGGTAAAAACTGTAGAGGGAGACCAAGAGATGAATACACTAAGCAGATTCAGAAGGATGTAGGCTGCAGTACGTACTGGGAGATGAAGAAGCTTGCACAGGATACAGTAGCGGAGAGCTGCATCAAACCAGTCTCAGGACTGAAGACCACAACATAACAACAACATGATTCATGTATAAATGTTTCCGACTTGATTATGGCTGCACGACGGGAATTAACAGACGTTGAACGCGGAATGGTAATTGGAGCTAGACGCATGGGACATTCCATTTCAGAAATCGATAGGAAATTCAATATTCCGAGATAAACAGTGTCAAGACTGTGCCGAAATACCAAATTTCAGATATTACTTCTCAGCACGGACAGTGGCCGACGACCTTCACTTCATGAGCCGCGAGGTGCGGCGTTTGTGTGGAGTTGTCAGTGCTAACAGACAAGCAACACTGCGTGAAATAACCGCAGAAATCGATGTGAGACGCACGACGCACGTATCCGTTAGGACAGTGCGGCGAAATGTGGCGTTAATGGGCTGCGGCAGCAGAAGACCGACGCGAGTGCTTTTGCTAGCAGCACGACATCGCCTGCAGCGCCTCTCCTGGGATCGTGACCTTGTCGGTTGGTAAGAACTGACGGTAGGGTTCGAGACCACTTGCAGCCATTGATGGAAGTCATGTTCCCAAACAACGATGGAATTCTTATGGATGACAGTGTGCTATGGCACCCACTCTTTTCGCAATTGGTTTGAAGAACATTCTTGACAGTTGGTTTGGCCACCCGGATCACCCGACACGAATCCCATCGGACATTTATGGGACATTATCCAGAGGTCAATTCGTGCACAAAATCCTGCACCGGCAACGCTTTCGCAATTATGGTTTGCTATACTGGCAACGTTGCTTTATACTTCTGCAGGGGACTTCCAACGATTTGTTGAGTCCATGCCACGTCGAATGCTGCACTACGCCGTGCAAAACTAAGTCCGACACGATATTAGGAGGTATCCCATGACTTTAGTCACCTCATTGTATAAGTGGGCGAGAGCAAAATATTTTCCCTTTCAAAATGGTTCAAATGGCTCTGAGCACTATGGGACTTAACTGCTGTGGTCTTCAGTCCCCTAGAACTTAGAACTACTTAAACCTAACTAACCTAAGGACATCACAC
The DNA here is from genome assembly GCF_021461385.2 of Schistocerca piceifrons. Classification (NCBI taxonomy): domain Eukaryota; kingdom Metazoa; phylum Arthropoda; class Insecta; order Orthoptera; family Acrididae; genus Schistocerca; species Schistocerca piceifrons. The sequence goes on from NC_060149.1 coordinate 271,538,198, forward strand.
ACATCCATGCCCGAGGCAGGATTCGAACCTGCGACCGTAGCAGTCACGCGGCTCCAGACTTTAGCTCCTAGAACCACACGGCCACTCCGGCCGGATTTCCCTTTCAGAGAAGAAAGTTGGTGATTGAAATTTCGTGCAAAGATCTCACCGCAACGAAAAACGCCTTTGTTTTAATGACTGCTACCCTAATTCGCGTGTCATATCCGCGACACTCTCTCCGAAATTCGCGATAATACAAAACGAGCTGTCATTCTTTAAAGATTTTCCATGTCCTCCATCAATCCTATCTGACAAAAGATCCCATACTGCGCAGCAATGCTCCAGAAGAAGGCGAACTTGTGTTGTGTAGGCAGCTTCTTTAGTAGACTTGGTGCATCTTACACGTGTTCTGCCTGTAAAACGCACTCTTTTATTTCGCCTTTCGCACAGTATTTTCTATGTGATCGTTCCAGTTTAAGTTTATAGTAAATGTAATCCCTAGGTATTTAGTTCAATTAACAGCCTTTAGAAATGTGTGATTAATCGTGTAACCGGAATTTAACACATCCCTTGTAGTACTCATGCCGATGACTTAACGCTTTCAATTACTTCTAAATAATGGAAAGCGTGAAGTCATCCGCATGAGTACTAAAAGGAAAATGTTAAATTCCGGTTACACGATTAATCACACATTTCTAAAGGCTGTCAATTGAGCTAAATACCTAGAGATTACAATTACTATTAACTTAAATTGGAACGACCACATAGAAAATACTGTGCAGAAGGCGAAATAAAAGGGTGCGTTTTACATGCAGAACACGTGTATGATACACCAAGTCTACTAGCTGCCTACACTACGCCACTTTCCGCACCATACAAATACCTTTTACAAATTATTTTGCATTTGGTTTAATATGCTGTCCTTGGTTCAATGGCTTTAGGTGAAAACACAAAGGTGACACTCGAAGAAGCATTTCAAGTGGAAACGTGAGGGCGGTTTTTTTTTCAGCTACCTTTGTGCTGTAGCTGTCACCCAAGACGATAACCACGACCAAAGAATGAACGAGGAGGAATGACCTGAGATGACCCCTCCCGGAGTATGGACAGCCTTACAGAGATATGAGAATCATCTGATGTCGCCACAAAGCATCTCTGTTGCTAAGTGTCGATGAGGAGGTACTTTTCCTCCGATGTCTGTCCCATTGGGTTTTCTTGGGGGAAATCTCTAAAGATTTATAATCAGCATTTAGTGGGCAACTGGGGAAATGCTTGGCTAAATAAGCAGTGATACAGACGCACGAGTTGCCAAAACTGTGCCGAGTCCAAAGCCTTGTTCTAAGCTATGAGCCACAAAGTTTTACTTATTTACTTTACTGACGGGAATAAATCATTCACTGAAATCATGTGATCAGTTTGAGAAGTAACCATAACGATTCATCAGAAAAGATAGATTAACGTAGCGATTCGCCAGTCTGAGAAAGGGTAAGGCAATAAGGTTGGAGGAAAGGGAAAAAAGAGGATTTAACATCATGTCAAAAACGAGTCCATTAGAGCCGAACATATAGCTGATTTGGGCAAAGGTGGCGGTGGATACAGGTCGTGATGTGGTTGAAGGAACCGTTCTGGAATCCACTGTAAATGTTTTAGAGAAAGACGGATATCGTGGAACTGGATCTTAAACTCACTCCTTCAGAAAGCGGGCGGAGTGCCTTAAAACTGAGCCACTTCGTCTCAATGTTGTTACCTCCAGTTCAAGGCAATAACATGTCAACTGAATTATTTCCGCTGCTGGATTTCTGTAGTGCAGCCATTCCGGCTACACGCTAAAGTAGGAAAAGGATTTAGTGAAAACAGACAGTCAAAAATTTAGCTGAAGAAAAAACGAGTGTACTGTAGAAAGTGCTATCATGCTTGGAGAGACGTTCGGAGCTGATGGAGAGACTTGGAATTCGGAAGGTTCAAACGAAAGTCGTCAGAACAGAAGTCAACTAGCGACCCGGCCCAGATTCGCAACGCAGAGATCTAAATTTTTACGGCCAGACGACTTGTCACGCGTAGCCCTAATACACTGAAGCTCCAAAGGAACCGGTATAGGCATGCGTATTCAATACAGGGATATATAAACAACATGAATACGGCGCTGCGGTCGGCAATCCTGTATAAGACAACAGGTGTCTGGCGCAGTTGTTAGATCGGTTACTGCTGCTACATTGGCAGGTTATTAAGACTTAAGTGACTTTGAACGTGGTGTTATAGTCGACGCACGAGCGATGGAACACAGCGTCTCAGAGGTAGGGATGAAGTGGGGATTTTCCCGTATGACAATTTCACTAGTGTACCGTGAATATCAGGAATCTGGTAAAACATCAAATCTCCGACATCGTTGCGGTCGGAAAACGATCCTGCAAGAACGGGACCAACGGTGACTGAAGAGAATCAATCAACGTGACAGAAGTGCAACCCTTCCGCAAATTGCTGCAGAACTCAATGCTGGACCATCAACAAGAGTCAGTATGCGAAACATTCAACGAAACATCATCGATATGGGCTTTCGAAGCCGAAAGTCCACTCATGTACCCTTGATGACTGTACGACACAAAGCCTTACGCCTCGCCCGGGCCCATCAACACCTACATTGGACTGTTGACTGGAAACGTGTTACCTGATATGACGAGTCTCGTTTGAAATTGTATCCACCGGATAGATGTGTATGGGTATGGAGACAACGTCATGAATCCATGGACCCTGCGTATCAGCAAGGGACTGTTCAAGCTAGTGGAGACTCTGTAATGGTGTGGGACGTGTGCAGCTGGAGTGATATGGGACCCCTGATACGTTTACGACTCTGACAGGTGACACGTATGTAAGCATCCTGTCTGATCACCTGCATCCATTCGTGTCCATTGTGCATTCCGACGGATTTGGGCAATTTCAGCAGAACAATGTGACACCCCACATGTCCAGAACTGCTACAGAGTAGCTCCAGGAACTCTCTTCTGGGTTTAAACACTTCCGCCGGCCGCCAAACTCCCCAGACATGAACAATATTGAGCATATCCTAGACGCCTTGCAACGTTCTCTTCAGAAGAGATCTCCACCCTCTCGTACTCTTACGGATTTATGGACAGCCCTGCAGGATTCATGGTGTCAGTTTCCTCCAGCACTACTTCAGATATTAGTCGAGTGCATGCCACGTCGTGTCGCGGCACTTCAAGTGCTTGCGGGGACCCTACACGATATTAGGCAGACGTACTAGTTTCTTTGGCTTTTCAGTGTATTAGTAAAAAATGTATCAAAATCCCTGCAGTAGCTCCTGAGATTAGCCTTCACATACTGACCTAAAAACGAGACGGAGGACTTTAATTTAGTAAAATGTACACGTACTAATTTCAGAAAGAAGGTATACTATGTGATCAAAAGTTTCCGGACACCCCCAGAAACATATGTTTTTCATATTAGGTGCATGTGCTGTCACCTACTGCCAGGTACTCCATATAAGCGACCTCAGTAGTCATTAGACATCGTGAGAGAGCAGAATGGGGCCCTCCGCGGAACTCACGGTCTTCGAACGTGATCAGGTGATTGGGTGTCACTTGCGTCATACGTCTGTACGCGAGATTTTCACACTCCTAAACATCCCTAGGTCCACTATTTACGATGTGATAGTGGTGGAAACGTGAAGGGACACGTACAGCACAAAAGCGTAAAGGCCGACTTCGTCTGTTGACTGAAAGAGACCGCCGACAGTTGAAGAGGGTCGTAATGTGTAATAGGCAGACTTCTATCCAGACCACCACACAGGAATTCCAAATTGCATCAGGATCCACTACAAGTACTATGGCAGTTAGGCGGGAAGTGAGAAAACTTGGCTGCTCATAAGTCACACATCGCGGCAGTCAGTGCCAAACGATGCCTCGCTTGGTATAAGGGGCGTAAATATTGGACATTGAGCAGTGGAAAAACGTTGTGTGGAGTGACGGACGAATCACTGTACACAATGTGGCGATCCGATGGCAGGGTGCGGGTATGGCGAATGCCCATTGAGCGTCATGTGCCAGGGTGTGCAGTGTCAACAGTAACATTCGGAGGCGGTGGTGTTATGGTGTGGTCGTGTTTTTCATGGAGGGGGGGGGGGGGGGAGGAGGCTTGCACTCCTTGTTGTTTTGCGTGGCACTATCACAGCACAGGCCTACATTGATGTTTTAACCACCTTCTTGCTTCCTGATATTGAAGAGCAATTCGGGGATCCATTTAAGCATAATATGGTGTCTTTTTCACTACGTGTTATTACTGGAGTTTTCTTGCAGCAGTAGACTGATGTCATATCTTGAACAAAATGAGAAATCAGCCACTTGGTGCGAAAGGCTGGAATCAGTAATATTTTTTGCGGTAGTTGCAGGACTTACAGAAGCTGTATTGAGGATTATGTTAACCCACGACTCACGAGGAACAGCGGTGCTGGCTACCATTATTGATAACATGTACTAGCAACAACATTGAAAACAAGTATCAGCGATTGCCACTAAGACATGTTTTTAGTTGCTTTCGCATCTGCGTCGCTATCGAGGCGTCGTGGATATGCCAGGGAATATCAAAGATTTGTGGAAATACCTTACAGCACAGAAGAGAAAGAAATGATCTCATGCTTCCATACTGGCACACGAAATGTGGTTTTAAACCTGCGGAAAATGATTGTCTGAATCAACCAGCAAGGAAGGACGGAAGGTTAGGGTTCAACAACTCGTCGACGAAGTTGTTATAGACGGAACGCATATTCAAATTGAACAAGGATGTGAAAACAAATCGGCAGTTTCTTTTTTGAAGGAATCGTGTCTGCACTCGCCTAAAGCAATTTAGGGAAACCACGGAAAACAGCATGGCAGGAATCGGAATCCCGCTCCTCCTAAATGCGAATCCAGCGTAAATTACCCACTGTGCCACCTTGTTCGGTAAATCATGGAGTAGTTATTGCTTTTTTCTCGTCGGTTACTACGTTATTATTATGGTGGCTCATGTTTCGGGTATGTGACTCCAACTCTGTGTCTGTCTATATTACTTTTGTTGTTTTCACACACCACTTGAAACAGGTGACAGCCAAAATGTGTCTGCTTGCCATAAAACACGTATATCTATTTATGAGAGACCAATGACTACCATCATCTCTCCTAGCAAGAAATAGACCGATTTCAAATACGATTGTCGACATGGGAAGCAGACGAAACTAAGCGCTGGCTCTGTTATTAAAGAACTGCAGTCTTCAGCAAGGTGCTACCTTAAAGAAGTGCCAGTTGTACCTAATGCGGAGCCAGGAATTCAGTATAAGGTAAAGAATGCTTGTATTTTTCCATTAGCGATAGTTTAAGATGGTAGTCATTCTACTAGCGGTGAGGAACTAACTTTATTTGGCTGCATTATAGTACGAGTGGGTCCACGTGTTGTCGAGGTTGTTTAGAATACGCTGCAGAAGTTTCGCTGGAAAGCCCTTACACATCCTCCTTACAGTCACGATCTCTCCCCATGCGATTCACATATCTTTGGAGCCTGATGAAAGACATTCCTGACTGTCAGTTTGCTTCGGACGAAGAGGTGCAGGCCTGGGTACATCACGGTTCCTCAGACAACCGGAAATGTTCTTTCATGAAGGCACTGACCGTCTTGTCTCACTGTGGGATAAATGTATTAACAGTTATGGCGGTTATTTTTGAAATAATAGATAGTTTGTTTCTTTTCTCTCTACCTATTTCGTTTTCATTTGACTGCCTTTCTGATAGTTGACTTCGTTCCGTTATAAGAAAAGTTAACGGACTAGGCTACGCCGCAAGTAAATATCCAATTTCAAAATACAGTTCTAAAGATATGAAGTATAGTAATTTGCTGTACGAGAGAGATTATTTATACTTACATATCTGAAAGAGATTCTCGTCATCATCGTACATCATTTCAAACAAGCGGATAGTATAACACAGACAGCAGAATATGAGAACCGGAGACTAGTTTATTGGTATAGTATTATGACAGTATAGTTCCTCCCAGGCCGGCAGATGTGGCCGTGCGGTTCTGGCGCTTCAGTCTGGAACCGCGTGACCGCTACGGTCGCAGGTTCGAATCCTGCCTCGGGCATGGATGTGTGTGCTGTCCTTAGGTTAGTTAGGTTTAAGTAGTTCTAGGGGAGTGATGACCATAGATGTTAAGTCCCATAGTGCCCAGAGCCATTTGAACCATTTGAAGTTCCTTCCAGGAGATAATAAATAACCTCGCTTTATCCACTTTCCACACTGCTAGCGTGGATACGTCTCAGCTGGGCCACAACGTACAAATAGAGAAAATGTGCAAGGTTCAAATACTATCTCAAGCGATTAAAAGAGGAGAACGATGAAAAAAATGGTAAGCTTATTGAACAAAAAAGGAAACTTTTCTGGATTCAACATGACAAATAAAAGAACGATAGAAGCAATTTACCAATGCTTCTAATTTATCACTTATCCGAATTCTGCAGACAACGTAAGGAAATTCGTATATGTGTAACAACCTAAGGTATCTTCCACAGACGATACAATCATAAGATCTCAGAGATGTAAAGGAAACCGGTTTTATAGACAGCCTGCTGTGGACTGAAAATACTGTGGAGTATCCGAAACTCGCTTACGTGGAATGCTGGTGCTGCAGACGAGCAGATATTCACGCTGGACTTCTGTATCAGGCGACTAAGCAAGCAGCTAACTTGTCGACGCGTAACAATCAGGAATTCAATTGTGCTAACCGCTGGTCTGCATCACAGGGTTTATGTGCGAAACGAGTTCTAGCATCTGTTCCTCTGACTTCAGAACAGTTGCTGATATAACAAATTTTCTTTTATGAAGGTGTTCATTTACGGCATTACGCCAACCAGCAGCTTGGTGTCGACTGTGTAATTAACTGCAAATTTCGTGTAATATTTCACCATGTTATGCAGTCGATGTTTGTAAGATGTATAAAAGCCTCTGGGGCGAATCTTACAATAAGCGCTTGTGTGTGTGTGTGTGTGTGTGTGTGTGTGTGTGTGTGTGTGTGTGTGTGTGTGCGCGAGCACAGATGACTGGAAAATAATTTCCCAAAAACGGATTGTAAGATGTGCCTACATTAACTAGAAAACTGTCAACCAAGTACTAAGAATGGCAAAGTAACATATATTATCTCTTTTTTTTTTACTTTGTTCGTTGTTCTATCTATTACTGTGGTTGAGGAATCCTTGTGTTAGCGTTTCTGTTTTTGGCCATCTGCTCTCGTACCAAGCCATAGCACTTACTTACGAAAAGCGAACTCTGATATGCTAGCTTAGGTTAATAATGAGACGCATTAAGCATCCTCATTACTTCCGAAGTCTTGTTAGCCGTCTAGAGCGACCAAAGATTGCAGTACATCTTGCCATAATGAAATTGCTTGCTCTAACCTAAAAGTATTCTATACTTTTCTTCGGTTCGTCGTAATTCTCGCACTGATCACTCATCTTCACTTTGATCTGTATACTAGGTCCCTCATTCCTAGGCCTATAGCGCCAATCTTGCCCCTGCAGCGAACAGTTCGTTTTGCGCAAGCTTTATCAAGCTCATAATTCTTCTCTTTTCGTTAGTTGTTGCCTTAATCTCGACACCCATAACATACTCACGCTTCAGATAAAAAAATTTGCTAGAAATGAGCTGTAGTTCGAAGACGATTAGGAGATAAACTCTGTAATGGTTAGCACAAACAGAACTGAGCCAACGCCTTTTTGAACACTAGAGCCCTTGAATTATACCTCCTATAGTAACATAAAAGAAAAAGTGTCTTTCTTACAACCGGTAAATGAAGTTTATTTTATTCGTATTGAACCGGCCGCTACGGTCGCAGGTTCGAATCCTGCCTCGGGCATAGATGTGTGTGATGTCCTTAGGTTGGTTAGGTTTCAGTCATTATAAGTCTACGGGACTGATGACCTCAGATGTTAAGTCCCACAGTGCTTAGAGCCATCTGAACCATTTTTGCTATTGCGAAAGATCTACAGAATGCAGTATACAAATGTGGACACATTCCTCTGTTATTGTCCACGGACACAGAATGCAGTGAACACACCTTAGCGTTGTTATTGCAAACCTTATTCCCAGTTCTGGGTAAGTGCAAAGCGAATATTATTTCTGATGGAACCAGTTTGTAATTTGATAAGTTTATGAAATGCCTTTACATTGTAGTTTTATCTTTTCATATACCAGCACTACGCAAGCCTATTATTCCACATGGGGAGAGACAGATGTGATCTGTTATCACGGCCTGCAAAATAGAAGCTACCGTCGAGACCGTGTCCCGTACGCTGCAAATATCCAGAACGCGGTGACCAGCCTGGAGTTTTCCAGAGAGTGCGTGACTCCCTAAGACGTCGACCGGCCGGAGTGGCCGTGCGGTTCTAGGCGCTACAGTCTGGAACCGAGCGACCGCTACGGTCGCAGCTTCGAATCCTGCCTCGGGCATGGATGTGTGTGATGTGCTTAGGTTAGTTAGGTTTAATTAGTTCTAAGTTCTAGGCGACTGATGACCTCAGAAATTAAGTCCCATAGTGCTCAGAGCCATTTGAACCATTTTCTTACAGCGCAAAGTAACCGTGGAATTTAGTGTTTGACAGAAATTTCAGGATTGTACTTCAGCTTGTTCCTGAGTAAAAGGGACCTTAACAAACGGACAGCAAAGTGTTTCTACGGGATTCCGTTATTCGCCAAGAATCATTGACTGGAGACGCAGCATACCTTGAAATGAAGTCCCATGCTACTTGAAAGAGTGAAGGGGATCGATGTGGGAGACCCGCACAGCCGTACTAGGCAAGGTCCTAATGCTGGTGGCTTGCCGTTGCCTTCCTCCAACCGTAATGGGGATGAATGATGATTATGAAGACGACACAACACCACCCAGTCATCTCGGGGCAGGTAAAAAATCCCTGATCCCGGCGGGAATCGAACCCGGGACCACGTGCTCGGGAAGTGAGAACGCTACCGCGAGACCACGAGCACAGACCATTATACATTACAGATTGTAATTCGATGCAAAAGCGTTTATTTACCTGCAAACAGCGGTACTATGCAACATTATTATGCTGCTCCTATGCGTTTCGACTACCCATGAAGGTCAATTTTTCTGTTCCTTTATCTGATGACCTCAGAAGTTAAGTCGCATAGTGCTCAGAGCCATTTGCACCATTTTTGAACCCTAAGATGTCAGACAAATGCATGGCTTAATATAAACGGACTCTACATAGAATACCTCCTAACTCACAAGTGCAGGTCGTATGTATTAGCAAGCATTAATGTTTCGCAGTAACCGGATAATGAGTTCTTATTTGTTTATTCATTTGTTCACTGCATGCTGTAGGTTGTTCGTAATAGCAAAGAGCTTGCAGTAGAATTGATGTTTTTCACAGCAGTGAAGATAAGCAAGTGATAATACCTTTTAAGGTATGCATTTTAGAGTCCACATTTACGGCACATTTTTGTCCTGTTTTGGTCGATACTACCATCTCTCAAAATATGGAATACTTCCTTTTAACAGCATGTATTGTGAAAAGTAATGGTCCCACAACAAACACTTGGGTATGGCAGAAGTTACTTTTACGTCTGGAGATTTCCCTCCTTACGAGGCGCATTCAAGTTCTAAGGCCTCCGATTTTTTTTCTCCGGACTGGAAAGAGATAGAAAGATGCGCATTGTTTTAAAATGAGGCCGCGTTCATTGTCAATACGTCCCAGAAATGGCAGCACCGTACGGCAGATTGAATTTTACCGCCAGCGGCGAGAATGAGAACTGTTTTAAATACTTAAAATGGCGACGTTTTCCTTACTTGAACAGCATGCAATCATTCGTTTTCTGAATTTGCGTGGTGTGAAACTAATTGAAATTCATCGACAGTTGAAGGAGACATGTGGTGATGGAGTTATGGATGTGTCGAAAGTGCGTTCGTGGGTGCGACAGTTTAATGAAGGCAGACTATCGTGTGACAACAAACCGAAACAACCTCGGGCTCGCACAAGCCGGTCTGACGACATGATCGAGAAAGTTGAGAGAATTGTTTTGGGGGATCGCCGAATGACTGTTGAACAGATCGCCTCCAGAGTTGGCATTTCTGTGGGTTCTGTGCACACAATCCTGCATGACGACCTGAAAATGCGAAAAGTGTCATCCAGGTGGGTGCCACGAATGCTGACAGACGACCACATGGCTGCCCGTGTGGCATGTTGCCAAGCAATGTTGACGCGCAACGACAGCACGAATGGGACTTCCTTTTCGTTGGTTGTGACAATGGATGAGACGTGGATGCCATTTTTCAATCCAGAAACAAAGCGCCAGTCAGCTCAATGGAAGCACACAGATTCATTGCCACCAAAAAAATTTCGGGTAACCGCCAGTGCTGAAAAAATGATGGTGTCCATGTTCTGGGACAGCGAGGGTGTAATCCTTACCCATTGCGTTCCAAAGGGCACTACGGTAACAGGTGCATCCTACGAAAATGTTTTGAAGAACAAATTCCTTCCTGCACTGCAACAAAAACGTCCGGGAAGGGCTGCGCGTGTGCTGTTTCACCAAGACAACGCACCCGCACATCGAGCTAACGTTACGCAACAGTTTCTTCGTGATAACAACTTTGAAGTGATTACTCATGCTCCCTACTCACCTGACCTGGCTGCTAGTGACTTTTGGCTTTTTCCAACGATGAAAGACACTCTCCGTTGCCGCATATTCACCAGCCGTGCTGCTATTGCCTCAGCGATTTTCCAGTGGTCAAAACAGACTCCTAAAGAAGCCTTGGCCGCTGCCATGGAATCATGGCGTCAGCGTTGTGAAAAATGTGTACGTCTGCAGGGCGATTAAGTCGAGAAGTAACGCCAGTTTCATCGATTTCGGGTGAGTAGTTAATTAGAAAAAAATCGGAGGCCTTAGAACATGAATGCACCTCGTACTTTGTAGTAACTACAATGGAGATTTTCCTGCAACGACCTAGCTACCGTCAGGTATGTGAGCTCGTTCCTGTGACAACAGACCAGCATTTATGTTGTTTGAGAACGGAGCACTGAGGTGGTGAGTGCAGGGATGCGGTGGTACAGCGGGACCGGCCGGGTAACGTACAGTACGTCAGGAGTGAGCGTGAAAGTTGCGGCCCACTTTCTCTGCAGGACTTTCACTCGGCTCGACTTTCACGCGGTCGGCGGCTGCAGGGCCCATCCGAAAGCCCGGCGCACGCTCTGCCCGCCACCACTCGGCCTTCCATTTCCTCGGATTAACTAATTAACGGCGTCGCACGGGAATGTGCCACGCGCACCGGAACACTTCCTTACGACGCGACTGACTGCATCTATTGCGACACTCTGGTGCCTGTCTATTGCTATGCTTCCCGGCTAGCTTACGCCTTCTTCTTCTTCTTCTTCTTCTTCTTCTTCAGTTGCCGTGTCTCTTCAGAGGTTGGCTATAGTAATGGTTTTTCCCACAATTTTTCCGGTGGCAGAATATTAGAATAATTAGAAACTTATACTGGCAACAAATCGCTAGTACCAGTGGCGACGGAGAAATATCAGAAGATAATAAGACAATGCGAGGAATAAGACAAGCTCTGTTCTGTTCCCACTCCTATTTAAGTTCAAAATGGTTCAAATGGCTCTGAGCACTATGCAACTCAACTTCTGAGGTCATCAGTCGCCTAGAACTTAGAACTAATTAAACCTAAGGACATCACACACATCCATGCCCGAGAATTCGAACCTGCGACCGTAGCGGTCGCTCGGCTCCAGACTGTAGCGCCTAGAACCGCACGGCCACTCCGGCTGGCCCTATTTAAGCGTTATTTGGAGAAAACCTTCAGGCAAGCTATATCAAATATAGAAATAGTTATAAAAGTTGTTGGAAATAGTTTAATAATAGAAGCTATGTTGCCGACACACTACTACTGGTGGAAAATGCACTATAGCTAAAGACTCTATCTGAAGAAATCAATAGAGTCAGCAACGACTTTAGCCTCAAAATGAATTTCAGCAAAATCACATGAATATTAGCAAAATCCCGAAGATCTCATCAGGTATTACCATTAATACCGCACCCATTGAAAGAGTCTCACAATATAAATATCTCGGCACTTGGATTAATGATGAAGTCGCTCAGACCCTGGAAATCAACAACAGAATTGAACAAGTTAGAACTGCTCTTTTTAGATGGTGTTGTTTTTTTAAAAAAATCGTTATTTAAACTAGCAACCAAGAGTCTGAATGACTAAATATCGTCTAATCCCAGTACTCTTATATCGAAACGACGTGGACGCTTAACAAAGCAAAAATGAAGATGACTGAGGCATTTGAAATGAGGCTGTATCGACGAGTGTTAAAAATATCTTGGACACAAGCATTTAGCAATGACGACGTTCTAAGTGAATCAATAAGGACAAGAATTTAGAGAACACAATCAAAACCAGAAAACTAGAGGGGATTTGCCATATCACGAGAGGAAAATAATACAATATTCTGGCTGATAAATGGATGGAAACATCATATTCCTGATATCCATAAAATCATGAGTTATTTCACGATTATTATCACATACACACACATACACGCGCGGGCACACACCTGATGCCTGTGGAGCAAAAACAAACCGACATGGCTCTTGCATATCGATCATGTAAAACTACGGAACGCTACAAGAATTTTTAATCTTGTTCTCAGGTTAAACAACGAGGTTACGCTGTTATTGGACCGCACGTTAGTTTGAATACCCTTGCTTTCGGTCTTTTGAACTGACTTATCCAGCAACTTATAGAGAGACCTACTGTTCAATGAGGACTCTGAATCACGATGCAGCTCGTCATTTTTCACGTTAACAAACATGTCCATAGGCTAACGAGGTGGTTACAGACAGAAAAATCCTGACTAGGGATCGAACACGAAACCTTGGTATCTGCAGTTCCAAGCACACAACTTTTCGTTGTAACTCTGAAGTCATTTGTAAAAATGGTTTATCCTACGCAAGAGCCCGATAACTTGATTGATTTGGACAACTTTCTTCAAGTTAACAATACTTCTCTTGATCGCGGATGTGTCAGAAAATTATTCAGTTTATAGATCTGTACAGTAATAAATAAATAAATAATACTGTCATCAACCCGTAGATTGGTTTGAACTCCACACTGCTTTACTAGCCATAGTGCTACTGGAGCTGATTCTACGTTGTATTCATTGAATGTCATCGCTAAGCAGGTGATTGGAACATGAGTAGGGTATACATACTACAAGTTCACGAGAAGATTATAAATACGTCTATGATATTCATAACATCAGCAACAAAGGAAAAAACCCTGACACACAACAGTTTAATTTTCCTGATTACAGATGACCAGTTGTGATTTAATACTGACGAATTGTCAAATTAAAATCCTGAGTCGGAAATGGTTTGCGTTTCGTTGTTCACAGTGACTCAGTTATTGTTCCCTGAACTGAAGATTGTAACTGACTTTTATTTTTTAAGTGACAGAAAGGGAAGGGGAGTTACTACATGCAGCTTTTGTTGAGTTTTATTACTACATCTTAGTATATTATCCCCTTCTTCGCTGAAGAAACCACAAATGTGTACCATGCGACAGTTCTGTCAAATTATGAAAGCAAACAATAAAAACCAAACGGCCCTTTTTCTGGACAGAAATGTGTTAATGATCCAAGGACGAATGTGGAACTGACGAGTTGGAGTACGAATGGCGCACTTCAAGTTGCATAGCACCTATAAATATCCTTGAATTCGGCCAGAGGTGTGGAATGGAATGCAGGAGTCTAGTATCCGATTAATGTTATATTCGTTGGTCTGTTCATAAGCACTGACGAAAAAATCCTTTACTGTCACAGGAAGAACATCGGTTCTTATTTCCCCCCCCCCACAAAATCTTTCATGAAATGAAATAACTTGCTCTGATTCATGCTGTCTTGTCGATAAATAAGATACCGTGGCTATTTGTAAATGCGTTTCAAAAAAATGGTTCAAATGGCTCTGAGCACTATGGGACTTAACTTCTAAGGTCATCATTCCCCTAGAACTTAGAACTACTTAAACCTAACTAACCTAAGGACATCACACACATCCATGCCCGAAGCAGGATTCGAACCTGTGACTGTAGCGGTCGCGCGGTTCCAGACTGTAGCGCCTAGAGCCGCTCGGCCACAAATGCGTTTCATATTTTATTGTAATGAAAACAGCTGTTAGTCATCGTTACTGCGTTATTTGTTTTATTTAAATTTAGCCATTTCGAACTTCATTTGTTCACATCCAGACGCCATGACCCATGTCACACAATTTCTTTTAAACCTGATAGACTGCGTTATGAATTCGCACCTCCCTGCAAACAGTCAACTTCAGAAGAAATAATATTGAATGCATACTAGCGTCTCGGGTGAATATGGCATCGATAACAGCGCGATTTCCTAAAGATAAATACCGTAGATAATTGTATAGAAGCCCCTTTTTATGTTGCTCTTATTTTTCCTCAAACATCTCGCTTTGATTTTTCTGTATTTTGATACTGAATAAAGGTATTAATTCTAGGCACAGACGTTGATGTTCGTTTCTTAGCATATATCCTGCCTCTCAATTAAAAGCAACATGTATATACATGAATACCCAGCAGATACTAAGTGAGCGCCAAAGCATTAGTTCACGATTCTTTGCCTTATTCTTTTCTCTTTCTTGTATCCCCGGTCCTCTGCATTCGCTTTGTGTAGGTACGGACCACATTCGGGGACTGGTAGCCTGTGCGCGCCTGTTTTCGTGCTCGCTGCTGATCAAACAACACGACCGAGGAAGGGCGAGGCGAGCTGACACAACGCGATAAAGCGACTCGCCTGGGAATTGCGGAATAGCGCGTCCCACTAACCTTAACCCTCTCCTTTAATGAGTTCTTAACCCAAAATTCGCCGCTTACAGCCGTCCTTGGATCCAGGTGCGCGAGATCTCTCTGATAATTACACAGTGGAGGCGCTGATGGAGAAACTGGCAGCGGTGACGCGTCTGTACCGCCGCCTTCTGTGCCCCTGATAGCTACTCCAGAACGCGAGTGACGACCCTCATGAATATCACACTGCTGACCACATCCGCCTGACTTTTTGGCCAGAGATCTAAATCAATTTAGACGAATACTGCGACAATAGAGCAGGCTAACCGGAGTGCGGGTCGGAAACCCGAGTAGTGGCAACCTATGATACTACCGTAGAGACCGAAGAAAGACCGGAGCCAGGACAGAGCAAACAAAGGAACTGCCATTTCACTGGCGTATAACTAGCGGATACCTTTGACAGTAGAGTAAATCGGAGTTTCCGACAGATGCTCTCCCTCAGGTTATCTATGGTTCTAACCTAGGAAGCGACGAGGGCACGGATGAGGCGGTCGTTTACCGAAAGACAGCGGACTAACGCCGATACAGTGTGTTTCGTTAAACACGGTCCAGTCACATTAATGTGATCACCTGTCAAAAGCATGAATAACCAGAAAGAGAGTTAATGATCTTCTGAAATATACCAGCAGGGATGTGGAGCCATACAGACTCCAGTTGACGATCCATAGCGCGAACAGCCAGATCGAGATGATCCCACAGATTCTCGATTGGGTTGTAATCCAAGAAGATTTGTGGCCAGGGAAGTACGGTAAACTCATCCTGGTGCTCTTCGAAAGACGCACGTACACTGCGAGCTGTGTGACACGTTGCATTATCCTGCTGGTAGATGCCACCGTGCTGTAGAAAAACAAAATGCCTGTAGGAGTGGGAATGGTCCATGAGATCACCCTGGGAATGCCACAAAAACATTCCCCAGATGCGAGACTACGGGAAAGCAGTAGCTCGGCATACACTAACAGTAGAGGGTTTGGAGAAACTGTACGGAATTTTTTCAAATAAACCACTACGTCTTTGTCACATTGACACCCATCAGAGCCATTAAGCATTTCCTTAGCACTCTCGTGATGGCGAAGCAGAATGAATCACTCGCACTTTCTCCTGTCGTCTGTATTCTGATGCGGCGAGGCTTCTGGCCGACAAACTATGCCACTGAGACAAGTAAAACAATAACTAAGACCATGTAGGCCTACTCGACAGTAATATGGTCCAATCAACGTCTGGCCATACAGATTTTTCTTTTAGTGTTTTTCCTAAAACATTTCAGGTCCACGCTGGACCAATATCCCCAAGGCCACTATCAGTTTCTTTTCTTATCATCATCATCGTCCAATCAGAGATAGTACTCTATCTATAATTAACTCAACGTAGGCGAGTCATTAAACTCTAACCTTGCTTGAACATGGTTTTGAGCACAGCCCTGCCCGAATGCGAGAATAGTGTCGTCATCGTAGTAATTACTGTATGAACCTCGGTAGCGCCGGCCGGGGTGGCCGAGCGGTTCTAGGCGCTACAGTCTGAACCGCGCGACCGCTCCGGTCGCAGGTTCGAATCCTGCCTCGGACATGGATGTGTGTGATGTCCTTGGGTTAGTAAGGGTTTAAGTAGTTCTAAGTTCTAGGGGACTGATGACCTCAGAAGTTAAGTCCCATCGTGATCAGAGCCATTTGAACCATTTTTTGAACTTCGGTAGTGTAGTTGCACAGAACTGGAAAGCACTGAAAACGCATACGGTCATGTCTTTTTAATAGCAATGCCTTAAATAGTTTAAGCAAACCAAGCATAACTAACTCCTGAATGGCAACCGGGGATTTGAACCCCGTTCCACCCGAACGAGCAATCAGTGTCTTAACCATTCAGCCCCCTCGCTGCTTGAACAACGCTTGCCAAGTTAGATGCTACACAGAGGAGCTGCGCGCGATTCGTACGGAATTTTATTCAGATGCTTAATGGCGCAGATGGCTGCCTCTTCAATGAAGATGCCGTACCGGTATACAATTTGAGAAAATATCTCCGAATGTTCGGTTTGCCTTTCTCCAACACTGACTTCGAACAGTATGCTGCTCCCGACATACGCATCGTTTAGGGAATACATTTATATTAGATTACTCGTATTCATGTGTCTCTGGAGAGGGTTTTTTGGGTCCCATGAGGAATGGTCAGTATTCAAAGATATAGGTACGACCATTGGAAGCAAAAATGTCTAGTAAACGTGGGAAATAAAATTCATACCTTGTGAGCTATGATGTCCTCCTGGGACATCCTTAATACGTTAAAGATAGGAAATATGCAGAATAAACTATCTCCTTTTTTAAATCACCTGTAATAATACTATTGTGAACTGCAACTATAGCTGATCTGAGGCGCTTCATTAGTTACAAAGAGTGTTTTTTTTTCCAATTAAAGTTGTGACGTACCTTCAGCCCCTAAAATTTAACACTACTTTTTGGTTTTATTGTTTTAATAAACAATTTTTGTAGCTTGAGGAGTTGTATTGGAAATACGGATCTGTATCGATTGATTCTTGTCAAAATGTAATGACAATCCATTAGTGTTGCACCATATATTGACGATTCAAATAATTCGTGTTGCCCTTTCGGTAAGAGAACTGGTAATACTTTTCGTTCCAATACTCGCATCATTTGCAAAACGGGTCGAATTTGCATCTTCTGAAAAAACGAGTAGGAGATCAAATTTTTTGAAGGTGCTGCCCCACAGTTCGTAAATATCTGGAAAAAGTCATACTTCAAAACCACCAAACGCTGCGTATGAAGTAAACATCTATTAACATGAGATCATGTATGAACATAAGAAACAACAGAGGACATAAAATAGAACCCTGCGGTACAGCACGTGAGAATGCTTCAAATTCTGAGTGTGTGTTGTTACGTCATCAACAGGGAACTGATACGCTCTGCTTCCTGTCACGTATGTAAGTTAAAAACTATGAAACTGTTGTGTCGGCACTGACGAAGTTAGGGAACCCAGACTATCCACTTTTTTCACATTTCGTCCGTGTGCATTGAATAAGAAGCTAGTGATACATTGTCAGACAGCTAGAGAAGAGCATATGTCCACGGAATCGTGTTTCTGTTCTATTATATTGTCTGTGTTCGCTGTGTGAATCAGATCCCGACCAGAGTCAGCAAATACAGCAAATAAAATGACGATGACAAAAAGTCATGTTTTGGAAGCAGCATGTGCTTACCGTAAGGTTAAAAAAGAACGGCAGGCAGTGTTAGGTTTCGCGTTTCGGCAGCGGCGCTTGACAGCCGCAATCGTTTACACAGCGTCTCATTTCGTCAGAACAACGCACCACCATTACGCGAATCGTTGTTGCGTAAATTCTGAAACAAATATCGTCACAACACGCGTCGCACGTTTAGCCGTTGTTTACCGTGACAACACGCGTAATGAGCCATCCGACGAGCGGTGAGGTCACCCGGTAAATGTTTTATCAACAAAAGCTACCACAAAACAGAATCGGAAATAAATCGAAGGGGCAACTGCTGTGACCTACGTATACCTTCCTTTGGCATGCCTACGCGATTGGTCGCCAGATGTTGCGATTTTTGAGTTAGTGATTAAAAAAAAAGATATTCAAATATTATAAATAATTTCATGTAACGACGCATTACCTATCCCGCAGATAAACGTCTGACATGTTTGCATTACACAACGTGTGTTACATCGGAGGTGTAGAGAGGCTAACGGAGGAATGGGCCATTGTTCACATAAGGAAAAGGAATCCGTCTTGACTTCGGAAAACTGCGCCATGTTTTACACACACACACACACACACACACACACACACACACACACACATATATATATATATATATATATATATATATATATATATATATATATATATTAGCGTTCGAAATGTGTTTTACAATTCAGTTCCAGTCGTTGGATCAGATATGGTGCGCCATATCCTTGCTTCAGAGACCAGGAGGTGAAGCACACTGAACCTACTTGCTGAGTGAACGGCGTATGACATGGAGCACCATCCAGTAAGAAAGATATTCATCTGGTGTTTGTAATATGATTCACACGAAGCTAAGTTTCTCAATATTTAAAGATCGATATGAAGGAGTCTGTCTATATCTGATCGATTGCCATGACTAAGAGCTCTTGGATTCACTAATCTAAATTTTCATATATTAAGCGAGTTCTAATGAAAAGCAACATAAACTTTCGACATTTAAATTACCTGTTTCTTTCCATATAAGTCATTTTAAACGTATTTACTTTGTCAGTTGCTATCATATGGTTATATTTTTGCTTTTTGCTTCCTTCTTAAAAATTATGCCAAAAGTAGCTAATATTTATTTGTAGTCAGAACCTTTTATTCTCAGTGAGATAATGGATTTTGTGGGAAATAGTTTCAACGAGCTATTCCCACCAAACCTGATATGTAAGCACCGCAGTAATTGGTTTTAGATATTTTTTAGAAACAGCCTTTAGAATTCTTGAGGTATCTCAGTTGAAGAAGCAGGTCGCAATACCCCGATTTTAACATCAATTTTACCATATAGTACCATGCTTCAATTGAATAAATTTAAAAAAATACAGAAACATGGATTACTGTTCTCGACGAAACTGATACCATATTCGTATTCCTTAGATCAAATGCAGTCCATTAATTTTTTGTATTAGGGTAAGTCTATGGTAAATTTCATTGTTTTATGTTCCTAGCACTACTACGCACGCGTCAATCTGGTTTAATAAACATCTTATAAATATAATTTTCATGCATATAGAGCTGGCACATTGCGAGGGATTCCCTTTTATATTATGAAACACATTACACAGGAAAGGGGGGGGGGAGACGGTGGGCAAATACAGTTTGACGATGTGTGCCAAACACATTACGTATGTAGCCGTCATTGTGTTCCTGTGACACAGATTTTTATGTTGGCAGCATTGTTTTTAGCTATAATGAATGTTCAGCCGATGTCTGTGTTAGCACGCTTTTGGTTTGCAAGTGATACACAAACAAATGTATTACGCAAGTCTACAATTTAATTTATTTTGCATCCACAGGATAAAGAAAGAACCTTAAAACATGGATGTAGAAAAGAGACAGCGAGCTGACAGGTTTACCTTGTTAGTACCAGTACATATCCACCGAAGTCGAGTATCTTTCGACCTGGGTATTCACTCGTGTCCGAAATATTTGCCAATAAACTTTAGGTAGATCGCATATTCTACAACCGTTAACGTGGAACATCTCCACCTTATACAATTTAAAGAAACACAGGACGTAACTTAGAGCTCACGAAAATAACAGTTCTTGTGGAACGATGCCGGCCGGAGTGCTCGAGCGGTTCTAGGCGCTACAGTCCGGAACCGCGCGATCGATACGGTCGCAGGTTCGAACCCTGCTCCGGGCATGGATGTGTGTGATGTCCTTAGGTTAGTTAGGTTTAAGTAGTTCTAAGTTCTAGGGGACTGATGACCTCATAAGTTAAGTCCCACAGTGCTCAGAGCCATATGAACCATTTGTAAAACGATAAACATTAATATCCTTATTGCAACACGTCGTATATTCACTGCACCAATCGTTAACGCGCCTGAACTGCAATGCAGAACGAGGTTCGTTTCAGCTTTGTAACATAAACAGTTACTGCGTATAAACGCGTGGCCATTCTTATGTCCTAGCTGCTACCTGTTCGTTTGTTAGCATAGAAATCTACCAATCTTTAGATGCCCGTCTTGATTTGTTTGCACTCATAACAGTTTCTGGAAGCTATGACGTTTTTCAATGTTTAGTGCGAAAAGGTCGTACTACCGACCTGATATTGCTTTAGATTCGCGGGCCCTCGTAACCGGCACAATGCTTGCGATAGTAGCAGAATGAAAAGAACTGGCATCATCGTTTTGTAGTAGTACACACTGTGGGCATCAAGGTCGTCTGACGTTGAGGAGTTCCGCTCAGGTGCGGAGAAATTGTAGTCTCTGAAACGCCGACATCCGTCCGAATCGGCTTAAAAAAAATTGCGGAAGACTCGAACCAGCAAGGGAGCCGGATGTAGCGAAGATGTTCATAGTAGCGGGGTAGCGCCTACGTAACAGGCGTAAAAAGCAAGATAGACGCCGGCCGCAGCGCAGGTTCTCCGAGCGACGGCCTTGAACCGACATTCGCAGCGCGCTGTCCGCCGTCCGCCTTCAGTCATGAATGAAATATGCGGCTCCGCGGAGCCCGTGTCGCCCTGACGTGGCGGGCTCGCTCGCGTACGAGTCCACTTCCTCCTGCCAATACCTTCTCACGGTGCTTACGTCCTTGTGTCACCTACTCGCTTCCTCACTTGCGAGCTCCGTACATTAGACTGAC